>NC_068341.1:26148474-26885503 GCF_014633365.1 Diospyros lotus
GCTGTAAGTGGGATAATGGTCTAACCATGCTGATAGAGTGATTGTTCAAACCACATTGTCAGGCCGTTAGGCAGGATAACAGGCCAATCTTTTTTACCCGTTTGCCAACTTGTAAGTGGGATAACGTCTAACCACTTTGACGAGCGATTGTTTGAACCATGTTGTCAGGCTATTAGATAGGATAACGGGCCAATCTTGTTTACTGTGTTGCTGGGTTATAAATGTAAGACGCAAATATTCTTTCAATAACAAGCTCTAATACCAACTTGTAAGGCTCCAAATCTTCCCAATTAATAACAACAGTGGAAGTGAGAATAATTATTAATACACATTTCAGGGGCTCTTTTTCTATAATACTTAGAACATACATTTAAATCTAACATAACAAGACATTAAATCTGAACCACTATCCTTGACACATCCCCAAAGATCTTTTCAGTCAGGATTGCCCCTACAACAACTATCCCAGAAGAAATAAACTACTACCGGACACGTCCTTGAACTTGAATTTTTCCAACATAGTTTGTTCGGAAATGAGTAGGGTTTGTTAACTCTTCTTTCCTTTTGTGGATGACACATAACAAGTGCGTGCCTTTCGTTGATCTCCTCGGACTTGTCCCACCACTTGAGGTATAGAAAAGATGATAGGCCTTATGTCATTGAGTAAGGGGCGACCCAAGATCACATTGTATGCAGTCGAGGTGGCTCTAACCATCATAAAATTGGCTTGTCATGTTCTGCTTTGAGGATCGAAGCCCAATGTGATTAGCAATAGGATTGATTTGGTTATAGGAATTGTCTTCCCAATGAAACTGTATAATGGAGAGGATACGTGTTTCATTTGATAATGCGCAATTCACATATGTTCGAAGTATTTCCAATAAGTAAGGTTCATCGAACTACCATTGTCCACTAAAATTTTCTCGATAGGATGTTTTACAATGACGACTAAAATTACCATTAGGTCATCATGCGAGACGATTATGTCTCCCCTGTCAACTAGAGTCAACGTAATGGGTTCTTCATTCTCTCTAGTTTCCATTACTGAGCTAACTTGGTAAGCGGGCATAAGCCTTTTAGGAAGTGGAGCTATCACCAGCCAAAGTTTTGCCACCTAGTATAACATGTATAGCTTGATGAGTTGGCTCATTATCAAGAAGTGGATTTTTTTGTAGTCTCTTCCTCTCTCTTGTTGTCTCTAATTACTGCTCTCATTCCCTTTAGTCTCTCTTCCTTTCTTGGTGGCTTCCAGTCGCTCCCCTCTTCTTCTCGTACATATCTTCATAAGTGTCCTTCCCATATGAGCATCTCAATTTGATTTTTCAACTCATGGAATTGGTTAGTGGAGTGGCCATAAGTTTGATGATATATGGAGTATTCACCTTGATTCCTTCCCATAGGATGATCAGTTCTCTTTGAGAGTTTTGATAAGGCCCGACCTTTCCATAATTGCTAATATGGCAAACTTTGGATGAGTGAGCAGGGTGTAATGATTGAATTTGGGCCAGGTAGGTCTAGTCTCTATACTATTTCCTTTCGTTAAAGTCCTCTTCACCTTCTCGATCTTTTCTTTTGTGTTCTCCATCTTCACCTCCTCCCACCGTTCTCATTACTTCAGTGTGGAGTATGTATCCATTTTCTCTAATAAATAAATCTACCAAGAACTTTGAGGGGGAGGGGGTCCAATGATAGTGACTCTTGGAAGGATGTTAGTCGTACCCCTTGTATCATAGCAGATACTGCCATTTCAAGTGGTAAATTACGATTTCAAGAGTGGTGTTTCAGAATCTATCCACATATTGTCGTAGGGTTTCTTTAACTCCCTGTCAGATGCTAAGGAGATGTGTTGCATCCTTCTTCTTTTTTTCTTTTTTTACTAGTCATTATGAAGGCTTTAGTGAATTATTTTCTCAGCTGTTCGAATGATGAAATGGATGCTTCAAGTAATCCATTGTACCAGGTACAGGCATGCAAGGGAAAGCGAGCTCCCAGTAATGTCTTTAGCTCGCTGAACGAACTGATCAGCTCGCAAAACAAAAAAAGTTGCATAATAACAGAAGGTGGTGTCCACTTGCCTTATCTAAGGCAAACCAGATCCCTAATAATGTAGAACCACTCTCGATTTTATGGAACTGATAGGGACATATTATCTACACAATATTATTCTTCTATATTTATAAGCTATTCAAATTGTAAACACCCTACTCCATAAATAGGGGTTGAAAACCATTATATTGGCATGATCAATTACATACTGTTACTCTGCCAAAATTATCAGAGAACAGTCGTGGACTAGGCATCATTTTGGTTAAACCACATAAAAAGTCTCTTGCATATCGTTTTTTATTTGTGCTATTTGTTTCTTCTACTCTCATATTTATTTTTCTCAGTACAGGCAAAACAAATCACGGTCAACCAATTCTGAATGTCGACAACTTACAAGCACAACAACAATCAGAAAGCCACACATGGGACTCCCTTACGCGGGCCTTTCGATGCCTGAGTCATCCAAAGATCTAAGAAATATGTCCAATGCATGTTCTAGATAATATATATGATATTATCAACATGTGTTCAAATGCTCATGTTTATGCCCCAAAGGGGTATGTAAATTATATCTGCTGTTGCCATGTTACAACAATGAATTTTTAACGTTGGAAAAGTGATCCTGATGTCCTTATGCAAGGATAATCAAGAGATCCTAAGAGATGATGACTTACTGGTGTTAATGAACAGCTACTTACTGATGAATGGGAGACTTGAAATAACCGACTGGCCTTAAAGAATCAACTGACCCCTAAGAACCGATTGGTCTTGAAGAACCGAATAGCCTCTGAGAATCAACTGGCCCCTAAGAATCGACTGGCCCCTGAGAATCGAGATACCTCAGAGAATTGAGATACCCCCAAGAACCGAGAGACTTTGGGAAGGTCTTGAACTGAAAGGCTGTCGGCCATCACTTGATGCCTTCTCATTTGCTCTTTTTACTTTGTCTCTTTGAGTTATGTTCTTGGGTGTATTTGACCCATATCCATAGATGTTTTTCTAATCATTCTTAAAGGTTATTAAGCTACAATCAAGCGGGCATTCGATTTCTTAGGGAAATAGTTACAACCTAGTAGGCACTCAGTTCTTTAGGGGCCACTCGATTTTCAAGCGTTATCACTTCGATCATGGCTGCTTTGATGCATTTGAATGCCTGATTAAGTTAGATCACGACTTTTCTCGCCTTTGCTTCTCGTGGACCCAATGGTGGCCCCTCAATCGTTGCCTTGTTCACTTGCTCAACCGATTTGTTCTTTTGTGCTTTATTTAAAGAATTGATGGGAAGTCTTTAGTCGATCAATGCTTGTTATTTGCAGGGTATATCAAAAAGAATTCAGATCAGTATCTGTTTCTTCTTGAGTATCCTCTACCTTTTATAGGTTTTCCATCTTCAATGTTGTTAGCCTTTTGTCTAGTGGATAAAAGCACATTCCTTAATTTCTACAGACATTATTTCATTCTTTGCAAAATAATGGTTAGTTTATGTTGTTGTTGGGATATAACAATTAACATTTGTTTGTTTTAGGGAAACTCAACAAGTAGTTGGAAGAGCCAGAGGCATCTGTGGGCCTTCTCTTCAAGTTCACCATTACCGGAAGGGGAGGAAGCCGTCCAAGGTGAACTTGATTCACTGGCTAAGAGAGTATAGGTACCTTAGAAGGAGTTCAATCCACTAGGCAGAAGAGTTATTAGGGAACCGAAATAATGAGGAATACTATGATGAGTCTTTAAGATAGAAAACAGTCAAGAGGCACGTCTTTGAGGAATATTTTGATGAATCTGCAAGATAGAAAGTAGTCAAAAGGCACGTAAGGATTTCTCCCATGCAAGCCCTTCGATGCTTAAGTCAAGAATGGTTATGGTGTAGTGCATGATGTAGTAACAATTAAATGTAAAGATGATTTGCAAGAAAGATGGAGATGTATGGTGATCGGGAGAGGTGTTCAGTATTATTAGCCATTGCTAGCTTGTCTTTGTTTGTACCGGCTTGTGCTCGTTTTTACTTATCCCCAAAACTCTCGATGGCTATTTATTTCCATCTTTTAGTGTGATTCCACTAGAGCTTATTCCTTGCATGGCATTGTGGATAATGTATTTTCGTCTAATGGCTATCCCTTTTAGGTTATCTTTCAGTAGATATTCAACCAACATCCACTCGTATGTCTACTAGTTACATCTCATGTAGTATGGCACGTGACTTACCATCATTTATCATTGTTATCTCATATTAATCAAATATAGTAGTCCATGTGCTAGTCCATAATCGATCAATCATAGTCCCCATCTGATAAATCTAAGGACTGTGAATACTTTTAAGAAATCCTGTGATATAAATACTTGTTACATATTCTTAACAACTTAAGGCCAGGACCATTAGGAAATCTAGGGATTCATTTATACACATTTGGAGAGTAATGAATAAAGAAATGACCATTTTATTAATTGTAAGAATATCATACATGTATCCCTATTACATACTAGATGTCATCTAAATCTAGTATCAGGGCATACATCACTAACACAGGGCCACCTCATGAAACATTGTTTAACATTTAAAAGAATTCTTTTAGTTCAACAAATGATTTCACAACCCAGTTCAACTTAGTTTAATGTGGATTGTGGACTTAAAAGAAAGGAAAATGTGAAGATGGGTTGTGAACTCCTTCAATGATTCTGCTTGGTATTGCTAAATGTTGACCAAGGCCATAAAGGACTTGCATTAACGCCCAAGGGAGCAAAGTGAGCTAGGAAATAGGTTTTTAGCATGTGGGATGAGAAACAAGACTTGCCTACACCACATGGCGTTGGTGGTGGCTTGGACAAGTATGTGGGATAAGAAAAGGTCTACTAGGTGTATAAAGTCGGTGGCTTTATTCAGAGAGTTTGATGGTAAGGATGTAGAAGCACTCAGATAACTCCTCAGATTTTATGGCTCGATTAAGGGGCTGGTTAGAGTTTGGAGTACATGACTCTTATCTTGTCTTCTTTAGCTTAATAGTCTCATTCTCCAAGAGTCGGAGCCATCTCTCTTATGGAGTCTCACTTTTGCAAGAGAGAAAGGCATTGGAGACCCCTTTAGAGTGGTGTTGTTACTGCTAAAAATTACAAGAGTTCTAATTTCATTATTATTGTTACTTACCTTGTTAATGCTACTATTCATTCTGAAGCATATATCCCATGAGCAGCTCGACTAATTATTGGACTTGACCTTCTAGCCAAGTAAGATGATCAGATAATGGAGATGGGTTTCTACAGTGATGGTTGATTCTCTAGATTAGTCCCACTTGTCTTGCTACGAAAGGCTTAAGCCACGATGGTTGAGCAATTAATATTGAGAGGCTTTGTAGTGCTAGAAGGTAAAAGTATGAAATCTTGACCCACGGTGGGTGCCAAATAATGATGGAATAAAGGACCAATCACCACAAATCTAGCTCAATCCGAGCACCTATAAGAAAAAAGAAGGGTTAATTCTCCCAATATAGCCTTTAATGCTACAATTAGAATAATAAATAAGTAGTAAAGCATATTGAATACTCAAAGTTGTTTGGTTTACCTCTAAGGGTTCCATGCCTTTATATAGTTGAGGGGGTTAAGATAATTAGAGTTATCATCTTTGAGATTTTTAGACTTGATTATTTTAAGTTAGGAGAAAATTTATCAGACTAGATAAAAATAGAAATTAGATGTCCATTTTGATTTTCTAGGTATAATATGAGCCAAGTAGAGATAAAGTTTATCCCTAATCATCTAGGAAAGAGATGAGTCAAATAGAGATATATCTCTAGATTATTTGAAAATGTGATGAACTTGTACCTATTGCTAGTTGTCCTTCAAAATTGAGCTAAAAGAAAGGACACATGTCATGCACACGTGGCAAGATGAGGTTTGTTTATTTTCAAGGGTATCTTGATGATTTCATCTTTTTGAGTACTTCTTCATCAAAACTAAATCACTAAATTTTGAATTTTAATTTGAATATGTCCCAAATTAAATCAAATCATTTTTAGTAGTGAAACTAAAACAAGTGAACAATAAAATTACAATTTGATTTGGTTCAAACTATTGTTTGAATAATATAAAAATTTTATAATTCAATAAAATAAGTAAAAAAAACTAAAATATTTTATGAGTAGTTAAAATAAAAATATTCATGTAATTAACATGAATAAAGTTTATATACGAATTTTTAAACTAAAATGGCTAAAAATTCTATCATTAAAATGTTTTTTTGGTATAATATATAATTTTAGGTAAATAATATATATTATATTAATAAATTTAAGGTTTAGGTTCCCATTTTCAAAATAATAATATGATAATACAAACAGAAGAATATAAAAAGTGTTTTCATTTCCTTTTCAAAAGTTAAAAATAAAAAGGGTAAATTTTTGTTTTATTTTTGATAATGTTTTGATAATGAAAAACTTTATATATTTGGCATTTGAAAATAAATTATATTTTATTTTTGAAAATAAAAAATATTTTATTCAATCAATGTTAAATGATATACGTGCTTTCAATGTTTACAAAATATTGAGTGTCAAAAAGGTTATATGTCTGACAATTGAAAATAAATTATAATTTATTTTTGAAAATGGGAAATATTCTATGCATTCAATGCCAAAGCATATATGTGCTTTCAATGTTTACAAAATCCTATATATTAATTTTCAAAATAATTTTTTATATTTGTTTTGATATAAAAAATGTTGAGTGTCAAAAATTTTTCTTCATAATGAACACTTTTTTTGTTACTTCAAACTATTGATCGTTTGTCAAAGAAATTGACCTCTTTGAGTCGACAATTTGTCCAAAGCCATTTTACCCTTAATTTTTTCAAAGAAAACTGTTGACTGATTTGGTGAAATTGTCGACTGTTTCCTTCACTAACATACTTTAACGACTAATTTTTGTAGACTCTTTAATTCTCCTACAGCTCTATAAAGGCTAGTTTCTTCAAAGTACAAGAGAAACCTATAAATACCAGCCTTTGGATGCACTTGAGAGGCTAATAGATGGAAATAAAATGATTCGAGCTTACAATTATATTCATACTTCTCACTAGTGCTTGTGTTTTCATTTTTCTCTCAAAAGGCTACATTTATCATTTGTATTATCTTGTTTTATCCTTTGTGTTTTTATTTGAAAGATCATTATAATTGAGAGTGTCAACTTTTAGATCTTCTCTTTGTACTCATTTGTTGTAATTCCTATCTTGTGAGCTAGAAAGCCTACTTGTATATAAATAGGAGGTTATATTTCTTAGCGATTTTGTTAGAGGGACAACTTGGATAAGTAAGAGGTGATAGTAGATTTGGAAGTCTTTATTGAGAATCTAAGATAGTGGAGTAGGCTATGTTTTACCAAACCACTCTAAAATTATCGTGTTTCTAGCATTATTTTGTTTGCCTTTTTTACTTATCTTCACTATTTTGCTATCTATCTTTGAAAACCTCTAAATTTTTTTAAAATTTATAAAAACCTAATCACCCCCTTCTTGGGTGTGTGATGTCATACTTGTGCAAACCCAACATAAATTAGCTTAGATACCTATAGTTTGGAAAGTTTTTCCCAAACACCCCATATCTTTAGAAGTCTCGGGTTTCATAGATACCTATATTAGGTATTGAGTCTAAAAATGTTAATTAAAATCAAATTAATTAAATTTAACCAACGTATTTCTTATCTTTCTAATTAAAAAAAAATCAAGCTCGAATAAAGTTGTTGATAAGGTCAAAAGAAAGGAAAAATATGGGGAATGGGAGTGTTCGTTTGAAGACACAACAATCGGAACTGTTATTATTTTGTGGTGTGTTGACTTTTTATAACGAGAAAGTCTTTTCTTCCAAATCTCGAGTAATTTGTTGGAAACCTATTACTTAATGTCATTCAATTACAAGAAAAAAGGCTTTTGTTATTGCCAATTATCAATGCAAAGAGGAAAAAATCAATTACTAAACCAAAGACCATGAACAAATATGATAATAAAAACAACAAGCTTATGATAACAGGGGAGGTTAATTTCCCCAATATAACCTCTGACACTATAATCAGTATAATAAAAAGTAGTAAAGCATATTAAATACTCAAGGTTGCTTGGTTTTATTGTAAGAGTTCCATGCCTTTATATAAGTGAGTGGGTTGAGATAATCAGAGTTATTATCTTTGAGATTTTTGGACTTAATTATTTTTGAGTTGGGAGAAAATTTATCGAATCAGATAAAGATATAAAGGAGATGTCCATTTTAGATTTTTTGGATATAAGATGAGCCAAGTAGAGATAGAATTGATCTCTAATCATTTGGAGAATAGATGAGCTAAATAGAGATACGTTCTTTAGATTATTTGGAGATGTGATGAATCAGTTATTATTTATTACTAGTTGTCCTTCAAAATTGAGCTAGGAGAAGGACACTTGTCATCTCCCTATCATTAGCATATGGCAAGATGAGATTTGTTATTTTTCAAATGTGTCTTAATGATTTCATCTTTTAGGATGCCTCATCAAAACCAAATGAAATTAAATATATTTCGATTCAAATATATTTCAAATGAAATCATTTTTAGTATTGAAATTAAATCAAGTAAACCAAAAAAATACGGCTACATTCTCTTTATTTTTCAATTTTCAGTTTTGAGTTTTGAATTCATTTTTAGTTTTCTATTTTGGTAGTCTTTTTTTAGAAAATTGAAAATGCGTTCTCTTTGTTATTTTGAAAAACTATTTCTCAAAACAGAAAATTAGAAAACGCGTTCTCTTTGAAAAATTGAAAATAATTTTTTAATAATATTTTATTCAATAAATTTGATTATTTAGCAAATTAGAAATATTTAATGTTAATATATTATTAAAAAAATATACATTTTAAAGTTAATGAATTTTGTAATATTTTTTTTCATTACAATAATAAAATATGAATAAATAAATATGTTTTGAGTTTAGAGTTTAGAGTTTGTTTTGAATGAAAATACTTAAAATAATTTTTTGTTGTTTTGAGTTTTTTTTATAATTTTTTTTTGTTTTCAAAAATGTATTTTTAAAAATAACAAAGAGAACACGTTTTCATTATTTTAAAAAATTCAAAACTAAAAATAACTTGAAAATAACAAAGAAAACGCAACCTACAATTTTGTTTGGTTCAAACTATGGTATGAACTATATAAAATTATGTTAATCAATAAAATAAGTAAAAACAACAAAAATATTTATGAGTAGTTAAAATAAAAAAAATATTTTTATAATTTATTTGAATAAAATTTATATACAATTTTTTTAGAAAAGGCTAAAAATTCGATCATTAAAAGGTTTTTTTGGTACAAATTTTAGGTAAATAATATATATTATATCATATTATATTATATTAATAAATTTAGGGTTTAGGTTTCGATTTACAAAATAATAATATGATAATACAAAAAGAAGAATATAACTAGTGTTTTCATTTCCTTTTCAAAAGTTAGAAAATAAGAAAAAGGGTAAATTGCCTTAGATACCCATAGTTTGGACATTTTCCCTGATCCCCATGTCATTCCCCCTTTCCCCTTTTTTGCTTTGACATCCTATTATATTCGGTTTTGAGACTAATGATAATTAAAATCAAATTAATTAAATTTAATCAATATATTTCTTATCTTTCTAATTAGAAATAAAAAATTAAAAAATATCAAGCTCGAATAAAATTGTCAATAAAAATATTGAGAGGGGAGAAAATAGGGAATGAAAGATTTTGTTTGAACGTTACTAGTGTAAAGAGGAAAACATAATATTTGGAGTTGTTATTATTTTGTCATATGACGATTATTGTTATTGTTGACTATTACAAAAGAGAAGACATTTATTTTAAATTTTAAAGTATTTGTTGGTGACTCATTACTTAACATCCTTAAATTGCCACAAAAAAAAAAAGTTATTGTTATTACCGATATGCGAAAAAGGAAAGATGAATTGTTCAACCAAAGATCATGACTTCAACTACTATAAAACAAACTTATGAATATAGATCATAAAAAGAACAATTATGAAAAGAATATATATATATTTTTATATTTCAACAATACAAATTTTTTTTTTTTATATTTTAATGACGCAAAAACCTTTTGACGAGAGAATGAGAAAGGGAGAGAAATAGCAACCCTGACCTTTTAGCGAGACGATGGGCATCAATGACAACGATGACAAGATTTCATCTCTCATGAAATGTTATCTCTCAAATACTATAAAACAAGCTCATGGAGATAAATAATAAAAAAAAAATATGAAAACAATACTTTTCTTTTCTTCATTTTTCATTTTTCATTCTTTTTTTATTTTATTTTTAAACTACCGGAAACTCTGCGGTGAGCGTGCGAAACGTTAGTGTGGCGATGTCGTACGCGAGAGCGAGAGAGAGACCCCGGCCTTGCGGCGGGGCGATGGCCTTCAACGAGGACAAGGAGATCTCATCTCCCACCGACGACCCTCCGGCGAGCAGCGAGGTCGACGATGTCGACCCCTTCCCCTTGTCATCCATCACCCCCAGCTGCTTCGGTGCAAACCCTTGTTGGCACTTGATCGGCCGACTTCAGTACTCGGACGACGAGGTCCGTCTGATTCTGAAGATCCCCCAATTCCGGTGACTCTCCTATTGCTTCTTGCTTGCGTTTATGATTTACTTAATGTGGACTAGAAAGTCCAATTGTTTCTAGAATTTGATGACACCATGGTTCAGATTCGTTTAATAGTTCAGTAAAATGGATATGCAGCAGAAGGATTTCACCTACAGGTGAAATCTCATGTTGGCCACAGCGCAGAAAGGATGTATGTATATATGTCGTTGCCTCTTGGCCAAGATCGCAGACGTAATCGACTTAATATGGACGATCTGCACGTCAAAGCCATTTATGATTTATTTAATATGGGCTGTCCTCAATGGAGCTTCTTGGGTTGCCAAATTGCAACTCAGATGTCTTCTTTACAACACTGGAGAAGGTAACCATACAACCTATGGCTAGTCCTTTACGAGGACATTCTTTACAAAGGACTAAAGTGTGGCTTCTGTGGCATTACCTGGAATATTTCCATAGATTTGTTGGTTTGCCAAAGAGGAAAGGTCTTCACAAAAGGCAAGTTTTGATTCAGATCAAGCAAAAGGCATTGGTTAACGTCAAGGGGAGGAATTTGCTTGGTAATTTCTGGTCTTTTTCTCACTTGCCTTCAGGCATTTCTGATGGATAAATTAACCAGCCCCTGAGGAGGAGAAGGTTCTGGATGTAGATGCCGAGGAAATTAAATTGTCCCTGCTGTTGGTTTGGAACGTGTGCTTTCTACCGTTAGCCAACCTGATGAGGATTTAATGGAACCAAAGTCATCAGACGACTACTGCAAATCATCTTTGTTTATGCTAGTTTGTTGAAGTTAATGATAAGGCTAGATCAGTCAAGTCCTTCATGTGAAGTAGGGGGATCAACCAGCTCGTGATGAGGATAAGGTTATGGATGATGATTCTCATAAATCATCTGTGCTACAAGTCCCTCTACGACTCCCTAACTCTGGCGGCTACCCTACCTATTTTTCCATTCTCGGTTGACCTGACTGAAGAACACCAAGGAACTGTGAGAAAATTGGCTGCTGAAAGGATTATTAACTCACTGTTACGAGCATTACAGGGGGCAGAATATAGCCAGATGAGAATAAGATAGCTTGCTCAGCTCGGGTCAGCTTACTTCTTGATTGCTTGCTAAATTGGGAGGCCTGGCTCTTCCTTATTCATTGCTATCAAGCATTGATTGTTAACTTTTTTCTGTCATTCTGTTTTTGCCTTTGTTGTCTGGATATAGTTTTATGCCATTACAACTGTAGTTTGTGTCTATGAAAAATAAAGTGACAGCTTCACATATCAATGAAAAAAAAAAAGAAAGAATAGATTTATAGTTTAATTGGTGTATGAATGTTCCAAATTTCTGTTTTTCCTTATCCTGCATCTTCATGCCATTTCTAAGTGATGGCCTTTACTCCCGACAAAAAAGGATTGTGTGTGTTGGGGGCGGGGCTTCTAGGACAAGTACTGTTACACTGGGATAGAATACCGGATAAACATAACAATATATAGAATAACTAATCAGGCACATATATTGCAAAGGTTACTGACTTCTCATGAACTTGTCCAATTTTTGCAAAACCTGGAACCTATGATGAAAATCTTTTATTTGTAAATGAAAGTGAACCAAATTTCAAATATGTCCTTCAGAACTAGTTGGAGAATTGGCATTATATATGTTAGTGTTTTGTGCCTTTTTATCCCAAATCCCAATTCTCTTTGTTGCCTATTTTGTTAAAATTTGCTTTCTTATCTTTTTTTTTAATGAGTTTTTACTTCTAATAGTTTATCATTTCGCGGGATCTATTTGTTCAACCTCTGGGAAAAATTAGGTCTATAAGTTTTAGAATAAACAAAGTACCTAAATGATGTAGTGGCATGTGCAATTGCATGCCACTTCTTTTTAGTAGTTTCCTAAATACTTCTTCTTCTAAATCTGTCATATTGTTTCTTTATTTTTCTTTCCTAGCTTATGCAGGTTATTGTAATTTAATTTGACCACAATTGGCTTTTGAGTCAAATGGCAATACAGCTATTGTTCAGTACAGTCTAATTTATTAGCAAAAGCCATAACTAAACAGGTATTGCTGTGAGGTTCATCATATGTTTTCTTCTTGTTTCCTTGCTACCATTTTAACAATGTGATGATTTTATTGTCATTTAGGTTGTTAGTTTACAAATGCATACCCAATTTTATTTGGGTGGGGGAGGAGTAGGAAGGTAGCCACCTTCCTTCCCACTTGACTCCAACTATAAAGTGGCTAAGATGGTAAAAGCTCTTAAAAGGAATTAAGCGATATGGGCAATTTTTGCAAATATTCAGGAAGCAAATGTATGGATTAAAGTGTACTTACCTGTTTTGAGTATAATGCATTCAATTTAGAGGGGCAATAAGCATCAAATTCACGTCCAAGCTGAATTACCTTGTATGCATGGTACAAACATGTGAGTCTTTCCCTAATACTGACCTCTGGCAGTAGAGAGTGATCACTTCAGTAGGCTTGGCTAAGATCCATCCTTTGGGATAATTGAGTAAACTGTCTGCTATTTGACACAACCAGACATCATGCTTGAAAGTTCCTTCACCATTGCAACAATTAATGGGTCCTTCATAGATGGTTTATATTATATATAAATGGTTCAGATTTTTCGTTTTTAAGACTATGATTTAGATGTTAAATAAGAACAATTAAATCATATAGAGATGTAGGCTTGAGAACAGAACAACTGAAGGAGGCATACTTGGAAGTTCTTGTCTACTTTTATAGATAATCCTAGGTTCACTATGGGAATGGGGTTTATCATCATTTATATTACTTGATATTGGTTTGTGTTAATGTTGGGTGTTGCAAGATGCAAAGTGGATTCTCTTAAAGTCAAACAAGCATTGTTTCACCTTGTGACCTTCTTACCTTTGCACGCATCTATAAAGTAAAATCTAGACGTTGGGAGTCATTCTTATTGGCCATGTCACTACTAAAATAATGCTATAACATTATTATAACATTATGAGTAATTTCCAATTCTTGCCAGCCGGCCTCAATCATATCAATCCTTCATTGTCCACATTGAGGATTATTGCTTGCATTGTCAAGGAGCTAATATGGGGTTCAAGAAGTTGTAGTTAAATACATGATTGAATCCTGTTATATATATATATATATATATATATGGAAAACACTAACTATGAGATGTTTCACCTTGTGACCTTCTTACCTTTGCACGCATCTGTAAAATCTAGATGTTGGGAGTCATTCTTATTGGCAATGTCACTACTAAAATAATGCTATAACATTTCAAGTAATTTCCCGTTCTTGCTAGCTGTCATGACCATAGGAGCAATAAAGGGGTAATATGGTAATAGACTTATAATAGTTGTTAGGAGATATTTTATAACTTGTTAGGAGCACATGGGTGTTGTTTGGAATCAGTTAACAACTAGGTAAGGCCTATATATAAAGGCTACTTGTAAGAGATTGGAGGGGATATATTTGAAATGAAATTGAATTTCCTTTCCTTCTAATTTCTCTATCCCTCTCTCGTTTCTTCTCTAATTCCTCTCCCTCTTTCTGCTAATTTCTTCCCCCTCCTTCAATTTGATTTCTCCCTCAATTCCTATCACAACCCTAATTAACCCTAGGGATGTGACAATGGTATCAGAGTAGACCCCATGGCTCCAACCTATTGTAACAATTGGTATCAAAGTAGTCCATCCTTGGTTGTGGTTTTGATTTGAGTTGAAGGCTAGTGAAATTAATTCCCGTGATTGAGGCCTAGATCGAGGAGGCTTGAGGCGATTTTATTGATTTCAACTAGACAGAGTCACATAGCAGATCAAGGCGAATTGTGGTGGTTGTTCCCTAGAGGCTAGATCCAAGTCACTGCATAAAAGGCGACTCAGCCCATACAATTCTAGTGGCATGGTGAATTCAACGGAATCGAAGTTCTAGCAATTGAACAAGCCAACTTCGAGAAACAATCCAGGCAAAGCGCTTGAATTCCATCAAATCCTATTAACTATTCAACGAGCAGGGTCGGCGAATTCGGGCCTAAGGGAGAGATAAGCTAATTTCGGTGGTTCTGGGCTATTGGACGGTGATTGGGTGGTAGTTGTTCTTTGGCTGTTAATGTCCAATGCCTATCGATGGTCCCTCTGTGATTGATTTCTGACGATTTAGGCCACGATTTTTTTTGCGACCCAGGCCAATTCAAGGAGCTACCATCTACCGATGATCCTCGGCTAGTCATTAAGATTGCAATGAGTAAAGAGTCGATTCCTTCAAGTTGGTTGGAAATTACAGTCGAATCGAACCAGAAGATTTTCGACCGTAGAATCCATTGCGACTGGCTCTTCCAAATGTCGAAGCAAATTCAATGGATTTGGAACCATTTGTTTGGAGGTTGAACTGAGCCTGTGATCCATAGTCATTGAATCTCGAAATTGATTTCGACGCACGAGGAAGGGAGTGATGGCTCAAATCTGAAGGAAAAGTAAGGGATTGGCTCGCGGATAAGACTCCTGTAATCTTGTCCGGAATTGAAGACGAACAAGCTAGGAGGATTTGCAATTGGAGCGGACGACGGGTGAAGGAATTCTATCCAAGTTGACAACACTAATAGGTGAATTGGTTGCGAAACGGAAATGATCGCAAGAAGAGATCTTGGACACAACAAAGAATGGATTGAATAACTGAGTCGATCCATTCAAGAGGCTGTGCTGGAGGTGACTTGGCCAATTGGTTTTGACAGTGCCTTTGGCGACTCTTGGTTTGAAATTTAGTAAGTGTTGGTCGGAGATTGTGGACGAGCAGACAAGACGTCTCCGAAAGAAGGTCTAACAATTCATAGAAGTGAAATAGTAGGTTGATTTGCAATTGATTTTTCCGAGGCTGTTGTAGGTGGGTTAGTAAGGTGAAGCAAAATATTCTAGCGAGTTCAATTGGCGATCATAACTGAAGGGGAGAAGTAATTCTCGGCTCAGAAGTTGCAGTTAGTTTTAACGAAAATTTCAAACAGCAACAAAAGGATGTACATAACTCCTGCTCCTTGGTCTTCAAAGTAAGGGAAGCAGTGCACGAAGGAGACCATTGGAGCCTCAATTGCAGCAGAAGGATGATGCATTCTTAGTGGGATGTCCTGCTCGTGAAGCCTTGGGAAGCAGTGCACACATTTGATGGTTGGAGTCTCAATGGCAGCAGAAGAAAGCTACATTTTCAGTTGGAAACAACAAGAATCATGAGCAGTTTAGCTAGAAAAATCAGGCTTGGGGAAAGTTGGATAATGAGTCTAGCTGAGTTGACAAGGAAACAAACGGTGGGATACACAGAGTGTGCAAGGAATTCGGCCGTATGTTACAAGAGCAGCTGTAGGAGTTTGCGACGATACTAATTAAGAAGTATCACTACAGCTCTCTCGCTGAATTCTTCAATGATTATTGCGGAAATTTTAACCCAGAGGAATTCCTTAAAATGGAGCAGTAGAAGAAGAAGTCAGGATGGAGGGAAATCAATTCATTGCTTACCTCCAAGGCAGAGTAGAATAAATATACTAGTTTAGATGAAATTAACAAGGAAGATGCCAACTCGTTACCCCCGTTGGTTAGTGCATGGGCCGAAGGATTTGGTGGTGTTTCAGATCAAAAGTTTGTGGGAAATGGAATAGCATTGGATCAAAAAAATCTGACTAAAGGACCATCAATCTACACAAATATTGGGGCTGGAATCCTTCCTCCGATTTTGGACCTACTAAAAGCTAAGGATTCTTTGGCTTGGGTTAAAATGGACAGTGAGAAGATAGAGACAACACTAGCTGGAGGATATCTTACTATCAACATGAAAGGCTCTAACACTGAACAATATGATGGTGTTGCTGCCATTTCAGAAGGGGCAAGCCAGATTACAAGAGGTGTGAACCCGTTGTCAGTGTTGGGGGTAACAGAGGTAACTAAAGCAGGGATTTTAGGAGAGTGGGACACACTTGCTGAAAAAAGAGATGTTGATTTCTCTTTCAACCAAGGGAAATCTTTTACGAGTTATGACTCTAAAAGTAGTTCTCTTCACCAGCAACAAATTCAAAGTAGCTAGGAATTTTGGAAGCAGGTTGTAGCTAGGGAAAAGTTAAGGGAGGCAGCTGAAGAAGTCATAGGTTTTCTCGAAGGGAACAAAATTCCCGTGGCTGTGTTGGTTCTTCCTCTAGTTGGCAAATCTGAATGCTTGTCTACTGCATTGACGGATGAACAGATGGCTGGAGAACTAGTTTGTCAACCCTCTGGGTTCAAAACAGCCAACATAGAAGATGATGAGAAGAGGGGAACATATGTGGTAACTAGTTGGATGTGTGAATTTCAGAATGATCGTTGTTTGAAAGCTGAAGGGTTGTAGGTTTCAGCTGCCACCTATGGCAGGGAGCGACTAAATTCATTAAAGGCATTTGATTTGGACATATTGACAAGTTTTGGCATCATATTGGATTCTCAGACTATGGGTATCGACAATCTTAATTTGGTAGCTATTGCAAACTCAAGGGAAATGGTATGTTACTCCTTGGAGATAGATGCAGACTTGATTGCAATAATCATCATTTTTGTTCCAGTTGATGAGAACCTAAGAACGAAGAAGAAGAGACCTAGAAGGAGAAAAAAAGAAAGAAAGAAAGAAAGATAAACTAGATAGAGAAAGCTGGGATTGGATGAAGAGCAATGGTTACTTGCTATAAGTTCTTGAGAACAAGAACTCTCTCAAGGAAAAGGGAATTGTCATGACTCTAAGAGCAATAAAGGGGTAATATGGTAATAGATTTATAATAGTTGTTTGGAGATATTTTACAAGTTATTAGGAGCACATGGGTGCTGTTAGGAATCAGTTAACAGCTAGCTAAAGCCTATATAAAGGCTACTTGTAAGAGGTTGGAGGGGATATATGTGAAATGAAATTGAATTTCCTTTCCTTTTAATTTCTCTATCCCCCTCTCGTTTCTTCTCTAATTCCTCTCCCTCTTTCTACTAATTTCTTGCCCCTTCAATTCTTCAATTTTGATTTCTCCCCCAATTCCTATCGCAACCCTAACTAACCCTAGGGATATGACACCAGCTTGCCTCAATCATATCAATCCTTCATTGTCCACATTGAGGATTATTGTTTGCATTGTCAAGGACCCAATATGGCATTAAAGTTGTTGTAGTTAAATACTTAATCAAACCCTATTAGATATATGTAAAAGACTAACTACGAGATGTTCCTTGATTGTTGTGAAATTGTTACCTGCTATATGTTTCATCGTGAGTAATATAATGTTGTATTTTTTACTTAATTTTTAATGATCTTGAGTTAACATTGTTGACGTATTTGCTAACAATGTGTTTTTGTTGAATAATTTCTATTAAGAGGTAATATGTTTATTGTCTTCAATTTTCTCTTGACAATAAGTTACTGTTGTTCTTAATGTATTTCTTAGTGATGTATTTTGTGAAGGGTAATTCTTTTAAGAGGTAATGCCTTATATATATGTATGCATAATATTACAGCCTATGAATTATGACTTCGCTATTGTCGTAGGTCACGCAAAAATTATACTGAATGTATTGTATTGGTACATATTTTACCAAAGGTCGAACTAATGTATAAGTTACCATATGGAAGTGATATATGTAGCTTGGTGGTGCAAGGTGGCTACTTTCAGACTTGAATTACCTTTTATCACTATTGGAAACCCCAAGAAACCCCTACAGTAACATTACACATTGTTAGAAGATTTTACCATTGACCTTTATCCAATGTTGTATTATCCAATTCTTTCCACTAAGGTTTTGCTAAGATTTGTGAATTTGCCATATCAGAGATATGCTTGTGTTACTGTATTACTTGGGAATATAGAGCTGTAGCCCATATCAGAGATATATAAGTTATCATATGGAAGTTTTTGTTGTAAAGTTACAGGTATTAAGAAACAAGAAACTACAACTGGAAAATAAATAAAACTCAACATATATGGACGTTTGATAAAGCATTTTTAACATGATATTAGACTTCAATATTGGTAGGTGAGTGAAGTTGTCAATGTATACCTGCAATTAGTTGGACTTGTAGCAAATTCCAAGGTTGTATTTATGTTCATATTTAGATCTTTTGTAGTTTTCATACACACTGTGATTAGTTGAGTCCCACTGATACAAACAGATATGTATTAGGAATTGCAAGGTGGAAAAGCAGTCTCATTTTGCCACAGTTGACCCATATTATTTACACTGTGATGACACACTGAGGATATCAGGACAGTAAAGTTTGAGTTAACTATGGCACCTCTAGGATAGAAGGGTTTTAGCTAGGAAGACAATTTAATGCATTTTTTTTTTTTTTGTTGCCAAAATTAACATAGAAAATGAAATTTCATGATTTTGTTTTGGATCTAGGGTTGGTTACAAAGGAAAGGTTAGGATCAATAAAAATTTAGAAAGAAATGGAAAAAAGATTTTTATGCCAAACATGTTGAAAATAATAGGTCATGCTTTGGAAGTCATTAGTCAATCAAGTATTACTATTTTACGACTTAGTTATATTTTGAACTTTATATTCTGCAGCAAAACTCTATGTAGTAAATAGGATGGAGTTTACTTCTAATACCTAAGATAGAGAAGACAATTATTGATTATTTATCTGGTGGGCCTACAAATTTGGTTTCATGCATGTAAAACATTTCTCTAAGCAAATAGGATATTTAGTTTCATTCATTTCAATTAGTATATTATTCTGATGTTTTCCTAGTTGAACTTATTGTATGGCTTATACTGTTAGATTGGTCAGATCTTTTTCTGTCTTGTCTTTTTTGTTTTTTCTATGTTATACATTAACCATCAACAGACTAACCTCCGGCTTTATAAAAATCAGGCCCCAGGGTGCTGCAAAAATAAAGCTATCAACAGAAGAGTCAATAAAAGTTAGGCTTCTGAGTAAAAATTTTAGGTCTTGGTTTATGTGGTATGTTCTAGAGGCAGGATTTCTGGAGGGCTGAGGGTTGTGGTCTGTAATAGCTCAATTTTGAAGTAATCTCCTTAGTAGCTGATGGGTAGAGGGAGTCTATTTTGGCCTATTTATCATTTCATGTACAGGGGTATCTTTGGTAGCTGTATTTTTTCCCTCGCTGGGGATGGTTTATTCTCCCTATCCTATCATCGGTATCGGATTTAGCTTGAGTTTATGGATCTCTATTGGTAAGGTCTTCTTGCTGAAGTCCCTTGTTAATTCTACTGTAACGTAAAGTGTGGTCTCCGTGGCTTGGCTTTGAGTTTCATTTGTGCTGGTTGGGTGCTTAATTAGTGTTTTCTGGCTTTCGCATTTCTTTGATGGCATTCCCTTTTTATATGCTTGGTTGTGGTTTCTTCGTGGTTACCATCTTAATGAGGAACGAAGACATGCGGGTTTCCAATTGCTTTGTTCAGATTGGAGTGTATATTCTTATCCAAGTTGGTCTTCTTTCTGCTGCTGGTTCCCACAGTTTGGCTGGTCTTAAGTGGGAATCTATTTGCCTGGGTTTGGTTATTGAAGGTAATGTTGTTTTTGTTGGGAATTGTAATTTTTCTGAATTTTTTATTCTGAGCAGCTGGGTTTTTATTGTTGTGGTTTGAATTTTTTGGGATCATTATTTGGTATGTTTCTTGCTTGATTTGCTTTGGTGAATCAAGGATTCTACTTGGGGGGCTTACTAAAGTGGTATTATGACGTTTCATCTTTCTTGGAGCTGTTTTCCCTTAGCATCGGAAGTTCCTTCTTCTGTTGGCTGATTTGTAGGAGGGCTTACACTTTTGGAAACAATTCTCTTCAGATCAGGAAGGTTTGCTGTGGCTTTGGGTTTCTTAAATTCAGGATGGGTTTTGCTGGACTTTGATGGAGTTTTTTTTGGCTGTCTGGTGGTCAATCAGGTCTGCAGTGGCTTTCTTGAGGGGTTTATTATTTTGCTGGGTATCCTTGTGGAAATAGCTGGCGCTTTTTTTTTTTTTTGGTTTATGTAATTGGAGTTGTTTGTTCATTCAAGGATCAACAATGTCACCCCCCCCACCCCCGGTTTATGTAATTGGAGTTGTTTGTTCATTCAAGAATAACAATGTCCTCCCCGCGCCCCCCCCCCCCCCCCCCCCGGTGTGACAAACAATCTTTTGGGTTGCTAGTTTTTTGGTTTGTCTCTTGGGGCCTATGTCACATGGGCTTTGTATTTTAGGCATTGTACCTTTTCGACATGATATGTCACTGGTACTGGTATGGAATGTGTTAAGACTGTTCATTTTTCTGGTCTATGTGTTAATCCTTGGCTTTTATGTACTTAATTCATTTTTAATTTAAAATAATAAGCACTAACAATTTATTTTGATCTATTATTTGTGGTAAGTTACTTTTAGCCTTTTAAAATAAATTGTCTATCTACTAGTTACCGTTTTATCTTATATGTATAAGTAGCATACTTAATTTTTCGTTATAGAATTAAAAGATGAAAAAGATTTGGAAGTGTGGGGTGAGGTAGTAAGATTTTTTATTCTCTATCTTGTATCTTAGTACTCGAATCTTATATTCAGGCATATATCCCTAAATCCTAAAATTCATGAAATTAACAAGTCTAGGTACATGCCCAGGTAACATAGCTTGGGGTTGTTTTTGGGTTTGTTGTGGGTTGGCTCCCAGGCATTGTCCATGTTTGGTCTTTGTGATGTATTTTTAGTTTTATGCTTCAATAATGATATTTCACCTCATTTAAAAAAAAAAAAAAAAAAGTGTATCAAAACTATTACAACAATAAAAATCTACATTAAATGCTGTCACGCTGGGCTTGGTTTTGCAATCAGGAGGCCTTCTCGTACCATGAACAATTCTGCAGCTAGAGGGAACCTATTCTAGAACACCTTAGAACTAGTCCACAACCCCACCAAAATGATTTTAATACCTTTTTTTTTCCCCTAAATTTTCAGAAAACATGTGTTACAAAAACTAGCTAGTTTTCCTCGGTTAGGAGGCAGCAATGGCATTTGATAGCAAATTTGGTGAATACTGTGTGCAAATGCTCAACGAGAAATGATGATAATGCATTAGATAGATGACGAGACTGCCATATCAAGTATAGGTATTCCCATAATTTAGTTGCTACGCTTGATCTCCCCTTTGTTTTTTTTTTTTTTCCCCTTGTTACGTTCTTGAGGGCAATTGCTGATTTTTTTGGCATGCTAAACAGTTGCCGATATCTCCTTTTTAGATTAATTGTTGGATTTCTTTATGTTTCAACAGAACAATAGTTACACAAATGAAGATTTATATTTGATGAGATGTCTCTATGTGCTTTTATAACCTAAGACATTCTTAACTTAATTTTTTTAAGTATTCTTAACTTAATTTAATATCTTGATTTGATAATCTTGTGACCTCTTGCGATGTAATAAGTGTTGTTTTGAACTTGTGCTTCCTCCAAAGATTGGATTCTCTTCATCTCTCACCTAACTCAATGCGTCTTTCCTCCATTGAGTTTGTCCACACCGTCTACAAACCACGGGTCTCATACCACAATTGTTGTAGGCCCGAGATTGAAACCGCAACTCCAGGTAGCCAACACTTAGCTTTGACACCCCTCAGTGAGCTAAGTCAACCTATCCCTTTAGCACCTTGCTAGACTGAGAGCTAAAGGGTAGGAGGCAAACCAAGCTAGCTAGAGAGAGGTTATTAGAGTGAAGCTATGAAGATCCTATTCCATTGAATTCACAACTCAACTCTAGAATGACCACAAATGAGCTTAAAACCGTGATCAACTCTAGAATGACCACAAATGAGCTTATAATCGTGATCACATGCCCCTTGCATTCCGTGCAAATGCCCTCACTCAACCATATGCAACATACCCATCCTTGGCACACAAATGTCATATACAACTTAATATTCACATCACATTATATATATGAAACATACTCATGAAATGTTTTTCATAAACAAGCTTTCATATGGCCCTATATCGACTCCTTTATCATGCCCATGCATGCACATTTGTCTCCCAAAACATTTACCCAAAAAGTTGAATCAAGATGGAAAGCACTTAAGAGACAACCTGAATTCAATAATGGAAAAACACCAACATTGATTAACAACCCTCTAAAAACGGTCGACAATTCGCCCATTTTGAGCCAATTGGTCGATAGCTCTCAAGGCATCAATCGACTGATAGTGTGTCTGGGGCAAACGGTCAACAACCTCATGTTGTCTATCAACTGACATAACACTTTTCAACTCCAAATAGAACATTTTCAACATCACCGCATGCAAGCCACACAAAATCCCTTGTGTTGTTGCTAAGTTACAACAATAAAATTTATTTGTTTAGGGATTGGCTTGAGCAGAAGCATCCACTGCTGTCAAGGGTCCAGGATATCATCAGCAAGGCTTCAATGGATCTGGATTGGGTCAGAGTTGAAATTTAACAAGGAATAGGCCCAAAATAGTCTCTGAAATCTCTAATGCAAGGTGCCTGGAAGGGTCTTTGAGTGACAAACGTGGGACCCTGAAGGGGTCTTCAATAGGTTGGTTTTCCAAGGCTAAGGGCAAGCCATCTAGGATTTAGCTTGTGGCCACAACAACAGTTAGAAGCCCACGTGAGAGAGTCCCCCCATGCGGGCCCTCCGACGACTAAGTCAAACAACGTTATGAGAAATATGTCAAATGCATATTATAGATAATATGCATGACAATATCGATATGTGCATAGATGCTCATGTTCATGCTAATGAATAGTTGCTAGTAAATAGTAACTCCCTGGTGAATAGTATTATTAAAATAACCGATTGGCCCTTGAGAAGCGACTGTCCCTTGGAATGCTTGAGAGCGAAATAGAGTTCTTGTTAAAAAATGAATCTCCCTAAATGAGGAGGCAAGCCTCATATTTATAGAAGAGGGAAATGGGGAACATAGTAGGGCCTCTCGGCTCCCTTTGTCTTGAACTGAGTAGGGCCCCCTGTTGCTCCCCAATTGTTGTTTCTTCGGTTAGCATTTTCTGCTTCTTTATTTCCCAATTGACAAGTGGGGCCCTCTTGGTTGAATTAATTAATTTGGAGGTGTGGCCATGCGTTGTTGTCCTCATTTCTTGCTTCCATTTATTTATTAATATTCATGCTTTCTTTACCATCTCCAATTTAATATACAACCATCTTCAATTATGTCTTCACGTGCATGGCTTCACTTCCCTTCCCTTGTTGCCTCCAATTGAGTCTCCAATTATTTAATTCTTGCTTCAATGTCCACAACTTCAATTGCCAAACCTTCTCATTAATTAATTGATTTCCACTTCAATTGCCAAGCCTCTTTTTAATTAATTAAAGTAATGTGGCAATCGAAACAAGTCTTGAACCTTCATGGAATTGAAGATTAAAATAATGCCTTCGAAATTGGAGAAGCCAAATGCCCTTTGAATTTTCATGACCGAGTAGGGACCACTTAGTAATTGCTGTCTTCTACTTGCTTGGTTCCTCCTTTGTTGCCTTCATTTTTGGGTTGTGTTTTGGCTCTATTTAGATATGTATTTGACCCAAATATCCATTTATAAATATGATTTAAATTTGCCACTTGGGTTTGATATATATCTAAATTGTTTGTTGTTTGCAGGCATATCACCTTGCATGTTCTACACCCTAACAAGAAATACATCATTCCCAATAGATTATTGCGTGGAATAAACCCAATTTTAAGATCCAAGAGGCCTCAACAAGAATTGTCAAAAATCAAAGGAGATTTACAAAGCTTTCTACATAGACATTTTTTAAGAACTCTTCTCCAAAAATAGGGAGTTTTCATGAATAAAATACTAAGATCTCATTATTCAAGGTTCTAAAAGTAATAAGAGAGTTAGAACTTGCCTCCACGAAGAATAAGGAGGATAGAGATCTTCCCATGGAGAACCCAAGTACATGAAACTTGTTCCTTAATAGAAAATAAGAGGAAGGAGAGCCAACAAGAACAAGAAGAACTTGCATATGAAAGAGATGAACAAGAGGAACTTACTTCTTTAATGAAAAGAAGAACTTCTCTTACTATGCTTCACCCTTGATCTAAGCTTGAGAAAAGCTTCTACAAGAATCCAATCTACGATCTCACAAGGCTCTCTCCTTTTACCAACATCCACAAGCTTCTCCCCCATCCCTTTTAAATTTATCCTCTGGACGGCTTGGAAAATCATGCCATGGCAAAAAAAGGTCGACATCCCAAAGGCATCTGTCGACAGCTAGAGGCCAACCTTCATAATTGGTCAACAGTTCCAACACCATTTGTCGACCAACAGTGTCCATTGCATTAATCAATCGGCAACCTTACCCCATATGTCAACTGCTAGCAACTTCCTCCTCACATGCTGCTACATTTTACCTCATCGCACCAACCCACGATCCCACATATGAAACCTCTACATACATTTACACACTTTACCACCCTTGCCTTACAACCAGAGGCCTCACATCCACTTACTCCATTTAACCTTGATTACTCAACATCAAATCTAGTGACTTTGACCTCACCAAACATCACATGACCTTCCTCCTAAACCACAAATAACTAGTAACCCTCAATTACATCAACATAGAACTAATAAACTTATTTCTTTCCATTTATTCTTTTCCCAAAATGCCAGGTCATTACTTTTTTAGAAGGTGTATATGCTTGTGTGATTCGGAGTAGGACCGCTAGTAGCTAGAGGTCCTTTACATGTGAGCTCATTTCTTTATAGGGTGGGAAAGGATAGCCCTTGCAACTGCATTTTCGTCTCGATTTCTTTATTTTCTTACTTTTCATATTTGATTTTCCTTATGGCCACATAAGGGAATGGGAAAGGAAAGGGAAAGGGAAAGGGCAGTAGCTCACTCTAGCTATTGAGGGAGACACTTCATTTCCTTCCTGACTCTTGGAGTCCAACAATTCCTACCTCGTCAAATTCCTTTTTCACCATAATCTTAGATGATCTCCATCTTCTTAATTCCCAAGCTAGCTGGTAACTTTTTTTTTTTTTGCACACTAAGTATAACCAATCAGATTACTTATACCATATTTCACGATTTAATCACATTCAATGTCAAAATTGGGGACAAAAACCCTAAATTCGATATTTCAGGTACATTTCAGGATCCCAATATGCTTAGGGTTATCAGATACACCACTTGGCTCTACATTCTAACACATCCTTCTAATGTGTTACCTTATTTGGGCCACGCTAGGTTCATTATCAGCTTGATCTGCTCAAGGAACATTACCAATCACATTAAGAGACATTAACTAGGATTCCTCAGTATGATGTTATAACTTAAATGCCTTTCCAAGGCTACCTTACTCTCACATCACATCTTTAGATGGGCACACCTCGACTATAGATTAACCCAAAGGGCACGTTCAGCACTTAAAGGTGTCCAATTCCCATGATTATTCATAGCACTATACTCAATGAACATATGAGGTTCACACTTGCTTCCTGTCACCAATAACCCAGGGATACCACAAGGAACACCCTGGGACTAGCTAACCAGTCAATAGGCTCAAGCAACAAACCACCATTAGCCTCAGCTTCTGTTCCTAGAACTAATTCTCCCCAGAAACGCTCTTGGGTTTTTTTACTTACTTTAACGTATGTCCCAACACTTGTCTAGACTCAACACTTTTGAATTTATGTTTCGAGATAACCTTTAATGGTTGTCTCTGTCTCAATTGATAGCCTAGACCTCATCAACCACATCTCGTTTACTTAATTGGTAATTTCCCCAAAATTTGATGATACTCGCTATTGGAATAATAGTCCCCCACTCATACTTACGCTAGTACTTTCAATCTCCAATGATCGCAAGTTTTTTGATAGCATAACCCAGCCTCATAGCCTAACACATTGCCCACAATCATACTAATACATTTCATTTCTCACACCACCATTTTCTTCCAATTCTAATTCTAAAAATTCGATATCATAGATTAACACCTACTTTCACAGGTAGTCTTTTCAATTTCATTTTCACACAGGAACTACTGTTAGGTATATTCCTCACATACACGAGTTTTCTACCCCACCCGTGGTACTCTACTTCCTTAGCTGAGTTAATCTTTCCACTTATGAGCAATTCACCCTCGACCAATCAATGTTGTTGACTTCCCCTCTCATACATTCCTTCCAATACCGCAGTTGTAACGCCCCGTCCTTCCAGAGGGCATCACTATGCTAGGGCCTATCATATAAATACATATTCTCTTTCTTAAATACATTTCTTAACCTGAAATACCATATTTCAAAGAGAAACCCCCTCCCAGCATATCATTACAAATGCGAAAGCAATAATCGAAACCTGATATGATACATAATCAAATTCACTTTATAACTTAAGAATCTGTACCATAGTTAACATCATATCCTCAATACTTAAATACATGGAGACTCGTTTCCCGAGGTAACAACTAAACACCTCAGGTACAATCATATGATACCTCAAATACACATTGCCATTTCTAAACTCATCTAAAACATATCCAGATCTTCACGGATAAACAAAATACCGAAACTATCTACTGAATCCATCGGACACATCACCCCGTGTTGTCATATCTCAGCCACCTCCTTGCCTAAGCTGCAAGTCTTAACTGGAACGTTTAAATCTTCTAAGGGCATAACCCAATTAGAAGATGAAACTTCTAGTGAGGGTCCAAAAACAGATATACATGAATATATGATGCAATAACATGAACAAACATATACCCTAGTGTAACTTTCCTGACCCACCAGCTTGGCACGGAACCCTAGGTAGAATCCCGAACCTTTGCAGGATAATCCTAACGTTGTTCCATCAATTACCCTTGAAAAATTACGGCTACACTATCAGGGCGACACCCATCCCATGCACGAGTATCAATATGCCAATAATATCATGCCATGCAAAAATCACGACTTTCCATGCAATATGACAAAATGATCATAATTTCATAAATATCATGCATATATAAGCAAACATATCATACATAAGTTTTTGAGATAAAACCACTCACCTTTAGCACAAAGTTCAAAATATCTCAAAAAATGCGCACCACCTCAATTTGCGTGTTCGGCCTCGATTTTCGTGCTAAACTTCAAAAGTTACACAATTCATTAATCCTCAAGCACAACAATCCTATAAATCATATTTAATCACAAAATATCTCAATACTCCAACTTCTTCACATTTTCCATCATTTTCTCTCATTTTCCCTTCTAAAAATTCAAATAAATACTTTCGAGACTATTTTCTCCAATTTTTTTCCACAAAAATTCATTAAATTCTAAGAACTTCAAAGGAAAATTCCAGAACTTACCTCCAAGCTTCGTTTGCATGCAAAATGAGGCTAGTTATTGCGAAAATCGAGACATCGGGAAGGCCAAATCCAAAACTTTAAAGCAGCCTCAACCGACCACAAAAGCGAGTTGTAGGTGCTCGACAATTCGGCCTACATTCTGGTCGATTTTTCTTGAAATTTGGCTACCTCGGTGGTCGTTGTCAGCTCAGCCCTTTACCAAAAAGCTTCCCCCGACCATCCCTTATGCAGCCCTTTGGCCAAAATCGGTTGTCGGTGATCGAAAAATTGTTGGTCGATTTCCCATTTGCCAAACTTTTGCTTAATTGCACTTTGGCCCCTCCAGTTTTGTTTCTTATGCTTTGTCCCTTTTACACAGAGCCCCTCAACTTTGAATAATTGCCATTAAGACCCTCAAGTCCTAAAATATCCATTTCATTCCTGAAGATTTAGAAAAAATATCATTTCAACATCTCTTTGGCAATCTCGAAAAACTACACTTAGGCCCGAATCTTCATTTTGGCCGTAAACCCTTTCGTTTATTCCTGAAACTGCTGAAGGATTGTTCTACATACCGAAAATGAACTCCCTCAAGGTTCCATTGACTTTTCGGAAGTCCCTTACAACAATTTGATTTTGCAACCTAAATAGCAATTGCATATTAGCTTTACCAAAAATCGTTCCCGATCTGATTTCTTTCGATACCATAAATTTTATCTCGGGATACTCGTCAATGCCACATCATTTTCCTTTGGCATCTCGGCTTCAGGACATTCTCTGCAGTCGATTCGGTCATTCATAGCGGTAAGAAATTACCATATATCCTCAATTTATCTGCAAATTTTCTTTTTGCCCTAAGATAATTCACTCTTGAGTCCTTTAGAAATTCTCGAGTATTACAATAACAACTTGAAACCTTCTAGCCACTGAATTCCATTATATTTCAACTAGGCAAGCCCTCAGGCACACAATCATGCCCGTTTATTACGTAATTAGTTTAATATATTTTTTTCCCATCGCTACACATAGCAATTATCTGGCCACTAGCAAAGACGACCTACCGATGGAAAGAGAACGAGTGATCATTCGCGACCGGCTAATAGCTCCTTTACCCACAGTCAACTACGCGTTATACCTTGCTACTACCTTGCTTTGGCCTTTACAACTACCCATAGGTACCCACGTGTGCGCGCTTCCCAATAATAATACCCAAGCAAGTCAACAGTAATGTCACGCAACACTTTCACCCACACGGGGTCATATGCCCTAATCATAAAATGTTTATATATAGTCAGACATTACTCTCATCGTCATACTCATTAGTACCAGCCACACATTTAGGATTTCTTATGTTAACAATCCTATCATATCATCATAAGGACCAACATCCTATTACGTGCCAGTACCACACCGCATCAGTCCTATCATGTCATCATTTCAACATGAGCTGTGGCTTCACACACATTAATTTCTTTAGGCGAGTAGCCCATACCCTACCAATTCACATACACATTCCAAGGCAATTGCATATATCGAAGAGAGTTAATACAAAACTTCCATTTCATTATTTCACACATGCATTATACAACAACTATTTACATTGTAACATCCAACATCGAGCAATAAGAAGAACCAGAACAACTTACTCTGATGGGCCTACGCGAACTTCCCAAGGGGTCACCCATCCTTGAGTTGTCCCCAGCTTAAGCACGCTTAACCCCAGAGTTCCTTGTCTACATTCAGCCCAAAAGGTATTCAACTGGTGTTATTTTCTTCCTTACTTATCCTCGATATATACTACTCTTCTCTGGGCTCTTGGGCTATTACATTCTCCCCCTCCTTGAGCACATGATGTCCTCGTCATGCGACCTTACAACTGGTCCCAGACCTTCTCCCTTTTGGAGGCTGCCATCCTAGAAGCCTGCCAGGAGCTGTTCCTTGATCAGGCCTCGCGCCCCGACGCCACTCGCCGCTTTCATTGGACCGCCTTCTTCAAGGGTCGGCTCTAATACCACCTATAACATCCTGCATCAAGCGATAGGAAGGACTGGAACAACTTACCCTGATGGGCCTACGTGAACTTCCCAGGGGGGTCACTTATCCTTGGATTTTCCCAGGTCAAGCACGCTTAACTTGGGAGTTCCTTGCCTGCATTCAGCCCAAAAGGTATCCAACTAGTGTTATTTCATTCCTTACTTATTCTCGATATATACTAGCATTCTCTAGGCTCCTTGGGGTATTACATGCTCCCCCCCTTGAGCACATGATGTCCTCGTCATGCAACCTTACAACTGGTCCCATATCTTCTTCCATTTGGAGGCTGCCATCTTAGAAGCTTGCAAGAAGCTCTCCTTGTACAGGCCCTCGAGCCCTAGCGCCGTTTCTTGCCCTCGTCGGACCGCCTTCACCAAGGGTCATCTCTAATACCACCTATAACATCCCGCATCTAGCGATAGGAAAGACCGGAACAACTTACCCTGATGAGCCTACGCGAACTTCCCAGGGGGTCACCCATCCTTAAGTTATCCCCAGCTCAAGCACTCTTAACCCCGGAGTTCCTTGCCTATATTTAGCCCAAAAGGTATCCAACTGGTGTTGTTTCCTTCCTTATTTATCCTCGATATATACTACTCTTCTCTGGGCTCTTGGGGTATTACATACATCCAAGACACCTTGCAACTCTAAGCATCCAAATATGCTTGTATATAATAATCACCACTCTATATCATACCACACGCATCTTCCTGGAGACGCCTTACTTTACTTCCCCTCCCATACATTTTGATTGAAGGGTGGAGACTCTTATTCTTATTCAAAATCATGCCCCATGGCTAAATGCCTCCTAAGCACCTCTCAACACTCCAATGTGTACAAAGATGATTCCCGACCTTACTCTAATACCAACTATAGTGCCCCAAAATCCTCCACTTTATTTACAACAGTGGAAGCAAAATAGATACGAATATACAGCTCAGGGGCTATCTCATACATATAAGAGCATCAACTAATCAAATCATTTAACCACAAAATCTAAATCTTTGCCTACAACTCACTCCTCACTACAACAGATTTTGCTATTAGTGACAATTTTTTAGTGACGCTGTGAATTTTCGTCACAAAAAGAGTACTTTTTGTGACGATATAAACATTTCGTCACCAAAATTCGTGAATTGTTATTTTTTTGTGATGATTTTGAGATTTCGTCACAGAAAAACGTCATGCATAAATTGGCACCAACTTTTAGCGCCACACCTGATTACGAAAAATGATTTTGTGACGTTTTTGTATTTGTAGGTGACGAAAAATAAAACGTCATCATATTAATATTATATTGGATGACGATATATTTGTGTCACAAATAAATAGATGATCATCTGTGACGCATTAGATATCGTCACAACTGTAAATAGTATTAGGTGACGTTAACTTTGATCACCCATTGATAGTAATATTTTAGTTTGTTGCATAAGATGACGACTTTAAGAATGTCACTAATTAGTATAGATTTGGGGACGATATGATATGCGTCACGTATATAAGAATAACCTATTTGTGATGCATTAGATATTGTCACATTTGTGAATAATATTAGGTGACGTACAGTTTCGACACCCATTGTTAGTATATTGTAATTTGATGCATAAGGTGATGACTTTTGAAATATCAATAATGAATATTACAGTCGGTGACAATTTTTCTTTCCATCATGTATGCAAGAATACCTATTTGTGACGCATTGCATATTGTCACATGTGTGAATAGTATTAGGTAACAATACGTTTCGTCACCCCTTGTTAGTAATATTTTAATTTAATGCATATGGTGACGATTTTAGAAATGTCACTAATTAGTATTACATTTGGTGATGATTTATTGCGTCACATATTCAAAAATATCTATTTGTGACACATTACATATCGTCATATTGGTGAATAGTATTAGGTGACGGTAAGTTTTGTCATTTGTTAGTAATTTTTTAAATTGATATATAAAGTGAAGACATTGCGTGACGATTTATTTGCATCAAATATATATGGAAGGATACCTATTTGTGACACATTACAAATAGTCACATTTGTGAGTATCATTGGGTGATGTTGAGTTTCGTCATCAATAGTTATTGATAATTTTTGTGTTGTGCACAATTTAACAAAACATTAATTGTTATTATTACGTATCATATTGGGTGACGAAAAAATGCGTTATGTATGGTTTTTAGTCAAATAATGAGTAATTAATTACTTGTTAATAAATAATTATTAATAACTTTTTGACTATTAATACTAAATTTTAAATGAAATATTATTAAAATTTATTCTAAATAGCATTTATATCATTTATTATTTTATACAATCTTAATATCTTTTAAATTTATTAGTATTCATGTTGAAGTTCTTGTCTTTTGTCTAAGACAGAAACAAGTGAGACGAATAAACAATGACGTATTGACAATAATATAATTTTATTTTAGAAAAGAAACTTTAAGTTGAATGACTAGGGCAATGTTTAAGTATCGATAAATGTATTTTTTTTTGTTAGATTATATGCATTTATTGTATTTTATTTTCAAAATTAAAATAATTTTATTGGTTAATGATAAATATATTATGATTTAAATTATTTACTTAACTAATAAAATTATTCGAATGTTAAAAATAATATGTAATAAATGTATCTTATTTAAAAATAAGATTAATTTATTTTTATTTAGCATTTGAATTATATATATATATATAAAGTTTTACTAACAAACACATTTGGCTTTGAATAGTGCACTGTAATAACAATAATAATTATAAAAATAATAATAATCCCAAAAAAATGGAATGAGTTTTAAAAATTATTGTTATTATTATTGTTATTTCAGAATGAGTTTTATCATAAGTTATAAAAATGAACATATTGCCATGTCATTGTTTTAAGTTTAATTTTGACGGGACTCTATTTTCTCTCACGATACTTTATAATTACTATAAAATTTAAAATTTATATGTAAAATTAATAATTTTTAATTAATGATGTAAAAGTAATAATATGATCACATTTTGATAATATTAATAATTTACCTTATTATTTTTTGCCTTTTATTGGCTTAAAATTCATAACAGTTATGTGAATTGAAACAGATAGTTACTGTTGAGAAAAAAAAAAAATACCTACACAAGCTGATAATTTTGGAATTTAAAAAAAAACATAAATTAACAGACCAAATACATTCCCAAGAACAATCTTATCATCTATATTTAAAAAAAAATCTTATTTAGCAAAGATGATAAAAAATCTTATCATCTTTAGTAATGATGAAATTATATATATAGTCTGTCTTATAGAGCATCACCCTGAACAAAAATCAACATACCCATCTCCCTTCTCTCAATCTCTTTCATTGAATTTTGACAGTAAATAAAGCTTACAGCATTCTCTTCGCGTTGCTTCCATGAAACCTCATTGCAATAACATTTATTATTATTATTATTATTATTATTATTATTATTGTTATTATTATTATTATTATTATTATTATTATTGTTTTGATATTGCTGTGTTTGTTTAAATGTAAAATATTTTTTGGTGAAAAATAATTTCAGGTAAAAATATTTTACATCAAAATAGTTTTTTCATCTTATTTTTTGGTATTTGGCTTACAAGTGAAAAAAAAATATTTTTTTATTATTTGACATATAGAAAATATTTTCCAAACATATATTTTTCACATTCTAACAACATTATTATTTAGAAAAAATAAAAAATATAATCAATTTCATATCTTAAATTTTGAATCAAAAACCAAACCAAATCAAATATCAAAACCAAATCAAATCAATTTTACAGCTTATGAAGATTAGTGCAATTGCAGCAAGCTAAAGAAACTAATGTATATAAAAATCAAAAAATATAAAGTATATAAGAATCAGAAAATATTTTTCCAAAAATAATAATATAAAAAACTCACTATATAAGAATTATAAAGTGGCGGGAATGAAAAATTAATTCCCCCCTCGTCCCCAAATCCTGCAACACTCTTAAACTGCATCCCTAAAGTCATAACTCTTAAACTGCAGCTCTTCAACTGGAACGAGAGAAGGGATCTGAATCGTCGCCTCTGTTGTTGCACCAACATTGCATCTAATCCTTCCTTTGTTGCTTCATCAGGTTCAAGCATCTCCCTCTATTGTTTGCTATTAATTAATGTTTGCTGGTTGCTTCTCCTATTATGTTTACATCTCCCTCTATTGTATATGTGCGTATTGTGTTATTATTGTTTGAAGCTTCTCCTGTTATATTGTTGTTTCCTTCCTCTATTATATTGCTGGTTTTGTGTTATTATATTGTTGTTTTTGTGTTGTTATATTGCTGTTTTTGTGATTAAGGTTTCACCACACGCACACACACAGATATATATATATATATATATAAAGAGATAGGGGACTTTTGTGATTTGGCTATGTTTGAGAAGGGGGAAGTGTTCTCGTTGGGCGACGGCGACGACATCATGGAAATCGGCGTTAATGGCGCCTGTTTCTCACCTGACTGTGACCTGATTGCGTCGCTGTTGACGTCGCACCATCCTCAACCATGTAGATGATTATTATAAGTAATTGGTTGCTGTACTGGTTTATTTTGTTTTTTATTCTGATTAGTGTAGTGGAATTAATACAGAGACAATGAGGGTAGGAAAATTAAGAGGAGACCAAGTTTCAATTGCTGCTTCTTATTTTTGTTGAAATCATCAAATCTAGCCAATTTAACTCTTCAAGTTCCCACTTCCCAGCTCCCCATCATTACCTACTGTTCATGTTTAAGATTGTTTTACTTGCTTATTTGGCTATAATAAAGTCACTTTCTAGATTTAATAGCATGGCTCAAAACACACACATATAATAGTTTTGGCTTAATTTGTGACAACAGTTAACGCCCTTAATTTAAAGTTTAGAAATTTTAGGTTCTAATTAAGTCCTATATATTATTTACAGATATATAGACTATACACTTATATAATTAAAATTGAAATATATTAATTAATACTCATGAAAAAACATGTAATTCATTATCAAAACATAAAATTTATTTAAGTATTCATATATATTTTTTTAAAAAATGATTAAATAATTTATGAAGAAATGTTGTTAATTTTTCATAAAGGAATAATTATTATTTTCTAAAAATCAAATTTAGTTGTTAAAAATTTGTATATGAATATTTTAGGGTCTTTGGTTGGCTTAATTTTCATGGAATTTACAGAGATGACCGATTATTAAAAGAATTGAAGAGTAAATTGTTTATAAGGGTATTTTTTTAATTGTTTTTTTTTAATGATTGTTAGGTATTCATATTGGAACATGGATAAGAGCTGGATGATGGAACATAGGTTCTCTGACAAATATATAGTGGGAGTTCGTTCATTTATGAAGTTTGTCCATGATAGTTTGGGAGGCAAGTGTAAAATTCGATGTCCTTGCCGAGAATGTTTGACTGTGTACACCTTAAGTCAAGAAGAAGTTGAGGACCACTTGATGTTGACCAGAATTAGTATTAGCTACACAAAGTGGGTTTATCATGGTGAACCTTTTACTTCATCTGGCAATAATAGTCATGGCTACGAGAATGACAATTGGGATAATGAAATGGAAAATGATGATGGGTTGCTTGATATGTTAGAAGATTTGCAAAATGGAGTAGCCATGGATGATGGCACAATAGGAGAAAATAATAGGGTAGCCGAGAACGTAGATGAGATAAGCGCACTACTTGGAAAAGTTATCGATGAACTTTATCCTGGTTGTTTGAATTTCTCTACGTTATCTTTCATTGTCAAGCTCTTGCATGTTAAGGTGTATAATTGTTGGAGTAATAAATCATTTGATATGCTATTGGGATTGTTGAAGAAGGCATTTCCTAAGGGCAATAAAGTTCCAAATTCTTATTACGAGGCAACTAACATGCTTCGTGACTTAGGTCTTGGTTATGAGCCGATCCATGTTTGTAAATATGATTGTTCCATATTCTGGAAGGAGTATAAAGACTACCAAAGTTGTCCAGTTTGTGGCACATCTAGGTGGAAAATTAATAAAGGTCGTAATTCCAAGCAAATCCCTTGGAAAGTTTTGCGTTACTTTCCACTGAAACCAAGACTCCAACGACTATACATGTCTAGAAAAATAGCTCAGGATATGAGGTGGCATAAAGAGAAATGAGTTGATGATGGAGTGTTGAGACACCCAGCAGATGGTGATGCATGGAAGGATTTTGATAAAGAATATGAGTGGTTTGGAAATGAAACCTGAAATGTTCGACTTGGTTTAGCAATGGATGGGTTCAACCCTTTTGGTAACATGAGTACTTCTTATAGCATGTGGCCTGTGATTGTTGTTCCATACAATTTGCCCCATTGAAAGTGCATGAAAGAGCCATTTTTATTCCTCTCATTGCTTATACTTGGACGAAAAACACCAGGGAAAGACATAGATGTGTTCTTACGACCTTTAATAGATGAGTTAAAGGAGCTATGAGATACTGGCATACAAACATGGGATGCAGTTACAAAACAAAATTTCAATCTACATGCAGTTGCTCTCTGGACAATAAATGATTTCCCTGCCTATGGTGATATTTCTGGTTGGAGCACGAAAGGATATTTGGCATGCCATGTTTGTAATAAGGACACTTCATCACGAAGGTTAAGGAGTAAAATCTGCTACATGGACCATCGATGATTTCTTCCTCATGACCACATTTGGCGTCAAAGTAGGAAATTTGATGGGAAGCCTGAAAGAAGAGAAAAGCCTCACCAATTTTCTGGCAGTGAGTTGTTACAACAGTTAGAAGTGTTGCAGATTGCAAGTTCGGAAAGCATCCAAATAACAAGAAAAGAAAGCGTACTCCTGAAGAATTGAATTGGACTAGAAAGCCTATTTTATTTGAGTTACCTTACTGGTCAAAACTAAAATTCAGACATAATCTCGATGTTATGCACATTGAGAAAAATATTTGTGACAATATAGTAGGTACTTTGTTGAATATCGAGGGAAAGACCAAAGACACATTTAAGGCAAGGTTAGATTTGCAAGATTTGAAAATCAGAAAGGAGTTACACTTGCAAAAATGCCCTGATGGGTCTTTTATTATGCCTCCAGCATCTTACACATTATCAAAGGAGGAGAGGAATGAATTTTGTGAATTTCTACAATCTGTGAAGTTCCCAGACGGATATGCATCCAATATCTCAAGGTGTGCAAATATTAGCGACGAAAAATTATTTGGATTAAAAAGCCATGATTGTCATGTCCTATTACAACGAGTACTCCCTATTGGAATTTGTAAATACTTACCAAAGGAAATTTGTACAACATTGGATGAGTTGGCCCATTTCTTCCAAATGATATGCTGCAAAACTTTGAAACGCAAAGATTTGGAGATTTTAAAAGAAGACATTGTCATAATTCTTTGCAAATTGCAAAGAATATTTCCTCCAGCTTTTCTTGATTATGGTGTGGAAGATGAAGAGATGGAGGTTTTTTCTCAAGAAAATGAAGAGACTGATTTTACTTCGATTGATAGTGATTCAGATCCAATGGAGTAAAAATGAACTTTTGTGATTTGTGTTCATAATAATGAACTTTTGCTAGATTTGGTAACAATTGTGTTTTTATGATTTGTACTCTTAATAAATATGATTTCTACTATTAATGAATTGTATTTTGTAAAGTTAAAACTACTCTTACCAGATGCTTTTTGTAGGAAATCATGGCTCCAGGATTGATTGCAAAGAAAAGGTTGGTTAATAGACAATCACATTTAGCTAGTTCGAACCAAATGGCATCTACAACTCCAAGTGGTCAACATGTTGAGAAGATCGTTGCCTCAAATCAAACTGGTCAAAATGGGAGAGTGGAACTAGAATCTTCGCAAGAGAATACAGGTACTCCTTTTTGAAAATTAAAGTATGGATGATGAAAATATAATATAATTTAATAATTTAAAACAATGAAGTTTAATGAATTTTTTCTTTGGTTAGTGATTGATTACTTGTTTGATATATATATATATAACTATCTCCTTTATTTTCTATTATTATACAAGGCTTGCAAGATAATTAGAAAATAATTTAAAGTAATGAGATCTAAAATATCATTTATTTGATTGTGATATTGATTTTCATTTTGATGTCATGTTATGACAAACAAATTAAATACAGATTCTAACTCTTCCAAAAGAGTAAGAGGACCCACATGAGGTAAGGAGCTTGAGAAACTACTCAAGGTGAATGGGAAAATGGTAATCGACATACCACTTGGAAAAGGAAGACCAGTTTGTGAGGTTCAGTCTGCAAAACTATCATCGGAGCTTGGAGTCATCTCTCGACAATTCATACCAATACCAGAAAAGTGGAAAAATTTTACCGAGGATGAGAAAAGGCATGCATTTGAAAGACTTGAAGTAAGTAATTGTTTTATATTGAAAGCCATTTTTGTTTAAACTATGTCACCTATGAAAATTAATTGTTTGCTACATGTCTTAATCATTTTAGACTAGGTTTCAAATTCAAATTGATGACGAATATGTGAAGAGCAGTGTTGAAAAGATTTTACAAAAGTTATCAAGAAACCAACGGTATAGACTCCACCAATGCTTTAAAAAGTATTCATCAGTGCAAGAAGCTCGTCGAAACAAGCCTACCAATTTTAACTTGAGTCAAGAAAATTGGGACAAATTATGTGACATGTGGAGTGATCCCAAATTCCAAGTATGTGATATTACATTTGATTCATTCTTATATATATATATATATATATATCAAGACACATGTCACTAACTCTTTTAAATTAAATGTTCTACTTCATTATTTATACATATTGACTAAAATTATAGGAAAGATGCGCAAAGAATGCAAATAATCGCCAGATGGTACAATGGTCCCATAACCAAGGCTCAAGAGCATTTGTAGCAAGTCGTCACAAGATGGTAATATTTTTATTACACATATATTTTGATAAGTTATTGGTCGTGTTTCATTACTTACGTTGTTTGAATATCAATAGTGCATGGATAATGAAGAGCCTAATAGGATAGAGTTTTTCAAGGCCACACACTACTCAACACAAAAGGGATGGACAACACCTACAGTAGAAGAAGCTTATGTAAGATTAAATCATTCTCTCTTTATAACTAAAATTTTATATTGAGTATTTTAATTGATGTTGCTTTCTTCCTTCAATGTCTAGGACAAAATGGTTGAGTTGCAAAACCAACCCATAGATAGTGAGAACCCAATGTCTGTAGATGACATAGTGGATAATGTACTAGGCACTAGGTGTGGATATGTTAAGGGACTTGGGTATGGACCTAAACCTAAATCATTTAAAGCTTCAGAAACAAGGACTTATGAGTTGGAGGAGAAGCTTAAGAAGACTCAAGATGAGCTACAAACTTGTCAAACAAAGTTTGAAACAACAACAACTCAATTAGAAGGGAAATTGGATACTATGATGAGCAATTACAGCCAATTATTACAATTTTTGGTGAGTTCAGGGACCCAACTGCCTTCTTTGATTCTATCTCCTTTAACCCCAAATCAAGGTAAGAATAAAATAACTAATTTTCTATTTACTTCATTGTTAAATAAACTTTACATGTGTCCAACTTGATTAAATTTCCATCTTACATTACATGTTTTTATCCTTCCAACACAATTACAAATGTGATTGATTTCAGGTTCAAATGAATCGCACGCAGAATCAACTGAAGGGTTGGAGAAAAGAGGTTGAAGTATATTATGGTGGTACTTGTATTGTCACATTTGAACAAGTTTTGTGAAATCTACTTCGTTAATTCATAACTTTTACTGAGATACTAATTAGATGTTAATTACTTCTATATGTTTGGATGTGTCATATTGGGATTTATTTTTTGTGACAGAGATTTGATCATCATATATCAATCCATTTTGCATGTGTAATATGATTTTAGTATTTTTAATTTCAAATTTTGGATCAATTGATAGTGAGTATAATATTTGTCAAAGAAAACATTTACAGGTTTATACAATTTGCTACAAAAATAATTTTGTCACTTATTAGATTGTGCAATTTTGGGTGACGACTTGTTTTTGTCACCAAATTAACAAGTTTAATTTATGAATTTATGACAATTAAACTTTTGCCACCTATCTACACATACATATTTGAGTGACATTTTATTTTTTTGTCACTAAATAAAGATAATATATAATTGTCTGAATTTAAGACATTTTTAAATTGTCACCAATTGGTTATCCTATTATTTGACATTTTTTTTAACGTTACAAAAGTCATGCCTATAGTGACGAAAAGGTCTATATGTGACAAACATTTTCTATTTTTTGTGACAAAAAAATTTGTAAAAAAATATATTTGATAGGTGACGATATTTATGCGTCACCAATTAACATATCGACCCAACTTATTAGTGACGAAATCAATATTTGTGACGAAAAGTAGTTGACTTTTGCAACGATTTTTTTATGTCACCAATTACATGATATTTTGTGACGTTTTAGTTTGCGTTACCAAATCAAACTTGATCAAACTATTTAGTGACGATTTTATCTAATAGTGACGAAATATAAAAAGACTATAGTGACAATATTACCGTCACTGTTGTCATAGTTTTTTAGTGACGATAGGAATTGTCGCAATAAGAAACCCCATCACAGTTGTTTTGTGACGATTTGAACTCTAAGATGACGCAATTTTATTAGTTTTCGTGGCAAAAATTATGTTAGAACAGTAGGTTCTATGGCACACACCAAGAGGGGGGTGAATTGGTTATTTTAAAAAAAAACTTAATTGATAGAACTTTGAAATCCTTTTGATTGAAAATAAATAACTCAATGCACGTGAGGATAATGAAATGCTAGCAGTGATAAACAAATAAAAAGAAACATAAGCAAGAGAGAACACAAAGATTTATAGTGGTTCGGTTTAACCCAAGCCTAATCCACTACCTTAGCTCCTCACTAAGAATTTTTCAAACCATCCACTATCAACCCCCTACTCAACCCGAGTAGGTCCTCTAGTTCGAGACTAGGAATTACAACCTCCCCCTCAAATGGGCCCTCTAGCTGCACAAGCTAAGAAAATAACAACGATACAAATGAAATAGAGAAGCTAAGAGTTAACACTCTTAGTTACAAGTTCTCTCACAATGAAAACTAGGCTTAAGAATAGATTTACAATGATAGAACAAAGCCTTACATAGAAAAATATAACAATGAAAGCACAGAGAACACTGTAAGCACAAATAAAATGATTTGTAATATTTAGATCATCTTGTTTCCGTCCATTAGCCTTCTCTTGATCATCCATGACATGTATATATAAGTGTCCCACAAAGTTGAAGAGAAATATAGCCGTTTGGAGCCGTTGGGATTTGAAAAAATAGCCGTTGGAAGCTTTCTGCGAAACACATAGTCGATAGAGAAAATAGATTAGTCGACTATTTTATCAAATAAAACTAGCCATAGTCGACAGACAGAAAAGCATAATCGACTATCTTATAACACAAAAAATCCCATAATCGACAGATCCTTTTACATAATCGACAGATCAAAATTTACAAAGAAAATTTTGAAATTCATGAACAAACATAGTCGACAAATGAAATAGCATAGTCGACTATCCTTTCACAATAGTCGACAGACTGAACAAGCATAGTCGACTATCCTTATGCATAGTCGACAGCACTAAACAGCATAGTCGACTATCTTCTTGGAAAATATGGAAACTTAACCTATAACATGTAGAAGCACACTTGATTAATACAAAACATCACCACATATTTAATTTATATGTCCTCATTTTGTTTAATTTATATTTTACCTTCCATTTACTTTAATACATAAATATAAATAAGAAAATACCCCCCATTTGGATTCAATAAAAATATCTAAAAAATCAAAATCCATAAGAATAAAAAAGTAGAATTTGGATTTTAGTAGGAACTTAGGATTTTGAGATTTTATCACCTCCAAGATATACACTTTTCATTTCTTGAAAAATTCGTTAAAAATCATTTTATCACTAATGAATGTTAGTTATTGAATTACCGGGAGTTAGTTTTCTAAAAAGAAAATATTTTCATATATGTCTCCTTATAAGGTGCTAGTCTTCCAGACTTAAAAAAAATATTGAAACGTTATCAAAATGAGTTTCAAGACATGATGCATGAACTAAAGGATTTTTCATACAATTAAGATTCAAGCCAAAACCTTTCATGCACGTTTCAAAATATGAAAGCTTATTTTGAAGTACGAGATTAACATAAATGATTTTTCATACTTAAGATTGGATTTTCATCAAACACATATATGTTAAAGATGGTCTTTTGCCTTAGAACAATTTTAGCTCTATGTTGACCAACGACTTCAAAGCTAATTTGAAAATCATTTTAGGAGATTCTTTTAAGACTAAAAACTTGACTTTGCAAATCTCCAACTAATATAGACAATGATAAATCTTTTTGGTTTTCATTTTAACAAAGCATTTGAAATTGATTTTTGTTGAAAACCATAGACTTGACTCATGACTTAGGGATAAAACAAGGTATTGTTTTTCATCATCAAAACTAAACACAAGGGTAGAACATCAAATTATGCGTCACTAAAGGAGATGCCTTCAGTGACAACAAAAATTTCGTCACCTTTCCTTTATGCATTTGTGACGAAATATAAAAAATGTCACTAATTACTTTTCCCTACGGACCTAACGTGACGATGGTTGTGACGCCAAAAAATCGTCACCAATACAGTTTTGTGACGAAATTCTAATCATACGTGATGATTTTGTTTTGCCACTAATGACCAAATTTCTTGTAGTGCACTAGAAAATATTTTGCTATTAGTGACAATTTTTTAGTGGAACTAAGAATTTTCGTCACAAAAAGTACTTTTTTGTGACGATATAAGCATTTCGTCAGTAAAATTTGTTAACTGTTATTTTTTGGTGATAATTTTGAGATTTCGTCACAAAAAAACGTCATGCATAAGTTGGCACCAACTTTTAGTGCCAACACCCGATTGCGAAAAATGATTTCGTGACGCTTTGTATATGTAGGTGACGAAAAATAAAACGTTAGCATATTAATATTATATTGGCTGATGATATATTTGTGTCACAAATGAATGAATGACCATCTGTGATGCATTGGATATCGTCACAATTGTAAATAGTATTAGGTGATGTTAACTTTGGTCACCCATTGATAGTAATATTTTACTTTGTTGCATAACATGACGACTTTAGGAATGTCACTAATGAGTGTTAGATTTGGGGATGATATGATATGCATCACGTATACAAGAATAATCTATTTGTGATGCATTACGTATTGTCACATTTGTGAATAACATTAGGTGATGTTCAGTTTCGACACCCATTGTTAGTATATTGTAGTTTGATGCATAAGGTGGCGACTTTTGAAATGTCAATAATGAGTATTACAGTTGGTGACTATTTTCTTTCCGTCATGTATGCAAGAATACCTATTTGTGACGCATTACATATCGTCACATGTGTGAATAGTATTAGGTAACATTACGTTTCGTCACCCCTTGTTAGTAATATTTTAATTTGATGTATATGGTGACGATTTTAAAAATGTCACTAATTAGTATTACATTTGGTGATGATTTATTGCGTCACATATTAAAAAATACCTATTTGTGACACATTACATATCGTCATATTGGTGAATAGTATTAGGTGACGGTGAGTTTTGTCACCCATTGTTAGTAATGTTTTAGGTTGATATATAAGGTGAAGACATTGGCTGACGATTTATTTGCGTCAAATATGAAAGAATATCTATTTGTGACACATTACAAATAGTCACATTTGTAAGTATCATTGGGTGATGTTGAGTTTCATCACCAATAGTTATTGATAATTTTTGTGTTACGCACAAGTTAACAAAACATTAATTGTCACCATTACGTATCATATTGGGTGACGAAAAAATGTGTCACGTATGGTTATTCGTCAAATAATGAGTAATTAATTACTTGTTAATAAATAATTATTAATAATTTTTTGACTATTAATACTAAATTTTAAACAAAATATTAAAATTTATTCTAAATAGCATTTATATCATTTATTATTTTATGCAATCTTAATATTTTTTAAATTTATTAGTATTCATGTTGAAGTTCTTGTCTTTTGTTTCAGACAGAAACATGTGAGATGAATAAACAATGACGTATTGACAATAATATAATTTTATTTTAGAAAAGAAACTTTAAGTTGAATGATTAGGGTAATGTTTAAGTATCAATAAATGTATTTTTTTGTTAGATTATATGCATTTATTATATTTTATTTTTAAAATTGAAATAATTTTATTGGTTAATGATAAATACATTATGATTTAAATTATTTACTTAACTAATAGAATTATTCGAATGTTAAAACTAATATGTAATAAATGTATCTTATTTAAAAATAAGATTAATTTTTTGTTAATAAGCATACTTGGCTTTTGAATAATGCACTACAATAACAATAATAACTACAAAATAATAATAATCCCAAAAAAAATGGAATGAGTTTTAAAAATTATTATTATTTTAGAATGAATTTTTACCATAAGCTATAAAAATGAACATATTGTAACATATTGTCATGTCACATTTTTTAAATTTAATTTTGACGGGACTCTATTTTCTCTCATTGTACTTTACAATTAATATAAAATTTAAAATTTATATGAAAAATTAATAATTTTTAAGGTTTGCTGTAAAAGTAATAATCTGATCACATTTTGATAATATTTAATAATTTATCTTATTATTTTTTTCCTTTTATTGGCTTAAAATTCATAATAGTTACGTGAATAGAAACAAATATTTACTAGCTGAGAAAAAAATAAAATACTCACACAAACCGATGATAACAATTATGTGAATCGCTCAAACCAAACCGCTACCCACCCTTACTTTTATCTTTTTCTTTTTGGCTCGCCCTTACTTCTATCTTCTTCTTTTCTGTCGTTTGACCTGTCTACCCACCGCCACCATCACCTTCACTCCCTATCACCACCACCATCCCTAAAAGACAAAGATGAAGACTTTGAGAGGCTGAAGAGTTGGATTCTCGGTCCGGTTTAGTTTTTACAAATTTTGTTTGGTTAATTATTCGATTTTGGTTAGTTTGATTATTTGGGGTTTGTCGGTCAGTTTGATTCAGATATTACATGCAATTCAGTTATTTTTGTTATTACTTTTTGATTGATTCGATAACTGAACCGACCGTTTGCACACCCCTATATGAAACAAAGCTATGTATGAATTTAAAAATTTTAAATAAATATTAATTTAATGCAATAATTTAAATTATTTTATTATCATATTTTAGATTATTATCATAAATTATTATTTAAATTATTTAATAATTATGATAATTTAAATTATTTTAACAGATAAATTATTTTATTTTTATCAATCAAATAATTATTAATATTATTTTCATAATTTATTTTATTTTATTTAACAACTAAATAAAAACAAAAAATATATATAAAACAACAAAAAGCAATAGTAGGAGATTCCCTGCCTCTTCCTCTTGCCAAATCCCTAAATCCCTATTGCCCATCTCCCTCAAGCATACTGCAGCTTTCACCAACTCCCTCAACGTTGTCGTCGTCGCATTCTTGCTCCCTCAATGTCGCCCTCGTCACATCCTTGTTGCCTCAACATCCGCCGTCATCGCGTCCTTACTACCTCAATGCCGACGTCGCCTTGTCTTTATTGCCTGAACGCCATCACCGCCATGTCCTTGCTACCTCAACACCGCCGCCACTGTAGCCTCCTGCTGCCTCAACGTCTTTGCCATCTCCAGGTAGTTCATAGCGTCCTTGTCACCTCTGTTGAATCGTCTCTACCACCTCATAGTCAATTTACGTTCTGAAGCTATATATGTTTATATATGTATTAGGCACATTGACACATGTCTGAACTATCTCTAGAAGTTTTCTAGATAAGAGATGTTCAAATTCCTGGAATCATGATCTAGAAACTCTTTAGTATGGAACAGTTCTTCCCTTAACTTCATAAGTTCCAAGGAAACTTCTTCTCAAGGAATTTGTAATTGATATGCAAAATGGTATTGATGTAAGTTATGGGGACAAGGACAGTAATAGCTCCCAGGAATATGGCCATGCCTGTTCAGCAATTTTGCTAGGGTCTAGTATAGCAGTGAAGAATGTCGTCTGCCCTATCAAGCTTTCTGAAGTAAAAAGACTACCTCCTTATACAACTTGGATTTTCTTGGATAGGTGCGTTAAGATTGCCCTTGCATAATGGAAGAAATTTGTGTTCAATATGTTTTTTCTTCAAAGTTTGTTTAATATGTTATATTCTTTAGAATATAACCTGGATGTACTTTTTATTGATTGCTTATATTCTTCTAGAGAAGTTTTTGACATCATTCTTTAGTTTATAACTTGGAAATATCTCAATATTTGTTATTGTTAATATTGAGGAATAACCTATGTATTTCTTTCATCAACAGATGTATTAAATCAAAGCTTTGTAGGTTTGATGATAAGGTAAGTTAGTGTAATCATTTGTGACAATATGTTTATGATATCTAGAATTCATAAATCTTCTGATAAATTGGTTTCATGGTTCCTATCTCCAGGCCCCTTGGCAACTGGTATCTTGCTGGCCATTTTGGGCCTTACTTGTCTAGGGCACTGAATAGCCATAGGGTTTTAGCTCTCTGTCTGATAAATAACTGATTATGGGGTTCTTATGTTGGTCCTATGAAGTTAACCAATGAAAGAAACAACGACAATAAGAATAGATTGAATAGAAAACACCTTTCAGAAATCTCTTTATTTTGACAAATATGAGTTGATTTTAGAAAGTATTTACTCCAATTTTAAGGTGCTTTCCTCGTTATACCATTAAAAGTTTGTTTGCTTTGTGTCATTAATTCATTAGACTATATCATTTCTTTCATATCTGCCTATGATAATATTAAAGTTAGAAAGTTTGCTTGTTGTACCCATCCATTACATAATTCTTTTGAAAGCGCTTGTGTCATTTCTATTAAATTTTGTTTTCTATTTAGATCTTTGTTGAAACTATTTAACTTTCTAAATGTAACACTGTTACCTAACCCCTTAAAGATGCAAATCTTAGATATTTGCTTTATGGCAGAGATCTCTGTCCACATCAAAGAACCACATCATAATGGATCAAAGTCCTTCATTTCCTTCTAATCAGTGAGATTCTATCTTTTACTTGTCGAATTGTGGTTGACCTTGACTACATGAGAAAGGATCCTTCTTTCTTGGAATTAAGAACTTATAAAATTTCCACTGACAAGCTTTCTTGTGAGCTCTTTCTTCTTGGGGAGATGTCATGAATCTGCTGATTGGTAGCTGTTTGATTTCTATGCTCGTGTGATAGTGAAACCTCAAATCTTATTCTTTTACTTCTATGGTCACTTTTTCTGATTATTTTTAATATGAAGTTTATTATAATTAGAAAATGGAAAATAAGAATGCATACGGCGTGTACGCAATAGCTTCATTTATTGCCATAAATTGACTACCAGTCCAAAAAACCACATACTGATTATTGAGACTTCATACTATGGCTTGCACAACGAAGCCTTATCAAATCTCTCTACTTCTGTTTCTCACTCTCTATCTTATAATGACATTTCTATCTTACTGATGTTAGTAGAGCTCATTTGAAGATAAACTAATTTGTGTGTGTGCATGTGAGTGTGTGTTTTTGGTTCAGCACAACTAAATATTCAATATCAATAGTTCCACTAGGTGGGTGGGTTATGTGAATTCTAGTTTTCCATCCATCTCTATCCATGGCCATACCTTTTGGAAGGCCATTATATGTCATGCTTTCTTTGATCTTTCTCTACTTTTTCTATTGCAAATTTCTTCCATTCCATCCACTTGCCTCTTAGGTGTATTCATTAGTCTTTCCAACTCAATATTCACAGTTAAGATAATAATCCATGCGCATTATTCTTGCTAAATGTAAATGAGCAAAGCTGACAGTGCTTGTTTAATCTTGGTTTGATAACTAGCTTAAAAGAATGTGTGCATGAGGAGCTTTGAGTAGTTTGGTTATTTTAGTAGCTCCACCACCCCATCCTACCTCTTTCCCCTCTAAAAAAAAAAAAACAAAAACAAAAACCAACACACACACACAAAGAAAGAGCCAATTTATCCTCAACACAAATTCCTTGAGAAGAAGTCTCCTTGGAACTTATGAAGTTAAGGGAAGAACTGTTCCATACTAAAGAGTTTCTAGATCATGATTCCAAGAATTTGAACATCTCTTATCTAGAAAACTTCTAGGGATAGTTTAGACAGGTTAATTACACCAATAATAACTCAACTTCGCATTCTATTACTGTTTGGTCGCTGAACTTTGAAATGTTACCTGTTAGTTACTGATATTTCAAAATGGTTACTGCTTAGTCACTGAACTTTGAAATGTTACCTGTTAGTCACTGATATTTTAAAATTATTACTACTTAGTCACTAAACTTTAACATATTACCTGCTAGTCATTGATATTCCAAAATCGTTTTTCACTCGTCACTCAATAGTCACTGAACTTTAAGTTCATGAATGACGAATGAGAAACAGTTTTGAAATATTAGTGACTAACTGGTAATATTTTAAAGTTCAGTGTAACAGTTTTGAAATTTCAGTGACTAATAGGTAACATTTTAAAGTTCAGTAACTAAGCAGTAACAGTTTTGAAATATCAGTGACTAACAAGTAACATTTCAAAGTTCAATAACTAAGTAGTAACCATTTTGAAATATCAGTGACTAACAGATAACATTTCAAAGTTCAGTGACCAAATAATAATAAAATGCAAAGTTGGGTTATTATTGGTGTAATTAACCCTAGTTTGGACATGTGCCAATGGGACATGTGTCAATGGGATAAGTGAGACATAGTGGATAGTGTACTAGGCACTAGGTGTGGATATGTTAAGGGACTTGGGTATGGGTCTAAACCTAAATCATTTAAAACTTCAGAAACAAAAACTTATGAGTTGGAGGAGAAGCTTAAGAAGACTCAAGATGAGCTACAAACATACCAAACAAAGTCTGAAACAATAACTCAATTAGAAGGGAAATAGAATACTGTGATGAGCAATTACAACCAATTATTACAATTTTTCATGAGTCCAGGGCCTCATTTGATTCTATCTCCTTTAACCCCAAATCAAGGTAAGAATAAAATAACTACTTTTTTATTTACTTCATTGCTAAATAAACTTTACATGTGTCCAACTTGATAAAATTTTCACCTCACATTGCATGTTTCTATCCTTCAAACACAATTACCACTATGATCGCAATACAATTACCAATGTGATTGATTTCAGGTTCAAATGAATTGCACACATAATCAATTGAAGAGTTGGAGTGAAGAGGTTGAAGTATATTGTGGTGGTACTTGCATTGTCACATTTGAACAAGTTTTGTGAAATCTACTTCTTTAATTCAGAACTTTTATTGAGATACTAATTAAATGTTAATTACTTTTATATTTTTGGATGTGTTATATTGGGATTTATTTTTTGTGACAAAGATTTGTTCATCATATATCAATCCATTTTGTGTGTAATATGATTTTAGTATTTTTAATTTCAAAATTTGGATCAATTGATAGTGAGCATAAAATTTTTCAAAGAAAAAAATTACAAGTTTATACAATTTGTTACAAAAATAATTTTGTCACTTATTAGATTGTGTAATTTTGGGTGACGGCTTATTTTTGTCACCAAATTAACAAGTTTAATTTATGAATTTATGACAATAAAACTTTGGCCACCTATCTCTATACATACAATTTTGAGTGACATTTTATATTGTTGTCACTAAAGATAATATATAATTGTATGAATTTAAGACGCTTTTAAATTGTCACCAACTAGTTATTCTATTCTTTAACAATTTTATCAACGTTACAAAAGTCATGTCTATAGTGACGAAAAGGTTTATATGTGACAAAAACTTTCTATTTTTTGTGGCAAAAAAGTTTGTAAAAAAATATATTTCATAGGTGACGATATTTATGCATCACCAATTAGCATATCGACTCAATTTATTAGTGACGAAATCAATATTTGTGACGAAAAGTAGTTGTCTTTTGCAACGATCTTTTGTGTCACCAATTACATGATATTTTGTGATGTTTTAGTTTGCGTCACCAAATCAAATTTTGATCAAACTATTCAGTGAGGATTTGATCTAATAGTGACGAAATATAAAAGACTATAGTGACGATATTAATGTCACTATTGTCACGATATTTAGTGAATAATAGAAATTTTGTCACTATAAGAAAACCCATCACAATAGTTTTGTGACATTTTGAACTCTAAGATGACACAATTTGATTGGTTTTTGTGGCAAAATTATGCGTCACTAAAGGAGATTCCTTTGATGATGACAAAAATTTCGTCATCTTTCCTTTATGCATTTGTGACGAAATAAAATGTCACTAATTATTTTTCCCTACGAACCTAACGTGACGATGGCTGTGACACCATAAAATCGTCACCAATACAGTTTTGTGACAAAATTCTAATCATATGTGAGGATTTTGTGTATCCACTAATGTCCAAATTTCATGTAGTGCCATATGCTCAAGTTATTCTACAACATCATGCATCCATGTACATCTCGTACAACCATGCCATGTTATACTATGTTATGCCCCGTGCCATGTCTCAAAATGAGACATACGTAATGCTATGCCTTACCCCGTTTAGCACCCATGCTATGATAATGACTTTCACAAGTGTAACAATGCCCAATCACATGCTCTAATGTGCACTGTCATGACAGTGTTGTAGACCATCATCCATCCTCATCCTAGCTCCAACCCAGGTGAGCCTAGTAAGCCGTAGCTGCCTTGGTTACTCACTGAGCATTCCTCGTCCTTGCTTCCACCCAAGTGAGTCTGGCAAGTCGTAGCTCCCTCGGTTATCCACCGAGCATACAAAAAGTTGGATATCCTCGTCTTACAGTCACACCACCTCGCAAACACATGTATGAATATGCCATCCACATGCAATCTCATCATGATGTTTTGACTAAACACGTTTCTCATTCACGTTGCTTATCTTGCTATATATCTCATGTCATGACTTACTTCATGTATAACACACACTTATGCTCATGGAATGCAAATGTCCCTCAATCCCACAAATGCCAGGATGTACAATAATATCATGCACAAATCAACACCCATAACCCTTATCAACCGCGTGTCGCCCTCGTTCAGAGGTAGAGGGAACACATATCGTCAGGTGCAAGCAACCTTCTCAATGCACATGTAAGCACACAAATATCACAAAGATCGTGTCATGCATGAGCACATGATTCCACACACATTATGTCAGTGCTCGCTTCCGGGTATACCCGCTAGCATAGAACATCCGAAAGGTCCTTCCAAAATGGAATACAAAAATAGACATATAAAAAAAAAACTTCCATGATATAAACTGGCTCACTTTCCACAAGAGCAACATTCATTCTTACATCATTTATTAAGGCTTTAAAAGTCATGCGCTTTTCAAAAATATACAAGGGCACCAATACAATACAATACAAAAAAAAAAATAACCTCCACACAAGCCCTCCACACAAGTCCCAAAATCTTTAGGCTGTGAGAGATCTCTATACACGTCTAAATTTAACTTCGAGTCCCACTAGACTCCCCTTCTGCTACAGTTTTTCCCATACCTGGAATGACAAAAGCAAGTAAGTGAGCCACAAGGCTCAGCAAACATATATATAGAAAGAGGAATAAAGATAAGATAGATCTATGAAGGCATGCATAATATAAGAATCAATGGAAGACTACTACCCGACATTTAGAAACAAAGCTTTTAATCATACGTTCTTCATTAATAATACCTCAATAATTGGTATATCTTTGGTTAACAACAAGGCACGCATTTAACTCATAGAGTAACATTCGCACAATTTGCATAATGGCATAATACCCTTTTTTCATACATGACTCATAGCACAAGAAGTCACCAATTTGTGCTCATGCATTATTTATATAATGATAGAAATACATGCGCCACACTAGCCCTCTAGGCCTCCACATCCATGTGACTATACATATATATAAATATATATCAAAATTCATCATCCACCCACAGTGGCAGGAGCATCACCTACTAGGTTTATGGCCACCTCACCCGCGTCAGGCACTCAATGGGATATCCCATCTCACACTTGCAGAACTTAGCCATCCCACCAAAATAATAATAAGAGGTGCAAGGATAATGGTAGTAATGCATCACACATGAGATTCCACGAACATGCCAACCAAGAGCATTCCTTAACAACTTCCCAAAACGTAATTATCATGCTTAATTTGGATTGAGGAAAGCGTTAGCTGACTCAAAACATAACCAAAGTATATTATATTATATATAAAATCAAATCCCTTGAAGTCTAGATTATGATGCTTTAAACAGATCTAAATTTGGAATTCTACATCAAAAGTTATGGTCAAAACAGTATAAGGTGCGCGATGAGCTTCTGTTGAGCAAGTTTCGAAATATAAAGGAAAGGTTTCAAAATATAAGTTTATGTTTGGAATGTTTAGAAATAAAGAGTGCATGTTTCAAAATATAAGTTTTTGTTTGGGCATGTTTCAAAAAATAGAGTGCATGTTTCGAAATATAAAGCCCAAAAAATCGACTGAACTCACACGAAACCAAAAACCTATGAATGATAAACTCCCAAAAATACCCACGAACACAACCCTAACCCCCAAGTTGCCATTACTTGAATAAAAAATGGGGAAAACAAGCCCCATAGAAACTAAAACGAAACTCAATGACACCTTTGAAGGAAATCCACAAGGTTTGAGAAAAACACAGAACTAATGTATTTAACTACAATCTTTCAAAAATCACCATTAAAGAGATGATAGTAAGAGCTTTGATTAAACATAAGGATATACCTTGCACTAAAAGATAGGAGAAAAGGATAAGGAATCTTTCCTTTTGAAGATAAATCCAAAGAGAATAAGAAGCACTCCAAAAGCTCGAGATCTACCCACCTTGAGAGCTTGACTCCACTACAATCAATGAAAGGAGAAAGTGTAACATCCCGCATCGAGCGATAGGAAGGACCGGAACAACTAATTACCCTGATGGGCCTACACGAACTTCCCAGGGGGGTCCCCATCCTTAGATTACCCCAGGTCAAACACGCTTAACTTGGGAGTTCCTTGTCAACATTCAGCCCAAAAGGTATCCAACTGGTGTTGTTTCCTTCCTTACACTATCCTCGATATATACTAACTTCTCTAGGCTCTCGGGGTATTACATTCTCCCCCCCCCCCTTGAGCACATGACGTTCTCGTCATGCGACTTTACAACCGGTCCCATATCTCCCCCCAATGCATGGCTGATGTGGGATTCTCCTAAGGTGCCTACACGCCACCCCACTCGGGGACTCAGCGTCCTCGCTGAGGTTTGCCCCACCACCGCGCTTAGAGGCTCGGGGGTCGGCTCTGATACCACTTGTAACATCCCGCATTGAGCGATAGGAAAGACCGAAACAACTTACCCTGATGGGCCTACACAAATTTCCCAGGGGGGTCACCCATCCTTGGATTACCCCAGGTCAAGCACGCTTAACTTGAGACTTCTTTGCAAACATTCAGCCCAAAAGGTATCCAACTGGTGTTGTTTCCTTCCATACTTATCCTCGATATATACTAACTTCTCTGGGCTCTTGGGGTATTACATTCTCCCCCCCTTGAACACATGATGTCCTCATCATCCGACTTTACAACTGGTCCCAGATCTCCCCCCGATGCATGGCTGATGTGCGATTCGCCTAAGGTGCCTACATGCACCCCTCCTAGGGACTCAACATTCTCGCTGAGGTTTGCCCCACCACCGCACTCAGAGGCTCGGGGGTCGGCTTTGATACCACCTGTAACATCCCGCTCGAGTGATAGGAAGGACCGAAACAACTTACCCTAATGAGCCTACGCGAACTTCCAAGGGGGGTCACTCATCCTTGGATTATCCCAGGTCAAGCACGCTTAACTTGGGAGTTCTTTGCCAACATTCAGCCCAAAAGGTATCCAGCTGGTGTTGTTTCCTTCCTTACTTATCCTCGATATATACTAACTTCTCTAAACTCTTTTGGTATTACAGATAGGAAGATGAAGATGAAGGAAGACTACCGAGAGAGAGCAAGAAATGAAGAGGAAGAAAAGAGAAAAGAGAGGCATGGGGGAGAATGGGTTGCATGTCCATTCTCCAACCACCCCCTCTCCCAAATTCCTACTTTGCCCCTACACACATAACCCACTCACCCACTTACTCATGCCCTAAAGGGTCTTTCGCTTCTATTCTCCTTTTCTTTTCTATTTTCTATATTCACCCTATTTTTCAAGTTCCCATTTTACCCTTAACTTTTCCCACAAATACATAACATATAAGCCCATATTTATACATGGCCCAAGCCCAATTAAAAGCCCATTTCATATTAGGCCCATGGAATTAGTTTAGACCCACCACTTCCATTCAAACCCTTAGTCCAAGCCCACTTTATAACACATATACATTAATTTACTCACATGCAATAACCCCAAACATTTTATTTCCCCTAACTTGCCTTTTATACCACATAAAATATTTTTCGCTATTTAACCTCTTTAACAACCCCTAAATTATTTTCGGCATTCATCAAATGAGGCCCACATGCAGCACACTATATAAAAATATAATTAACATCTATGACCCACTCAACGGGTCGTTACACATTATGCCACCGCCCGTACCATTGGACACACCCAGTTGATGTTGTACATCATGAAACCTGTATTTGTATGGCCCCGACACACCTGAAACCTAAGACTCCAGCCCAACCCTTATAAATTGACATGTTATTATTTCATATGACTCCAGGGTTAGGTTATGAACCCCTATGCAACATAGGCATTTATGCTACTTCACATTCAGGATTAAAGGCAACGCCCGTCACTATGCACAGGATTGACTGGTCCAGATTATTCAATAATGTCAAAGATTAATCGAAGGCTGGTCAGTTGACTGCCACTATCGTATAAGACAGCCACATGGACGCACTAGTATTTCCCCGACCACACTGAGTCTCCCCGACTCACTAAGAACCTAACCCCACATGGGTTTGGCATCATTCCCAAGGAAGCGGGGCAATATAAAGCCCTGTGACGATTAGAAATGAATATGATGGGAAGTCTTATATTTGATTTAAAACCATCATCAGACAATTCACCAACAACTCACAAATTATAAAATAGCTACCACGCGTATTTACGTAATTAATACATGGAGTCGAATCAATATAAGGGAGGGGTTAGATTACACAAAACTACGAGGACTCGCATGAGAAATAAAGAGTATGTCAAAGGGGTTTAGAAATTCCTTGCGGATGGTCGATTCCCACCTTTCCCGCACTCCTGCTGCAAAATAATACGTTTACCACAAGTGATGAGACCATGGCCCGATTAATCAATTTCAACTGTGCAAAATTCACAATTTAACCTTACAAAACTTTGAATAGTTTTTCCCCACTTGATATTCAAAACCTCCAATTATACCGAATCTTCCCCTAAATCCCTCTAATTTCCTCCTTATTCGTTGTTGTCCGCCCCTCATTTCCTCCCAATTTCTTCCCTTATTCTTCTACTTGAATAGCTACCCAAATTGGGCTTTAAAATGGCCAAAATTAATGGTTGAGATGTGGCCATGTGGCATCACCAGCAGCTGCGCATGGCTGCAACCGACTTGGGCCGAAACGTCCCTTGGCCAAATAAATTGGCCATTTTCCTTCCCGTTCGCATAACCCTTCCACCTCGAACCCACAATCGGTTGCTTCCATTGTAACGACCCATTAGGGGGTCTAGATGTTTTCAAGTATTTTATTTTGGGTTCAAAAATTTTTTTTGCTTTAATTAATTGAGGGTTGAAAATATTTTTCTTTGAAATGAAGAGTAAGTGGAAATGAGAATGTGGTAGCCCATCTAAATGGGATCCAACAATGTGGGGAAATTCCAAATAAATTGGGCCATTGTGATGTGTTCAAAATTTTTAATTATATTATAAATGAGCTTGGATTATGATAATTTATTTGGGTTAGTGAGTTGGGCCATGGAATGGCCCATGGCATGGGCTGAGCCCAATTGAGAAATGAGATTTGAAATTCTTAAAGGAAAATCATAATAAAATAAATTGGCCAGCAAATGTCAATAGTGCCCTTGGTCTTCCTTTTGACCATTGTAAAGGTGAAGGGCAATCAGGTCATTTTAACCAAGTGACAGGTGCAGACTGCGCATTTTCCTTCTTCGTGTTGCACCTACACTGGCCACCCTTCTCCTAAGTGTACCCACATTTCCTATCTATGGCCTCTTCTTCTTATTTCTTCTCTTCCCTCCTGGCTGCTTGTATTTTTCGTCTGGGATGATAGCAGCTTCAGGAATGGAGAATTTCTCAGCGTAGCAAAGTTATCAGGCAAGTTCTTCTTGTACTCCCTCTTCATTTTCAATGCAAGCTCATTTATACATTTAGTATTTCACTTCCTTGATTTTCTGCTTTCTCATTTACTGTTCTGTAAGTTCTTCACGCACTTCCACTTATTTTTAGTGCGAGCTCTCCTATATAGATATATCCATTTTCAATGCAAGCTTCCTTAATTTTTATCTTCTACTTTAACTTCATGCTGCAAGTTCTTTTATACATCATCTTCTACTGATACGATTGAGGTGTACATGTTGGTTCACTGTGTCCATTTTAGTTTATTTTAGCTCGCTGTATTATTTTTTTTTAGCTCACTGTGTTCAACCTTTTGTTTCTATATCTCTTTGTGGGTCTCCTTGTGGTCTCGAAATGGGGTTTGTTTTCACCCCAAGCTTTCTTCGTGAATAGCGTTTTATATAACTAGGTGAGGATGAGAACCTTTGCTCGTTCTGCATCCAAATAAGCAGTGTTAAATGTATGTATATATATGTGTGTGTGTGTGTGTGTATTACCTCTGAATGAGCTCACTGTTCCAAATGCCTCTTATAGTTGTATGTGCTATGTCGGAATGTAAAATGCTAAGTCATCTGCCACTCATTCGGGTGATTTCATTGAGGTACTCGGAGGTCTCGCATCAAACAGCAAAAGCTGAACTGAGAATATCTATACTGTTCACCCATATATGAGACCCACTTATAAAAACATATATACAACATGCGTAACGAGCTGATACCCCTTAGAGATTTGTAAAGCTTATTAGAGCATGCCCTGCCTAGCTAATCCACCATATATTCATGCTTAAACAGTCATTCGAATGCCCCTATTCTATTCTGTTCGGCAAACCCAGTTATATATATATATATATATACACGTTCAGCTTCATTGATGTTCTAGCAAGCTCATTCCAGTTCTTTCTGCGAGCTCGTTCCAGCTCTTTGCCGCGAGCTCACACCTATATGCTCCCTGACCATAAGCTCAATCGCGAGCTCGTTCCCGTGAGCTCATTTTTCAAGCTCTTGGCTACGAGCTCTTGCCGTGCACTTGACCTCAAGCTCATTCAGCGAACTCTTGTTCACCTCGTGACCTCAAGCTCGTCTCGAGCTCTTTTCGCATGCCCTTTTCGCGAGCTCTCCCGTAAGCCGCGAGCTCATGACCTCGAGCTCGTCCCGAGCTCTTCCCATAAGCCTTTGAATGGGAGCTACTTGCTCACACCCTATCTATTTACCTTAATTTATATTTAACTTTCATTTACTTTTAATAAATAAATGTAAATAAGAAAGTACCCCCCATTTGGATTCAATAAAAATATGAAAGAAATCAAAATCCATAACAATAAAAAGATAGAATTTTGGTTTTAGTACAAATTCACGAATTTACAATTTTACCCCTCTCGAAATACATAGTTTCTGTTTCTTGAAAAATTCATTAAAAATCATTTTTACAACAATGAATACTAGTTATCAAATTACCGGGAGTTAGTTTTTTAAAATGAAGACATTTTCAAAATATGTTCTAATTGGTCCTTTGCCTTAGAAAAATTCCAGGTTTATGTCTGGTCAGCAATTTCGGGTGGTGTGGTCATTTGATTGCATGGGAACTAATCATGAATTTGAGCTATGAGCACGAATGCAAGTAAATGCATACTATCACTAGTTAAATGAAATCACAACAATCATATGATGGGAAAAATAGTTATTAAATTTATAATGCTCCTCAGCTGGTGAATCAATATTTGATATTAAATAGCATCTCTTAAAAAAACTATTCCTGTGTTATAAATTACATCAAGCATTTCTGTGGCATAAATTACATCTTGAATGTGGTAAACGTTATGAAGTAAGATATGTTGAATTTATCTGATGATGGAAAAATACCCGGTATGGGTAAGTAATGTTGAAAGTATGAATATCGCGGAAACAAGAATTTAAATACATGTGGTTGGTAAATGCATACATGATGCATACATGTACATGTTACATATATATATATATGTGTGTGTGTGTGTGTGTGTGTGTTTTGCGCACCTATTATTTTGTGCGGGGGGAGAAAGGGTACCCTAGAGCACCTGGCACGGGACGAGGTGGCCATAGCCCGGCAAGTTGGCTCCATATTTATTTGTGAGGTTTTATGAAACTTATACACTTTTGCATGCATTGATTTATGGCTTGCGAGCCTGTAAGAATTAATAATGACATTGAAATTTTATGCACATTTGCATAGTGGTACATGGTGACATGATATATTGAGTTGAATTGATAAATTCATGAATTATGAATCTTGTATATTATTGTGGAATCCTTGATTACTCTTCTTAGTGTAATCATGTTCTTGGATCCTATATGTTGTTCATTGTTTCTCGAACTTGCTGAGTCTTGTGGCTCACTTGATCTTTTTTGCCATTCCAGGTAAAGGAAAGACGGTTATTGGGGGCGAGTCCAATAGGACTGCTGCAAAGGGATAGTGGTGTACAGAGACGTGTCCTAGCTTTAAAGATCCTAGTTAGTGATTTGGTGAGGTTTGTAAGAATGAGAATTTATTATGTTATGAGCATTTAAGCCTCTTATTGTTTTATATGGCCATCGAGTCTAGAGTTATGAGATATTGGGAATGTAATTAAATCTTATTTAAATTTTCGCTGCTAGAAATGAAATAAATTGAGTTCAAACTATATCATCTCCGTAATGACCTTCTTTCGAGTATTTGGAAGCGGGCCTTACATCCACGCGCACATGCGCACCTCCCGAGTTAACACCATCTTCATATATTATACACCCCCAATTAATTTTAAGGGAATCCCGCGACCTTTTTTGAAAATTGCACTCAACCCCCACAATTTTCGATAATTCACACACACACCACCATATTAATACCGTTGGCACCCTGAACTTCTACATTTTCTCAGATACAGCCCTTTCCATAACCACATTAATTTCATAAATACGTCCAACCAAAATAATTAATTACTTTAATCGCCTAATTCATTACTTGGAATCCCATTTCTCAAAATTACAAAACAACATGCCATGTCGTCATTTTCCAATAAAACCCACCAGCCTTGAAACACCTCGATGAGATGCCAAAAATCCCTTTATTAAATTCCCTAAAACCATAAATCCCTAATAAATTATTTTCAACACCTAAAATTACATATTTTTATTTTCTCAAAATATCGGGATGTTACAGCAGATCTCTCCTGATCCTGAAACCATATGTTGTTGCGCTCCCTTCAGATGAAATATACCAAAGCGTGAAGCACCATCTTGTTTGAAACTTTCCATGAACCCTTACTACTCCATCTAGCAGCTGCCCACAGCACCCCAATATCCCATCGACGCCACAACTAATTGAATTTCTTAGATCTACAAAAAAAAAAAAAAAAACATCCCCTCCCGAGAATACGAACACTTGAAAAAAAAATGGTTGTGGCTCTCTGCATCTGCCCTGCAAAGGAAACATATATTCGGGAAAGACAAAAATAGGTTAATACGATCAAGAGTAAATAAACGCAAGGATTAGGGTTAAGGTTGAGACGTGGAGGAGGAAGTGAGAAGGAGGCCCTTTGGTGTGGCATTGACCTTCGACGACGAGGGGATCTCATCTCCCTCTAGTGGGTGAAGAATGGTCATTTTTGGCTACTCATGACCCCTTTCCTTTATCATTCATCATCCTTAGCTGCTTTGACAACAAACCTACCCAACAGTGATTTAACTTCTGCTGCATGAGGATCTAATCCAACAACATAATTTAGAATGCTTGAATCCTTATCTCCTAGTTCACAAATAATGTCTTTGATAATTTCTTAGACAAGTTTTCCTTCAAACCTATCCATTGGACGAAAAACATAAAAAAACAAAAATTCAAGATAAGTTTAAGAACCTAACTAGTTCTCATAATAATATAGCCACATGATGAAGAGGCGATCTGGGTCCTCTCTACCCACATATGCATGGGATGCTTTGAGGAGGAAAAGCAAGCTTTATAATAGAATTAACTAGAAAATATATGATCACATTTTCATCACAATTACACAAGAAGCATTGCAGGTGACTATGAAAACATATTAATTGAGTAAATATATTATATATACCTAGACATCTAATTGTTTTGATCAATGTTTGAGGAAGTATTTATTTTGGAATTATTAAGAAAAAATAGGAAGAAAATAAGAGAAAATTATGGAAAATTAGAGATATAAAGGCAATGATCCAATTAGAAAATTGGGTCTTGGGGCCAATTTCCATATTTCATCTCTTTCAAATCGATTCAATTCCTCTTGCATGGCAATTATCCAATTCTTATCAATTAATGTTTCCTTAATGTTTTTAGGCTCTATTTGAGATAAAAGGGCAGCATATTGAGATTTATTTCTAATGGATGCTCTTGTTCTAATACCTTTAAAAGGATCTCCAATAACATCATTATTGTCTACATATTTTCTTTCTCTCAAGAATGATGGTTTTCTTTCTTCTTGAGGAGAGTTTTCTTCATTTAGATTGTCATCATTTAAGGATTGATTGTCTTGATGATCTAATGATAATTTTTCAAGATTCTTACTCAATTCATTTTCATTTTCTTCTTGAGCTTTTAGTGATATGGTATTTGTATCATCGACTTGTTGGGATTACATAGATCTCATCATATGTGCAGCGGAATTAAAATTTATTTTGTAGGTATCCCGTTTTTCAAAAATTATGATTTACTAAATGAAAGCAAAAACGAAAGGTTACCTCTTTGATTAAATCTGATTTCACCGTTAGGTTTTTTACCGTATAATCCTCTAAGTGTAGGATGCCGAGTCGGTCCACTCGAAATCACTTCTATCCAAGAATATCAAAGAGAGTGATAAGTAGAAGAAATTTTTCACAAAAATTTCTAACTTACCTTTTGGATTCAAGAACACTTCTTCAAAACTCTCTCAACTTTCAAGTGATTCAAGAACAACCAAATGAAGAGTTAAGAGAGCCTTTTATAGGATTTCATTAAATCCTACTTCATTAAATGGGTTGGGCTTCTCAAGCCCATTCCATTTAATGTAATTGGGTCAAGCCCAATCCAATGGTATTTATTTGAATCCAGTAGTGCCATTGGGTCAAGCCTAATGTACTAGCAAAAGGCCCAACCCAATCAATGATTAAATAATTACATTCACAATATAATTATTTAATTATTCTTATTTATCCAATAAATAAATACACTATAATTAGTAATTATAAAATTACTAATTTTTTCATCTTTTCTTTGAAAGTAATTTCTTTTGGGTGAGACTTTCTAGGTTCACAAATAAATGGACAACGAGAATAATCAATAATTAATTCTCATAAATCATGAGTGACATCTAGCAATATATCATGATTATCCAATTTATTGTGAAGCGGGCATTGTGAACCTTTTACTACGTTACCATACAATATGGTCCTTCTATCATCCTATATCCCGACCCGACAAGATATAAGATCATGATCAGTAGGTTGAATCTCTTAATCTCGTCATATGACCAAATCCAAAATCAATCTTGACTAATTATTACACAACCCTTGTGGAACAAATTCCATAGTCATATTACCTCGGCAAAGGATTTATCGTCAAGTGATTACTGGATCTCATAGGATATCTTCCTCATAAATCTCGAGATGATAGATTCCATATCTGATGTACACATAGCTCATGTATCACTGAATTAGGCACATAGATACGTATAATTATTCTTAATTAGAACAACCATATAATATCGTTGATATCCTAATCCACCAATACATAGATATCCATGTCATCTCCGGTCTAAGGACTAGTTGCACATCCGCAGCTAACATTGAATCATTGACTCGTGAGAAATAACCCATGTGATTCAATGTTAACAATCCCGTTCAGTGAACTCGTTCTTGTAATGAGCACCTACTCATCTTCCTTCTATATCTCATACAGAATGACACGATACTCATCAATCTTATATTTTAGTATCTCATACTGAACAAGGAGGAAGATGATGTGCTGGCCTTTATGAGTTGCAATTATCCATATTAGGAACTCTATGGCTAGGAAATTGTTTATAGTATAACAAATTGTGGATTATCCGTAACTCGTATTCTTAACACTTACGAATGGTATTCACTCCTTATTATACTAATGAATATATGTTTTATAATTTAAACCATATTGTAATTTAAATAAAAGCATAAACTTTCCATATAAATAATATTTAAAGAATTACAAGATCGAGTCCCTTTGTGTCACTAGAATCGGTCTTCAGGGCTCATATCTAACACGACTTTCACTTGAATAGATTCCTCTATTGCTAATGTCTTCTTATTGAATACTCTATATGCCTTGCTTTGAGAAGAGTATCCTAAGAATATACCTTGATCACACTTAGAATCAAATTTGCATAATGCATCCTTGTTGTTTAGAATAAAACATTTGCTACCAAAGATATGAAAGTATGCAATATCTAGTTTTCTTCCTTTATATAGCTCATAGGGAGTTTTCTTCAAGATAGGCCTTATGGAAACCCTATTTAGAATATAACAAGCTGTGTTTACAGCTTCTATCCAAAAGTTCTTGGAAAGATTTTTGTCACACATCATGGTCCTAGCCATTTCTTGTAGAGATCTATTCTTTCTTTCAACTACCTCATTTTGTTGAGGAGTTCTAGCACAAGAGAAGTTATGTTCAATACCATTCTCTTCACAAAAATGTTTGAAATGTTCATTTTCAAATTCTCCTCCATGATCACTTTTTATCTTTGAAATGCATATGCCTTTGTCTTTTTTAACTCTTTTGCAAAATATTTCGAATTGCTTATACGTTTCATTTTTAGAGGCAAGGAATACAACCCGAGTAAACCTAGGTATAATCTACGATGACAAATGAATAATGTTTTCCTCCTATGCTTTGGGTTCTAATAGGTCCAAAAAGATCTAAGTGAAGTAATGGTAGAGGTATAGAAGTTGAGACTTCATTTAATGATTTAAAGGATATACTTATTTGCTTACCCTTCATGCATGCATCACAAATATGATCTCTTTCATATTTTAACTTGGGTAACCCTTTAACAAGATCATGGTTAGATAATCTATTAACAAGATTCATACTAGCATGACCTAGTCTACTATGCCATAACCACGTATTTTGAGAAATGATAGATATTAGACATCTTTCGTAATACCCTAGAACTTGATATAAAGCTTGGATGTTGTAATGGAAATTATAGTAGCAAAATGAATGGTATTTTGATTCAGGGCATTAACGTAATAAAGGAAATGATTGCAATGATGATTCCTTACCCTAGAAAACATGACTTGGAGAGATTGGATTGGATTTGGAACTTCACCTTAAAGTCTTATGGAAGAATGATTAACTTTACCCTAAAAGTCTTAAGGTGGCTTAGTTTGGAAGTTGTAATAATGAATTTTACCCAAAAGTCTTAAGGTGGCTTAGCTTGGAAGTTGTAATAATGAATGATTAATCTTACACCAAAAGTCTTAGAATGGCTTAGCAAGGAAAGAAAGAAAATCAAGAAAAGCAAAGAGAAGGAAAGATAGAGATACCTCATCGGAAAACAGCAAAAACAGAAGGGAAATCAAAGAGGTAAGTCAAATTTCTTTCCATAGGGTCGAATATCATTAAAAGAGGAGTCCGTAGGTTCAAACAGAGAGCAAATCGAAGCAAAAATGAGCAAGTTATAGCATTTTTAATTTTAGGTTGCAAAATCCGTAACAAGGAATGAGGCAGTGCGTGGCCACTCTTATGGGGGCGTGAGAGGGCTCGTCCGGACTTCATTTGGCCCAAAATTTTCACTGTTGTTCTCCTATTTTAATTACCTACAACCCTATGTAAAAATATTTAAGGTTTGGTTCACTGAAATGCGTGATTTCTACAAAAATAGCCCCTAGTACTCGAAATCGGGCTGTGAACAGTGCTATCAAAGGGAAAACGATCAAGGTGAGTGGTTATTGTGCATGCTTCTTGCTTCCTCTTTATCACTCTTGGTTTCATTTGTGAGTGGTTCTTATGTATACTCCTTGATTCCTATTGATCACTCTTGGTTTCCACTTGTGGATGGTTGTTGCTTACATCTAATGTTTCCTTACTTTCGAGCATTTCTTTCCTATTTTGCTTGCATCATGGAGTTTGTTGTTGTAGTTCATCGATGGGATTAAACATAACTACTCTTGCATATAACTTGTGGTTTGCATATCATATTTTCCTTGATTTGTGCACCGTGCCTACTTGATATTCTTTAGTTTGTACATATTCCTTCTGCTTTGTCGTCCATATGTTATTTGGTGATAGATGCTATTGGTGGATCGAGAACTTGTATATGATGGTTGGCCGCTTGTTAGAGAAATGTCATGATGATCGGGGAGGGGGCAATCCCATGCCTACAAGTGGGGCCATGCCTAGAGGTGAGGCATGAGCGGTTGGACCACGATCAAGTGCCTACAAGTAGGGCTTAGCCTATAGGCGGGGTTGAGACGTTTCACACAAGTGCCGGCAAGGATGTTGGTGACTCGGGGAGACTTCCTGTTATATTGCATTTTACTCTTGCATACGCTGTTTCTTTCTTTCTTACCACTCACGTAGATGTAATAATCTAACTCGGGTGTTTCATATCCCTGGAACATTCAACGTTCCAGGTATGTTAAGCTTATCAGGTACTCCAGGTTCCAGCACGAGCAAGGATTCAGAGGTGGTGCTTGGCTGATTTAGAGTTGGATTTATTTGTGTACCCATGTAATCCAAATATTGTAATGTAAAAAGCAGTTAAGATACTTAAGGATGTATGGTGTTTGTGTGTGGTTCTGCGACTGTACCGTAAAATTTATGTATTTGTGAAGCTGCTATAACTTTTTGATATGTGGGTGCATGACAGACTTTTATTTAAACTTGTGGAAATCCTAGCTATTTAGCATACTTAGGTTCAATCCTTGCTTCAGTTAATAAAGGATTTCCAATAACGCCCAAGGTCATTATTAGCATATAATGAATATCTTATTGCTTCATTGTGTAATTGAAAGTGGGGCGTTACATCTTTCTATACTAGATGAGGATAGGTCTAGATAGATTATGTATACATTATCTATTCTATTTCCCACAATTTTTATCTCATTAGTTTTTAAACAAGATACCTCACATGAATAGGCATTAAAACATACTATGTTTCCATTGTCACATAATCGGCTTAAGCTAATCAAGTTGTGCTTAAGGCCATCTACCAAAACAACATTTTCAAGCACAAAATTTGTAAAACAAATAGAGCCAATGCCACAAATTTTACCTTTGGAGTTGTCACCATAGACAACATTACCTCCTTGTTTGTAGGTGATGTTGTAGAAGAGTATTTCGTCTCCGGTCATGTGCTTTGAGCAGCCACTATCTAGGAACCACTTGCTTCTCACAATATTTGTGGCAAGAGCAACCTGTCACACAAGGAATCAAGTTGCTTCCTTTGGTACCCAAACCTTTTTGGTCCCATTTATATTAGCACATAATTTTTCTTTATGAACCCAAATTTGTTTATATCTATGTGGGTTGTTCCTTATGAAGCATTTGTTAATAGAGTAATTATGTCTCCCACAATAATGACATGTGATCCTATATTTTGAGAAGTTTAGTTTATAATAAAGTTTCTTTGGAATCTGTTTTTGATAAGAGGCTTTAACAAAAATAGTTTTGTTGCGTTTATCTTGAAATGGATCAAAACCTATTCCTTGTTTATTTCCAAAATTCCTTTGAGCTCCTAGGATTATTTCAAGTTTCTTTTTCCCTTCTACTTGTTTTTCTAAGGATTCCTTTAAGTCAAGATTTTGTTTAGAAAGAGTTTCATTTTCATTTACCAAATCATTTTTCTCATTTATCTAAGAGTCTTTTTCTTCTTGCAAAATTCTTACTTCACTCATAACTTCATTAAATGCATCCTGTAATTATTCAAGAGTAAACTTTGAAGGTTTAGAAGGACTTACCTCTTAAAATTTGGCCATAAGGCAAAGATTTGCCACTTCTTCATTTTGTTCTTCATCTTCCAAAGAGAAGTCATTTTCGCTCCATGCGGTTAAGGCTTTCTTCTTTCCTTTCCATTCTTTTTTCTTCAAGGAAGGACATTCGGTCCTTACATGACCTATTTTCTTGCATTGATAACATCTAATTTCTTTAGAAACTTCTTCTTTTTGTTCATTATCTTTCTTAAAAGGCCTTCTTTGATTGAATTTACCAGTTCTCATGAATCTATTAAATCTCCTAGCAAACATTGCAAAATTTTTAGTCTCACTATCTTATGAATCTTGATTATCGGTTTCTACCTTGAAAGCTAGATTTTTATTTTTCTTTGATTTGTCTACATCATTTCTTTTCATCATGATTTCATGGCTGTGACCTTAGGATCCCAAACTCTAGGAAGACTCCTTAATACTTTTTTAACTTTTTCTCCATTTGCATATGTTTTTCCTAGTGATTCTAAACTTGAAACTATATCATTCAATCTTGTAAACATGTCTTTTATAGATTTATTTTCATTCATAGAGAATAATTCATAATCATGAACAAGTAAACTAATTTTTGTTTCTTTTACCTATTTTGTACCTTCATGAGTTACCTCTAACTTGTCCCATATTTCTTTGGTGGTCTTACAAGTTGATATATGATTGAACTCTTCCGCACTTAGGGCACATATCAATGTGTTCATTACCTTTGCATTGATCTCCATGTTTCTCCTTTCTTCTATTGTCCAAGTCTCAATTTTCTCCATATGGATCATTGCCTTTATATCTCTAATTCTTCTTTTTCTAAGAGATCACTTAGGGTCATTCCATAAGGTAGTGATCGCTTATTGCCCCTAAATGACTCGATCATATGATTTACAATAAGAAGTGAAAAATTTGGTCTCTTTTTGGCAATAATGCATTACATTAACCATAGATCAAGTCTAGTAACTTCCGAGAAATTCCCACTTCTAGGTATCAACATTTGACAACAAATGAGATGTAATATCCTAGTGTTTAGGCTTATCCTAGTGGTTTCATTTATGTGGGTGGTTATGGAGTCATCTTCATATACCTCTTTACAAGCTTGAACGAAATTTTTGTGTCCATGAGGAGTAGTCTTCTCCCCCTTGAGGTATGTCAAAACGGTTTTAAATTAAACCTAGGTTAACTTCAAAATAGGTATTGCCTATGCTAGTCCTAAAACGCACATCAGATCTTCGCCCATTAAATAGATTATCCGTATTTGAATAAAATGCTCTTATCACATCTTCAAGAATATCCCTATGAACAGTTAAGAAATTCCACCATCCGAATTCTTTGAAAGTAGTAATGTAAAGAAAATCAATCGCTTCAAGTCATTGTCTAAATAACATCCAAGGAGTACTTCTCGAGTTTCAAATTTCTGAATATACCTCTCATTTTGTCGATTACTTTCAAACAATTGAGGTCGTGGGTGAGAATGAAAAGGATGACTTGATGTGGCCTTCTCCTTTCCCTTTTTCGGATTCTTTGTGCTCATCATAGTGACATTCTAGGGTTTGATTGATGATTGGAAGAAGAGATCTTGGAGGCGAGTTGGTTGGAAGAGAGAAAACGAGAAAGAAGAGGTCGGATTTGAGAAGGGTTAAGCGTGAAATGAATCTGGGTGGTCGCCTATTCCTTTTAAATGAATACAAATTTACCAATAAAGCACAACAATGGTTTTAGCACTTAGGAGCTTGTGGATAGATTACTTAGATCACTAAAATCTCCCTTTGACTTTGAATTTATAGTCTCTTGAAAGCCCATGCACGAATCAAGCCGTTGCAAGTGGAGAGAGCACTTGAGAGTAGTGGACAAACTAGATGTTATGTGTTTTTGCGAAACAAACAGTCGACAGATGCAAGGCATCGGATAACAGATTAGTAAAAATTCAAAAGTCGGTTGATAGTTCCTTTGCAACTGTCGACAATTCCTCGTGCAAGTATTCTGTCGATCGACAAATGCATAAGCATTGATCGACATATGGCTTGCATACTATTGAAGCAATAAGGTTTGGCATTTTGTTGGTAGATAGATGCAAGAGCATCGATTTACCGATGAATAAAAAATATAAGGCTGGTCGACAGATGATGAGGTGTCTGTCGACAGATGATGGCCATTCTTTAGAACACGCATACTGCCAATCGACAGATGTATGAACATCGGTCAACAAATGAAGGCCAAGACAAAGGGTCAATCGATAAATGTCTAACAATCTGTCGACATATGGATGTCATTTCAAAGACAACCATTTTGCCGGTCGACGGAAACATAAGCATCGGTCGACAAGTCAAGGCCATACTTATGAGTAAGCATTATTCTAGTTGACAACCCAAGGGCAGTTGATCGAAAAATGTGCCAAGATTCAAAAATCGATTGACAGGTAACCATAACCAGTCAACAAATGACCTTAATATTCTGAAAAATTTGCCTTGCTTTGAAACTATTTTGACTAACGACTCATACGATCTTTTGAATATAGTTTTTCATAACTATATGTATAAATGTTGATTTAATCAAGATGGCTAGTTTTACAAAGATGTTTCGTTTATCTTCATTACAAATGGTTTTTAAATAATCGATTTGAGAAAAACCAAAAGACCTTTTTCATCATCAAAACTAAATACTCATGTTTGAACATAGATCGAACATATAACCGATCATGTGATACATCAAGTCCTAACTTAAGAGGGGCAACATCAACGCATCTTCCGGAGAGTCAACATCAACACAGGAACCCAGCACACCACAATCATGTCAGGGATTACATTCCCACTCAAAAATAATCTAAAAACACTACCCATTTCCAACACACATGTCAATGCCATAACCACAACATGTAATGATGTATCACATAAAACGACATTTCAATGCACATGTAAATAAACATTTGGATGAACCATTGACATGAAATCAACCAATCATAGGTCAAACCATTTGTATAAAACAAATCAAGTATAAGGTCGAACCACCCACAATAAACCAAGTTTTAAGTAAGAACACTCATCTTGAATGAAACTCAGAACACCTCGAATCTCGTGCCAAACCTCAATTTTTGTGTCAGGCCTTAATAATCATAATGTTACTCAATTTTGAGATCCAACGTACCTTGGCCATCATATTTATTCAAAGAAGTATCAACATCTAATTTTCCATAATTTTCTCTTATTTTCTTCCTATTTTTTCCTTAATAATTCCAAAATAAATACTTCCTCAAACATTTTCTCAAATTTTCTTCCACCATAAATCATAAAATAATTTCTAGGAAATTTCTGAAAAAAAATCCAAAAGGAAATACCTTCACACACATTAGCCACGCACCATGCGATTGAAAACCCATGCGTGCACTACACGCGTCGGTTGTCTTCCCAGGCGAGCCTCTCGCCACCAGCGATCGAAAAATTTTCTTAATCACACCACCTTGAAGATCTCTTCAAGCCAATCACGATGGGGCCTTCCTTTGCACGAAAATCCCTCGATCGAAAGGCTAAAGCCTCGACTTTTGGCAGTTTCACAATTTTTCAACGACCTTGGATCTCTCTCGTTTTCACTCCAAAACGTACCAAACTCTCCATAATTTCTTCTCTTGATACAAGGAACAAAAGCCATCTAACCAATCTCTCAAAAACATGAACAATTTGACGTAGAAAATGCTTGAAACCCTCGGCCCTATTTATAGCAAAATCCAGCCACCATTCGGCCAATCACCGGCCATGCTTGGTCGCTAAGCATCCTTGACACGTCTTTAATGGCTTGAGGCCTATTTCTGAGGGTCTATAGCTGGTCAACCGGTGGCAGGCGTGCACAGTGCAGTAGTCAATTTTTTGTTGCAGTGTTCACACTACAAGTATGCTAAAATTACACTTTTGCCCCCTGATCATTTCTAATTGCATTTTTGCCCTCGTCCTCTAGTGCTTAAACTTTGATATTTTACCACATGAACCCTTAAGTTCCATGCTTCTCAATTGGCCCAAAAATTTTTTTAAAAAAATCATTTTCAACCTTTTTTCAATTAGAATAAAAAATTACACTTAGGCCCAAAAATCATACTTAGGCCTATCTTCCAAAAATTCTCATACGAAATTGCTTCAGGGTTGTTCTACTTACAAAACCAAAATCTAATCAAGGTTCCATTGATTTTTCGAATGCCTCTTTCAATTATCTGATTTTTCAGGCTGAATTATAGCTATACCAAAAACTGTCTCTGTTCTGATTTCTTTCAATGCCATAAATCTCGTCTTGAGATACTAGTCAATGAAATACCCTTCTCCTTGGATATTTATGTTCTAGGGTACTCCCTTCCATTGATCCGGCTATCAATTAACTAAATTTTCAAACCCATTTTTAGTTCCTTGAACTTACTTAGCATTACAAAATATAGGGTATTACAATTTCTGCATAGAATTGCTCTGGGAAAATAGTTTAATGTGAAAGTAGAGATACCTACAAAAGTAAAGTAAAAACGAGGTAGGAAAAATTGAGCGAAAAAATAATACACAGATATATTTTTCTAAATATTACATTTTCCACTATCCTGCGTTATATAATGCAAGGTGGGGCAGTTAGTGCAATGGCATATCACATCACTTGGGCTGGGAATTGATTAACCTTTTGCACCACTACTAAGTCAACCTCATTGAAATTTCATTCAAAATATTGCAATCAATTACTTAAACTTAGCAAAAATTATAAATCATAAATACCCAGAGATTAATAAAATTACAATCCTATTCTTTTTAACAACAGCTTTTTCTTGTTATATATTTAACTATTATTATGAATTTAAAAACTAGTTAATTCCCAAACCTTTTCCAAACAACCATATTGTTTTTCAGTGACCTGCTCATTCAATCATACCATCATTGCCAAATTGATTATGCTTTCTTCTATGGAAAAGATGCAAGCAATCTCTGCTACTTCGAAATGCTTTCTTCATTTTTCGATGGTTCGATTCCTAAGGGACTTTTGCAATTTTTATATTTATGGTTAGGGAATATGTTGTTTCACTGATTGGCTCTCCGACAATGTGATTAAAGATCTCTCTTGACATATGTATAGTTTTTTTTTCTTCTGTTAGCAGTTTTATATAGTTGTTACTTTATTTCATCTTCTAGCTTGATTCTTTTTATTTTGAAGATCAAGATATGTCTTAACTTTAATATGTGGATGCAAGCTTTTGTAATATTTTCTTTTAAAAAAATTCTCATTTATAAAAAAAAAAAAGATGCAAGCAATCACTAACAAATTTTCCATATAAAATTCTTTTATACTTGATGGAAAATTGAAAGACAAATTTGGTGGTTGTATAAAGTTTTGGTTTCTTGAAAAACTAATATATATTTACAATTTGAGTTTGTAAATAGTGGTAGAAGAAAAATGTTGTGAAATGCATAAGAGATTGAATAGGTTTCAAAACCATTTTATTCATAAGTAAAGCATAATCCAAAGATATAATTTAACCAATGTAGGTTTTAACATCAAAACAATAATCTCTTTAACAAAATGACCCAACCAGTGTGCCTATTAATATCTAAAAAAGCATACTAGTCAAATGAAAGAACCCAAATAATAAAGTGATCTAAATCCATAATTAGTACATTTTTATATAACAGAACCCCTAAGCTATTAAGAAACTCATTTTTGTCTAAGAAACTCCAAATATATATTTTTAGAAATATAAATGTATATTAAAAATACATAAAATAAAATATAATGTTTAATCATACATATATTATATTTCCTAAACTGCAATTACCAAATGTGTACTAAAAATATAAATTATATGATGGGGACTATTGTGGCTATGGGAAAATTGCAAAAATAACCCTTCTTGAAACTCTTTAGAGCCAACACTTGTTCCAGGATCTTCATATCAGAGTCCAGCTATATTTTTATTCACGAATTTAAGAGATAATCTCTGAAACACAGAAACGGCTTAGAGGCGTCATTTCGACGTTTTTGAACCGTTTCTAATTTCGAAAACGACAAAAACTATAAATTACAAAATATTTTGGGGTTGTTTCGCAATTTATGTAAATTAGTCAAAAACGCATTTTCGACTATAGCTGCCCAGCATCACTCACATACGCAAGCATCCCAATGCCCGAAGCCCTTTTTTTTTTTCCTTTTTTCTTTTCAGTCTTCTTCCTTCTTCTTCTACCTTCTTCTTTCACTTTGTTTCGAAAAATCGATCGTTTCTCATCGTAAATCTAGTTAGCATTCCTCGCCTCAGATTTGGTTGTTGTTTCTTCTTCGAAGATCTATCGCCCCTCTCTCGGTCACTCCCTGAAGGTTGTCGTTCCGATCACTTACACATGCAACCCAAAGCCTCGCCATCGATCGTTCCTTCTGTCGATCATCGTTGTCGTCCCTCCGAGGTCATCGTAATCGTTCCCTTAGTAACCCCTCTATGTGTGTGTGCGCGCGCGTACGCACACGTGCACGTACATAGATGACTATATGTATTGTGTATGTATGTGTAATAACGTATGAATGTATCTATATTCATTTCTTCTAGAAAATATGGCACCACTTCTCAAGCATTTCCTTATTAAAGTGTAATAGCATATGAAATTTATTTCGTTGTTTTTGAAGTTATGCAGTATATATGCTTGTTTCAGTAAACGTTCACTCTATTTATATTAAGTAAAGTTGAGTTAAAATGGGTTTGGAGAAATTTAAAAAGGTAACAAATCATTTGCTTCTATGTATCGTGTACGTTTGGTCTATATTGCTTCTATGCATCATTTGCATCATACTTGTTAAGTTATATAGTTAATCCCTATTTTGTATTCTGTATTGGCATCTTATCAAGTAATTAATATAATGTTGGTGGTTATATGAATGCTTCATGAACTTTATATTTATATTGTTTGAATGTATTATTGAATTTATGTTTATTGTTTATGTTTGTATTTTATATTGGCATCTTATCAAGTAATATGTTGTCAGTGGTTATATTTGTTTGAATGTACTATTTTTTATAATTTTTTATATTAAAAATTATATTTGCAAAAAGTTTCTATATTTTTAAGAATTATAATTTACCCAACGTTTCTTATTCCTACATTTTTTAAAAAATATCATTTTTTCGTTTTCGTGCGACCTAAAAGATTTGACTTGATCATCAAAGAACATATCAAAACATCAAGTATTGCGTTTACCGGTGGAGCAAGGCTTGGATAGGCATAGGGTCAAGAACAATAGTTGGACAGATTTGATTTTAGATAAGTTGGTGGTGATTGAGTCCAACCATCATTATTTAGCACCCACCACGGAACCAACTTCTACAGTTTTCGTGTATTCGTTCATACACGTGTTTACTTTCCAAGTCTATGTGTTTTATTATGATTATTATGGCATATTTTTACTTGATTTCATGATTATTATGGCATTTATGCATAAAAAATTTATAAAAAAATATCCAAAAAAAAATATAAAAAGTAAGAATACTCACACTTGGACTATTGCACAAGTGTTTTAACTGCCTCGCACTCGGACTCCTGTTTGTATTGCACTTGGCTTCAACTATATATATTTTAATGTTCAATCATCTATATATATTTTAAAATATTTTTCAAAAATAAGAAATAAATTTTTATTACAATATGAATTATATTATAATTAAATAAAAAAAATTATTTCTTTTATATTTCATAACTACAGTTTAATGTTGCCACCAAACTATTTGATATTATATTTATTATTTTATATATAAACAATTTTGTACATTTTTATTTTATAAAATTCTACAAACTTTTCTGAAATTGAAAGAGTTGTCCGGCCATCTATCATGTCGTTATGGGAATTTTGGACTAGAACAGTGAAGAGGATTCAGCCAACTATTGTAATTTACTATATATAATTATTTTATTTTTTATAATAATTATAAATACTAATAATTAATAAAAATAATATTAAATATTTCTCATTTATCATTAATTAATAAAATTGTTTTGATCCAAATTTATATTGTAAAAATTAAATTGAATGTTATAAATTATTTTCTTTTAAAAAATTAAATATTAAAATAAATTTAAATTAATGATTATTTAATTTATTTTATGAAATTAAATATTAATTTAAAATAATAAAAAGATAGTATAATTATTATATTTTATCTAAAAATAAAAAATATAACTTAAAAACTAATATAACACTCATATGACTCATAAATTCAAAAAGACTAAGCTAAATTAAAATTCTGCATATTTCTCACAAATTCAACATTCAATAATTGTGATTTTGATTGAATTGTTTCTTTAATTGCCCCCAAGACTTTGGTCACCACCAACCATTTCTCCCAGGCATCATACACTTATCATGACGATAAAGCCTATTGACGAACTTAGCTCGAATATTTTCAATTGAAGTTTCTAATAACTCGGACTGAGAATCCCCCCATTGAAACTCATCACAGCTGCTTCGTTGAATACTTGCATGTGAATCTGGCCATTCTTCGTCATTCTCATAAAACTCATCACAGCTGCTCTGTTGGATACTTGTCTGTAAATCTGGCCATACTTCTTCATTCTCATATACCATATGAACAGCACATTTTGTTGGAGCAAACATTAGACTACTACTTTTAAAATAAAAAATGATAATCTCAGGCCTGTCGTTCTTAATTTCAGTGAAATAAGACTTGTAAAGATGTTCACGTGTCAGGTAACACAAAAATAAGTGATCCGACTGAAATTCGAAGTCACAAATGTTGGTAAGACTGGCATGGACTAGATCATCATTGTACATATGGTAATATTCCACAGAGACTTTGGCACCAATTGAAGGAGCCTTTGCTTTAAAAGCAGCACATAAAACAAAACCCCTCAGCCTTTGATACGAATCTGGCATCAGATGAATTCGAACATAATGTCCCATATCATTTTGATAGCTGAAACACTTTGGAATATCTCTTCCAGGGACAACAAAAGCGAATCCTTCAGTACAAGTAACCTTATCGGGTGGGGGGGGAGAGACAGAATCAGAGAGAGAGAGAAGCTTAAGATTATTTCTCAAAAGTTCAAGGAGGAGGCTGGGCCTATTCTCTACTAATGTGTGACAATCACTTAAAGCGGCCGACCGAAGGAAGCTAGATAGCATAGGCGGATCCGGCAACGTTTCTAATGATGTGCATCCACTTGCAGCAAGGTAGTCAGTACATGTCGGGAGATAGGACACCGTTTTAAGCTTCTTGCAATTCGCAAAATAAATACAGAGCCGGTCAAGACGTCCAATGCTATCTGGTAAACTAATAATGTTGCTACCACTAAGGTCTAAAGATGCCAGCCGGACAAGACCTCCAATGCTATCCGGTAAACTAATAATGTTGCTATCACTAAGGTTTAAACATAACAGCTGGTCAAGACCTCCAATGCTATCTGGTAAACTAGAAATCTTGCTATCACTAAGGTGAAAAGTTGACAGCTGGCCAAGACCTCCAATGCTATCTGGTAAACTAATAATATTGCTACCACTAAGGTTTAAATATGACAGCTGGCCAAGACCTCCAATGCTATCTGGTAAACTAATAATGTTGCTACCACTAAGATTTAAATATGACAGTTGGCCAAGACCTCCTATGCTATCTGGTAAACTAATAATGTTGCTACCACTAAGGTCTAAAGATGCCAGCCGGTCAAGACCTCCAATGCTATCTGGTAAACTAATAATGTTGCTACCACTAAGGTTTAAACATAACAGCTGGCCAAGATCTCCAATGCTATCTGGTAAACTAATAATCTTGCTATCACTAAGGTGAAAAGTTGACAGCTGGCCAAGACCTCCAATGCTATCTGGTAAACTAATAATCTTGCAACCACTAAGGTTTAAATATGACAGCTGGCCAAGACCTCCAATGCTATCTGGTAAATTAATAATGTTGCTACCACTAAGATTTAAATATGACAGTTGGCCAAGACCTCCTATGCTATCTGGTAAACTAATAATGTTGCTACCACTAAGGTTTAAATATGACAGCTGGCCAAGACCCCCAATGCTATCTGGTAAACTAATAATGTTGCAACCACTAAGGTTTAAATATGACAGCTGGCCAAGACCTCCAATGCTATCCGGTAAACTAATAATGTTGCTACCACTCAGGTTTAAATATGACAGCGAGGATAAGGAGCCTAGGTCATTTGGGAGACATCCTTCTGAAAAGATGCAGTCACTGAGAATTAGAGTAACCAATGACGATAAGCCTGATAGAGGAGGTAGCTCAAAACCCATGAGATCTTGACTATCTTTCCAAATTGGACATGATGAGTTCTGTGAATTCCATAGAGACGATGTTACTCCTCCCTTGCAACCCTGAAATGACAAATAAACTAGTTTCTTCAGGTGTATAATCGAGAATGGTAATTGCTTAATAGCAGTAAGATCAGCCCTCAGTTCCAACAAGCTTTCCAATCCTCCTATGTTCTCGGGCAACTTGCTAAGTTTTGAGCAGCCAGAAACAAGCAAATTCTCAAGACGTTTCAACCCACAAATGCCACTTGAAAGACTTGTAAGTTCCTTGCAATCCCGCAGCTTAATAGATTCAAGATTGATAAGATGTTCAACTAGCAATTCCTTTACACAAGTATTATCCAATTCAAGCCAAACTAAGCATTCCGTAGCAGACGCTAAGACTTCAGAAATATTTTCGAGTCTTGAGCAATCAGAAAGAACAAGTTTTTTAAGGGATTTAAGCCACCACCGCGTAGGAAGAACCTTAAGATTTTTGCAGCCTCTTAAATTTAAGACGGTAAGCCTTTTGGTGGCTTCAATGGATGGGTCGATCTCAACCAAGTTCGTACAACCTTCAAGAACCAACTCCTTAAGATTTGTTACCTGGGTAAAATCACATAATTCAACTTGTTTAAACATTGCCATAGATATCAATAGACAAAATTTATTAGGAAAAATTGAACTTTGATAATGCAAGCATATATAGTAAAAAAAAAAAAAAAGCAATAGAACTTATTTCACTCATACCATTCCACCATTCCAAAGTTGTTTCAGGCGGCTATGCGACAGATTTAGTTTGATAAGGCTGTTCGACTGAAAATTTGATGGCAAGTATTCTAAAGGGTATCCCCACCAAGTAAGGCAGCATAAATCACTGGAGAGGTAGTCGAGACCATTAGGAAGCTGAAAATAACTAAGTTGGAGCAGTCGCAATTTGCTCATATTTGAAAACGCATCAGGACTCAAGGATATCTCATTTCTTCCATAAGAATTCAAAACTATGGCCTCCACTGCTTCAGTGCCCTAACAAACAAGGGGTAAAAATAAGAAACCAAAACTTAATGAAAGGGAAATGCAACTTTTATGTTGTGCAAAATAATCTATTTAAATATGTTCCATTCTATTGGAAGCAAAAAAATAATATTGTATAAATTGTGTTAACATGATGATCAATAAATTAACATGAAAAGATTTTGTTGGTCCAGTTACATAAAATATTTTGTCCAAGCATGCATGAGAAGATATTATTGAGTAAAAACAGAAATATAAAAAAATAAAGATAACCCTCAATGGACAAACTTATTAGACTCTTAGATGATAAGATAATATTAACAAATTCAACACATTTTCAGATGAGAACACTTGCACTTACTGTTTTTTTTGTGAGTGTATGGCAGATCTCTTCGTAATTCCACAACCTGCTTCTTCCACCGGACTCTTTTGGGGATTCTTCATAAACAATATGACGTCCCATTTCTTGTACCAGATCATGCATATCTATCATATTGTCTCTTATTGTTACAAGTGCCTTGCCTTCAAGAACACTTATTCCAATATGAGCGTGGAAACCACAAGCATGCAATATTTCTATTACATAATCTTTACTCAGCCTCTTATAGAAGCACGCAATGTCAAGAAAAATTTCCCTTTCTTCATGGTCCAGTCCGTCATAGCTTAATTTGAGCACTGCCTGAATGTCTGCATTGGGCCACTGCCTTAATTTATCAACTGCACTTCGCCACTCAATTATGCTTCTGCGAAAAAGAAAAGAACCCAAAACTTGGAGAGCTATTGGAACTCCTCCAGCGTAACAAACAAAACTCTCTGTGAGTTCCTCAAAATCCTGTGTTGGCTGGTTGTTTCGGAATGCATTATAACAAAATAGCTTAAAAGCTTCCTCGTAATATAATGTCTCAACGTTGTAGACAGGACCATATTTGGCAAGTAAATGATTGTTTCTGGTCGTTATTATAATTTTGCTTCCTCGACCAAACCAATCAAGTCTTCCAACAAGGGCATCCAGCTGATTTAAATGGTCTACATCATCCAGGACTACAAGAACCCTCTTATTCTGTACAGCATTCCTTAATGTCCCAGGCAAATCAATATTTCTTATTTTTATTTCACTGTCGGAGACTGAGCGTATATCAGCTAGAAGAGATTTTTGCAATGACTCCAAACCATGTTTCTCAGAAGTTTCTCTGACATTTGCAAGGTAGCATCTACCATCAAACAGAGAACAAATTTGGTTATAAACAGCCTTGGCAATAGTAGTCTTTCCCATACCACCCATTCCACATATTCCTACCATACGTGGATCATCCAAATCCAATTTCATTAGTGATATCACTTTTTCCATACGAGGACGCAATCCAACAGAATCTTCAGGAATGCTTGAACCATAATCTCCCAGTGCATTTAGAATCTGAATGGCAATGTTTCGAACAAGTTCTGCTTCAGGTCTGCCCATTAGATGAGTTTAAGAACTCAAATACAGATGATAGCTAAGATATTCTTAATCATAACATACTGCCAGTAACCACAAAATATATGAATATATTTCCACCAAAATTTACACGGAGGCATCGGAGCTAGGTGACCCAAAAATATATTGATTGAGAAAATATGTACTTAGACATAATCCAATTCTTTTGGTTCAATTGCAGTTTTATTTTTAGTTTGTTTTTTCTTTAACGCGAAATAATTGCAGAAGTAACACATTATAATGAATTAATATTCAATATTAATATCTATGAAAAGTCTAACTACCAGCAATTGCCAAAGAACTGTCAAATTAGAAACGCTAAATCAGAAGGGACGACTCTGTTGGGGAATTGAGGCCAAACATTGAAGTTGCAATAACAACCACCTGGTAGTTAGATTCCCAGTCTAATATAGATCTAATAGGGGCCAAATGCAAAAGATCCATTTATAATTGAATTTCACTTAGATATTACCAAATCCAATATGTATGTACTAAGCTAAATTATTCATTAAACAGTATAACTATTTTGACAATTTTTGGATTAAAATTTAACTATTTTAACAAGGAATTAATTAAACACGATGACATATATTACGATTCTAATTATTTATATTTTCTTATAAGTATAATATATAAACTATTAGATATACAAATATAGAGTTAATTAATATTTAAAAAAAAAGGTTGACTTGTTGAGAGATAGTTGTTACCTGTGCGTTTTTGTATCCCACCCAGAAATGTTGGCCGCTTCCGTTAAAGCATTCCTCCATCTCTGCACCTTCTGCTTCTCCTTCTTTTTGCTGGAATCCCGCTCGTGTTTGGCGAATGCTTTTCCAATGCTCCCTCTTTGTTTCCGTAAATCCGAGGGATCGACTTTATAGAATACCGGCAAAATGGTGAGTCCCCTCGTCTTCTGGCACTCGAGGATGTAAGCGAGTTCCTCCAAGCACCACTTGGAAGAAGCGTAGTTCTTGGAGAAAACAACCACGGCAAACCTCGACTCTTCGATGGCTTTCAGGAGCGTCGGAGAAATGTATTCACCTCTCTCGAGCCTCAGGTCATCCTTGAACGTGAAAATGCACTTCGCATCCAGAACGGAATAGAGATGGTCAACGAAGCTGTTCCGGGTGTCTACGCCTCTGAAGCTCAAGAAGACGTCGTATTTCCAGGAACTAGACCCAGAAGAGAGAGAAGCTCCGTCCTGCAATTGGATGCTGGTGGAAGCCATTGTTCTCCGTTGCGGGTCTTGACAATATAGGAAGCTATAGCAGCAGAGCTTCAATGGTGGATGGCGAAATCCAAAGCGAAGACAGGATATTGAGGAGAGGAACTGCAAAGAGCAGAGAGCAAAGAGGAAATGAAGAAGAAATGGAACGTGAATTGAAGAACACGCAGCTATAGAAAGGGGGGAGATGATGCGCGCGTATGTACAAAAATGATTTTAGAGAGTGAGAGAGAGAGAGAGAGAGAGAAACCGCGAAGCAACAGCGGCCGTTGTATTGCGTGCAATATACGCGTGAAATTGGAAATTTCAATCCTCGAAATTTCATTCAAAATATTTGAATTAATTATAATAAATTTATAAATATTAATACATGTAAATAAACTAACTTATAAATTACAATTATATTCCTTTTTACCAAATAGATGCTCACTGTGAATAGATTAAATATATCAATTATTATATATTTATTAAAATAATTTTCACTTAATTTTTTAAAAAATATCATTATAAATAGATTAAATTTAACTGTTAAAATTTTTAAATTTAAAAACTCACGTTGTCAAAACTTTGTTTTTTTATTTAAAACGTAATGAACTTAAAATATAAAAAAGATATATATTTTTTAATTTAATAAATATTTTAAAAATATATATAATTACTTCAAGGAAGTCACTTTGGTTCCTTAATTGTAAAAAATATTTTTGACATTTAAAAAAAATATAAAAGAGTAAATAAAGTTTAATTCTATGTTACAATTTCTTTCATATTGTTAATTAACTATCATTAAATTTTATAAAAAAAATTAAAATATTTTTATATTTAAATTTATTCTCTTCTTTTCTCTTTTTTTTATATCTCCTTTATTTTTATATCTCTAAAGAAACGACGACAATCACAAACAATAAAATTTGTTCATGACGATGGTAGCAAAATGAAATCAATGACAATGAAAATTGTTCGTGTGAATAGTAACAAAATAAAAGTAAAAACATCTTCTCTCTAATATTTTTTTTTCCAATCTGTCCCCTTTTCTCTATCTTTTTCTCTTTTCCTTTCTCTTTTTGTTTTTCTTTTTTTAAACATAGACATGAGTAGAAAGGTTCATTCTCTCTATCTAAATTTTTTTTTTTCGTTTTTATTTATTCTCTCCTTCAAACTCAAAGTCACATTAGAGATAATTAACTCCAATCATTATCGTAAAATTACCTAAGTCATATTAAAAATAAAAATTAAATTTATAATATTTAAAAATTTATAAATAATATTTAAAAAAATTTATACTACTAAGATGTCATAGACAACAATATTCTCTTTACTACAAGTCTGGCAACTAATAATATTTTTAATTTATATGCTATAGCTAATAATCAAGGAAAATACTCAAAAAAAACTAGGGAATGCGTTTAAATTTGAGGAAATAAGACGATGTCACAATGTGAATATACTAAGTTACCTACCTTCTTAAAAGGGAATAGAATTATTGCATTATAACCTAGAAATGCATGAACTTTGGCTTTTCAATAATGCATTTAATATTTATTTTTATTCACCTGGAAGACAGGTACTCAGGTAGGAGTCTTCGGGAATCCTCTTCAAATTCTGCAAGTAAAGTACAATGCGCGTGATGTGGTGGTATTCACTATAAATTTTCTTAAAAGTACAATGCGCGTGATGTGGTGGTATTCACTATAAATTTTCTTAAAAGTACATTGCGCGTGATGTGGTCAAAGAATATTGATTGTTGTGGGTAATTATATTTAATGTAGATAATTTAATAATAAAAAATAAAAACATTAATTTTTACTACTGATTGTTAGATAATTTATATTATTAAATAATATATGATTCATTATTAATATTAATAAACATTCTCGCGAGAGAGTTATATTGTTAGTGGCCAAAATAACTTGACAATATTTTTATTATAAGTTTACTATTATGCATGTTCATTGAGCGGGTTTATTTCCATAAATTTAAGTGTCAAACAAACTAATTCTATCGAATTTGTTACAGAATAAATTTAAGTAATTAACTCACCTCAATTACTATTATTTATTAATTTGAAAATTTTATATTATTTATTAAATTCTTTAATTTATTATATGAATAAGTTTTTAAATTTTTTATTTAAGAATTTTATTTTTAAGATATTAAAAACATATAATAAAATTTATTTAATATTCTTAATTTTTAAATTAATCAGATGAAAACTTTATTTAATCAATTTTGTGCTGACATCAATGAATGTAAAATGTATTTAATGTAACCACGAAAGGCAGTGGGCCCAGTCCGTGGCGTTGTGGACAAAAAATAAATGAAATTGGAGGTGGGCCTGCCCTTGGGGTTCCAACACGGTTACGTACAATGTGCGCTCGCTCATTGTGGAGCGACGCGGTGAAGAAATAGAGCACAAAAGGGGTATTATTGGTAGCGGGAAATAGAGAAGAGTAGTGAGTGGCGGCATACAGTCAGACTGTCAGATAGATGGGTTTTGACGGCAGCGAGCGAAGCATCCACACACCTTACAATCTTTGTATCACATGGGAAGTCTATGTTGCACGGAGCCGTAAACATTTTCATTTCTGTTTCAAATTTTATTTATATTTATTTTTTTAAAAAAATATTCTTTTGATATTTGGTGAATGGCAACGACGCTGTCTTCTTCTTCTTCTTCTTTTGAGATAATCAAAGATGGGATTAAAAAGTTGATAATTATTTTTTATTTAGTTAAGATGGAAGGAAGGAAGGAAGGCGACAAAAGAAAAGATGGGCGACTATTAATTAATTAATTAATTAGGCTCTCCAATTGAATTGAGCACTTAACTTGGGAGAATGAAAAAGGAAATATGCCAATTACTTTTAATTCTCCACCCCACCCCACCCCAAACCACTATAACCAATTTGATTATCCTTTATATAATAAATATGTTATTGTAACAATATGCAATGATTGGCAACAGTTATTATGAATTATTTCTATTTTTATTTAAAAATAATAAGTAAATACTTTGCTACGTCTATAATTTACTAATTCAAATCGTTGATGTAAAAAAATCAAACTAATTTAAATCTCAATTCATCGTCATCCAATAACTTGATTTGTATAATGAGAATCGATCTGCTTTATTGTTCCTCCATATTTATATGTATCATATATATATATATATATATTGGAGGCAAGAGAGGGAGAGGATCCCTGCCCGCCTGCTTGCTGTAAAATATATGTACCATTATATTATATATATACCTTCGGTGGATTAAACAGATAGAGACAACGGAGGAAGAAGACGACAGAATAGCGGGAGATGCGCACGCAAGTGTGCTTTTGGCTGCTGCCTTCTTTTCTTTTATTAATTAATAATAACACATTAACATATAATATGCTTGAGATCGGCAGCAACGGAGAACTTTTCTCCCCCACTTCCTCAATAATATCCTTTTTAGTACGATTCCGCTAACTAATAATATTTATAATTTAGATAGCATAGATAATAATCTATATATATATATATTATAATAATAATTTTTTTCTGCCCATTTTCATTTTTTATTTTGATATTTTATTATATTTTATTTATTTTTTTACTTACCCAAAATAAAATTTTTATATTTCATTAATTAAGTCTAAGTTTATAAAAACGTATAGTTTTTTAAATCTGTAGATGATTTTTTTTATTATTAAATAGTATTTGAAGAATGTGTAAGTATATTGATATATAAAGAGACAAGATCTAATCTATATTATTAATTTTTAAATATTAACGTAAAATTTTAATTAAAATATATTTTAAAAATATATTTTTTTAAATCAGAAAAAATCTTGAGATATCATATTATACCATCAAATACCGACTATCAAGTAAATTTTTTTAAGAAATAAATTTAAAAACTACACGTTTTCACAAATTTAGACTTAATTAATGACCTATAAAAAATTTATTTCGGGTAAAAAAAATAAACAAAATATAATAAAATATCAAAATAGAAAATGAAAATGAGCAGAAAAAATTGTTATAATATATTTAATTCTTTTGATTTAAAAATAATATCCAGTTTATTAATTAAAATATATTTAATTTTTTTATTTTATTTCTTAATTAATTACTTGACAAGGTCAAAGAACATTGATTATTAGGTCGTACAAGATTTGAAGTAATTATACTTAATGCAAATAATTTCATAACAAAAATATACTAAAGAAGCACTAATTTTCACTACTAATTATTAGATAATTTGTATTATTAGATAATATAAGGTTCATTATTACTAATAATTTTTTTTTTTTTATGATTTGGGTGTCCACGTTTCATTCTCCTAATCTTGGAGAAAATTGACATTTCCTTCTCCTTATTTGACTTTTATGTAAATTAAATGACATCACAATATTATATTAAATAAAAAAAAATTATCTTCACCCGAAATCAAATGTAAGCACCCCCACCCGGATACCCCCAACCACTCGGACTACCCGAACGGGAGTGCCTACGGAAGAGAAAAAGAATGAAACACGCAAGACAAGAACCACCCTGGCATGCATACACAAAAATAAGAACAGCGAAAACGAAACTAAACACATGCATGCACTACGGGAACACCGCTGACACAGCGGTCATAAGATCAATAAATAAAACAGACTCATGTGCCAACATACACGAGACTCGAGGGATGACCTGACACAGTCAAAAATAATAAAATAAATCCTACTGAACTATCAGAGTTGACCGGGACTGTCTGTACACCATACCAATTCTGCTGCCAAAAGCTGACTCCCTTGCCATGGCCCACGCTACCCCTACCTAGAATGATGGAAAGTAAGGTGAGTCGAGAGACTCAGCAAGCATAAAGAAAGAAAGGCTGAAGGCTAAACAAAACCAGAAATCTTTTTCCAGAATAAACCCCCAAGCACACACAAGCTATGAGACGCTACAACACAATCGTATAGCATAATAAAAACACATACTGGTCCTTGGGGCTCATACAAGACACCTGGCACTCAAGTCCCATATCAACCTGCCGCTACCCTAAAAGGCAACATAAATTTCCAACAAACCTGCGCGCGCTATCCCGGGTCGGTACTCCCGTCACCCATTCATGTCGGTACTTCCGACACCCGAGCCATAGGCTCCCTCGGAACGGTACTCCCGTCCAAGAACTAAATACTATCAGTAGCCATGCAATGCACATAGAAATGCAATAGCGTAGTGAGCATCAACGTGATACACTGGCCCCCATACATCCAGGCATTTGGCCATGCTTCGCCCACATAATAAACCACACGCGATGCATATGCCCGTGCTGGATGCAACCTAACTAAGCTAGCATGTCCGTGTCCAAGCATCCTCGATAAATGAATATCCCATCATGCAGCCCGTACCCATGTGCATACCAAACCATGCAACAAGAATATAATGAATCTAGACGTGCAGTAAATTACAACTTGGTAGAGCTAGTCAGCAGTGCCCGGCACCGGTCAACGGTCAGTGACTAGGAGTGTCCACCCGACGATCCACTTTAGGGCCGTACAATAGTCTACCCTAACGTCACCAACAACCGACCCCTGCCCTACTGCTCGATAGCTCTAACCGAACCATAAATAAATTCAAGAAAAACTATAAATAAACTTGATAAAATTGTAAATAAACCCGCACGTCTAGGAACCTAGTTCCCGGGCTGGGTCAGCATAATTCCCAAAAGGAGTGGGGGCGGTACAAAACTCCATAGGCTCACAACGAATAAAATTTTAAAAGTCTCAGATTTAATTTACATTAAAACAAATGAATAATAATCCAACAAATAAGGTTATGCGCCGGATTAGAGTAAGGGAGATGATACAATACGAGAAATCACGGGGTCTTTCACGGGAATTGAAGAACATGAGAAGAGGGTTAGGAACTTGCGTTTACACGGCCGTTTCTTACTTTTCTTGCACTCCCGCTGCGAAGTAAAATGTTTAATAGCAATTAATAAAATCATAGCTCGCATTAATTAAATCTAATCATGTAATATAACTAATTTAATCGTCTAAAATCCCACGTAGGCGTACCACAAGTAAGACCTCAACGAGTCTCATATTTAATTTAAACTAAATCATGCCGAAAAACATCCTTAATTCATATAATTAATACGTAAAACCAAACCAAATTAAGGGAAGACCCGGGTTTATAAAATGGAAAGAAATCGCAAGAGTAGATGAGAGCTTGCCTGTATCTAACTGTTTATAGTATTTCCCCGCTTAAACACCATCGAATTAATACACGCTACAATAGATTAAACTCCCCAAATTAATAAAATTAGACCCAAAATAAAATTTTAATCACATAAAATTTATAATTTAGACATATCACACTTCTACTAATTTTTACCCACGTACCTAATCACTTCCTTTGTCGAAAAAATTCCAAAATTCTTTTATTTTTCCTTATTTTCTTTTATTTCTTTCCTTCCTTTTCTTCTTTCTTCTTCTCACGCCCACTGCTCCTTGTGCGCCTGCATCTCCTCCTTCTCTTTTCTTCTTCCTTTCTTCTTCTTCTTCCTGCGGCCGAACCAGCACCCTACGCACAGCCACATCGCGGCCATGCCCAGCCGCCTCCGCGGCTGCTTTGCCCGACGCCGGCCATCGCGGCCGTTTTCCCCGGCCACCACCGAGCCACCGGATGCAGTTCGCTGCACTGCCTTCGCCACCGCTGTTGGTTGCTCGGCTGCCATGGCCGAGCTTCACTCAGAGCTTCCATGGCTGCCACCTCCCTCTCTCCCTCGTTCCATCTCTCTTTCTCAATCTCGATCTCTCCCTCTCGATCTCTCCCGAGCCCTCATCCCTCTCTTTCTCTCGTGGTTTCTCCTTCTTGGCCAATTCTCTCCATGTGAGAAAAATATCTTTTTTTTTTTTCTTTTTTTTGTTCTCCAACACACGCACACCGCCTCACCAATTAATTAAATTAATTTAATTTATTCCTTTATTATTATTTCCAAACATATGAGGATATTACATCGAACCTCTGTGACTTACAAACAAAACTTGAAAATTTTAATCATGCTCTGCGAAATATTAGTGAACACATTCTTGCGGGAGAATTATATTGTTAGTGAATACATTCTTGAGGGAGAATTATATTGTTAGCGGCCAAAATAGTCTAAGCGATATTTTTATTATAGGTTTACTCTCATGCACGTTCATTGGGTTTGTTACAGAGTGAATTAAGTAGACCAAACTAATTCTATTGAATTTGTTACAGAGTGAATTAAGAGTCAATTACCTTAATTAATTTGATAATTTTATTATTATTTATTAAACTATTCAATTTGTTATATGAACGAACTTTTAGATTTTCTATTCAAGAATTTTATTCTTAATATATTAATAATATGTAACCAAATTTTTTGATAATGAAATCTCTAAAATATTCTTAATCTTTAAATTAATGAGTTTGATTAGTAAATTATGTACAGTTCAGTAAATGTAAAATATATTTAATTTACAACGAAAGTATTAATGGAGTGGGCCCAGTTCGTGGGGTCCGACCGTGTTGTGGACGAAAAATAAATGGTATTGGCGGTGGGCCCTACCTTTGCGGTTCCAACACGGTTGCGTGCAATGTGCGCTCGTTGTGGACCGACGCGGTGAAGAACAGAGCACAAGAGGGGTGTCATAGCAGGAAATAGAGGGGAGTAGGGGAGGTAAAGTAGGATAGTTTGGAAAGTAATTAGTCAAGGAACAATCAATAATGAATTTTTTTAAAATTTATATTAAATTAAATATAATAATTAAAATAAATTATTTATTATATTATATTTATTTATAAATATATTAATATTTAAAAACTTAAGCATTAACCTTAAAAATGTAATATATCTTAATTAGTATTGATGAACTTATTAAGAATCCATGTATTACATTATAGTAATTTTGTGAAGAAATTTGCAGAGTTAAATAATGAATTAGTAACTATGTATTAATTTTTTCCTATAATCTTGAAAATGTGAACTATTTTTCTTTTATTTTGTCAATTAAATCAACTAGTAAGATGCAATGGACATTAAAAGTTCAAGTCTTGAGATTTGGGGAGATTTCATACTTTGAAGATAAGCCAAAAACATATAACATTGAAATGGTTTCCATGAATGAATAGGTTCATTTTTTTATAAATTTATTATTAATTATTTATATAAATTTTGCTATCAAATTTATAATGTAAACGGATTCATGCAACAATCAAGCCTTTGTTGATTTGGTCCTTCGGGATGTTGATTTGGGGTAAATCACACTAAAGGTCATAAAACTTTGACGCCTTTTTTAATTTGGTCACTAAACTTCAATTCCTTACAAAGTGATAACAAAATTTTAAAATATTTTACAATATGGTCACTAAAGTGATTTTTAGATAATTTCTCACCAAAATTGCTGACATGGCAATAGTCACATCATCGCCACATCAGCAATTTTGGCTAATAACTATAAAAAAATCACTTTAGTGACTACTTTACAAAACATTTTAAAGTTTTGTTATCACTTTGTAAGAAATTGAAGTTTAGTGACCGAATTGAAAAGAATGCTAAAGTTTTTGTGATATTTGGTGTGATTTACCCGTTGATTTGTAAAGGACAATTATATTTTATGCATAATTTTGTAATTGGATATAATAATATAAAATACAAGACTACAAGTCACAAATACAAACTAAATTTTATGCCAACGACTATTGTTGTCGATACTGTGGATGAGAATTTTCTAATACAAAATTTTATTTTCAAATCATTGTTGATATTTTAAGTGCAGTTGAATTTGACGAAAATGAATTATTTATTAAGTATAAAATTAGTTATGTAATTTTTTATACCCTTAAAGCTGACATTTTTTTTTTAATTTTATTAAAGATATAATTGTAGAAGTTGTTGGTAAATGCCAAAAATCTTGTGGAATGACAAGAGAAAAATATATAATTTTTTTAAAAAAATTTATCATAATATCTTTTAACAATCATCTATGTTCTATGTCAATTTAATTTCACTGTCACTTTAATTCCATCTAATTCAAGATTACCTTTTATGTTTCAATATATTTTTGGTTTGATAAAATATGATTAATGATTTGTTGTTCCAATGTAAATTATGTAATAGTTTTTATTTTTATTATAATATTTATATATTATAAATTATATAACAGATTAGTAAAAGTGAAATTATGAGATTGGAATTACATAACATGTATTTATTATAATTATAATATTGATATATTCATAATTATATAATATATTAATAAATTAGTATTACCATATAATCATAAATACAATAATTATTTTGTTATACATTAAACTTATATAAATATTATCATGTTTAGTTTAAATTATTATATTTTATTAAATATTTATGAAACTACTCTCAAAAAAAATTTAAAAATTAAATTAAAATTAAAATATTTATTTGAATCACTTTCCTACTCAAAATGATGATTAATTGCTAAAAGGTGTGATAACTTAATTCTAACATATTTAATGATTGTACATCGAATTAAGGATATTTTTTTATTAGCATATTAAATGACGAATAGTTAATTAAATTTAAATTGAGCTATGCTATAGTGATCGAATGGTTGACGCACGGAATGACCAACGAAATGAAGCCCGCTCGACTAAGGTTCGGTGAACTTTATCTAGGATAAAATTCGCCTAACACACTGCTATTAAAATTAGAATGAAAATGAAAATAAAAAATAATTTTAATTATAATATAAAAATTAAATTAAAATTAAAATTATAATATAAAAAATAATTAAAATGAAATCTGCTCGCATAGTAGCCGACGGACTTCAATTTGAATGAAGTCCGTCCGCATAGCATTGGGTGGACTTCATCCGCCCAACAGTCCGCCCGCTGATGGGTGGGCAGACTTCAATATAATTGAAGTCTGTTCAATTTTTATTTGGACACGTGCTTCGAGATGAAGTAATAGTTTCAAAGTAAGGGTGAAATGTATTAATAAAAAGTCATATCTTTATTCATACTATCCATCTCACCTTTATAAATGAATTTTTAAATTTTTATTAATGTTATTTAGACCAATAAGTATCACATTCCATTAATATTATTTTTTCAATAATTTATTACATTCTACTAATGTTAACTTGACTAGTAAAAATCAAATAGAATTTTGTCCCAATATTGCATTCCATTTGAATCATACGCAGTTTAAGTTTGACATTTTTTTTAGTTTAATTTATAGAATAATATTAGAAGTTATGATTGATGACAATCATGTGCTGCATTCTTATTGGAGGAGATTAAAGAGATAATGCGTCAGTATCTTCTTTGCTTAGCATCTCCTTCAATAAGGATACGACACGTGACTGATAGTACTGTTATCAATCACGACTCCTCGTATTACTCTAATTTATATAATTTAATTTTGAGTAGGGCTGGTAATTTTGGAGAGTAGGGTTGGTAATTTTGGACACGATCAGATTACACGATACGAAATTAAGCAGGTTAGGGTTGGGGTTAATCAGGTTTGGGTCATAAACGGGTCAACCCGTTTATGACACGATTATTTTTGTGTCTTATGCAGATCAACCCGTCTAACCCGTTTAAACACGAAATGACACATTTAATTAAATGTGTTAACGGGTTGACCCGAACACGTTAACACGATTATATACGAAATGACACATTTAATTAAAATGGTTAGTGGGTTGATCTGAACACGTTAATACGATTATACACGAAATAACACGTTTAAAACTAAATAAAACGTTTAACATGTGATACAACATGACTCGTTTAAATTAAATGAGTTAAACAGGTGACACGACACGACACGTTTAGTTAAACGGGTCGCGTCGTGTTCGGGTTAGCCTAATATGTGTTATACGTGTGTCTCGACACAACACGATTACAACCCGCCTACCCGAATAATTGCGACCCTACTTCCTTTTAGTAAATGAGTGAAGGACTAGTTTTCTACCATCAAGTGATGCTTTCTTCCTTTCTTAGGTCTAGTATTCGCATTGTCCTATATATGAATTATTTCCTCCAAAATTTGTTTGAAACGTTTAATATTTAGAGAGCCAAGATAGAAGAGTCTTTTGTGATCCAAAAAGCGTGGGTATAGATGGGGACACAAATATCACTAACATAGAGAAGTAACATGGCATATGTCTTAAATAAAATGGTTGTATATACCTATGGGACACGACAATAAATGAATGTCGAATCTTGTATTGATTCATGAAAACACTAATAATTCCATAGAATTTTTCCACCCGAAATAACTCTATCGGGATGAGGTCAAATCGTGTCATAGCCCATCATGTTACATGTATGTTATTTATTATATTTCATAGGATAAAATATAGTATTATTTAAATATCTAAACTATATATAATGTGTGTATTTATGTATTTCGTTGTATATATCTAATATATATAAAAAATTAAATTTACCTACATTGTCATGCATGTATTCCAACAAGGTGATTCTTACAATATCTCAAATATCAAGAAATTTATTACAATTTCACTAAATCTTAAGAGTGTTATTGCAATTTCTGCAAAAAATAAATATTAGATATAATATTTTTATACTTATATTATATGAACTACGAAAACGCTTCACAATTTCGAAGTTCTGCAAAGCTATGAAAAGGTTTCACATGCTGTGGGGATTTTGTTTTAAATTTTTATTTAATTTTTCTATTATATATATTTATATATTTTTAGAAATATAAATATAAACTAAAATTATATAAAAGAAAATATATTTTTAATCACACATATATTATATTTCATATATTATAATTACCAAATATACGTACTAAAAGTATAATTATATGATGAAGAGTATAGTGGTTATGAGAAAATTACAAAAATATCATTTCTTAAGGATTTTTAAAATATTCAAATTACTCAGTAAAGATACGAATTTCAATAATAGATAGATCATCATTTACATAAAATTATTTTATTCGATTTTTAATATGGAGACTAAGTTGATCGTCAAAGGATATATGGAGGAATCAAGTCTTGGCCTTACAGATTGAGGAAGTCTATTCATTGTCATAAAATTACTTAAGTGATATTAGAGGTAAAAATTAAATTTATAATATTTAAAGACTTATAAATAATATTTTAAATTATTGCATTACAAAATGAAAAGTCACGAAGTTTGGCCAAGGCATGTGGGTGGGGGCCTTGGATTTGAGCATGGATTAGACAACGTTGATGACAAAACTTGCTATTCCAATACGATTAGGTTGCGTGCAGTATGCGCTCTGAACTATAGAAATCTCCTGCAAATTTCAGTCAAAATATTTGAATTAATTACAATAAATTTATACATATTAGTACATGTAAATTAATAAGCTTATAAATTACAATCATATTCTTTTTACCAAATAGACTTACTGTCAATAGATTAAATATATTACTTATTATATATTTATTATATTAATTTTTATAAAATTTTAAAAAATATATAAATTAAATATATCACTATCAATAGATTAAATTTAACTATTGTTGTTGAATTTTTTTAATTTAAAAACTCACTTCATCAAAGCTTTACTTTCTTATTTATAACTTAATAAATTTAGAATATAAAATAAATATATATTTTTTAATTCAACAAATATTTTAAAATTATATACAATTGCTTTATAGGAATAAGAAGAGAAAATTACATGTATTGAGTTCTAAAGTTTAGAGTAATTGTAAAAAATATTTTAAGTATTTAAAAATATATAAAAGAGTACCTAAAGTTTAATGTTGTTAATTAACTATTATTAAATTTTATTAAAAAATTAAAATATTTTTATATTTAAATTTATTCTTATCATTTCTCCCTCTCTTTTATATCTTATCTATTATATTCTCATTTATCTAGAATTAATGAACGATGATAATGACTAGAATTAAGAGAGAAATGACAACAACCAACAATGTAAGCATCTCCATCCGGATATCCCATGTAAGCACCCCCGCCCGGATATCCCCAACCATCCGGACTACCCGAACGGGAGCGCCTACAGAAGGAAAAAAGAATAGTACACCAGACCAAAACCACCCTAGCATGCATACACAAAAAAAAAGAACAACGGAAGTAAAGCTAAACACACGCATGCACTATGGGTATCCCGCTATCACAGCGATCACAAGATAAATAATAAATATAGACTCCTATGCCGACATACACGAGACTCGAGAAAAGACCTAGCACAGTAAGAATAATAGAGTAAATCCTACTCAGACTTTAGAGTTGACAGGGACAAACGGGACTGCCTGTACACCATACCGACTCTGCCGCTAAGAGATGACTCCCTTGCCATGGCCCACGCTGCCACTACCTGGAATGATGAAAAAACAAGGTGAGTCGAGAGACTCAGCAAGCATAAAGAAAGGAAAGACTAGAGGCTACACAAAATCAGAAATCGAAATCTCTCCTCAGAATAAACCCCCAGGCACACACAAGCCATGAGACGCTACAACACAATAGCATAGCAAAATAAAAACACATACCGATCTTTGGGGCCCACACAAGATACTTGGCACCCAAGTCTCATACCAACCTGCCACTGCCCTGAAAGGCAACATGTATCTCCAACAAACCTGCCCGCGCTGTCCCGGGTCGGTACTCCCGTCACCCGTCCATGTCGGTACTCCCAACACCCGAGCCATAGGCTCCCTCGGAACGGTACTCCCGTCCGAGAACTAATAACTACCAGTAGCCATGCAATGCACATAAAAATGCAATGGCGTAGTGAGCATCAACGTGATACACCGGTGCCCATACATTCAGGCATCAGGCCATGCTCCGCCCACATAGTAAACCACACGCGATGCATATGCCCATGCCGGATGCAACTTGACCAAGCTAGAATGTCCGTGTCCAAGCATACTCAATAAATGAATATCCCAACATGCAACCCGTACCCACGTGCATATCAAACCATGAACATCAATATAATAAATCTAAACGTGCAGTAAACTACAACCTAGTAGAGCTAGTCAGTAGTGCCCGGCACCGGTCAAAAGCCAGTCACAAGGAGTGTCCACCCGACGGTCCACTTCAGGGCCGTACAATAATCTACCCCAGCGTCACCAACATTTGACCCTTGCCCTACTGCTCGATAACTCTAACCGAACCATAAATAAATCCGAGAAAAACTGTAAATAAACCCACACGTCTAGGAACCTAGTTCCCAGGCTGGGTCAACATCATTCCTAAAAGGAGCGGGGGCGGTACAAACCCCCATAGGCTCACAACGAATAAAATTCTAGAAGTTTCGGATTTAATTTAAATTAAAACAGATGAATAATAATTCAACCAATAAAGCTAGGTGCCGAATTAAAGTAAGAGAGATGATAAACTACGGGAAATTACAGGGTCTTTTATGGGAATTGAAGAACATGGGGAGAGGGTTAAGAGCTTGCCTTTACACGGCCGTTTCTTCTATTTCTTGCACTCCCGCTACAAAATAAAACGTTTTAATAGCAATTAATAAAACCATGGCTCACATTAATTAAATCTAATCGTGTAATATAAATAATTTAACTGTTTAAAATCACATGTAGGCGCACCACAAACAAAATCTCAATAAATCTCATATTTATTTAAAATTAAATAACGCCTATAATATCCTCCATTTATATATATAATTACTACGCGGAACTGAAACGAATTAAGGGAAGACGAGGGGTTCACAAAATGTAAAGAAATCGTAAGGGTAGAGGGAGCTTGCCTCTATTTAGCTGTTTACAACGTTTCTCCGCTTAAACACCACCAAATTAATACACGCTGCAAATAGAATAACTCCCAAAATCAATAAAATTAGACCCAAAATAAAATTCTAAACGCGTAAAATTTATAATTTAAACATAACATGCTTCTACTAATTTTTACCTACGTACCTGATCACTTTCCATGCTGAAATAATTCCAAAATTCTATTATTTTTCCCTTATTTTCTCCTTTTCCTTTTTTGTCTTATTTTCTTCTCATTTTCTTCTTCTTCTTCTTCTTCTCCGCCCCTGCTCCTGCGCGTCCTGCTTCTCTTCTCCCTTCCTTTCCTCATCCTTCTTCCTCTTCTTCCTTTTGTTCTTCTTCCTTTCTTCCCCGCGCCGCCTCCCCTACGCCTGCCCGCGTCGCTGCCATGGCCGACGGCTACTCCAACCGCTGCCTCGGCCAGTGCCACCCTCACTGCTCGCCTCTGGCCGGCCACCGGTTGCCACCGCGCCTGTTGCCGCCGCTGCTTCGCCTTCGCCACCGCTGTTGGTTGCTCGGCTGCCATGGCTGAGCTTCACTCGGAGCTTCCATGGCTGCCACCTCCCTCTCTCCCTCGTTCCATCTTTCTTTCTCACTCTCTCAATCTCGATCTCTCCCCAGCCCTCATCCCCCTCTCTCTCTCGCGATTTCTCCTTCTCAGCCAGAAGCTTCAAGAAGCTTCAATGAGAGACACAAAAATATCAAATTTTTTTTTATGCTTAGCACACGCGCACCGCCTCTCAATTAATTAATTTAAATTAAATTAGATAAATTTAATTTATACTTTTATTATTTTTGGGATATTACAATTCTCCCATCTTTATTAGAATTTTGTCCTCGAAATTCACGTCTAGTCTATGTCCTCAAGATATGCTCACAATTCCTTTGATATTACCCAATATCTCTTCCAGGACATTCCATATCATCATTTTCCAATTCCCACAAGTCCAAGTCCACGACATATCCTGCTTGATTTAATACACTAGCACACTTCCCTAATTCATCACCTCAATAGGGCCACGATATGACCGCTAATACCTTAACTAGCTTAAAGAACATCATCAATGATACTACACACAACTACCAGGTTCTCCTATCATAATGTCATAATCCAACCGTTCCCCAAAACTATCTCGCGTTCTCATCGCACTTCCGTTTGGTACTATCTCAATTACATATCAACCTAAAGGCGATCCCAAAATTCAGAGATATTCAATCTCAATGATAAACTGACTCGCAGCACCATACTCAATGCAAATGCAGCTAATTCCAGATACAACCGGTAGTGACAAGAGTGGAACCATCCTCTTACATGACGAGAGGCTAGTACTCGATAACGTGACTAGGACCTGTCACGTACCCACGAGGCATAGGGACATGGAAACAATACCCTATACTTAATCAAGGATTCAACAGCAATTAATTTGACTCTTTCAACTGATTCCTAACCAGGTACACAGCATTTTCTTGGTAGTACTTTCTCCCACATTTTGCCACAAATGCTCGGGGTCCCGTCATTAAATATGGGTAGTTGTCTACTCAAGACTATTAGGGAATAAACGTTCTCCACTCAATACATCTCGAGATCTAAGATGTCACCAGATGATCTCCCCTCCTTAAAGAAATCGACATACCTACGATGACTTATTCGGTGACCACAGTCTTGACCTGCTGCTAATCTTAACTTCAAACAGCTAATTGACCATACCTTATTTTGATCGCTAAATACCAACCTTAACCTCCTCAAGACTTCATATCGTAGCTGGGACTCGATCTACCGGTGTTATCTGCTCTATAGCCTGCAAGACTAAAAGCACCTCACCATATCAACAACTATTCAAAGCCCCAAGGCATCTCATAGGTCTCCTCAAAAACGAAAAGTAACTTAAAGATGTGGGTTAAGCGTTCTTCTGACGGGCATAACAAGCCATCTTATGTTTCTGCCGATGTACCACTTGACCAGCACCCAAAAGAGTCTCATCTCCTCACTCGGTCAATAACCGACCCTAGGGCATGTGGTTTGTGGTTAGTACCAAGCGTACTCATAGCAACCACTATCCTTACAGCAGAACCCAATGGCTACTTAGGCACACAACCAACTTCGGTCCTGGCTATACACCCAAGTATCTCCTGCAATCTTAGAGGGGTTTTCTTATTTATAATTCACTTTATCTCGGATGTTCCACGACGACCCAAAACATCTGCTACCACCTTTGCTTAATCCTATTTATTACAGAACCTCACAGCCTTAGTCATTTGTCACGCCAACCACTGCGTCGCCTGTACTCCGGTCCACCTGTGAGAACTAAACACCTGTACCCTATCTAGGTAGTGATGCTAAATCACCAAGCAGCATAACCGCTGTAGACTCCAAGGTCACAATTCCGTAATAGTCCTTCAGTCAATTCCCATCACAGATATCTCTTGGGATAAGCTCAGACCCAGGCTTATAGTAAATACATTTACACCAGGCACACATCTCGATACCTACGGATCTACCATTAACCATCAAACTCCTATAGCACATTCCCATATGGTGGGACCTTTCCGTACCTCTCTTGGCAAAATCCAATCATGGATCTCCAGCTCACATGCTACCACGACCTCATCTCTCATGAGATTGACGCAAGCCTTTTGTAGGACGTCGGCAACGCCAGGCGAAACCAAGGAAACTCCAGACCTCTATCTCTATCGCCGGTCCCGATCAATCCATAAATACTGCGAAGGCATCGGTCAGCCCCAAATGGCATGGCCACGAACTCAAAGCGGTCGTACGAGTACGACGAGCAATTGCTAGAAAACACCTCGGAGTTAGCTCGACGAATCATCTGCTCGAGATGAAAAACATTTATATCTCAAGGCTACCCAACTCAATTGCAGGGTCAATCCCTTTCTAGAACAACCTCCTTGGTAAATCTCCAAGAAAATCCAGAGTATCTCTCACTCATTCACAACCAGGAAAGGAATCCAGCAATACACGCCCTTATCATGAACAACATACACTCTAAATGGAACTATAAAATCTCCCTTAAACGAGGTACGTGTTATCTCTAATCCACATCACCAATAGACAATGATTAGGGATCTAACAAATCCACCACAGGACAAGTGTCCGGTCCACTTGGTCTTAACAAAAATAATCTGCAATCAAAATGTCCATCGTAGGTTTAGCCTGTGACTTTCTAGGTTATACTATTCATCACATTAGGTCACTAGGACACTCTTGCTAATAGCAACGACTACTTGAGTCCTAAAGATCCCAAGGTTCATAAGTCTACGAAATACATCTCGTTACATAATACCTTTCAAGATTGCACATGATGCTTCTCACACAACTCCCATCCTTACAAAACTCATAATTTACAACCACATATTTGCATTACAGCCCCCTAATAATCACACTATCTATAACTCCTCTTATCACCTTTGGCAATCGAGGTAACTTCATCTGCCAAGTAAGCTAAGTCATCATCACGAACTACGCTGGAGCTAGGTTCAACAAATCTCTCCAGTGGCTGTGACAGTTCCCTCACGGTGGCTTGGATTGACTGGGTGCCCAATAGTGCTCCAATCCTGGGCATGTCCTGTACCGGCCCCTGGCAAAGCTCCCAAACGGTAGCTTGTTACCTCACAGCCCTGGCAAAAATATCATAATGGGAATGAAGACTCACATCATTCATCATTACTTCAGTCGGCCGGCTCCACACGTCATTCATATGCTCACGGACGAACATGACTTATCTTTCCGAAAATTCCCAAAAGATCTAATGAATCGACTCTTGAAACAACTCATTAAGCAAATACATATAACTTACTAGGTATTCTTCTTCATCTTGCCCGTCTCCCTATCCAAAAGCAAAATCACCACCGACACCATAAACAATCCGATGCTGGGAGGTCATCTGGATTGAGTAGGGGTACACCGGGATCTAGGCCTCCGGATTCCATTGAGAATACTCAAAATCTGCATGCGACATCAAATATCAAACAAATATATTAAGGCTAAGCTAACCTCTTACCCAAACACCTAGGGCAAGCATAAGTCCTAAAGAAATCCCATTCATACCACCTCACGATCTCATCCTAACGTGCATTTATTACCTCAGCATGAATATAAATTGGGACACAGTCTCTCACACGAATCAACAAAACTCAACTTGACGCAGCCTGACCCTATTGGATTCACCTAAACCTCCCTAACTCTACCCAACGACCTTGGTGTACAGAAACTCGTTCCCCAAAACTGACTCAAACTACGCTCTGATACCAACATTGTAAGGACCCCCGCCCGGAAATCCCCAACCACCCGGACTACCCGAACGGGAGCACCTACAAAAGGGAAAAAGAATAGTACACTACAAGAAAACAGTCAATTTGAGACGGATTTAGAGTGGATTTTTAGTTTGAGACGGATTTAGAGACGGATTTTGACCGTCGCAAAAACTCCCGTCGGTAAATTTCAGACGGATTTACAGACGGATTTAAGACGGATTTTGAGACGGAAATTTTCCGTCTCCATTTGAGACGGATTTACAAACGGATTTAAAGACGGTTATAGAGACGGATTTTGAGACGGAATTAAAGACGGATTTAGAGACAGATTCTATCTATATTAGAGACGGATTTAGAGACAGATTAGAGACGGATTAGAGACGGATTTAGAGACGGATTACAGACGGATTTAGAGACGGAATTAGAGACGGATTTAGAGACGGAATAGAGACGGATTTGGAGACGATTTAGAGACGGATTTAGAGACGGATTTACAGACGGATTTAGAGACTGATTGGGCGATGATTTGAGACGGATTAGAGACGGTTATAGAGACGGATTTTGAGACGGAAATTTTCCGTCTCTGTTTGTGACGGAATTAGAGACGGAATTCGAGACGGATTGGGTGATGATTTGAGACGGATTAGAGACGGATTTTTATCCGTCTCTAAATCCGTCTCTAATTTTAATTTTAATTAAAAAAAATTATTATTCCTACAAAAAAAATAAAAAAACCTGATATACAAAATATAAATCATGCATAAATATATAAACCTGATATGCACAATATAAACCTGATATACAAAATATATATCATGCATAAATACATAAACCTAATATACACAATATTAAATCCATATAATATTAAATTCATACAAGAAATTCATACAATATTAGTCAAACACATCGTCCATGAACATTAAAAATAATACAATGTAATATATATCCATGGCAATGATAAATCCTCCTAATGATCCGAGGGCGGCGACGATGAAGAAGGGTTATGAAACCTTTCTTCTATAGCTGACAAACGATGATTAAATGGTTCTATAGCTGCATTAATAGCGCAACTAACAGCTTGTTGAATTTGATCAACGAGTGAAATTGATGATTGTGGAGGCGGTGGCGGTGGCGGTGGCGACAACACATGATAAGAGCCAGGGATGACATGTGCTTCAGATCCCATGCCATACACACGACCCTTCTTTTTCCCGCCTGCAACCTCCAACCATAATGATGTCTCATCTAAAGCTGCCTGCGAGGGCTGTCCAGCAGCGTCACTATCTTCTGTCGGGCCAACTGCTGATGATTGTGATGATGCTTGCCGCATCTGAAAGTCAGCCTTCAAGTATATATATAATGGTATAAGTTGTACTATCAAAATGTCAATTAAGTATAATAAAACACAAGTATTGTTATATACTTACATAAGTTTCCTCGGACCTGCTGTCAACAAATCCTGAATTATCTTTTCTTTGATGTGTTGCAATGAATAACTCGGCCTGCGTAGGTGGACGACCTAATAGCTTAGACTGCAAAGGCAAAAAAATAAAATGTTAATGCAACCATACTTAACTAATTAAGTAAAATGAAAATAATAAAAAAGTTTAAAAATTACCAGTCGCTTCTTATGTTCAGACATAGGGATGGAACCACAAGTGTGCTTACTACCACCAATATCTGAAGACCGATTTTTCTTTGCCTTTTCTGATTTGCTCTTAAATTCTGGAGTATTCCAATACTCCTTGAGTGCTTCAAATACAACAGGACACATCCAAGATGGTTTTTTTGTCAAATCCCTCCTCACACGGAACAAAAGGTCAGTCAAACGATCAGAGGCTGTCTTTTCAAAATTTATCCTTATTTGATTTTCCAATTCACTCTCCCAAGACCACCTCTTCTGTAATGTAAAGCAAAGCAAAATTTAAACAAAATAATAAATTAAATTAATCTATCCTAATCCATACTCCTACAATCTCTCCAGTCTATGTAGTTTCACTAGTAATGAGCAATCCACACTAGTAATAAGCAATCCACAGCAAGGACGTGAAAAGGAAAACATTATAATCACAAAACAAAAAACAAACCAAAGTAGTGGATTTGAAGTTACATGAAGATAAAAATGCTGGGTATTGAGTCTGTATATTTAAAAACTTACAAGAAGTCAATACAGAGCTTATCCTCATCCTCATGTAATTTCAATAGTCATATGCAATCTGGTTTATGTTCAAAAACTAGCTTCAGGAAACTTAATTCTGCACCATACCAATGTAGCTCTACTCCTATTTGCTACTTTTTCATCTAGAGATGGGTGTAAAATATAGCAATTGATATTAGCATAATAAAGCAACGAACTAAGAGTTCAATATCCACATAAGCTGTACACACTTGTAAAAACCCTCCTAATCAATCTTATTACTTTTAACATATTTAATTTATTTTAAACAAACTGCTATTTTATACTTTCAAAACATTTTGCACTCTTTTGTGTTAATCCCTATAAATATAAATATTGGAGCCATGTTTACATTAGGGCTGGGGCATTGACATTAATTAGAATAATATTATGAGTCATTAGTTATGAATTTCACTTACTAGTAATATGCATGGAAGGAAGAAGGAAGACGTGGACGTGGACAAAGAGGAGAGGGAAGGCATGCCATTAACATTTATCATTGAATAGAATATTCTTTGGAGAACTTTGAGAAATCTGATTTGAAATGTATGCTAATGACATAACTAATGAGATCACAGATTTTAGCTCAGTCAAATAGCACAAAGCATAATACATCAATGCATGAGGGTTGCTAAAAGTGTCCTAACTGATTATCCAAACAGCATTTCCATTTCCCTTAGTTTCAAGGTTTAACTCCTACTACTGATTATCCAAATTTAATTGCATGATTCAAGTTCTCAGCATGCATCACTGTTATCATCACGACAATTTGTTTGGTCCGGAGCATCTTTTTCAGGTGCTCCGGACCAAACAAATTGAGCACCATGTTCTTGAGGTACTTATACATGAACCCATGCAATGAACCCACATTCTGTCTTCCAAAGAAGTTAAGGAAGTTATCAGCCACGAGTACTTGAGATTATGGATTGTCTAGAACATGCAAAGGAGCTTTTTATGATGGTTTGCTTTGGCTTGATGTGATGGAGGCTGCTACAGCAGAAAAAACTTGGAGGCAGCCACTTGAAATATGGTCCTCCTGACCTTACCAAAAATTGAAATAGATTCTTGATTATCTTTTGTACGTGTTCTTGATATAAAATATAAAGGGTTATTGGCAATGCAAGGCAAGATTTTCATGTTGCAAAATGTATGATCTTAATAGGCTATTCTTGATTACCAAAAGGGTTATTGACCCTTCATATAGAAGTCTTAATAGGCTATTCAGCATTTTCTGGTTATTAAAATCTCAATTTTTGTGCTCTTAAATAGTCTCCCTCGATACTGTTTAACTATTTCATGTTGCAAACTGTATGATCTTTCACCAAATTCTTTGGCAACTAATTAATGATGAAACAGTTTATAGAGAATGGATTATGCAAGAAAAGAAACTTGGAAATGAAGAAGATGAATGTGTATCTGACACAACATGATACTAACTGGTAGAATGTAACTATAACAGCTATCTTCTTTATGAAAAAAACGTAATTATAGCAGCTGCCTAATTGAAAGTTCTTCACATAGACTACTTATAGAAAGTAAGGCCTATGATGGAATTGGAACACTTCAAAGAGACCAATAGAGAAATAAAAGGGGAGAATAGGAGAGCAATCAACCGCATGAAATTAGTTTTCTTCAGGTATAAATAATAGAAACAAAAACATATCTGAAAGTACGTTAGGGAGCTTCACACATGTGATTGCAGTTCATTTATTTACTAATAAAGAGAAGCACAAAAGTCTTATTTAATTTGGAAAAAGCTGCAATATTCAATTTTTACTATAAAACCAAAGCCTAAGATCCAAATTACCTAAGCCAGATAGATGCTCAATTCAGCTTATATAGAAAACCCTTGTTCCCTTCCTCTTTCTTTAGGGCTCAGCTAGCAAGGAGAACCGTTGTTCTCCTTTACTGGAGAGGAATATGAGGTTTCTAAATAATCAAATGCAAGAATTAGAGCAATATATTTGGAAATCTTGCATTTCTTATGCATAAGATGATGGGGCAAAAAGTCAAGAAAGAGAAGACTAAAACCCTATAAATAAGACCTGATTAATCATTTTTGAGTTATGGGTTTTTATCCAATCACATAGGCTAATGTTGCATCAGATTTTGTAAACCCTAGGCATGGATGATATTAATCAAAAAGCTTGTGATTCGAAGTAAATTTGTAACACATTATCAACCAAAGTGAGTTTCAGTAAAGAGTTTGTATGGAGCAATCTGCAATCCAAGATATATAACATTTCAAATAAAGGGTACAAATTTAAATAAATCAGATCAAACACACCAGTTTTTTTTTTTTCTGTAAATAGATCAAACACACCAGTTATAGATCAATTTCCACGAAGAAAGGGGAAGTACGACAGCAATTGGTTAGACGAGAGAGAGAGAGAGTGGTGGTGGAGAGAAAATAAAATCATCGTACATCAAATGTATCTTATTTTGATCTAGAAAAGCGTAAATAAAATCTCTGCAGTGCACTGTACTACACCATGCCCAGTGTGATTAAAGCCTTCGAAAATTTTGACAAAAAAGGGAAAAAATGGAATATGAGAAACTTGAAGAAACGTACTTGGAGCTTGAGAACTCGTTTAATCTCCCTTTGGGAGAGAAAATGATCAAAGCCACTTCAACATCGCAAAGAACAGAGAACTTTTACTCAAAAACTGGTAGAACATTGTTTCATGGCCCCTTATTTCACACTTTCAATAGCAAACCAATGGGAACCAATGTTCATAAACACAACAAGAGTAATACTTTGTTCATATTTTACATATGTTTGGTGTTTAAATGTTAAACTACTAGGGCATAAATATAGTAAAAAGTTATCCATTGGGTTAAAACAGGTTAAAAGCAAAAAACAAGTATGGCTTCTAAAACTTTAAACAGTTTAGACATACTGAAATAACACATTACCTTAAATTCGCCAAACCACATATCCCTAACAGCAGGGTCTGTCTTTTTCCAGCTTGTGTATGGCTTCTCAAACTTACTTTGAATTATTCGTGTTATATCTCGTTTGCACCAAATGTTATCAAACCTGTTGGAACACACATTAGTTGGTGAAAACATCTATTAAAACTTTGTGCAAATAAAAATTGATTAATAAAATCAAGAATGCTTACGAGGAACCCAAGGGACGTATCATGATACAGTTTTGACGGGGAGCAGGGGGCGTTGATGAACCCCCAACCTCAACAAGCGTGGAAGAAGGCCCATCAGCGTAGGAGTGAGGTGTATGTGGGCTAGGGGAATCAAATCTCACATCAGAAGGAGATGAATGTCCCCCTACAAAAATAAATAATTGTTAGGGATTCAACATGTAAGTAATGAATAATTTAAAGATGGAGTGTAGAGTGTACCAATGTAGTCGTCGCCAGCACTCTCTCTAAACTGACGACGTCGCATACCTTGACCATATGGTGTTCTCTGTGACATATCCTGTCATATAAAGAAAATAGTTAGTAGGCATGTGATGACAACTTTTAAATACTTTCACAATAAAATATGATTTATCATGTACAAAATGGTTTATGTTATATTCATGAACTCGTTTTAAAATTGTGTTTTTGAACCAATAACTTAAATGTAAGCATAACATTATAGTTAGTTAGCGTATGTTTAGTTGGCTATGTGATTTATGAATTATTATAAATATTTTTAAATTTACAAAATATACATTGAAGAACTAGTGACCGCAAATTATTATAAGAAAGTATTATGTATAAATACATATATATATATATTTCAATGTAAGTACCTAATCAACCTCGGGAGTTCACAAATAACATTATTGATATCTTAGATATTAATAGTTTGAAATTGAAACTCACAACATCAAACTTTCTGATCTATAAAATGATCATACCGATTGTGATAACAACTTTTAAATACTTTCGAAATAAAATATGATTTATCATATAAATCAATGGTTTATGTTATATTCATGAACTCGTGTTTCAAATTGTGTTTTTGAACTAACAGATTAAATGTAAGGATAAGATTGCAGTTGTTCACTATCACCTATGTAGCTATTCTGTGTCGTCTGATTGCTCATCCTCATCTTCGTCCTCATCTTCATCCTCATCTTCGTCCTCATCTTCATCCTCATCTTCGTCCTCTTCAGCATCTACCTCCTCATCACCCGCAACAAGGTTCTGATCAAATGAGTGCTCATCCACCCATTCGAATTCACCAACTTCATCTCTAAGGGTGTTTAGTTGTTCATTTCCAACTGGCTGCACTGACGTTTCCTCATCTGCCTGATATGCATCCCTTGGTCTCTCGATAGTTGGGGCGTGAACTGTGCTCCTAGCCTTAGCTCGAATAACCACCCACCAGTCTACCAAATTTCGTTGTCGAGATGGATACAGAGCATAATAAACCTGATGCGCTTAGAGGCAAGTATAAAAGGATCATACCGATTGTACCTTCTGTTAGCTCGAACCTCAACTATTCCATATTGATCATGTATTCGAGTCCCACGTCTAGGAGTCGGGTCGAACCATGTGCAATTAAATAGCACCACTTGTTTGATTGGTAATCCCGGGTATTCTAATTGGATTACCTCTTGAAGTATACCATAATAGTCATCTTCGGGTTGCCCGTATACTGACCCTCTAGTGCAAACGCCGCTGTTTCTTGTTGACTCCATGAATCTGTGTGAAACTTATACCCATTTATGATGTACATAGGCCATGTGCGCACCATTCTCAAGGGCCCCCATGACATGTCACGTATTTGTTGATCATTAATCTCATTCGTTGGATCATGCACCTGTGCACATGAAATACATGGCATAATTCGTATATTTGTCACAATAATAATTTCTGTAATTTAAGATAGACTTACGTATTCCTTAAACCATTTCGGGAAATCAACCTCTATCCTCTTATCTACATCGATTTCAGTAATGTGTGGTGCATCCGCTTTAATATAATCCACAAATAAACTGCGTTTATATAGGCCATGTTAATCATATATGCAAATAAGAAACCTAAAGTTGATAATACCAAATATATGAGTGATTACTTACTTAATGTATGGTTGGACCTCATCACAATTCAAAAGAACATACAACGTGGCACGATCTATTTCTCGATCATCCAATAATCGATCTTTATATGCACCTGATGGTCGACCAGATTGATTGAAGATGGAAAAAGTTGATTGATCTGGCGATAAGTCAACACCATAATCATTCCGTGGACCTCGTCTGATTCTTGATTGTACATCAGGTCCAAAATAATGCGAACAAAAAGTGGAGGTTTCCTCTGTGATGTATGCCTCGCAAATGGAGCCCTCCACACGTGCCTTATTTTTAACTTTACGCTTCAATGTGTGCAAAAACCTATTGGGTAACAAAAATATATTAACTCAAGTTTCTAAGTTACATAACAAAGGATATTGTGTAATGTTTCAATTATAATTACCTCTCAAATGGATACATCCAACGATAGTGCACTAGGCCGCCAACACGTGCCTCATAAGCTAAATGTATAGGCAAGTGCTCCATTGAGTTAAAGAACCCAGGTGGAAAAATTTGCTCCATCTTGCAAATGATTACCTTAATATTTTCCTCCATTATTTCTAGCTTATCTACTCTGAGACTTGAAGAACACAATTCCCTAAAGAATTGACTCAACTCTGCTAGAGGCTTCCATATAGGGTCTGGAAGTGCTCTTAGTGCAATTGGGAGGAGGCGTTCCATGAAAACATGACAATCATGGCTTTTCATGCCATGCAACTTTGCTTCTCGCATGTCTACACAACGACCCAAATCAGATGCATATCCATCAGGAAGTTTTAATTCACATACCCATTCGCACACTGCTCTCCTTTGTTCCACATTGAGTGCATACCGAGCCTTTGGCTTTAAGTACTTGCCATTACCTTGTGCCACTAACTCAAGTTCTCTACGTCGACAATACTCTTTTATGTCCATCCTAGCCTTAATGTTGTCCTTTGTTTTTCCCTTCACATCCATCACGGTGTGAAAAACATTATCAAATACGTTCTTTTCAATATGCATTACATCCAAATTATGGCGAATGAGATTTGTTTTCCAATATGGCAACTCCCAAAAAATACTTTTCCTTGTCCAATTGTGGTCTACCCCGTAGCCTTGCGTGCGAATTGGACCTGTTTCAATTATTTCTGGCAATGCCCAAACTCGACCCCATATTCCATCACCGCTCAATCGTGGTGGGGGCCCACCCTTCTCAATCTTATTCTTAACAAAAGCATCTCGGTTCCTTCGAAATGGGTGATTCATGGGTAAAAACATTCGATGACAATCAAAAAATGATGTCTTTCGACCATGCTTCAGCGTGAATGCTTTTGAATTCTCCATGCAATACGGACATGCTAACTTGCCTGCAGTCATCCAACCTGATAGCATACCATAGGCTGGGAAGTCATTAATAGTCCACATCAGTGTAACCCTCATTTGAAAATTTTGTTTTAATGAAATATCATATGTTGGCACGCCAATATCCCATAACATTTTCAACTCATCTATGAGAGGTTGTAGGAACACATCTATTTTGGATTTCGGATTGTGAGGACCAGGGATGATTATTGTAAGAAACAAATACTCTTGTCGCATGCACATCCATGGAGGAAGATTATAAGGAGTGACAATCACAGGCCAACATGAATAGGTTTTCCCAGATTGACCATATGGTGTGAAGCCATCAGCACATAGCCCAAGCCTGATATTGCGTGGTTCACAAGCAAAATCAGGATGCACATTATCGAAGTGCTTCCATGCTTCTCCATCAGATGGGTGGGATAACACACCAGGCTCCCGTGGGTTTTCATAGTGCCATCTCATCTCCCCAGCTGTTGTCTTCGACGCGTAAAGCCTCTGGAGCCTAGGTGTTATAGGTAAATACCACATCCGTTTAATTGGAACATCCTTTCGCCTCCCAGGACCTACCTTGCGGCTTGTATATCGTGGGGCATGACAAAACTTGCACTCGGTTGCATTTGTATCATCTTTAAAATAAAGCATACACATATTAACACAACAATCAATCTTTTGGAACCCAAGGCCCAGCTTAGAAACCATCTTCTTTGTCCTGTAAAAGTCGTTGGGCATCCGGTTGCCTTCGGGCATCAACTCATTTATTAGTTGCACCCAAGCATTATAGCATTGCTCAGGTAAGTTGAAATCAGCCTTAATACTAAGCATCCTCATCGCTGTAGAAAGTTCGGTGTGAGTAGTGCAACCATCATATATTGGTGTTCTTGCATTATCCAACATTTCATAGAAGTCTTGCGCATCTACATTGGGCTCTTCTTCTTCGTTTTCCAACGTATGTGCCCTAACAGAAGGACCTGCACCATCCATCACCATTGCATCATATGGATTTGGATTATCCTCGTAAACCCCTTGTGCTTCATTATATGCACCAGCATTCGTTCGGACCTGGGATTCCATGGGAGGCTCATCTTCCCCATGGCATGTCCAGTAATAGTAATGGGCCATGAATCCCTTCTGATAAAGATGCAACTTCACATCATCCACACTTAGAAATTTTCTACATTGACACTTAACACACGGACACCTTAAGGTCTCATCGTCCTGTGTGAACTGTGGTCGAGCACATACATAATGTATGAAGCTCTCAACTCCGCATATGAACTCATTTGTTATCCCTCGACGATTAGGTGCCACTCTATTATACATCCATGCTCGCTGCTCACGTACGTCCATGATCTGCAATAGATTCACATCAATTCTTAGCGCACATCAAAACTCTCAACCCCTATGACTAATATATATAATATTCCCCTAGCCATATATGTACAAAGACAATTATAAAAGTTTTTTTATTTGAGTTTTTTTTTAATCTTTATCCACTGAACCACTCCTTATGACTCCTTAAAATTTGAAGGTTGGGACCTATCCCATCTGGAAATGAGTCGTGATATGACCACTAGCGGACGCATTTACTCACGGTACGAAATTTCGGCAGCATCCCAACGCAATTCTCCAAATGCACGATAAGGATTATGTGTTGATCCATACGAGTTACACTCAATTTGAGTCAATCGCATAAATCAGAACATATTCCTATATGCAACTGGAGAACAACATGAGATGCTACCGAATTTTCGTATCATGCATCAGTAAATTAATGCGTATCCACCGGGCACACAACATGACATCAAATTTTCAGACTGTCCAACTGGACAATTCAGTGACCTCCTCGCTCCATCGAGGAGGTCACCGAATGGGAACCTAAGGCTAATTTCTAACAAATTTAACTAAATTGCTGAAAATTATTTAATTAATTATATTCTTTATTTAATATAATTTCCTTTTTAAATCTAGCAAAGTCTCCCCTCTAACCGGACTATACCCCCTATAAGATTGTTTAAAATCACAACAAAATTCATCTTACAGATAATTACCAACATGTTCATAATGATAGATCATTCGCACAAATAACAATTGAGAATGCAAGATCATAATATATCATATTATGACTAATTAAATACAAGTTCTATATAATTTTTATATGATCTTGATGCAATTAAATTATAATCAAATTTTTAATTTTAGAGTTAGAACTCAACCAATTTAGCCATCAAAATCAAGTATGGTTGGTCTAAATCAAGGCTTCAAGACTTATACAGTGATACCAATATTATGCAACTTCCAAGAACAAAACACAAAATTATGCAATTGTATTAATAACAATCATAATAGAATTGTCAAATGCTTCAATTCCAGAATTTTCTTTCAAGCATACAAAAATAAAGGTCCCACTTGTTTCTTTTTTATGTATTTGTTTATTGTTGTTTCAAAATTAAAATAAAAAGAAAAGCCTTAGAAATACCTTTGTTTACCAAAAAATTCAAAGCACAGACATGTCTCAAATCACCACATCTACACACCAAACCCAGCAAATGGAAATTCAACACCTCATTTTTTGGCAAAAAAATCAATCAGACGCACATAAAAATTAAATGCAGAGACATCACAATGCAAGAACCCGCAATAATCACATGGGTTTCAAATCATAAAAATAAAAAATCCATCAATGCATGAAATCGGCGAGATTGGTAAAATTCAATTAAGTAAAAGAAAAGAGAAAAGAATTACTCAATTGCTCTGACCTTGGATTTACTGATTTTCCGCCTTTGGTAGAACTTCAGAATAGAGATTTGGAAGAGCCTCTCCGAAATGACAGTGGTCGCCTCGACTGAAGTAGCTGGTGGAGGTTTTAACAGTGTCGATGGAGAGAATAGGGGCGTGCTGGTGATGGTTATGACTTCAGTAGCTTGGGAATGAGGGCGAGAGCGACTGAGATGCGATCGAGCGAGGGCGAGGGCGGGAGCGACTGAGATGCGAGCGAGGACGAGAGCGACTGAGAGTGAGCGAGCGAGGGCGAGGGTGAGGGCGAGGGCGAGCGAGAGAGACACAGCGAGGCGCGAGCGCTAGGGCTAGGGCGAGCCGCGAGATCGAGGACGAGGGGGAGGGCGAGGGCGAGCTAGTGAGCGAGGGCGAGGGAGAGATGCGAGAGCTAGAGCGAGGGCGAGAGCTAGGGCTATGGCGAGCCGCTAGATCGAGGACTAGGAGGAGGGCGAAGGCGAGCCAGTGACCGAAGGCGAGGGCGAGCTGCGAGAGCTAGAGCGAGGGCGAGAGCTAGGGCTAGGGCGAGCCGCGAGATCAAGGACGAGGGGGAGGGCTAGGGCGAGGGAGAGCTGCGAGGGCGAGAGCTAGGGCTAGGGCGAGCCGCGAGATCGGGGACGAGGGAGAGCTGCGAGAGGTGAGGGCGAGAGATCCAGAGATGAGGGAGAACCAGAGAGAGGCGCCGATTGACTTGGGTTTTTCGGGAGCGAAAGAGAGGGGGGAAGAGAAGGGTTTTTGGGGAAGAGGGAAATATATTTAAAATTTAATATTAAAATTTAAAATTAAAAAATAATAATTAATATTAATTTTTTTTTTAATATGTAATATTAAATAAAAAAATATAATTTATTAAAATATAAACAATTATTATTTAATTAATAAAAATAATATAATTTAAAATTATAATAGAGGATAAAAATATTTAAATTATGAAAAATAATATTATTGCATCAATTTAATATTTATTTAAAATTATAATTATATTATAAATCTAATAATTCTAATAAATAAGTTTGATATATTATAAATCTAAAATTAACTTTTCATTTTTATATTTTTTGGTATTTAAACAAATATTAAATAAAAATATCAAAAAAATAATTTAATACATAACAAATAAAAAAAATAAGAAAAATAATATTAGGGACTCAAATTGTTTAATGAAGTTTAATTTATATGTATTTAATATCGATTCAAAATATATAAAAAAAAATATCAATTTTATTTTTCAAATCCTAATTAAGTTGATTATTGAATGAATATATTAAACATAGTGTGCACTTATTTAATGAATAGTTTTCAAATTAGTCAATATACTTTATAATAGTTCAATAATAAATTATTTTACTTTTAGAATTAACTAAGAATCTAATTTTGAGTTAGTATCTAAATTACGACTTAAATTTCATAGTGTGTTGCAAGAGTTATTATTTCTATAAAAACGCTCGTATTTTGAGTTTCAACACCAATCATTCTTCTACCAACATACTCACCAAAATAAAAATGATAAAATAATTAAATAAATCATACATAAGCCCGCAAACTTCTAAAGAAAGAGTTTGCACTGTCAATTGTCATCGGCCACCGTAGCCGACCATTTTTTACGATCAGAGGCAAGCACTCGGCACCCTTACCCCCATCGACCAATATACCAATAAATCAACAAAATCCAATGATCGGATTTCTGTATACCTATGTTTAAACTTCCGCCTAAACAACCAAATCCCACATATATGTGTATATATATATATCATGGATATATATTGAAAAAAATATGCTGATGAAACTGAAAGACTTACCTACTTCTACTTGTACATCGAGTTCACTTTCACACTGAAAACATTGTCGGATTCGACCTGGTCTGCCTGTCTTATATATATATATATATTTTTTTAATATAGATATATGTATATATATATCTATTTTTTAATATAGATATTATTATTATTATTATTATTATTTAGATTAGGATTTTCTCTCGTCTCTTCCATCTTTAAATTTGTCTAAAAAAATTTCATCTAAAAAATCTGTGTCTAAACTGTTATTTTATTGTAGTGTCATTTTGTCACAATAAGTATGTTGTCAGAATTTTCATACCTATTGTGACAAATTAGTTTATCAGAACAAGGCTAAATTCTTATACTAAAGGTGTACATAATCTTAGGAGTTAAATTGAATATATCTTTAACCTATCATACATCCTTAAATAAATAAACAATCCTTAGATTTCTCATAAAAAAAATATGATAAATCGATTATAAATTGACACATAGACTATTTCTTTTAATTAGCATAAAATATTAATCTTAAAGCATAATGAATCACATGCCTATATTCATGAGATGAATATAATAGATATGAATAAATGTTAGTTGAACATCTACTAAATATGACACGAGTCGCATAGGTAGCACTATTTTTTTTTTTTGTTGATTCCTTTAAGAAAATTAATATTTATATATTTATTATTGCATATCTATAATTTTATTATTTCATATTTTTTTGAATTGATAACCATTTTTTTAATTATTTAATCATCTTAAGTTGTAGATTGATTAACTTTTAATTTAATCCTCATTGTACGTCCTTCAAATTTAAAATGTAGTGTATGTTTAGTATATATTTTATTTATAGGGTTTTATAATATTAAAATGTAGTATTTATATTATTAATATTACTAATTAATAATATAAAATGTGTGTTTTATATGTTTTATAAAATTTTATATTTAGTTTACATTTTCTAATATACTTTTCATTAAATTTTTTATTTTATTATTTATATATTTAAATAAACTTTCAATAGACTTTAAATTAAATAATTATATTTAATTTCCAATTAAAAACAAATTTTGAGACGGAAATAAATCCGTCTCAAAATTCGTCTCAAATTTGAGGCGATTTTTGGGACGGATTTTTATCGTCTCAAATTTGACACAAAATAAATCTGTCTCAAAATCCGTCTCAAATTTGAGACGGATTTTGAGACGGATTTATTTACATTTCCGTCTCAAATTACAAACGGATTTACAGACGGAAAAAAATCCGTCTGAAATTAGAGACTGAAATAAATCCGTCTCAAAATCCGTCTCTAATTTGAGATAGATTTATTTCCGTCACTAAATCCGTCTCTATTTTGAGACGGATTTTTTTCCGTCTCAAAATCCGTCTCAAAATGATTCAGTATCTAAATCCGTCTCGAAATCCGTCTCTAATTTGAGATAGATTTCTTTCCGTCTCTAAATCCGTCTCTATTTAGAGACGATTTTTTCCCGTCTCAAAATCCGTCTCTAATTTGAGACGGAAAAAATCCGTCTCAAAATTATTCAGTCTCTAAATCCGTCTCTAAATCCGTCTCTAATTTAAGACGAAAAAATCCGTCTCAAAAATCCGTCTCTAAACGCAGGTTTTCTTGTAGTGGTACACCAGACCAAAACCACCCTAGCATGCATACACACAAAAAAAAAAGAACAACGGAAGCAAAGCTAAACACACGCATGCACTACGGGTACCCCGCTATCACAGCGGTCACAAGATAAATAATAAATACAGACTCCTGTGCCGACATACACGAGACTCGAGGAAAGACCTGGCACAGTAAGAATAATAGAGTAAATTCTACTCAGACTTCAGAGTTGACCGAGACAAACGGGACTGCCTGTACACTATATCGACTCTATCGCTAAGAGATGACTCCCTTGCCATGGCCCACGCTGCCACTACCTAGAATGATGGAAAAACAAGGTGAGTCGAGAGACTCAGCAAGCATAAAGAAAGGAAAGACTGGAGGCTACACAAAACCAGAAATCAAAATCTCTCCCCAGAATAAACCCCCAGGCACACACAAGCCATGAGACGCTACAACACAATAGCATAGCAAAATAAAAACACATACTGATCTTTGGGGCCCACACAAGATACTTGGCACCCAAGTCTCATACCAACCTGCCACTGCCCTGAAAGGCAACATGTATCTCCAACAAACCTGTGCGCGCTGTCCCGGGTTGGTACTCCCATCACCCGTCCATGTCGGTACTCCCGACACCCGAGCCATAGGCTCCATCGGAACGGTACTCCCGTCCGAGAACTAATAACTACCAGTAGCCATGCAATGCACATAAAAATGCAATGGCATAGTGAGCATCAACGTGATGCACCGGTGCCCATACATTCAAGCATCAGGCCATGCTCCGCCCACATAGTAAACCACACACGATGCATATGCCCGTGCCGGATGCAACCTGACCAAGCTAAAATGTCCGTGTCCAAGCATACTCAATAAATGAATATCCCAACATGCAACCCGTACCCATGTGCATATCAAATTATGAAAATCAATATAATAAATCTAAACGTGCAGTAAACTATAACTTAGTAGAGCTAGTCAGTAGTGCCCGGCACCGATCAAAGGCCAGTGACAAGGAGTGTCCACCCGACGGTCCACTTCAGGGCCGTACAATAATTTACCCCAGCATCACCAACATTTGACCCCTGCCCTACTGCTCGATAGCTCTAACCGAACCATAAATAAATCCGAGAAAAACTGTAAATAAACCCACACGTCTAGGAACCTAGTTCCCAGGCTGGGTCAACATCATTCCCAAAAGGAGCAGGGGCGGTACAAACCCCCATAGGCTCACAACGAATAAAATTCTAGAAGTCTCGGATTTAATTTAAATTAAAACAAATGAATAATAATTCAACCAATAAAGTTAGGTGCCGAATTAAAGTAAGGGAGATGATAAATTATGAGGAATCACGGGGTCTTTTACGGGAATTGAAGAACACGGGGAGAGGGTTAAGAACTTGCCTTTACACGACCGTTTCTTCTCTTTCTTGCACTCCCGCTGTAAAATAAAACGTTTTAATAGCAATTAATAAAACCATGACTCGCATTAATTAAATCTAACCGTGTAATATAAATAATTTAACTGTTTAAAATCATATGTAGGCGCACCACAAACAAAATCTCAATAAATCTCATATTTATTTAAAATTAAATAACGCCAATAATATCCTTCATTTATATATATAATTACTACGCGGAACCGAAACGAATTAAGGGAAAGCGAAGGGTTCACAAAATGTAAATAAATCGTAAGGGTAGAGGGAGCTTGCTTCTATTTAGTTGTTTACAGTATTTCCCCGCTTAAACACCACCAAATTAATACACGCTGCAAATAGAATAACTCCCAAAATTAATAAAATTAGACCCAAAATAAAATTCTAAACTCGTAAAATTTATAATTTAAACATAACATGCTTCTACTAATTTTTACCCACGTACCTGATCACTTTCCATGCCGAAATAATTCCAAAATTCTATTATTTTTCCCTTATTTTTTCCTTTTCCTTTTTTTTCTTATTTTCTTCTTTTTCTTCTTCTTCTTCTTCTTCTCCGCCCCTGCTCCTGCGCGTCCTGCTTCTCTTCTCCCTTCATTTCCTCATTCTTCTTCTTCTTCCTTTCTTCTTCTCCTTCTTCTTCCTTTCTTCCCCGCGCCGCCTCCCCTGCGCCTGCCCGCGTCGCTGCCATGGCCGATGGCTACTCTAGCCGGTGCCTCAGCCAGCGCCGCCCTCACCGCTCGCCTCTGCCCAGCCACCGATTGCCACTGCGCCTGTTGCTGCCGCTGCTCCGCCTTCGCCACCGCTGTTGGTTGCTCGGCTACCATGGCCGAGCTTCACTCGGAGCTTCCATGGCTGCCACCTCCCTCTCTCATTCGTTCCATCTTTCTTTCTCACTCTCTCAATCTCGATCTCTCCCTCTCGATTTCTCCCGAGCCCTCATCCCTCTCTCTTTCTCTCTCGCGATTTCTCCTTCTCGGCCAGAAGCTTCAAGAAGCTTCAATGAGAGACACAAAAATATCAAAAAATTTTTGATGCTTAGCACACGCGCACCGCCTCTCAATTAATTAATTTAAATTAAATTAGATAAATTTAATTTATACTTTTATTATTTTTGGGATATTACATCCCAACCACCCAGACTACCCGAATGGGAGCGCCTACGGAAAGAGAAAGAATGAAACATGAGAAAAGAACTACCCTGGCATGCATACACAAGAATTACGACAACGGAAGCAAAGCTATACACATGCATGCGTTATGGGTACTCCGTTAGCATAGCGGTCACATGATAAATAAACACAAACAAACTCTTGTACCAATATACATGAGACACGAGAAATGACCTGACACAGTCATAAATAATAGAGTAACTCCTACTCAAACATCAGAGTTGACGAGGATTGATAGGACTGCCAGTACACCATACCGACTCTACTGCTAGATGCTGACTCCATATCATTTGATCCACCCTGCCACTACCTGGAATGATGGAAAGTAAAGTGAGTCGAGAGACTAAACAAGCATAAAGAAAGAAAGGTTGAAAGCTGAACATATCCAATAAACTCTCCCCAAAACATCAACCCCCAAGTGCACACAAGCCATGAGACGCCAAACACAATATAAAAGCGTAAATAAAAGCACGTATCCGTTATTAGGGCCCACAAAAGATATATGGCACCCAAGTCCCATATCAACCTACCGCTGCCTTGAAAGGCAACATATATCTCCACAAACCTGTGTGCGGCGTCCCGGGTCGATGCTCCTGTTACCTGTGTGCTCGTATCGGTCTTCTCGACACTCGAGCTGTAGAATAATCGAGCCATAGGCTCCCTCAGAACGATCCTCCCGTCTGAGAATTGTGAACTGTCGATAACCAAACAATGCACATAAAAATGCAATGGCATAGTGAGCATCAACGTGATACACTGGCGCCCATACATCCTGGCATCAGGCCATGCTCCGTCCACATAGTAAACCACACGTAATGCATATGCCTGTGCTAGATGCAATCTAACCATGCTAGAATGTCCGTGTCCAAGCATACTCAATAAATGAATATCCTAACATGCATCCCATACCTATGTGCATATCAAGCCATGAACAGTAATATAATATAACATATCGAATCATGCAGTAAATCACACAATAATAGAGCTAATCAACAGTGTTTGGTACCGGTCAATGGTCAGTAACTAAGAGTGTCCACCCGAAGGTCTACTTTAGGGTCGTACAAAAGTCTACCCCAACGTCACTAAACAGCTGACCCCTGCCCTACTGTTCGACAGAGTCGGTCTTGAGTTTTCGGAGGCCCAGGGCAAATTTTTTTAAGTGTGCCCTTTCATACAAATTAAATAAAAAAATAAAAATTATCAACTAATTAATTTTATTAAAATTATAAGAATTTACAAAAGATAAAGAAGAATTTGGGGCCTTATTAAAACCTTATTTGGGAAAAACCCAATGAAACAAAACCCCAAACGAAGGAAAAAAAGTACCCTACATTGTAAATATTGCATTAAAAAACGAAAACTACATATTTTAGTCTACATACTTCCTCCCGAGTCTGCGTAAACATTTCTTGATTTGATCAATCTTCCTTTCATCTAGGGTTGTCAAAAAATATCAAAAAACCGGTGAATCGGACCAAACCAGACCAAATCGTGCATTTTGAATTGGTTTTATGGTTTAATGGTTAGGTTTTGGTTCTAAAAAATTAAGAACCGATATATTTGGTTTGATTACTGATTTTTTTTTTTTCAAACCATGGTTCGAACCGAACCGGAACCGATATTATACTTATATATATATATATATATACATATGTATAAATAGTATCACTTCTTAGGAAACTAGTCAGATTCATGAACTCTTTTATTTCTAGACTTCTATGTGTTATTGCTATACTAAATGGTCTATATAATCTCATTTGATGAGATAGTCTATGAATTATTTTGTTCTTTTTTTACTTCAAGACTTGAAGTATTAATGAAGTTATTGGTTTATTTTAATTAACAAATTTGTTTGTAATTTCATATTTTGTGAAAATGTTTAGAACTAAATGTTAATTGGATAGAACCGAAATCAAACCAAAATCGATCATGTGTGACGGATTGGTCAGGTTTTGGTTTTATATATGTAATGGTTCGGTTACGGTTCTTATTTTTTCGAAACCGTTAAAAATGGTTCGGTTATTGGATTCTTATAAAACTAGACCAATCCAAACCGTTGACATCTCTACTTTCATCCTCCACAATTAATCAAAACAAAAACAATCATCACATGTACCAACAAAATAAAAATAGCAATGAAATTTTCTTTTGACAGGGTACAAATGTCAACTTCTTTTGTTAATTTTGTTTTTAATTTTTTATACACATATATACATAAGTTTAAAATAAAAATTTTGGGCTCCCTCAATTGTGGGCCTTGGGCTGTGGCCCTAGTAGCCCTGGCCCAGGGCCGGCTCTACTGCTTGATAGCTCTAACCGACCCACACCTGAGAAATTCATAATTCAACCTGTACATCTAGGAACCTACTTCCCAAGTTAGGTTCAGCATCATTCTGAAAGGAATGGGGGCGGTACAAACCCTCGTAGGCACACAACAAATAAAATTCTAGAAGTCCCAGATTTAATTCAAATTAAACTCAATTAATAACATCTCAACAAGTAAAACTAGACGCCGAATTAGCGTAAGAGAAAGGATAAAATGTGAGAAAAAACGGAGACTCTCACGGGAATTAAATAACATGAGGAGAGGGTTATGACCTTGCCTTTATACGACCGTTTCTTACATTTCTTACACTCTCGCTACGAAGTAAAATATTTCCTAATAATAAATAAAATCATAGCTTCCATTAACTAAATTTAACCGTGTAATATAAATAATTTAGCTATATAAAATTCTTAAATATATAATGCTTCTAATATTTTTTATACACGTAGGCACACCGCAAATAAAACCGCAACGAGTTTCATATTTAATTTAAATTAAATCATGCTAATAAAATCCTCATTTCATATAATTAATACGCGAAATCGAAAAGAATTAAAGGAAGACTTGTGGTTCATAAAATGAAAGGAGATCGCAAAGGTAGAAGAGAATTTGCTTTTATTTAGCTGTTTACAACGTTTTTACGCCCATACGCCAACAAAATACTACACGTTACAAATTAACATAAACTACCAAAATTAATAAAATCGGATTCAAAATAAAATTTCAACCGTATAAAATATTTAACACATATTACTCTACTTACCTGACTAATTAAACCACAATTAAACTGAGTTTAATCCATAATTATTTCCCAAATTTCCCTATTTTCTTCACCTCTACGCGCCATCTTCTTCTTATTTTCCTTGCTGCTCGCCGCTCAAAATGAGTCCCGAAGCTGCGAAATCGGCATTTAAAAAGGAGGTGAAACAGGCCACCAAAAGCTGCCACGTCGTTTTGGGGCTGGTTTTGCTGAAAAATCAATCATTTTCCTCCCCAGTGCATGGAGCCTCCAAGGATCGAACTCGCGTCCAGCCCCTGGGTCCTTCGCGCGCGTGCCACATGCGTGGCCTGCTCTCCTTAATGTATAAACACACCCGATTAATTTTAAAGAGGCTTCACGGCCATTCTCGAAAATTGCATTTATACTCTCAACTTTCAAAAACTTCCACATACACCCTAACTTCTATTTTCTCTTATTCTATTAACACCCCAAATTTTCATAAATTTCACTAAATTAATTTATTTTACTATTTTCATAAATACTCCCAAATAATTTAATTAATTACCCTTAATTTCTTATTTTTTCAAAACAACAAAAATTATTATTTATCTCCAAATAATTTAATATTTTCTTTAAACTCACAAATAATCGTAAATTAATAACTATCAATTATTCTTGATTAAATTAATAATTATTAATTATTTCTAAATTATCAAGATATTACAATAAACAACAGTGATTGTTCATGACCATAATAGTGACAATAAAATTAAAGGCATCTTCTTTCTCTCTCTCTTTGACTTTTTTTTTTTTCGCTCTCTCTTTTGCCTTTTTTTTTTTTTTAACCTAGACATGATTTTATTCTCTGATTTATTCTTCTTTTCCATTTATCTTTTAATGTTTTCTTATTCTCTTCTTCAAATTCAAAGTACATTACAGATAATCAATTCTAATTATTTTCGTAAAATTACCGAAGCTACATTAAAAATAAAAATTGAATTTATAATGTTTAAAGATTTATAAATAATATTTTGAAAATTTTCTACTATTAAGATGTCATAGACAATAATAAAGTTTTATTACGGGTTCATAATTAATAATATTTTTAATCAAGAAAAATACTCAATAATTGAAAAAAGTGTATAAATTTGAAGACAAGAGACGGACATTGAAATGTGAATGTAGTAAATTACCCACTAATTATTGCATTACAACCTGGAAAGCCACAAACTTTGACTTTCTAAGAATACTTTTAGGTAATATTTGTATAGAAAATATTTTAATTTTTTGTTATTTTAATATATTTATTAAATTTATTTAATAATTTTTTTTAAAAAATTACATAATTTTTTATTTATTATTTTTTAAATATATTCATCTCTTTTCGAGAGATAAGTGTATTTTAGATCTTATAGATAAAAATAATTAATATATATATTTTTTAGTTTATTTTAAAAAATTTAATAAATAATTTAATAAACATTTTAAAATATTTTTTAACTTTATTTTGAGAATTTTATATTTTAATTTTATAATAATTATTTTAACAAATCTTACCATATTGTTTATTTTTATTCTCCTCGAAGACTGGTTGGCGGGTCTTCGGGAATCCCCATTCCACCCCCCCCTAAATTCTGCAAGTAGACTGTACGTGATGTGATATTCAGTATAATTTTTTTTAAAAGTATCGTCGGGGCAGTGAGTAAGTTGGCAATTGTGGGATTTTTACTTTTCTCCCATCGTCCTACCTTAATAATTTCGCTCCTGCAGGTGCAATTAATGCGCCTGCAGCCTTGTCCCCTTCCTAGTTCACAGCACACATTGCACGCAAAGCAATCGTATTGGAACCGCAAGGGCAGGCCCACCGCCAATGCCATTTTCCCAATGCCATTTATTTGCAGTCCACAGCGCGGTCGATGCGAAGGCAGTTTGTTTGGCAGTTGAACAATGGCTTCCACCAACACCCAATTGCAGGACGGAGCTTCTCCCTCTTCTGGGTCTAGTTCCTGGAAATACGATGTCTTCTTGAACTTCAGAGGCGTAGACACCCGAAACGACTTCATTGACCATCTCTATTCGGCTCTCCATGAGAGGGGCATTTTCACGTTCAAGGATGATCAGAAGCTCGAGAGAGGTGAATCGATTTCTCCAGCGCTCCTGAAAGCCATCAAAGAGTCGAGACTTGCCGTGGTTGTTTTCTCCGAGAACTACGCTTCTTCCAAGTGGTGCTTGGAGGAACTCGTTAACATCCTCGAGTGCCAGAAGACGAGGGCACTCACCGTTTTACCAGTGTTCTATAAGGTAGATCCCTCGGATTTACGAAAACAAAGGAGGAGCGTTGGAGAAGCATTCGCCAAACACGAGCGAGATTCCAGCGTAGAGGAGGAGAAGCAGAAAGTGCAGAGATGGAGGAATGCTTTATCGGAAGCCGCCAACATTTCTGGGTGGGATACAAAAACGCACAGGTAACAACTATCTCTCAACAAGTCAAACTTTTTTTAAAATATTAATTAACTCTATATTTGTATATCTAATATTTTATATATTATACTTATAAGAAAACATAAATAAATAGAATCGTAATATGTGTTATCGTGTTTAATTAATTCCTTGTTAAAATAGTTAAATTTTAATCCAAAAATTGTCAAAATAGTTATACTTTTTAATGAATTTAGCTTAGTACATACATATTATACATATTGGATTTGGTAATATCTAAGTGAAATTCAATTATAAATGGATCTTTTGCATTTGGCCCCTGTTAGATCTATATTAGACGGGGAATCTAACTGCCAGGTGGTTGCTATTGCAGCTTCAATTTTTGGCCTCAATTCCCCAACAGAGGAGTCCCTTCTGATTTAGCATTTTTAATTTGACAGTTCTTTCGTAATTGCTGGAAGTTGGACTTTTTATGGATATTAATATGCAATATTAATTCATTACAATGTGTTACTTCTGCTGCAATTATCTCACGTTAAAAAAAGAAAAGTAAAAATAAATGTAAAATTGAACCAAAAGAATTGGATTATGAATAGGTTCATATTTTCTGAATCAATTTATTTTTGGGTCGCCTAGCTACGATGCCTCCGCGTAAATTTTGATAAAAATATAATCATATATTTTGTGATTATGGGCATTATATTATGATTGAGAATATCTTAACTACGATCTGTCTTGGAGTTCTTAAACACATCTAATTGGCAGGCCTGAAACAGAGCTTGTTCGAGACATTGCCATTGATATTCTAAATAGACTGGGATATAATGGTTTAAGCGGTCTTGAAGATGTTGTTGGATTGCATCCTCGTATGGAAAAAGTGATGTCACTATTAAAAATGGGGTCGAATTTGGATGATCCAAGTATAGTAGGGATATGTGGAATGGGTGGTTTAGGAAAGACTACTATTGCCATGGCTGTTTATCTCCGGATTCGTTCTCGGTTTGTTGGTAGCAGCTACCTTGCAAATGTTAGAGAAACTTGTGAGAAACATGGTTTGGAGTCCTTGCAAAAATCTCTTATTCATGATATCTGCTCGGTCTCAGACACTGATAAAAAAATAAGAAATATTGATTTGTCAGGGGAAATACGGAATGCGGTAAGGAATAAGAGGGTTCTTCTAGTCCTGGATGATGTGGACCATTCAGATCAGATGAATGCCCTTGCTGGAACACTTGATTGGTTTGGTCCAGGAAGCAAAATTATAATAACGACCAGAAACAGTCATTTACTAGCCCGATATGGTCCAAGAAGTCATGTCTACAATGTTGAGGGACTAAATCACAAGGAAGCTTTTAAGCTATTTTGTCATAAAGCATTCTGGAACCACCAACCAACACAGGGTTATGAGGGACTCGCAAACAGTATGGTTCGTTACGCTGGAGGAGTTCCATTAGCTCTCAAAGTTTTGGGCTCTTTTCTCATTGGCAGAAGTATAATTGAATGGCAAAGGGCGTTAGATAGATTAGGGCAACAACCTATTTTGGATATTCAAAAAGTGCTCAAATTAAGCTATGACGATCTAGCCCATGAAGAGATGGAAATTTTTCTTGACATTGCGTGCTTCTTTAAACAGATGAGCTATGATTACATAGTAGAAATATTGGATGCTTGTGGTTTCCACGCTGATATTGGAATAAGGGTTCTTGAAGACAAGGCACTTGTAATGATAAGAGACAATAAGATAGATATGCATGATCTGATACAAGAAATGGGATGGCATATTGTTTTTGAAGAATCCCTAGAAAACCCTGGTGGAAGAAGCAGGTTGTGGAAGTACGAAGACATCTATCATACACTCACAAAAAAAACAGTAAGTGCAAGTGCTTTCATATGAGAATGTGTTGAATTTGTTAATTATCTTATCATTTAAGAGCCTAGGTTTGTCGGTGAGGGATATCTTTATTTTTTATATTTTTGTTTTTACTCTTAACAATATCTTCTCATGCATGCTTGGCCAAACTTCATTATGTAACTCGACCAACAAAATCTTTGTCTATTAAATTATGAGTTATCATGTCATCACAAAACTTAAACTTGTATAATATTATTTTTTGCTCCCAATAGGATAGAACATATTTAAATAGATTATTTTGCACATCATTCACTTTGTTTGTTTAAAGATAAAAGATGCGTTTCCCTTTCGTTAAGATTCAGTTTCTTATTTTTATTGCTTGGTTGTTAGGGGACAGAAGCATTGGAGGCCATGGTTTTCTATTCTCACAAAACAAAAGAGATGTCCTTAAATCCTGATACGTTTTCAATGATGAGAAAATTGCGACTACTCAAGCTTAGTAATGTTCAGCTTCCTAATGGTCTCGATTATCTCTCTAATGATTTATGCCTTCTTGATTGGCACGAATATCCTTTAAAATGCCTACCATCAAATTTTCAACCGGACAGGCTTGTCAAACTAAAAATGTCGCATAGCCGCTTGAAACAACTTTGGAATAAAAGAATGGTACGAGTAAAATAAATCCTATTGTTTTTTTTTGTCATATATGCTTTGCGTTTCTGAAATCTTATTTATCCTAATAAACTTTCTTTATTGATATCTATGGCAGTGTCTATACAGGTTGAAATATGTTGACCTCAGTTATTCACCATGCATAACCAAGATCCTAGATTTTATACAAGTAACAAATCTTGAGGAATTGATTCTTGAAGGTTGTAGGAACTTGGATGAGATCGGCCCATCCATTAAAGCGGTCAAAGGGCTTGGGCTCTTAAATTTGAGGGACTGCAAATATATTACGGTTCTGCCTACAGGTTGTTGGCTTAAATCCCTTAAAGAACTTATTCTCTCAGGTTGCTCAAAACTAAAAAATGTTTCTCAAGTCTTAGCTTGTACAAAATGCTTAATTAAGCTTGATTTGCATGCGACTCGTGTTAAGGAACTGCCAGTTGAACATCTCATGCTTACGCTCTTAAATTTGAGGGACTGCAAATATGTTGAGGTTCTTCCTACAGGTTGTTGGCTGGAATTCCCTGAAGAACTTGTTCTCTCTGGTTGCTCAAAACTCAGAAATGTTTCTCAAGTCTTACCGTATATGAAACGCTTAATTAGGCTCGATTTGCATGTGACTTGTGTAAAGGAATTACCAGTTGGACATCTCAGGCATCTTCAATTTATTAGGTTGTGGGATTGTAAAGAACTTACAAGTCTTCCAAGTGGCAACTATTGGTTGAAACGTCTTGCAAGTCTTTCAAGCGGCAACAACACCACTGTTCTCATCATCCCTAATTCCAAAAGAATGTCAAGATCTCATGGGAGAAATATACTCGAAGAATCCCCCTCATCATCCCTAATTCCAAAAGAATGTCAAGATCTCATGGGAGAAATATACCCGAAGAATTCCTGTAACGTCTCGTCAATGGATCTGAAGAATTTATTTAAATTAGTATTATATTTTGGTGAATTAAGTTTTAGTATTATTGGGATTAAGTTTGAAAAATATTTCAAGGGTGGATGATGGGGGAGAATTGTTGGAAATATTATATTTATTATTATTTTGAGAAAAGAAAATAAATTGTAAGTAAATTAACATATGTGAATATCTAAAGTTGTGTATGTTGTAAAGTTGTGTATGTTGATGAGTTAAACTTTTTGGGTTCAATGTGGGTTGAGCTAATGGATTTGGGTTTGCACCCATGATTATAATAATGTGGGTTTGTTAAAGAAAAGGACAAACGAAAATGAAAAAAGAGAAAATTATTTAAATGGGGTAAGATATTTTAGTTGTGAGTGTGTGTAAGTGAGGGCAAATGTGGAAGCGAAAAAAAAAAGAGTGATGGGGCAGTTGGGGTTGTTGCAAGTCATGCTATTCTCATTTCTTGTCTCTTTCTTCATTCTTCTCATCTTCTTCCTCTATGCTTTCTCGTTTCTTATTCTTTGTTTTATTCTTCTTTATTTTCTTTTTCTTCTTTTTTTTTTTGATGGTTTAGAAGCTCAAAGGAGGAGTTTTTTGCAATTGGTTTATTCTTTTCTTTTTTCTTCTCACAGGCAAGCAACTCCAAGGCAAGTTTTTCTTCTTTGGTTTGTCTTCAAAGGCAAATTCCTACCTTCATCATTCTTTCAAGCAAACCTCCAATATCTATCTCTTCTAAATGATGGTTGAAATGTTTCTTTTGTACTAAATGATCATGGGCTTGTTCTTATTGTAACCTTGAAAACCAATTTTGTAATTAGTGATCATTTTCTTTCAACTTCTTAAATTTTTATGAATTTTTCCTAAGATATCATTGAATTTCATTAGAAATTTTCATGGGGTTTGTTTCATCCCATTTTCATTCAAGGAATAACAAATTGGGGGTTAGGAAACCTTAGGAAGCATACCTTGGGGTTATGAAGTCTTCATTGTGTTGGCATAATTCTTGGAATAGTTGGTTATGTTTTGGGGTCGTAACAACCCTGTCAATTTTGGTCTAGAGAATGAAATTTTTTCGTTTTGAGTGGTTCGTCTTGCTCCGATTTTTGAGAGATAAATACCCTAATTTGGCTCATGATTTGGGTATGACGAGGGCCATTAATGGACTAAATGATAATGCTTTTAGATGTAATTTATTGAGAGATTAGAAGAGTTTTCTTGAACATTATTGACGCATTTTGTAATCACTAGCCAAGTAGGGTTTGTTCTCCCTACATTTCTTTGTCTAATGGGATAGGTTCTAGATGGTCGGTATTGGGTTGGTTGTGTAACTTTGCTTGTGGCTGCATTGTGTTATTATATTGCTTCGCATTATGATGTTGGGCCATGAGTTGTATTCATTAGGGGGTCATGCTTTGTATGTGTTGGGAGCGTGAGTATTGACATGACACGGTTGGCCTGTTGAGTGTTAACTTGTGTATGTTAGGCGAGTATATGCATTAGAGCATTTATTTGTGTGAATTCTTACGTGGCCGTAGCATGACCTGATGCTTGACTTATGGGGGCTTTGTCATCACATTAATACTGCAAGAGCTATTGAATTTCTTATATGTTGTATTGCATGAAGAGGTTGTGGGTAATAATGAAAAGAAAGCGTCACTTCCGTTGATATGTGATATGAGATCTTGATATATGAGCCGGTGGCTCAACGTGATGAGATTGTGAGTGCTTTGGCATATGATGGTGATAGTGATGGATATGATATCTGTGGATGTGATATGAGAGCCTTGGGCTCATGTTATTAATTTGGTAGCCTGTCTTTGGCTGCTAGCATGTTTGTATACCGGGTCTTGGACTCCAGTGTATGCATTTTATGTGGGCTCCAAGGTCTATATGTGTGCCATCCATGCATTTATGTTATGACTAGTTATACTTGAGTATCATGTTATATAACCACATGACATTGATTGTGTGTCGTTAATGTATATGAGACTGATGTGTGTTTCCATATGCGGCATGATATGCATGATGTTTAGAGAAAATCTAATCATATCCATTTTTCGTTAATTCTATATACTTGTTGAATCTTGTGACTCACCATACTTTAACATCATTACAAGTTAGGGTGAAAGAGAGGAGTTCCACGTTATTTCTAGTGGCGTTGAGATCTTTGAGAGCTTTCTTTTGTTTTGTTTTTTTTTTTTATGGAAAGGAATATCTGTTATGTTTTATTAGATCTCAAGTGCATCTTTTATGCACTACAAGAATTTTGGATTTTAGTGATAGAATATTTTTGTTGCTAAAGCCAAAATTTGTTGTTAAATTTTTTTGGCGACGAATCCGTTGTCAATTTAGAGACGGATTAGGGACGAAAATATTTTTGTCGCTAAATGTAATTTTTTAAAATTTGGTAATGAAAATTTTTGTCGCAAAATAGAGATGGATTAGCGACAAAATATTTCGTCGCAATTTTTAGCGACAAAATATTGTCAATTTTTATAATAAAAATATTTTGTCGCAACAAAAACTTTGTAATTTTTTTTTAAAATTTTTTTTAGCGATGAGTCATTATTATTAAAAATTTTTATTAATTTTTTATATATTTTTAGGGACAAAATATTCTATTGTTATTTTTTTAATTTTTTATAAAAAATAAGAATTAGTTTTAGTTATGAAAATTTTCGTTACTAAAATAAATTAAAAAAATTAATAAATGTATATATAAAAAATTAAAAAATAAATATAGTGGCAGAATATTTCGTTGTTAAAATAAATATTTTTTATTTTTTAATTATACTTAATTATTAAATTAACCTAATTAATCTAAAATAATTTTAATTCTAATATAAATTAAAATAAAAATTATATAAAAATTATAAAATTTATATTTATAATATGAAAATGAATATTCAAATAAAATACTAATAATTGTCTATTACATACTAACTGTGGCATAAAAATAATTACAAAAGCTAGTCGTCACTAATATTAAACGTGCTAGACTGGTGAATAGATTGTGGCTAAGAAGAAGAAGAAGGAAATATGCTACGAGTAAATGCAGTAAGTTATTCAATCAAAGCTCGCATTTCAGACATTCGTCGTTAAACGATGTTCAACTCCTGAGCCTGCGAGTTTATTTTCTCCATCATTTTTTGTATAATTGGATTTTCATTGAGATCAGATAAAACACTGGATGAGCTGCTGATGTCGAAGAACTTTGATAGGGATAAAGATCTTATGTTGTAAATCCTATTCTTTTGTCTCCTGTTGGCAGCCTAAATGAATATTTGGTCACAATTTGACTGATAAGGCTTCTCAGACCCCTCATTCGATTGAGTTGTCTGCTCTAGCAACTGCTAGTACATTTCTTATGACAACTTAACCAAAAAAAAAAAAAAAGAAGAATAAATGAATTACAAATATTGAAATTTATATTAAATATAAAAATAATATTATTTATAATTAAAAAAAACTTACAGCAACACTTGCAGAATGTGTCGACATACATCCTTTCTCCTTTCTCAATTTTTTTGGAATGAGTTCATTCAAAAAGTTCAATTAGCGTGTGCTCTTTTCCAAACTCGTCTAAAAACAAAAAAAAAAAAAAATGATATATAGAATTTATAAATTTAATAATAAAAGATTATAAATATTAACAAATTAAATAAATTAAACTTCTCATCATTTATCTCTTATGCTTTGCTAAGGATATGGAGCCTCCAGTATGGCGGGAAGGACCAACACCAGGGCCACCATTCTTACTCAAGTGGTTCAATGATGATTGTTCAGACTGTTTCTTAAAAGTTTTATCTTGTTCCCATTTTTGCGTCCAACAATTCCAAACATCATTTGGCACAAAGATAGGTTTTTTTATTGGCATGCCACTCATGAATGTTGTTGATGTATCGCTTAGCTACTTTTTATGCCCATTCTTTCCTCACCAATGCATTAATTGCGAAATCCCATTGAAAAGTTTTCTGTCAAAAAAAAGATTAAATAGCTAAAATATTTCTACATTGATAATTAATAAAAAAATATATTATTAATTTAAATTTAATATTGAAAATTCATTCCAGTACAAGCCTTCATCTCCAAAGGCACTTCTTTCCAAATGTGACCCTTCTTATGAAAACGTTTTTTGAAGATTGTCGATATAATATAAGAGATGTTAACTTTACGATAAAAAATGCTCATGTATGCAAATAATAATAATAATTAATATAGAAAATAACAAATGTCATAATGTAAAAAAAAATAAAAATAAAGATGATGTAAAAAAAAAAGGGCTATTAGCACAAAAAAGCCAAACGCTTTCGGGTTTTAGCAATTTTATCCAATGCTTTCAATTTTGGCAAGAAGAACCCAATTTTTGAAATTAATTGCAATTTTAACCAATGCTGAAGTCAATTTTGATCGGTGTGTGGCTTTGCCCAGGTGGTATGCCACTTGGCATTTAATTTATTTTCATTATTTTTTAAAGAAAAATGTTCTCTCTTCTCTTCACATACAACAACATATATATATACACGTACAACAACATATATCTATATACACACACAACAACATATACACACACATATAGAATTGTTTACACACAATAACATTTATATATATGAACATATACGCACAACAAAATATATATACACACAACAATATATATATAATAGCCGACGACGGAGAGGGGCGATGAACGACTGATTGAGCAGTGGTGGGGGATGACGGCGACGCTAGCGGGAGGGAGAGAGAGGGTGAAAGAAAGAGATCGATGATGAAGTTCGATGGCCTTCATCGAGAAATTCAATCGGAATTCTCCGATTGAACTTCTCTAATCAGACTTCTACAACATTCATTATCGGACTTTTCTAATCAGACTTTTCCAGCCTTCATTATCGGACTTTTTCAATTGGATTTCTCCGATCAGACCTTTTCGATCAGACTTTTCCAGCCTTCGTTATCAGACTTCTATGGCCTTCATTATCGGACTTCTCTGATCGGACTTTTTTAGCCTTAATTATCAGACTTCTACGCCTTTCATTATCAGATTTCTTCGATCGGACTTTTCCAGCCTTCATTATCGAACTTTTTCAGCTTTCATTATCAGACTTCTACGACCTTCATTATTGGAATTCTCCTATTGGACTTTTCTATCGGACTTTTTCAATCTTCATTATTAGACTTTTATGGCCTTCATTATCGGACTTTTCCGATCGAACTTCTCCTGTAGTATCCCAAAATTTTGGAAAAATATATATCAATTTTTGTATAATTTGAGGTATTAAAATAATAGAGATAATAAATAATCATAAGAATAATAAATGAAATGAAATTAATTAAATTAATTAATTTGTTAAATTTGTGTGGTTGTGCGCGTGTGTTGGAGAACAAGCATAAAAAAAAATCTGATATTTTTCTCTCACATTGAGAGCTGTGGCCGTGAAGTAGAGGATGTGGCCGTGAAGCAGAGGAGAGAAAGAGAGAGTGAGAGTTGGAGAGGGAGAGCTCGGGAGAGAGCTTTGGGCCGAGAGCTGATGCAAGAGAGAGAGAAGATCGGCCATGGCAGTAGCTGCCATGGCCAATGATTGAAGCAAGCAGCAGCGGCTTGAAGAAGCAGCGGCCATGGCTGCGATGTCGAAGCTCGAGGGGTCGATGGAAGCTTCGATGGCCGGCCAATGGCAAGCGAGGGCGGCCGAGGAGGTCGTGCAAGCAGCAGCTGGAGCAGCGAGGGCTGTCCATGGCGGGCGGCTGTGCGCAGGTGATTTCGGGATTGTCTTGGGATGAAAAGTGACTAGGTATGTGGGTAAAAACAATTATTTGAGGTGTTATATGTTTAAGAATTTTTATATGGCTAAATTATTCGTATTCCACAGTTGAAATTTCGTTTTGGGTCCAATTTTATTAATTTTGAGAATTTATGCGAATTTGCAGCGTGTATTAATTTGGTGGTGTTCAAGAGTGGAAACCTGTAAATAGCTAAATTCAGGCAAGCTCTCATCTACTTTTGCGATCTGCTTTCATTTTATGAACCCCTCATCTTCCCTTAACTTGTTTTGGTATTGTGTATTAATTATATATATAAATGGAGGATGTTATTGGTGTTATTTAATTTAAAATAAATATGAAATTTATTGGGATTTTATTTGAGGTGCGCCTACGTAGAATTTTAGACGGTTAAATTATTTATATTACACGGTTAGATTTAATTAATATGAGCTATGATTTTATTAATTGCTATTAAACGTTTTACTTCGCAGCGGGAGTGCAAGAAAAGCAAGAAACGGCTGTGTAAAGGCAAGCTCCTAACCCTTCCCTCGTGTTCTTCAATTCTCGTAAAAGAGCCCGTGATTTCTCGTATTTTATTCCCTCCCTTACGTTAATTCGGCTCCTAACATTATTTATTAAATTAAATTCGGGACTTCTAGAGTTTTATTTGTTGTGAGCCTACGGGGGTTTGTACCCCCCCCATTCCTTTCGAAATGATGTCGAACCCAGCTTGGGGACTAGGTTCCTAGACGTGCGAGTTTATTTTCGATTTTATCGGGTTTATTTATGGTTCGGTTAGAACTATCGAGCAGTGGAGCAGGGGTCGACTGTCTGGTGATATTGGGGTAGACTATTGTACGACCCTGAAGTGGACCGTCGGGCGAACACTCCTAGTCACTGGCCGTTGACCGGTGCTGGGCACTGCTGACTAGCTTTGCCAGTATGTGATTTACTGCACATTTAAATTCATTATATTGCTGTTCATGATTTGATATGCACATGGGTACGGGCTGCATGTTGGGCTATTCATTTATTGAGTATGCTTGGACACGGACATTCTAGTTTGATTAGGTTGCATCCAGCACGGGCATATGCATCGCGTGTAGTTTACTATGTGGGCGGAGCATGGCCTGATGCTTGGATGTATGGGCACCAGTGTATCACATTGATGCTCACTACGCCATTGCATTTTTATGTGCATTACATGGCTACTAGTAGTATATAGTTCTTGGACGGGAGTACCGTTCCGAGGGAGCCTATGACTCGAGTGTCGGGAGTACCGACATGGATGGGTGACGGGAGTACCGGCCCGGGATAGCGCGCGTAGGTTTGTTGGAAATACATGTTGCCTTTCAGGGCAGCGGTAGGTTGGTATGGGACTTGGGTGCCGTGTGTCTTGTGTGGGCCCCAAGGACCGGTATGTGCTTTTATTATGTTATACTATTGTGTTGTTGCGTCTCATGGCTTGTGTGTACCAAGGGGTTTATTCTGGGGAGAGTTTTCTGGTTTTGTGTAGCCTTTAGCCTTTCTTTCCTTATGCTTGCTGAGTCTCTCGACTCACCTTATTTTCCATTATTTCAGGTAGTGGCAGCGTGGGCCATGGCAATGAAGTCAGTTTCTAGCAGCAGAGTCGGTATGGTGTACAGGCAATCCCGTCAATTCCTGTTAATTCTGATGGTTAAGTAGGATTTACTCTATTATTTTTACTGTGCCAGGTCATTTCTCGAGTCTCGTGTATGTCGGCACAGGAGTCTGTATTCATTTATTTATTTTGTGACTGCTATGCTAGCGGGGTACTCATAATGCATGCTTGTGTTTAGCTTCGTTTTCGTTGTTCTTATTTTTGTGTATGCATGCTAGGGTGGTTTTGGTCTTGTGTTTCATTCTTTTTCCTTCCGTAGGCGCTCCCGTTCGGGTAGTCCGGGTGGTATGGATATCCCTCGGGAGTACCGTTCCGAGGGAGCCTATGGCTCGGGTGTCGGGAGTACCGACCTGGGATAACGCGTGCAGGTTTGTTGGAGATACATGTTGCCTTTCAGGGCAGCGACAGGTTGGTATGAGACTTGGGTGCCGTGTGTCTTGTGTGGGCCCCAAGGACCGGTATGTGCTTTTATTATGTTATACTATTGTGTTGTAGCGTCTCATGGCTTGTGTGTATCTGGGGGTTTATTCTGGGGAGAGTTTTCTGGTTTTGTGTAGCCTTCAGCCTTTCTTTCCTTATGCTTGCTGAGTCTCTCGACTCACCTTGCTTTCCATCATTCTAGGTAGTGGCAGCGTGGGCCATGGCAATGAAGTCAGTTTCTAGCAACAAAGTCGGTATGGTGTACAGACAGTCGCGTCAATTCCTGTCAACTCTGATGGTTGAGTAGGATTTACTCTATTATTTTTACTATGCCAGGTCATTTCTCGAGTCTCGTGTATGTCGGCACAGGAGTCTGTATTCATTTATTTATCTTGTGACCGCTATGTTAGCGGGGTACCCGTAATGCATGCTTGTGTTTAGCTTTGCTTTTGCTGTTCTTATTTTTGTATATGCATGCCATGGTGGTTTTGGTCTTGTGTTTCATTCTTTTTCATTTCGTAGGCGTTCTCGTTCGGGTCGTCTCGGTGGTTGGGATATCTGGGCGGGGGTGCTTACAATGTTGGTATTAGAGCGTAGTTTGAGTCAGTTTTAAGAGACAAGTTCCTGTACACCAAGGTTGTAGGGTAGAGTTAGAGAGTTCTAGGTGAATTGAATAGGGTCAGACTGCGTTGAGTTTTGCTAATTCGTGTGAGAGATTGTGTCCCAATTTATGTTCGTGCAAGTGTGATAAGTGCATGTTAGGATGGGACCGTGATGGGGTATGAATGTGATTTATTTAGGACTTGTGCCTACTCGTAGGTGTTTGGGTAAGAGGTTGGTTTAGCCTTAAAATGTTTACCAAATATTTGGTGGTTTTTGCAGAAGTTGAGTATTCCCAATGGAACCTGGATGACATATCCCGATGTACCCCTACCTAATCTAGATGACCTCCCAGCGTTGAATTGTTTATGGTGTCGGTGGGAACAGGAGTTTGCTTTTGGATGGGGAGACGGGCAAGACGAAGAAGAATACCTAGTAAGTTATGTGTATTTGCTTGACGAGTTATTTTAAGAGATGACTCACAAGATCTTTTGGTGATTATCGGAGAGACAAGTCCTGTTCGCCCGTGAGCTCATAAATGACGTGTGGAGGCAGCTGACCGAAGTAATGATGAGTGATGGGAATCTTCGTTCCCATGATGATGTTTTTGCCGGAGCTATGAGGCAACAAGTTGCCATTTTGGAGCCTTGCTAAGAGCCGATATAGGACGTGCCCAAGATTGGAGCACTACTTGACACCCAGTTAGTCCAAGCTACCATGAGGGAATCATCATCATCATAGCCACCAGAGGGACCTGTTGGACCCAGCCCCAGCGTAGCTAGCAATGAGGACTTAGCTTACTTGGAAGATGAAGCTACTTCAGTTGTCAGGGGTGATGAGGAGAGTTCTAGTTAGTGAGATTATTAGGGGGCTGCAATGCAAATATATGGTAGTAAATTATAAGTTTTGTAAGGATGGGAATTGTGTGAGAAACAAGATATATTTAATGACCTTATGAGCCTTGGGAACCTTAGGAATTAAGTAGTTATTGCTATTAGCAAAGAGTATCCTAGTGACCTGATGCAATTAATAGTATGGACTTGGAAAGTCATAGGTTTAACCTACGATGGACATTTGGTTGCGAATTGTTTTCACTAAGGCCGAGTGGACCGAACACCTGATTTGTGGTAGACTTGTTGGGTCCCTAACCATTGTCTAATAGCGATGCGGATTAGAGATGACACGTACCTCGTCTGAGGGAAGTGATTAAGGGAATTTTTTAAATATGCATTTAGGGCGTACGTTGCTCACGATAAGGGCGTGTATGGTTGGATTTCTTCCCCGGTTGTGAATGAACGATGGATACTTTGGACTTTCTTGAATATTTACCAAGGAGGTTGTCTTAGTAAGGGATTGACCCTGCAATGGAACTAGGCAGTCTTGAGCCATAAATGTCTTCCCTTCCGAGCAAATGATTTGTTGGGCTAATTTCGAGGTGCTTTCTAATGATTGCTTGTGGTACTCGTACGACCTCTATAAATTAGTGGCCATGCCATTTGGGCTGACCGACGCCTTTGTCATATTTATGGATTGGTTGGGACCGGCGACGGAGATAGAGGTCTGGGGTTCTTTTGGTCTCGCTAGGCGTTATCGATGCCCTACAAAAGGCTTGCGTCAATTTCTTGAGAGATGAGGTCATGGTAGAACATAAGTTGGAGGTCCATGATTGGATTTTACCACGAGTGGTATGGAAAGGTCCCACCATGTGGGAATGTGCTAAGGAGTCTGATAGTCAATGGTAGATCTGTAAGTATCGAGATGCGTGTTTGGTGTAAATATAGTTAAGAAAAGCCTGGGTTCAAGCTTATCCCAAGAGAGATCTGTGATGAGAATTAATTGAAGGACTATTATGGAATTGTGGACTTGGAGTTTACAGCGGTTATGTTGCTTGGGGATTTAGCATCATTACCCAGATAGGGAATAGGTGTTTAGTTCTCTCAGGTGGAGCGGAGTACAGGTGACGCCATGGTTGGCATGATGAAGGACTAAAGCTGTGAGGTGGTAGCAGATGTTTTGGACCGTTGTGAAGCATCCGTGATAATGTGAATTAGAAATAAGAAAACCCTTTTAAGGTTGTTGCGGAAGATACTTGGGTGTATGATTAGGACCAAAGTTAGCTATATGTCTAAGTAACTGTTGGGTTCTGTTGTAAGGATAGTGGTTGCTATGAGTATGCTCGGTACTAATTGTAGACCACTCGCCCTAGGGTCGGTTATTGACAGATTGAGAGGATGAGACTCCTCTGGGTGCTGGTCAAGTGGTACATCGACATAAACATGAGATGGTTTGTTGTGTTAGCTAGAAGAATGCTTGACCCATATCTTTGAGTTACTTTTTGCTTTTGGAGAGACTTATGAGATGTCTTGGGGATTAGAACAATTACTGATACGGTGAGGTGCTTTTAGTTGAGCAGGCTTCAGAGCAGATCACACCGATTCTAAAGATCGTATTCCAACTAACTTATGGAGTATTTGAGGAGGTCGGGGTTAGTATTTAGTGATCAAAATGAGGTATGGCCAAATAGCTATTTGGAGTTAAGATTAGCAGCAGGTCAAGACTGTGGTCACCGAATAAGTCATCGTAGGTATGTCGACTCCTTTAAGGAGGGGAGATCTGGTGACATTTGGGATCTCGAGATATATGGAGTGGATAACATTTATTCCTTGATAGTCCTGATTAAAAGACTACTCATACTTATTGACGGGACCTCGTGTATACGCGGCAAATTGTGGGAGAAAGTACTGTCGAGAAAATGTTGTGTATCTGGTTAAGAATCAGTTGGAAGAAGTCAGATTAAAGGATATTGCTGTTGAACTCGTGATTGAGTATGTCATATCGCTTCCATGTCCCTATGCCTCGTAGGTACGTGGTAGTTCCCAGTCACGTTACCGAGTACTAGCCTCTCGTTACCCAAGAGGATGGCCCCACTCCTATCGTTACTGATTATATTTGACGCTAGCTGCATTTTCATTGAGCTTGTGCGGCGGATCCGTTTATCATTGGGATTGAGTACCGCTAAATTTTGAGATTGTTTTTAGGTTGAGATGGTCGAGATAACTTTGGGGAACGGTTGAATTATGACATCATAATAGGAGAACCTTGTGGTTGTATGTAATATGATTGTTGACGTTCCTTAAGCTGGTTAAGATAATAGTTATCATCACATGGTCGAATAGAGGTGCTGGATTGGGGAGATGTACTGGTGTGTTAAGTCAAGTAGGATACGTAGTAGACTCAAACTTGTGGGAACTGGAAAATGATGATATGGAATGTTCCAGAGGTGTTGTTGAGTAATATCTAGGGAATTGTGAGCGCAACTTGAGGATATGGACTGAATGCGAATTTCGAGGACGAAATTCTAATAAGGAGGGGAGAATTGTAGTTTCCCAAAATTTTGGAAAAATATATATATATATCAATTTTTGTATTTGAGAATTTGAGGTATTAAGATAATAGAGATAATAAATAATCATAAGAATAATAAATGAAATTAAATTAATTAAATTAATTAATTTGTTAAATTTGTGTGGCTGTGCGCGTGTGTTGGAGAACAAGCATAAAAAAAAATCTGATATTTTCTCTCACACTGAGAGCTGTGGCTGTGAAGTAGAGGATGTGGCCGTGAAGCAGAGGAGAGAAAGAGAGAGTGAGAGTTGGAGAGGGAGAGCTCGGGAGAGAGCTTTGGGCCGAGAGCTGATGCGAGAGAGAGAGAGAGAGAGAGAGAGAGAGAGAGAAGATTGGCCATGGCAGCAGCTGCTATGGCCGATGATTGAAGCAAGCAGCAGCGGCTTGAAGAACCCTTGGCCATGGCTGCAATGCCGAAGCTCGAGGCGCCGATGGAAGCTTCGATGGCCTGTAGCGATGGCCGGCCAATGGCGAGTGAGGGCGGCCGAGGAGGTCGTGCAAGCAGCAGCCGAAGGCTGAAGCAACGAGGGCCGTCCATGGCGGGCGACTGTGCGCAGGCAGTTGCGCGAGGTGCAGGTGGCCACGGTGGAGCCGGTTGTGGCGGTGGTGGTGTGGTGATCAGCGGCGGCCGATGGGCTGGAGCCGAGCGCAGGGGAGAGCCGCGGGGAAGAAGAAGAAGAAGAAGAAGAAGAAGAAGAAGAAGAAGAAGAGAAAAGAAAAGGAATGAAAAAATAGGAAAAATGAGGCGATTTCGAGATTGTCTTGGCATGAAAAGTGACTAGGTATGTGGGTAAAAACAATTATTTGAGGTGTTATACGTTTAAGAATTTTTATATGGTTAAATTATTCGTATTCCACGGTTGAAATTTCGTTTTGGGTCCAATTTTATTAATTTTGAGAATTTATGCGAATTTGCAGCGTGTATTAATTTGGTGGTGTTCAAGCGTGAAAACGCTGTAAATAGCTAAATTCAGGCAAGCTCTCATCTACCTTTGCTATCTCCTTTCATTTTATGAACCCCTCATCTTCCCTTAACTCGTTTCAGTATCACGTATTAATTATATATATAAATGGAGGATGTTATTGGCGTTATTTAATTTAAAATAAATATGAGATTTGTTGGGATTTTATTTGAGGTGCGCCTACGTAGGATTTTAGACGGTTAAATTATTTATATTACACGGTTATATTTAATTAATGCGAGTTATGATTTTATTAATCCCTATTAAACGTTTTACTTCGCAGCGGGAGTGCAATAAAAGCAAGAAATGGCTGTGTAAAGGCAAGCTCCTAACCCTCCCCTCGTGTTCTTCAATTCCCGTAAAAGACTCCGTGATTTCTCGTATTTTATTCCTTCCCTTACGTTAATTCAGCTCATAGCATTATTTATTAAATTAATATTCATTTGTTTTAATTTAAATTAAATCCGGGACTTCTAGAGTTTTATTTGTTGTGAGCCTACGGGGGTTTGTACCGCCCCCATTCCTTTCGGAATGATGTCGAACCCAGCTTGGGGACTAGGTTCCTAGACGTGCGAGTTTATTTTCGATTTTCTCGGGTTTATTTATGGTTCAGTTAGAGCTATCGAGCAGTGGAGCAAGGGTTGACTGTCTGGTGACATTGGGGTAGACTATTGTACGGCCCTGAAGTGGACCGTCGGGCGAACACTCCTAGTCACTGGCCGTTGACCGGTGCCAGGCACTGCTTACTAGTTTTGCCAGTATGTGATTTACTACACGTTTAAATTCATTATATTACTGTTTATGATTTGATATGCACATGGGTACGGGCTGCATGTTGGGCTATTCATTTATTGAGTGTGCTTGGACACGGACATTCTAGTTTGGTTAGGTTGCATCCAGCACGGGCATATGCATCGCGTGTGGTTTACTATGTGGGCGGAGCATGGCCTGATGCTTGGATGTATGGGCGCCAGTGTATCACATTGATGCTCACTACGCCATTGCATTTTTATGTGCATTGCATGGCTACTAGTAGTATATAGTTCTTGGACGGGAGTACCGTTTCGAGGGAGCCTATGGCTCGAGTGTCGGGAGTACCGACATGGATGGGTGACGGGAGTACCGGCCCGGGATAGCGTGCGCAGGTTTGTTGGAGATACATGTTGCCTTTCAGGGCAGCGGTAGGTTGGTATGGGACTTGGGTGCCGTGTGTCTTGTGTGAGCCCCAAGGACCGGTATGTGCTTTTATTATGCTATACTATTGTGTTGTAGCGTCTTATAGCTTGTGTGTACCTGGGGGTTTATTCTGGGGAGAGTTTTCTGGTTTTGTGTAGCCTTTAGCCTTTCTTTTCTTATGCTTGCTGAGTCTCTCGACTCACCTTATTTTCCATTATTTCAGGTAGTGGCAGCGTGGGCCATGGCAATGAAGTCAGTTTCTAGCAGCAGAGTCGGTATGGTGTACAGGCAGTCCCGTCAATTCTGATGGTTAAGTAGGATTTACTCTATTATTTTTACTGTGCCAGGTCATTTCTCGAGTCTCGTGTATGTCGGCACAGGAGTCTGTATTCATTTATTTATCTTGTGACTGCTATGCTAGCGAGGTACTCATAATGCATGCTTGTGTTTAGCTTCGTTTTCGTTGTTCTTATTTTTGTGTATGCATGCTAGGGTGGTTTTGGTCTTGTGTTTCATTCTTTTTCCTTCCGTAGGCGCTCCCGTTCGAGTAGTCTGGGTGGTTGGGATATCCGGGCGGGGGTGCTTACATTTCCAATCTTCATTATCAAAGTTCTATGCCCTTCATTATCAGACTTCTCCGATTAGACTTTTCTGATCGGGCTTTTTTGATCGAACTTTTCCTTTGTGTATATATATATTAATGTGTGTGTATATATGTTGTTGTGTGTGTATATATTTCTTTATGTGTGTGTATATATATATATATATATGTTGTCCTGTGTGTATATATATATATGTTGGTGTGTATGTTAAGGAGAGCATTTTTTTTCAGAAAATAATGAAAAAAATTAAAAAATAAATTAAATGCCAAGTGACATGCCACTTGGGTAAAGTCACATGCCGGTCAAAATTGATTTCAGCATTGGCTAAAATTGCAACTAATTTTAGAAATTGGGCTATTCTTGCCAAAATTGAAAGCATTGGATAAAATTGCCAAAACCCAAAATGTTTAGCTTTTTAGTGCTAATAGCCCCCCCCCCCCCAAAAAAAAAAAAATAGAGAAAATAAAATTACCCATTGCTATCTAAGTCTATAACATGTGATTCGATCGTAGAAGGACTGACAACTGAGTGAGATGATGGCACTACTAGAGATGTTACAAGAGGGGGGGAGGTCGATGAAACATGCCCCGAAATATCTACCGCTAGAGATGCTGTTAGAGGAGATGATACAATATGCAATGCTGCAGGAGATGAAGTGGAAGTTGTAATGGACTTGGAAGAATTAGGTGTAGAACCATTGTGTCCTGCACAATAACATTCTCTGGCATCCATCATACCTTCAATGAAATAAATCAATGATGAAATTAATATCATTAATAATTAAATATAATATATAACACTTCAATATAGCTCACCTATATCATATAGCTCAAAATAGTGACATCCCCATTAGAAAAACAAGGGTTTTCTTATCAAGAAATTGATTATTCTAGTAAATTACATAAAAAAAACTTATTATACAAACAATAGATTCCAGAAAGGCGAAGACGCTAAACTAATGTTTTCAACTTTGTAATCCATATTTTAATACTAAAAATAAAGTTGGGAGTTTCAGAATTTTCTAGAAATGATTAGTTAAAAATCCAATTGCTAGAGGAATGCATATGCTGTGCAATTTTCGGAATAGATAAATGATTCCTTGAAAGTCAAAATGCTAATGGAAAGCAATAAAAAGGACTTTGTTGTCAGGAAACCCAAGGCAACATTCTATACTTATTTGCTTCACTCGTATATTTCTTGTTACGCTTATCCGAGTTTGATATTTTGGTCTTACACATATTCAGTTTCAAGTATTTTATTATTAATGAAGTCAATTCCAGTTGCAATTATCTGATATGAAGTCAACAATTGCCAATGTATACTTTTTTTTTTTTTACCCGTTAAAAGATCTTGTGCATATATATGAAAATATAGTTCACAGTTACAACTTGAAAGGCTAATGTTTTTGCAATTATCTGGTTGATCAGTCAAGTAGGTCTACGCTTCAGTATTTGATAGATCTCTTAATTGAAAATGTTTTTGTCTATATAAGGATTTTTTTGTCACTGGTATTGAATTTGAACCCGAACAGAACACAGCTCCAAAGATTGAATCAAACCTCAAAAGATTGAACCAAAGTGTCTCGATGACAATGAAGAGAGACGAGCGACCCAATCACCCAGCGAGAGCAAGAGAGCGAGCAAGCCACAGATGCGACCTCCCCAGCTATTGACCGAGAGGCAAGGGCGAGCTGTGAGCGAGCAAGCGAGAGGCGAGGGCAAGGGCAAGGGCGAGGCAGCGAGCGAGAGCGAGGGCTGGTGAGAATGAGGGCGAGAGAACTAGAGATAGAGAAAGGTTGTAGAAGGCCCTGATTGTGGGGATTTGGGGGGGGGGGGGGGGGATTTAGCCATTAGAAAGAGGCAGGGAGATCCCACCTCTTTATTATTTTTTGTTTAATATTTAATAATTAATATATATGCTAAATTTACTTTTAAATATATTTCAAGTAAGTATACCAAGAACAAGCTTCAAATAAATTGAGGAGTAAGCAACACGTGTTGTTCAACTGTCAAAAACAGGTCTTGCTATATATAAGAAATATTCGCCATAGAAAATTGCAAAATTTTGAAATAAAAAGAATTAAAGAGAATACTTTGTTTCAGTTTTTTAAATTATTTTTGACTATGACATAGAATTGCAAACTATTGAAATTGAAAAAAATAATAAAATGGAATACTTTGTTGGGTTTTGTGTTTCCTAACGAGGTCCAAGGCGATGACGATAGTTCAAGCCATAAGCCCTTAACCCTTCTTTTGGAGGAGAAATGAGCCTTGGCCCATTTGCTCAAGGGAGGGAGGAAGCTCATGAAGCCCAGCCCATGAAGCCCATTTCCCTTAGCCCATTTCTCTTTTTGCCCTAGGCCCTTAATATAAAATGGGTCATTTCCCTTTTTTTGAGCCCTAGTATGTGGTGACCGATTCTCATCCTTGGGCGTCCTTGTTGTGGCTGATTGCTCATTTCCATTGATGGCCGATCCTCTTGGGGTTTCTTTCCTTCTCGATCAGATGCTTCTTTCCTTACTGAGTGCTGCACTTTTCTTGTGCGTTGTGGCTGTTTGTCAATGTCGTTTGCAACGCCTATTTAGTCCGAGTTGCTGTCTTCTCTTGGTGGTAAGTTTTTCGGCCATTGTTGAACCCATATCTTCGTGATTACTCTCTGTTCCTTGGTGGATCCTACTGTGTGTGGAAGCTTGTGTGGTTTGTGTAAGGGGTGTCGATCGGTCGAGAGACTTGGGGGGGGGGGTTTGAGGGCTTCGGTTCTTGGGGCTTTTGGGCTCCTTTGTGGCTTAGTGTCCCTATTCGTTGGTTGTTGCCTAAGTGGTGATTGAATGAGCCCAGATCTGAGCCTTGGAGCAATCTTCGTGACTGCTATTGTTGCTAAACAAGGAGTTTATTTTTCTGCCTTAATTTGTTCTTGCATTCGGTTGTTTTGGTTTGATTTTGATTGAGTACTAATTCACTGTTTTGTAGAGATTTTTCGCAACATACTTTATTTCAGGTTTTAAATTTATGTTGCCTGTTATGAAAATGTCTTGGACTGGTTTGTTTTTTTTAACCAGAAGGGGCATTTTCCTTATGGTAATAGACAATATGAGTTTTTATCCAACATGTACAATTAATATTAATTGTTCATTTTCTTCAAATAGAAATTTTGAAAATAACTATTGAACCGAACCGCCATCACCATCAGTCGCCTAGTTTAGGAGGATGCTTGTTTAGATTAATTTGTACGAATTAGGCTGTCGAGGATAGTAGGGGTCAGCACAACTTCGGTTAACTCAAAGTAACCGAATCAAACCGACAAGTTCGGTCGGTTCAGTTCGGTTATTTGTTTTCAAAATTTCAGTTTGGTTAATTTTTTAGAAGATTCGATTTTTGGTGTTCGGGTCGATTTTTTACTTGAAATAACCGAACTGAATATACACATAACCCCTCCACCTAAACCCCCCTCCCACACAAGCGGGCGCGACACCCCATGCAAGTTCTAGTAGAGGCAACACCCCACGCAGGCTTTGGCAGAACGCGACACCCCAAGTGGGTTTTGTTCCCTTATTTTCCATCCCGATAGCCTTCTCATGTTCTCCATCCCTTGCCTCACTGGGGTGAACCACCCCTAGTTTTCTGGTTGGGTGCTTTTTGAATTGGCTTGCAATGGTGGAGAGGAGGAAGCCTCTGGTGCTTGCTTCAACCAAAGCTCTCATCAGTTCGTTGCTCGGGTCACTGACGACTGTTGCAATTGATCATATCGGACTGGGCTCTATAAATAAGGCGACAAGTATACTGATTATGGCCGAAATCCTTCGATTATCAAATGACCTAGAGGCCGCCATTGCAACGCAGAAGTTGACTTCCCTAGATGATTCTGCCTTGGTTGGGCTTCCGACGTCTGTGCTCAAGAAGCTATCCATAACCTCTGGCTCGCCGTCCTTGTTGACGGTGATCTCCATTCCTCACCTCACTGGGAGTCCCTTCTCTTTCTCTCCACCATCCCTTCGGTAAGTTTTCTGGCTACTTCTATTTTATATTGAAACCTAGATCTACTAAAATCCAACCATTAGATGCTTTTGATTTTAGGGTATGTGAGTCACTGTGTTTTGGGGAATTCGATGATCGATTTTGATCATCGGAATCATCGGCCGGCTGCTACAACAAGGCCGGACTAATGTTCGGTCTCTTGCTTATTTTGTGTTCCAGTTTGATTTTCGGTTCGGTTCGGTTATCACACTTCAGATTTCGGTTAATTCGATTTCAATTAATTTGGTTTGCTAGGGTTAGTTGGTCGGTTTGATTATTATATATAGTTCGGTTCGGTTCGGTTCATGATTTTCGATCGATTCAGTTCGGTTATAATCAATTGCACACCCCTAGAGGATAGGACAACTAAATTGATGGCATCCAAATGAACACGAGTTAGAAAAATATCATTTGATAATTAATTTCTCCAAGGCAACACAATTTTATGACCGGAACACAATTAGTAAGCCAACATTCGATAATTAATATTTATTTAAAAATTTAATTATATTATAAATATAATATATTAGTTTGATATATTGGATTATTTATTATTAGTTTGTTACCTTAAATAATTATTTTTTTATAAATAAGAATTACATTAAACGAAGATTGCCGAATATCTACAAATTATCAAGGTAGACCTTGAGTCTTACAAAAAAAATAATGAGGCAAAATTTACAAATAACGAAAGTAAAACTAAACACTGAAAATAAAATAAATTTTTAAAACTAGCGATATACGATTGTCGTACAAAAAGGTCAAGCGATAATCAACAAAACAACGAAGAGCCTGATGCACGAAACAAACATTGAGAGAGTTTAAAAATAGTTTCAATAATATTTGCATAAAAAATAAGGAGATATTTCGTGAATTTATTTTAAAAATAATTTATTTCTAATAAAAATTTCATATTCAATTTAAGTTTTAAGAATCATTATTATATGCTGAATTTATACTATTATTGTTAAGATATAATAATGATTTTTTTTTATACGAGAAAATATCTCGATCAAGATGTAAGAGAGTGTTTCTTAACGTCATCAAGAGGCTTGCAAAGAGAAAATAAAGTTTAGGGCATGAATGAGATCACCTGCAAACCTTTTAATGCATAAGTCAGTATTGTGTTTGAAATGAAATTATAGTTTCACTAAGATTGTGAGTATATCTTAGTTTAGCGGAAAGTTCTCCTATTTATAGAGAAAAAGAGACTAACAAGGTAGCCATTAAACTTCTTTCTATATAATACAACTCCTTAATATTATTTTATTTTTGTGTGTTATGTCACAGAATTCTTGAACGTTCACCTAAGGGTATTTCGGTCATTAATCCCAAAGCGGGAGGATCCCATAAATGGTCCCCAGTCAAGATGCGTTTCACAAGAAGAATGCATAAGCAAATAGGCCAAAGAACCAAGCAATTGGCAAATGGGTAAATAGGCTAAGCTTGAGGGGCAAAAGGGTCCAAGATATATTTGGTATAAAAGGCAAGACGAAAGGGTCCAAAAGGGAGGCTGCTTCTAGAAGAAAAGGCTCTCTCTCTTTCTCTCGGAAAGATTAGAGCTATCTTGGAGAGCCTTGCTCCTTCGCGGCGGCTGGGATGGCTGGCGTTCTTCCTTCTCTGAGAGAAATCTTCTTCTCTTGGAGTTGCTTCTTCCAGAGGCGACCATGTTTTCTCTCTGAGAGGGCGTCGTCCCTCGGCAGTAGCAGGTCCCTTCGTAGCCTCTCTCTTTCTCTTGGTGACAGCCCTCTCGGAGAACTTCCCCTCGCCACTACAAGCCTCTCGGTGGTCTCTCTCGCGAAGGCGAGCCTTCCCATTGGGCAACAACAACGGTCTTCTAGGAGAGGGCTGCAACCCTCTCGGTGGCTCTTGGTAAGGTGGTTTGTGGCGGTAGCTTCTCTTGGTGAGGCGAGGCTGTCTTCCGGCGGCGATGGCTTTTCTCGGTGGCGGCCAGCTCATCTCGGGAAGGCTTCTTCCCGAGAGGCATCTCTCTCTTTCTATCTGTTTCTCTCTCTATGTGCAAAAGTATATATATGTATATATATATAGGTGGCATGTATAGGCGCGGTGGCTGTGCAAAGCATCAATATATATCTATATATAGTATGTAAACTTATGTATGAACATGGCAGTCAGATAGATTGGCCTGTGGCTGTGATATGGTGCAATGGCACGCCGTGTTATTATGATGCACCCTCAGACCCCCATATCTCTTAATATATATCATGCAACAGACTGTATATAATGTATAATGTTTATATGATGCCTCAAGTAATATGCCTATGCAATGTAATGTAGTATGTTGGCGTCCATGGAGTGGGATGCGCTCCCTAAGGGGAATAGTGGTCAAGTAATCATCGCTAAGCTTGGAACTGCGCTCGGATAGGTCCCATAGGGGCTGAGACCCTACTTCGGCAGCTTGCCATAAGGCCCATATTCTCTTGGAGGGCCTCCTAGGTTGACCGGCCCTCCCTGGGGCGAGGGGGGGGGGGAGGATTCCTTTTATGTCTGTCTGATTGCCACTAATGTGCAGGTACATCCTTGATTCCCTATAATAGTACCAAGATTGACCCTCTCTCGTCGAGAAAGGTATAACTGTTCCATATTCAATAATGACATGCTTTACTTGTTTATTGAATTGCTTTTCTATTGGTACTGACCTAATAGCATCGCAGGGTATACGTGGGTGAGGAATCCCTGCTTGCCTTCTAACTTGTTCCTGTGAGCACAGATGTGCTCTAGGCACATCGGAGGTCAATCCCCAAGTGATACCGAAGGTGCCCTTAGGAGACCATCTATGACCCCGACTAGGAAATCGGGGATCAGAGCTACCCAACGCCTATCTTCACCGGCAGACTCCTATCAGCTGCTGACCTCGTTCTGCCTCAGCTCCAGCTTTCTCGCATTACAAATTCTATTGTCGTAGTTTTAGGGCTACAACAATTGGCGTCGTCTGTGGGAAACAGATAAGAAGCTAATATCGACAAGGAAAACAACCAAGTATGCTAGCGTCAAATATCAATTGGGTAATACAAGAAAAACCCACACACCCCGTCTGGGGGCTGAAGGGATTGATTATCAATTGGGTTCCCTAATATGAAGCTATCGGAGATTGCGTACGGGCTTCCAAAAACCTTCAACGGCCCTAAGACGAGGTCCTTTAGTGGCCATGCTTACCCCATAATCCTTGATCAGGCATTAGCAACTGTTTTGCTCAGTAAACGCAGGGAATCAGGTAAAGACGATGATGCATTTAAAGCGTAGCAGGATTGTTAAAGGAGTTTGATTTGCATTGCTAATAAAAAGGTCACGATAACTTCTTCAGAATCATCATTGCCCAAGTCGGTGTATTGAGAGTCTTCAAGAAACACGAGGCAATGTCATTTGAGTGTTCCCCTATAAGCATGCAACTAAGGATAGGATAGTCAAGAAACTCAAGTGGACACGAAAGACAGTTAGCTATTACAAGATATGTCAAGAATATAACCCCAAGAAGGAGTGAGAAGCCAACTTAAAGTCCGCGACGTATGATCATCAGCAACTAGGGCACTGAGGATGACCCAGTATTGAACCTTTAAAGGGAAAGACTTTTTTCATGCTTCAGAGTTGGTGATAACAACAAAGTTGATTATGAACCCAAATACAATAAATTAACTATAAGGCTGTGGAAGTGACGTCTGTTATCCAAGCTTTAGGTGGTTCTTTATTTTATGAAGGAGTAGGAGCCATTGAGGTCTTCTGAAGCAAACTATGGAGCAATAATGAGGAGCTGTCAAGTCCACTTGTTGTAACAAGTCGTGAACTTTTACACTGCAAGGATAAAGGGAATGAAGCCTTTCAACATAAAAGACATGAAGAGACGGTGAAACATTATAGTGCTGCTGCATTAATCGGTGTTGGGTCTTGGCCTTTCGTAGTTATCTACTTTTGCAACCGGGTTGCTGCATATCAAACTTAGATCTAGATTATTGGTGCTATCGCAGATTACAGCCTAGCCATCACTCTCGTTAAAAGTCATAAAGGTAGTTTCTAGAAAAGCTACCTTGCGCGAGATAGTATTTTAATCGCTTTAAGAATGCTGCTACAAAGGCTCCCAATCTACGGGTCAACATAATAAACCCACTTTAGGTTAGCGATCCTCCTAGTAAATTTGACTGAAGCATGCCTCAAGAGAAGTTTTCAAATAAATGAGCTTGAGGAAATCAGAAATAAAGCATTCGAAAAGATTCTCCTTGGCCATCCTTATCAGAGACGTTGCTAGGGGGGATTACGAGCAGGACGTCAGAGGCGGTACATCCCAAGGAGTACCTCTTGATCCTGTAAAGAGTGGTTTTACCTTTTTAAAGTTTTGTCATATACTGTAACCTTCCTGAAATGAATAAAAGAGTATACCCCTTTGTATCCCTATGGATGAAGGCGATCTTATAAGCCGAACCCTATAAATCCCCCTTGCATCATGCATATATGTATATAGCTATCATAAAATGTGATGCATGAACTATGGCAAGAAGATAGGATGGACCACGTGATATGCTCAAACTCAACGGAGGCATATCAATTAGGGTGAGGAAAAGTTCAAGTCTTAAAAGGTTCGGCTTGACGAATGGCTATCTGGCGCTAAGACCATGGACCTCCTCTGATTCGTGAATGCGTTCCAATGCCATGCCCGCAGGCTAACCTAGATTCCTTGCTTGAGTCCAATGCTAAGCTAAGGTGCTAACCTTAACTCCTTAAAGGATCCGGTACAAAGCCTCTCGACAAACTTGGAACGACCAACAATAATTTGGCGGGTAATGTCAGGTTTAACCTAGATCCCTCGCGCCGGATGACCCCGAAGAGGCCTAAATGAGGATGGGGCCACAGAAGCGAAATGTTGGCACGAGTATCCTCAAGTTGTGGAGGTAGGCTAGGCAAGCCAAACGGCCGAAACAAAATATCAATACAAGTATTATCTTGTTGCGGACGTAGGCTAGGCATGCCGAACTGCCAAAACAAAATACCAATACAAGAATTCTCTTATTGCGGATGTAGGTTAAGCATGCCGAACTACTGAAACAAAATATTAATATAGAAAATCTCTAGTTCTAGACGTAGGCTAGGCATGCCAAACTATCGAAACAAAATATCAACGTTGGTATTCCCTAGTCTCAGGCGTAGGCTAAGCACGCCAAACCGCAGGAACAAAATATTGATACGAATATGCTCAAGTTGCGGATGTAGGCAAAGCATGCCGAACCGCCAAAACAAAATATCGACACCAATATTCTCTTATCGCGGACGTAGGCCAAGCATACCAAACCTCCGAAACAAAATATCGATATGGCTATCCCTTCCAACGCATATGCATGCCTCTGATATTCCCATAAAGGAATTCTTGATGTGAAAGTAAGCGAGGTATGCCTAACCCTATAAATTGTTTCATGAATAATACTCTTTGTGTGTTTGCTGTAAGATCTAGCGCAAGTGTCATGACCTTAACACAATGCTGAAAAACAACAGAGCTACCTGGAATAGCGGCGATAGGCCAGCAAGGGTAAAGGTAAGCCCACATCTTAAGAGGTTCGACTCGACAAATTGTAATCTGGTGCTAAGATCCTAGACTCGCTTAAATTCCCAGATGTGCTCCGATGCTATGCTCGCAAGCTAACCTGGATCCCTCGCGTGAGTTCGGTGCTAAGCTTGCGAGCTAACCTTGACTACTTGGTCGATCCGGCGCAAAGCCTCCCGACAAACTTGGAACGACTAGTGGTGTAAGCACCCCCACCTGGATATCCCAACCACATGGACTACCCGAATGAGAGCGCCTACGGGAGGAGAAAAAGTATGAAACACAAGACATAAACCACTCTGACATGTATACATAAGAATTAAAACAACGGAAGCTAAACTATACACATACATGCACTACAGGTACCTCGCTGGCACAACAGTCACATGATACATAAATGAAATACAAACTCCTGAGTCAACATACATGAGACACGGGGAATGACCTGGCTCAGTAAAAAATAAGAGAGTCAATCCTTCTCATACATCAGAGTCAACTAGGGCTGATGGGGGAATGACAGGGATTGACGGAATTGCCTGTACACCATAATGACTGCGACTAGATGCTATCTCCCTTGCCCTTGACCCACGCTGCCACTACCTGGAATGATGGAAAGCAAAGTGAGTCGAGAGACTCAGCAAGCATAAAGAAAAGAAAGGCTGAAGGCTGAACATATCTAATAAACTCTCCCTAGAACACCAACCCCCAAGCACACACAAGTCATGAGATGCCCAACATAGTGTAAAAACGTAAATAAGAACACAAATTAGTTCTTGGGGCCCACACAAGACACACGACACCCAAGTCCTATACCATCCTGCCGTTGCCCTGAAAGGCAACATATACCTCCAACAAACCTGTGCGCGCCGTCTCGGGTCGGTGCTCCCGTCACTCGAATGCCTGTGTTGGTCCTCCCGACATCCGAGCTGTAGGCTCCCTCGAAATGGTCCTCTCGTCCAAGACCTGTGAACTGTCGGTAACCATGCAATGCATATAAAAATGCAATAGCGTAGTGAGCGTCAATGTGATACATCGATCGACACCCATACATCCAGGCATTAGGCCATACTCCGCCCACATAGTAAACCACACGCGATGCATATACCCGGGCTAGATGTAATCTAACCATGCTAGAATGTCCATGTCCAAGTATACTAAAAAAATGAATACCCTAACATGCATCCCGTACCTATGTGCATATCAAACCATGAACTATAATACAACATAACGAACCATGCAGTAACTCACATAATGACAGAGTTAGTCAGCAGTACCTGACACCAGTCAATGGTCAGTGACTAGGAGTGTCCGCCCAACTGTCCACTTCAGGGCCATACAGTAGTCTACCCCAACGTCACCAAACAGCCGACCCCTGCCTCACTACTTGATAGCCGTAACCTACTCACACCCAGGAAATCCATAATCAAACTTGCACATCTAGGAACCTTGTCCCCAAGTTGGGTTCAGCATCATTTCGAAAGAAATGAGGGCGATACAAAACCCCCCTAGGCACACAACAAATAAAACCCCAATGAGTCTCATATTTAATTTAAATTAAATCATGCTAATAACATCCTCAATTCATATAATTAATATGCGAAACTGAAATGAATTAAGGGAAAGCGTGGGTTCACTAAATGAAGAGAGCTTGCCTCTATTTAGCTGTTTCCAGCGTTTTCAAGCTTGCACGCCACCAAATTAATACACGTTGCAAATTAACATAAACTCCCAAAATTAATAAAATCGGACCCAAAATAAAATTCCAACCATATAGAATGATTAATACATATTTCTCTACTCACCTAGTTAATTAAAACTCAATTAAACCTCATTTAATCTTGGATTCCCCCCCTCCCCAAATTTCCCATTTCTTCACCAATGCGTGCCATCTTCTTCTGTAATTTTTCCTTGCTGTTTCACGACTTCCTTTGCCCGAACACACACTACAAAATGGCCATTTAAAGGCAAAAAAGAAGCGGCTCCGCGAGCGCTGCGTGGCAGCCAAATGCTGCCCACCGCCTCACATGAAACGACGTCGTTTTGTGGGCTTGAGGCTGATTAAAAATCAGCCATTTTTCCCCAGCCGCTCGCAGGCTCCCCTAAGGCTCAAACCCGCGACCGTCCGCATGCCCACCTCGTGCGTGACCACCTGGCTCCAGCTACACCTTTAACATATAAATGCACTCAATTAATCTTAAAATAACTTCCAACCACTTTCCAGATTTTACATTTTAGCACTCTCAATTTCCATCCATTAATTACACACACACACACCCTAACTTCCATTTTCACTTATTCCATTAACACCCCAAATTTCCAGAAATTCACCCAATTAATTCCATCATTATTTCCATAAATATTTCCAAGTAATTTAATTAATTATCCTTAATTTCCTATTTCCTCAAACAACATAAATCATTATTTTCCCTTAAATCTCCAAATACCCAATAATGGCCTCAACACTGCTATTTAAAATTATTAATTATCTCCAAATTTGGGATGTTTCAAGTGGTAATTCAAAGAAAGGTCCCGGATCTAACCTAGATTCCTTGTGTTGAATGAACTTGAAAGAGCAACGTGGAAGAAATAGGGCTTGGCCCTACCATCTTAGACGAGCCCACCCAATGGTGATCTAGCGTAATGGCCTTGAACCTTCCTAGATTCCCGGACGTGTTCTGATTCCATGACCACAGGCTAACCTGGATTCCTTGCATGAGTCCTGTGCTAAGCCTATGAGCTAACCTTGACCCCTTGGTTGATCTGGTGCAAAGCCTCTAGACAAACTTGGAATATCCGATGAAAATTCGACAATGGAGCTTGAGAAGAACACAGATCCCCTGTGGTAGACGGGCTTGAGAAAGTAAATCAAAAGTGGAAAGCACGCACAAGGCCGAGCGTTCAACGTGGATTCCCGGATGTGTTCCAATGTCAGGTCTACAGGCTAACCTGGATCCTTTGCATGAGTTCAGTGCTAAGCCCATGAGGTAACCTTGACTCCTTGGTCGATTCGGTGTAAAGCCTCCCAGCAAGACTTGGAACGAATGTTGGAAATCTAGTTACTGACTGTGGGCCGAATCTAGATCTTATGTGACAGGTAAGTCTGAGAGAGCTGTCGCAAGACAATGCCTCCACCAATACTCTAAGACAAAGTCGCCCAGCTGTGATCTAACGTAATGGCCTTAGACTCTCCCCGATTCCCGAATGTGTTTCGATGCTATGCCACCAGGTTAACCCGAATCCCTTGCGTGAGTCTGGTGCTAAGCTTAAGGGCTAACCTTGACTCCTCGGTAGATTTAGAGCTAGGCCACTCGAAAAACTCAGAATGTCCAGTGGAAATCCAATTGTTGACCCCGAGTCGAACCTAGATCTCCTGCGGTAGACAAGTCTGAGAAGAGAATGAAGAAATACCAAGCACATATAATAATTAAGTGTCTGTCCTGAATTCTCAGATGTGCCATGCCCACAGGCTAACTTGGATCTCTCGCTTAAGTCCGGTGTTGAGCTCCTGTGCTAGACCTTGACTGATCCGGTACTAAGCCTCCTGACAAATTGGGATGTTTGGTAGGAATCCAGCATAAGACCTCAGGACAATCCTAAGTTTCCTATGGTGGGCAAACCTTGAAAAAGATGGAATGAAAAGAATTCAAAAGAAAAGCAAAAGCTAGACTAGTATGTCGATGGATGAGGTAGCACAACTGGCTACTGGAGAGTCGTTATTGTAGCCCTGGTTAGAATGTCCCTAAGGTTTTTTGGCTTACCTAAAATGTTATCTTCCACATCTTAGAACGCCTCTAGGATGCCTTAAGAAATACTCTCATCTCTAGCACACCTTGAATCTGTGACTTAGGGACGTTGGTAATGTCATCTCTCGTCTTCAATTTGAAATACTCGAAAGAGCTTCGAAGGCTAGGGTCATGTAGGTGATAGTCCAAAGCGGTGATGAGAGTCACTTAAGATAAATTAGACCTGCCAGAGAAACAATTAGGGATGATGTAAGAATGGCTGGTGAAGGCAGGTTTGATCTAAAATGTGAGTTAAAAGCTTTTTTTTTTTAAGACGATGGTCTTGTCCTAAGTATAAATGCTAAGAGTCTCGGAATCTCGTATATTGATGTCAGAAGACCAGAAGACAACAACTTTCTGAAGAGAGATGGAATAGAGAATGGATCTAATGTGAAAATGTATTATGGGATGGTTTTAGGAAAGAGAAGAAGAAACAGTGGTTGCTAGTCTTTAAGGCAAGATATGATGAAATGTGGTTATGATATAGATGGCATCAATCACCTGGGGAATTAGTTTAAACTAGGGTGAATGGCTAAAGATAGACATTTTTTACACAACAACGGGGTTGGAGTAGAACACGTGGGCAATCATATTTCACTAGGTGTTATGATAGAATACCAATAGAATCCCTAGAATAGGGTAAGCAGAGCCATTAATAATGGTAGGAAAGAGAAACACTCTTAGCACAATGATTTTAGATTGACAGCATCATCTCACACCTTCGATTCAAGACACTTGTAGGAGTTTAGCAAATCAAGTTCGAATTAGCGATGATCCAAGGCATTGGTGAGAGTCACCATAGGCAAATGCATCATCTAGGGATTGACCCACCGAGGCATTTCGATCCTAGAAAAATCCGACTTAGCTCAAGCCCAAGCCTTAGGACTAGTTTTCGGGCGCTTCCTTGTTAATAAGGCCCGTACTTCCATAAGCCCATTCAATAGTATTTTAGAGGCACATCGATATCTTTCCCTCGAGCGAGTCATTCTTTATCATGGATGCCTTAAGTTGCACCTTCGTATCTTTCGCCACCCACTCGGCATAGTAGGTTGTGCCTTTGTATGGCTATCGAGCCTTACCTCAATAAATAATATCATTTTAGTGTCAGTGCGAGGTCGAGAATCCTAAAAGAGTAGTTTTGTCCATCGAGGTAGGTGGACGCGAGAGTGGCATTAGTCTTCCCTTTGACTTAACAGTCAAAGAAAAGACTAGGGGGCTATTGTTGTGCCATAGAATTCTTGAGCGTCCACCTAAGGGTATTTCAATCATTAAGCCCAAAGCGGGAGGACTCTAGAAGTGGTCCCAAGTTGGGACGCATTTCCCAAGAAGAATTCATGAGAAAATAGGCTAAGGAACCAAGCTAATGGAAAAGGGGTAAATAGGCTAAGCTTGAGGGGCAAAAGGATCCAAGATATATTGGGTATAAAAGGTAAGGCAAAAGGGTCCAAAAGGGAGGCTGCTTCTAGAAGAAAAGGCTCTCTATCTCTCTCTGTAACGCCCCACTCCCACTTACGGGTGTTACTCGTGAATAGTCAACTAACTATTTGTTGTTACCAAAATACAACAATTAAAAACTTTTATGGGTGGAGCGTGCGTGAATGCCGTTGAACCCGAGATTGGAACCAGTAACGATTTTACTGTCACTTCCGAAGCCACGTCTTCTGAAGCTAACCCTTCCGAAGGGACAAAGATGTCTTCCGAAGTATAGGACGGTGCTTCCGATCTGTGTCAAGTGAGAGCTTCCGAAGAGCACGATTAGGACTTCCGAAGGTTATGCTGTTTACTGTCTTCTGAAAATTCGCCAACAAACATGGTTACTGGAGTAATCTGCCGAATGAGATCTTCCGAAGGTAATCTTCTGTAAGAGAGTAGTTAGAAGGCTTGTGGGATTTTTCCCACGAAGACCCTCTGAAGCTTAAGTCAGTACGGAAGGGGCACTTAAGCAAGGTGAGAAAACTAAGATCTTCGGAAGGTGAGAAGTTAGAGAAAATACCAATGTTCGAGAAAAAGAAAAAGATCCTTTTGGCTTGATAAGCTTGGCCTTATATAGAAGTCAATAATTCACCGTACCTGATAGTTCAGAAGATGGCTTCCGAAGAACACTTTTAAACTTGCAGTTCAAAATGTCACTTTCCGAAGATCGATGCCGAAGCCTTCTTCCGAAGCCCACTTTCGAAGTGCTCTTCCGCAGCTTGCTTCCGAACCCTGTTTCCGAAGCTTAGATTCACTTCATGCTTCACTTGCTTCCGATTATTGGGGCACCACAATTGTACTCCACTCTTTATTTTGTATCTACATAATTAAGAGTATTTTCTACATTGACCGCACCAAGGATCGCATGCTGGATTTTCGAAGGCGCGCTTTGGAAGATTTCTTCTGAAAAAGGTCGATTGAGTTTCCGCCAGCTGGGTATAAATAGATAGGCCCCACCATTTCGGCACTTCGACACAGTCACACTAGTTCAAAAAAGGGGTCTTCTCTCTATCTCCACATTTCCTTCCGAAGAAAATATCTTCCGAAGAGTAGTCACTGCACATCTTTCCGAAGGCCCCATTTCTGAACGAATTCGAACGCTAGGTAACCGTTCCGTACACGTCCCGTAGTTTTAAAAGCTTCCGAAGCTAATCCAAATCTAGTGTTTATCTTTCTAAGCCTTTGATTGACCTTCCAAAGAAAACCAATTCCGGACCAAACGAATAATTGCCTTCTGAAGGAAAATACTTCCGAAGCGCGTTATCCTTCCGAAGCACATACCCATTTTTCGCATGGTCTCCTTTTTCCATCGCTTTTTTTGATTCTGATTCTTCTTACTATGGCTAGTGGAAAAATTTATTATCATGAGGTCGATTCCCGTGGAGCCGAGCACTTCTTTTTAAAGGGTAAATGCTCTCGTATGAATGAAAATGATGTGGCCCTTATGCATAAAAATTATAATATTCCTAGGGAGTATCGCACTCGGCTTCCTCGCCCTGAAGAAAACTGCGCGGTGGACGTAGAAGCAGGGTGGGTGAGTGTCCATGAGGCTAGCTTTCGCTTAGGTTTTCATCTTCCTCTCCATAATTTTGGTCTTAAGTTTCTTCGTCTTAGTGGGCTTGCCCCCGGCCAACTACATCCCAACGGTTGGGCTCAATTAGTTAGTTTCTTCATCATCTGTTGTGAGAACGACATAGACCCTACCGTCAACTTCCTCTATTGCCTTTTCCTTTTACGCCTAGTCAAGGAGTGCTTTCACATGTACACCCTGCAGCGGATCCGAGGTGAGCCTCTCTTTTTTGAGTCCCCTTCTCGAAAAGCTTTATTTGATACTCGGTGGTTCTTGGTTCAACCTCCGAACGGGGTGTGGAATGCTCCTCGCGAATGGCGCACCGATCCTGAGAGAGTGGGAAAACCTATATTAAGTGCGCCCCTTTCTGAGCTTAGGGAGAGATATGAGGATAGCCGTCGCGTTATTACTCGAGGTGGTCCTAAACATCTTCTTGGCCTCTTGACTGTGGACAGATTAATAAGGGTGGGTTGGATTCCAGAGTGTGGCGAACCTTCTCATTGCAGGGTGCCCAGGGCCCTGTGCTCAAGCACTCTAGTTAATCTGCCACCTGTCACCACGGCGGGAGGGGGGGACGCTCCTCTCGAGGAACAACCTTCTCTTGAGGATGCGGACCCCCTAGCTATTTTTCTATTTTCCTTGTTTTAAGCTTTGCCTTCAAGTCACTTCAGGGTTTCTGACCTCTTTTTTTTTTTTTTTTTTTTTTTCATTCAGCCATACACCACTTAATGAGATTTGCTAATCAACGGGTCGCTCCTAGGGCAACTCAGGCTGAAGCTCCTCCATGATTCGATCCTCAAGATGGGACCCCTGTTCTTGACACTCACATCGCCGAATAAAACAAGGGGGTAGGGCAGACCTGGGCTCCCCAGCGCCACCGGCATCGAAGGAGGAAGAGGAGCTGCCGCTAAGAAGCAGAGGCGGACTTTGCAACGTTTCAACTTGCCGATGACCCTCCAGTCCACGATTCGCCAGCAGAGCTTACTCCTGGCGTTCCTACCTTTTCTCCGCTCAAGATGGATGTGTCTGCGGCCATGAGTGGGGCTCTTCACCATGGGCGTGAGCCGGCTAGGGATGAAGCGGGTCCTGAGGGCGAGGTTACTTCTCGATTTGACCAAGCCGCCGTCGATGCAGTCCATGCAAGTGGTCGAGGTTTGTATCGTCGTGATCAATCCCCAATGTGGCGATCGTCGGACCTTGCACATGGAGAAGGGGTCAACATCGAGAGGATTGGCCCCAATCTTCCCCGTGCCACCTGACACTCACTAAGGGGTGATACAATTGGATGCCAATTATTGGGTTTGCGGGGAGCGACTCGACATGCAACCTGGGGTTTTGGATACGGATACTATTGATATGCCCGGTGTTGGGGCTCGCCTACTCTATTCTTCCATCCTTCCTCGCGATGAAAATTGATACTTTCGCAATTCTCCCCAGGACATGGATGAGTTTGAACGCTATCTTGCGATTGTATGCTTCCTTACCTTTTCGTATTTGTCTTTTTTGACTTATCTTTTTATACGTCTCTCATTATCCTCTCATGCCCTTTCTCGCAGGGTGCTCAAGGTGCCGTGGTGACCAATGCTATGAATCGTGATCGACTGGCTCGCCAGGAGGCACAAATTTACGACTGGACACATAAATCCTTCCAGTGGAAAGAGGACGAACATGTCCTAAACATGACGATCCGCCATCTGGAGTCAGATAAGACCAACCTTGAGGCCCGACTTCATGACCTCTCTATAAGTCGCCAGGCAGCTGAAGATAATGCTTGTAAATGGGAAGAGGCTTTAGAGGCTCGTAACCAGGCATACGAAGAGAAGTTGTCTTTTCTAGAGGAGGCCCAAGGGGAGGTGTCTTGTCTGAAAGGGGACTTGGCCTGCGCAGAGGAACGGGCTGCCCATGCTCGAGTAGAGGTAGAAAGAATGCGCGAGAATAGGCAACGAGAGATCGACGAAGCGACAAGGGATGCCGTGAAGCAGTACCGTCTTTTGAGGGATTGCTTTCGTCGCAAGGATAGTTATGCCAGCTGCTTCTCGAAGTTTGGCTTTTATCTCTGTCGCAACTTCATTGAGACCAGGCGCCCGGGGGATTCCTTCTCGGAGGCAACTTTTGACAATGCTATGTCTGCTGGCACCCCTCTCGACTGGAGGAAGTACGAGCCGGACGATTTAGGACTTGAAGAATGTATAAGATAGGCGCTAGAGGACGACCTCAGCAACTTGCAGGGTCCATGGAGTCCTTACATCTTGGAGTTCGAGGAGGGTGAAGTAGGTGTTAGTTTGTGTAACACCGCCCAAATGATCGAGAGAGAACCGGGGCTAGACACTGCTGCTGATGCTTCCCCGCATTTGCTCTCAGGAGAAGGTTCGGGCCATGCGGGTCGCCCTCCAGCTGAAGATTAGTGTAGGCCCTGTAACGAATGCTGGCTTTTTCTCAAGGCATTCTTCTTAGAATTTCTGAGTCCCTACTTTTTGCCGTCGCGCCTTATTTTGTCAGTTTTGGGTGAACGTAAATATTGGGAGTCGCTTTAACATGTCGCCTGTACTTGTCTTATTTTCAACATTATACAATCCGATTGTACTATTTTTACTTGCTTGTTGGTTACATGACTCGCGCACTCATACTTTTTCGAGCTTTGATTGGAAATCTAGTTCGTTTTGTTTTTAAGGCCTTTCGACTCTAGGAGATCCGAGTTAGGCTTCACCCCTTTGACGCGTTTATGAGATTCTTTCAACAGTCCTTGAGCTTTCTATTTTGATACAGACTGGGGGCTGGATTAGTTAGTAGCTTGGTTAAGGATTTTTTCCAGGTGATCGAGTTTTGCTGGGAGACCTAGGCGCCAGATCGTCTGAGGAGTCGGGTCTCGCTTAGATGCATAGCACTAGACTTAGTCGAGAGATCTAGGTGAGTCTACGAGCATTGACATCGGTTCTTTTACCCCTATGACCACCACTCTATGGTCTTGTATGTTTTCGGGGGGCTAGGTTTGGCCAGTGGCTTGGTTAGGGATTCTTCCCAGGTGATCGAGTTTTGCCGGGAGACCTAGGTGCCAGATCGTCTGAGGAGTCGGGTGTAGCTTAGATGTGTAGCACCGGACTCAGTCAAGAGATCTAGGTGAGTCTGCGAGCATTGACATCGGCCCCTATTAATCCCGATCCGGCCTGGGGTCACAGGCGCCTCATATTTATCGGCTGACTTGGGTTTTGCGTGGCATGGGTGTCCTTTATTCCATCTTACAATCGTCTTACCATCTTCTGTCCCAGCGAGAGAGTCAGCCTACCTTTAGCGTATCTAGGGCCAATAACCAATCCGGTTTGGGGTTCCTTCCAGGTGTCCAAACTTTACCGGGAGACCTAGGCGCCAGATCGTCTGAGGAGTCGGGTCTAGCTTAGATGCATAGCACCAGACTCAGTCAAGTGATCTGGGTGAGTTTGTGGGTACAAGCGTTGGATCATCTGTGGACCCTGGCCCGGCATGTGGTCATGTGCACCTGATTTTCCCCGTGTTACCCTGACCTCGTTTGGGACCTTTGCTGGGGGCGTCGTACCTGTACCATACATTCAGATGCTAAAGACATAAGAGATCTTACGTGGTTCGGTTTATAGTTTTGCCTACTCCATGGGAATACATAGGGATATTCTTTTATTTATAGGGGAACTGTTACATAAGAAAATTAAAAGGAACTTCGGTTCTTAGGGGAGCCAGGTAGCGCCCCTTGCAACGAACGCATCTCCATGTCTTCAGCCTCGAATCTTCTATCGCTGTTCTCGATTGTCTGGGCAGTAAAGTATCTCTTGAGGTGCATAGTATTCCAGGTCTTGCTCATCATCTCTCCTTACAACGTCTGTAGCACACAAGTGTTGGGCCCCAGAATTCTTTGTACCTTGTAGGGCCTTTCCCAATTCGGTCTGAGCTTTCCTTCCTCCCGGTGGGCAGTTGTAATCACCGTTTTCCTGAGCACCAAATCCCCTTCTTGGAACATTCGAGGTCGGACTTTTGCATTATAATAGCTAGCGATTCTTCTCTGGTATGCTACTAACTGCACAACTGCCTTCTCTCTCAACTCATCTATCAGGTCCAGGCTTTCCCTTAAACTGTCTGGATTTCTCTCTTCATTGAAAGCCACAACTCGAGGCGAGGCAAGGTCTATTTCCACTGGAATAAAGGCATCCGTCCCATATACCAAATTGAATGGTGTCTCCCCCGTAGATACGCGACTGGTGGTGCGGTTAGCCCACAAAACACTAAAGAGTTCATCGGCCCATCTGCCTTTAGCTCGTTCTAGTCGAGTCTTCAACCCATGGAGAATAGTTTTATTGCTTGCCTCTGCCTATCCGTTGGCCTGTGGGTAGGCCACGGATGCCATCCTTAAACTGATCCCCCACCTTTTACAAAAGGTCCTAAAGGCTTCAGAATCAAACTGCGTTCCATGATCCGTGTTGAGAATACGGGGTTTTCCGAAGCGGCAAATTATGTCCTTCCATATCATCCCCTCTACCTTTTTCTCAGTTATTGTTGCTAACGGTTCAGCTTCAACCCACTTTGTGAAGTAATCCGTGGCCACCAACAAGAATTTCCTTTGTGCTGACACCATAGGGAATGGGCCCAAGATGTCTAGCCCCCATTGTGCAAACGACAACGGCTGAAATATCGGTTGGATAGATGACGGGGGCCGTACTGTTAGAGGGCCGTGCTTTTGGCATTTATCACATGTCCGCACTTTCTGGGCTGCGTCTTGTTTTAGGGTGGGCCAAAAGAAACCTGCTCGTAGGACTTTACCAGCCAACGCTCTGGCACCAAGATGCTCACCGCAGTCTCCCTCGTGAACTTCTTCCAGGGCCTGATCTGCCTCCCGTGTCCCCAAGCACTTGAGTAACGGTACTGAATACCCTCTCTTATACAGCTCTTGGCCGATGACTATAAAGCGGGCTGCCTTGGTCTTCAACTTTCTTGCTTCCGAGGGCGCTGCTGGAAGCTCCTGGTTAAGCAGATATTTCAGTATCGGCGTTCTCCAATCGTCAACTATATCAATGCAATGAACACCTTCTTCACTTGTTTCCACACTCGATCGTTGTAGGACCTCCATGTGAATCAATCGTCTGGAGGGGTCTCGAGCGGAGGCCAATTTGGACAGTGCGTCAGCGTGCTGGTTAAGAGACCTATTGATCTGTATGAGTTCAAAGCATTCGAATCTAGGAGAGAGCTCCTTCACCTTCTGTAAATAACGGGCCAATAGTGGTTCCCTTACTTCAAAAGTGCCTTGGAACTGTTGTACCACTAATTGCGAGTCGCTATGGGCCGTCAAGTTTTTCACCTCCAATTTTTCTGCCAACTTCATTCCAGCTAACAATGCTTCATATTCTGCTGTATTGTTCGAGCTAGGGAAGATGAAGCGTAGGGAGTACTCTAACATCTCTTTTTCAGGGGAGATTAATACAACCCCCGCCCCGCTTCCTTTGGCGTTAGATGCCCCGTCCACAAACAACATCCATGCTTCCGAGCAAGCTTTTTCTACCGCAGGTGAGTGAGTGCACTCCACTATAAAGTCTACCAACGCTTGCCCTTTTATTGCCTTCCTAGGCTCGAAGCTGATATCGTATTCGCTGAGCTCAACTGCCCACTTAGTTAGTCTTCCTGAACACTCTGGCCTCTGTAGAATCTGTCTTAACGGTTGATCTGTCAATACTGTTACAGCGTGGGCTTGAAAGTAGGGTCTCAATTTTCTTGTTGCCATTACCAAGGCCAAAGCCACCCTTTCAGGGTGGGGATACCGTGCCTCAGCCCCCTGTAACACTTTGCTTGCGTAATATACCGGGCTGTCAATCTGGCCGAGTTGTCTGACAAGAACGGAACTCACCGCCTGATGGCTGATCCCAAGGTACAGGCATAATTTTTCTCCGACTTTCGGCCGTGTCAATAGAGGAATCTCCTTTAGATATGCTTTCAACTCTTGGAAAGCTTTCTCGCACTCAGGAGTCCACTGAAAACTCTTGCCTCCCTTTAAAGCTTTGCAGAAAGGGAGGCTGCGCTCAGCTTGCTTGGAGAGAAATCTGCCCAAGGCCGTCAATCGACCGTTCAATCTCTGAACTTCTTTTACAGATGATGGGGGCTGCATGTCAATTACCGCTTGCAATTTTTCAGGGTTGGCCTCTATCCCTCTATGAGTGATCATATATCCAAGAAATTTTCCAGACTTTACTCCGAACGTACATTTATCCGAGTTCAGGCGCATGTTATTCTTTCTAAATATCGCGAAGACTTTCTCAAGTTGACTGGAATGAGACTCACCTTGCCTGCTCTTCACTATCATGTCATCCACGTATGCCTCCATCACCCCCCTAATAATTCTTTGAACATTTTGTTGACCATCCTCTGATATGTGGCCCCCGCATTCTTTAAGCTGAAGGGCATTACCTGGTAACAGTACGTCCCTTTTTCTGTTATAAAAGCCATTTTCTCCGCGTCAGGCGGGTACATGCTGATCTGGTGGTAACTTGAGAACGCATCCAAGAAGCTCAATACATCATACCCGGAGGTGATGTCAACCAGCCTGTCTATTCGGGGCAGCGGGTAGGAATCTTTAGGGCAGGCCTTGTTCAAATTGGTAAAGTCAATGCACATCCGCCATTTTTCGTTGGCCTTTGGTACCATTACAACGTTTGCCAGCCATTCAGGGTATTGAACCTCCCTGATAAATCCTGTTTCCAGAAGCTTGTCCACTTCTTCCTCCATATGTCTCAGTCTTTCTGGGGCGACGTGTCTTTTCTTCTGCTTGACCGGCCGAACTTCTGATCGCGCATTCAGGCGATGGGTCATAATGTCTAGGCTGATCCCAGGCATGTCGGCTGGTGTCCAGGCGAATATGTCTGCATAAGAGCGCAAACATTTGATAATTTCTTCTTTCTCTTGACTTGCTAGTTGACTTCCCACGCGTACTTGCCGACCTTCATCGCCAGGATTTAGAGGGATTGCTTCAAGCGGCTCTACCAGCTGAGGTTTGTTGGCCTCGAGGGTTTGCTCGCCAATCAACAAGGTCTCTTCAGTCAACGCTTTTCCTTTTTCCATTGCACCCTGCGTGGAGCTCACATAACATACTTTGGCTTGTTTCTGATTACCCCTTACTTGTCCGACCCCATGAGGAGTGGGGAATTTCATCAACAAATACCCTGGAGAGATGACAGCTCTCATAGCGTTGATAAGGGAACATCCCAATATCACATTGTAGGCTGAGGAGAAAGTTCTGACCACCATAAAATTCACCTGTCAGGTGATCACTTGGGGGTGGTCTCCGAGCGTAACGGGCAATTGAATCGATCTGACCATCGGTACTGCCTCTCCCGTGAAGCTATATAGGGGGGAAGCGACTATTTTTAGTCGATCATGGGCAACGTGTATCTTCTCAAAGCAATTCCAATATAAGAGGTTCACAGAGCTTCTGCTATCTACTAGTATTCTTTCAATCGGGTGCTTGGCAATGATAACACAGATAACCAAAGGGTCATTGTGGGGGAGTGACACACTTCCCTGGTCTTCCGGTGCAAAAATGAGGGGGTCCTCGTCTTCTTGGATCTTCTCTACCGAATTAACGTGTAACTCCTAGCGCTCATATGCCTTTCTGGAGGAGGAGGAGTCTCCTGCCAAGTTCTCTCCTCCCGAAATTACATGTATCCTCTCCATAACAGGTTCATTTCCATCTTCTCCACCAGGTCTTTCTTCCTCCTTCCTCAGGTTGTTTCTTTCCCCCTCTCTTTGTTGGGGTGGTTGGCTTTCTCTTCTATTTGGAGCGTACCCCCTCGGACGTGTGGATCTTCCCTGATTGTTTCTTCTGGATTCTTCCCTCCTGCCTTGCTGGTTCTTGGGTTTATCCAGTATGAATCGATCTAACTTCCCTTCTCTGATTAGTTGCTCAATTTGATTTCGTAGTTCTTGGCACTGTTTTGTAGTATGCCCTGGGGACTCGTGAAATTTGCAAAAAGAGTCCATGTTCCTCCCCATTGGCTGGTTGGTGTGCGACGAAAAATTGATGAGCCCGGTATGAGCAATGGAGGAAAGGACGGTGGCCCCTGGCTCAGTAAGGGGTGTGAAGCTTCGGAATGGCATCTTGGGAGGCTCTTCTATTCTCTGTATGTTCACTGATCTTTCTAGCCCAACGTCGCTCAACCTTCCTCTTTTTTTACCTTCCCATGCTTCCAAAATTTCCATTTGGACAATAAACTGCTCGGCTCGGGCAAACAACTCAATCATTGAGCTCGGTTCGGTTTTGGCTAGGGATCTTCTGAGCGGGGCGTAAGTGGTTCCATTAAGCAAGGCGGATGTGGCAAGGCCTACTGGGAGGTCTCTTACTTCTTGTGTGGCAGCCCTAAACCTCTCAATGTATTGTTTTAGCGACTCGTTTGGCCTCTGTTGCAAGCTCATCAAGTACATGGCACTCTTCTTCTTCGGAACGTAAGCAGAGAATGCCTCCAGAAATTCTTTCTTCAATTATTCAAATGATCGGATATGCCCGGCGGGTAGCTCAGTGAACCACTGTTGAGCCTGTCCTGCCAGTGAGAGAGGGAAAGCCTTGCATCTGGTGACCTCGTTCCACTCATGTAGCACAGCCATCGCGACGAAGTGTTGCAAATGCCTCTCGGGGTCCTCATTCCCCGAATACACCAGGAGCTGTGGTAACCTGAACCCTGATTGTACTGGCTGTCTTTGAAGCTCTTCAGATAATGGGAATCCTTTCACGGGTGCTTCTATTGGCGTCGTCCCGATTTGTTTATGTTCTAATACTTCTTCTATGAGGTGCTTGACGTCAGATGCCTTAAGTGTTTCCTTCTCCACTTTATTCCTGCCAGGGGTTGGAACACAAAGGGCCCTTGAGTGGGTGCTTTCTGCCGTTTCTTCATACATGGGAGCTTTCCCTGGCCTCCTGTCATGGATTCTCCCTGGATTCTCTGTTGACGGAACTTGATCATTACACCTGGGGGTCCCGATTCTTATCCCTTGGTAAGGTTCCCTCAGGGGGTTATCTAAGGATCTCCAATATCCTTTTACGCCTATTTGTCCTGCTTGGGGAATGTGAATGTCTGACATCAACTCCTGTAACAGGATAGTGATCCCTTGTAATTTTCTCATACTCTCTTCATTACTTGTTCTGAGTTCATTGTTTTGGTTCTTTAGCTCTTCAAAATTCTTCTATAGTTGTTCATAATCCGATAGTAGAACCGTGGGTGGTGCTGCCCTTGAAGGCTTTGGTGGTACCAAAGTTACCGTAGGGTTCCTCCTTGGAACTGAGGATTGTCCCAGGGAGTGCTGCTCTTGATTAGCCTGCATCATAGGTGGGTTTTGTCTCCCTTGCCTCCCCACCTGTCCTCCTATACCGACAACATGCACCTCCCCTTGCTCTGAATGTTCTATAACACCCAATCCAACAGTCTGGCGGCCTTCCAACGTTCCTGGAATGTTACCCGAGCGTGTCTCATTGTCTAAGTGATCTTCCAAAAGTCCCCGTATAGCAGGTAGCACATGGCTAGGGTCTCCTGTTCGGGAGCGAGAGTTCCTTCGGGTTGCATTAGGCAGATTTGCTAAACCAGTTGACTTTGTTCGTCTCGGCATCTTGTAAATGTGCTTTTTGTTTCATTTCCCATAGACGGCGCCAAATTGTTGTTGCCAAAATACAACAATTAAAAACTTTTATGGGTGGAGCGTGCGTGAATGCCGTTGACCCTGAGATTGGAACCAGTAACGATTTTACTGTCACTTCCGAAGCCACGTCTTTCGAAGCTAACCCTTCCGAAGGGACAGAGATGTCTTCCGAAGTGTAGGACGGTGCTTTCGATTTGTGTCAAGTGAGAGCTTCCGAAGAGCACGATTAGGACTTCCGAAGTTTATGTTGTTTACTGTATTCCGAAAATTCGCCAACAAACATGGTTACTGGAGTAATCTGCCAAATGAGATCTTCCGAAGGTAATCTTCTGTAAGAGAGTAGTTAGAAGGCTTGTGGGATTTTTCCCACGAAGACCCTCCAAAGCTTAAGTCAGTATGGAAGGGGCACTTAAGCAAGGTGAGAAAACTAAGATCTTCGGAAGGTGAGAAGTTAGGGAAAATACCAGTGTTCGAGAAAAAGAAAAAGATCCTTTTTGGCTTGATAAGCTTGGCCTTATATAGAAGTCAATAATTCACCGTACCTGATAGTTCGGAAGATGGCTTCCGAAGAACACTTTTAAACTTGCAGTTCAAAATGTCACTTTTCGAAGATCGATCTCGAAGCCTTCTTCTGAAGCCCGCTTCCGAAGCGCTCTTCCGCAGCTTGCTTCCGAACCCTGTTTCCGAAGCTCAGATTCACTTCATGCTTCACTTGCTTCCGATTATTGGGGCACCACACTATTCACTCACTAAGGCAATTATGAAGAGATGGGCTATGTTTCAATAAGAAACTTTCTAGGTGGGAACTAGGCTTCGCCCCTCTCTTCGCTCCACTTAAGGATCCGGAAAAATATCGAAAAAACCTTGCAAAAATAAATCTAGAACCTTAGTGAAGCGTCACACTTCTCAAGCTCTTAATAAAGAGCCAAGGATGACTTATCCCAGGATTTGACAAAAATAAGCAAACCATACACGATTCATTTAACTATGGCATAAGGCCTTAATTATTAGAAAATAAAATTTAGCCCAACTATTAACCCATTTTTCTCACTTCCAAATCCTTCAAAAAATATTTGGGTTAATCTTTCTTTAAAAAATTTAATAAAATTTTTCATAGCAAATTTTCATTGATTTTCCTTTTATTTATTTCAAAAATACCTCAAATTTCCAACCTTTAGGAAGTAATTTTTTTTAAAATTCAAACATTAAGCTTCCTCATCCATTTTTCGAAATTCAAGGAAAATACACCTTTATTTTTATTTTCTAAAATATAAGAATTTTCCCAAAATGCCTTAAGATTTACATTAATTTAAAAGTATTTTGGAGGCTCAATCCACATTTATTTATTTATTATTATTATTATTATTATTATTATTATTATTATTAATATGCTTTTATTTCAGAATTTACAGAAATAACATAATAAAAAAAAATAAAATTTAAGAAGTAGCAAGGGCATGTGGTAGGCCCCAGCTGCACCCCCAGTGCGTGGGCCACGAGCCCACGCACGAACTGCCGCGCAGGCTGCCTGCTAAGCGAGTGCACGCCCGCTGCTCGCGGCCATGCCAGCCGCGCCTCAACCGCATGCCCAGCCTCGCCAGCCCGACTTTCACCAAATTTTTTGTTTTGTTTTAAAGCTATAATTTTCCAGAATAGCCCTTTAACCCAAAATACTTCCAAACGTCAAAGTTTTCCTTTACCCATCCACATTAAGCATACATACATATCAACTAAATAAATACATCAATACACAAGTTAAAACTTACACCATCACACACTTTTCTTGCTCCATTTCCTTCAACCTTCCAAAACTTTCTTTCCTTTAGAAGATTCCCCACCTACAAAGAGGTCAAAGGACCTTATGAGCCATTGCTCAGTAAGTGTGCTATGCATAAGTAAATGTAAAATGATAAAAACATGTAATGCAAAATGCAATGCAATATATGGGTAGTCTTCCATGCCCTCATAACCTTCATAGGTTAAGGCACCAACTAACCCCTCCTACATCACCAGTCCTCCATATGGCCATAGGTACACTAGAACACAAATCATGCAAATGTGACCATTACATACAACTCATACAAAACACTTACAAATGGAAGCAGACCCCACCACTTGGGGTCATCCCTTACTTTAGGCTTCTTGAAAAGCATAACAATATATTAAGATCTAACTAATATAAGACTTAAAATAAGAAAACCCTCTTTCTTTCTTCCAAAATACAACCACTTACCTTGGCTTCTCACTTTTCCTCTTTCTCATTCTTTCAACCTCTTAACATGTGGGAAACTTTGAACTAAAATCTCATCTCCCTATTTATAGAAATTTCCTACTCAATCCATGCCAAAACTCAAGATTTCATCTTGGCCCTTGATTTTCTTTGATTTGCGAGACTTAATCTCAACCCTCAAATACAAGCACAATCCTTGTGCTTTTGATAAATTCAAACCTAGCCTTTGATTTAAAAGGACCCAATCTCCACTCTCTAGGAAAACACAATCCAAGAGACTTAGGATCTTTAAATCTCATCCCTTGATTTCCTTTGGAGGTATCCTCACCCTCCATTATCTTTCTCCTTGAAATTATCCTACCCATGTGGCAATCCATGCCATTGCTAGGCTTAAATCCCAACCATTAGATTCCTTCAAATTTCAAGATTTAATTTCCACCATTGGATCAAGACTCCAATTCCCATAATTATCTAATTTTCAAGATTAAGAAATATTGACTAATTTCAAGATTGACTATTTTCGAACATTTCTCATTTAATTTAAATTCCCTAGATTTTCAAGCATTTAATGGAGACTAATTTCTATTTCTTTTTGATTTAATTTAAATCACTCTTGAAAGACATAATCCATTTTAATTTGTATTTACTTTAATCCACTATTTTTCCACATAAATGCATGACTAATTTTTAATTTAATAAATAATTTCTTTAATCCACACAATGATGACTCTCATTTAATGCTTAAGAAACAATTTCCTTTTTCTTTTTGAATTTCTTTTTAATCTCACTCTTGCTTCACAAGATTTTTTGAAGTGTCCCATTTACACATAATCAATCTAATTTCTTATTAACATATGTATAATTGATTTCATTTCATTGGATCTTGCCAAGTGTCACCAATCTACCCTCTTTGGCTTCCATTTTAATTCCTAATTATCCATGTATTTTTCCATGCATTTAAACAAGAATTAATTCTCCCAAAACCCAATTCCCCAATATATAAATATTTTCTCCACAAAATAATTTATCTTTTATGGGACGGAACTCCAAATTACCGTTTTACCCTTCTTAAGGTATCCTATATATATTATATGCCTTCCCTTTTATCCGAAAGTAGTTATGGAATTTTTTACATACTATTATTCTCTTAATTGACAATTTTATCATGACTCATCAAGGGTATTACACACACACACACACACACACACACACACACACACACACACTCTCTCTCTCTCTCTTATTCTCTCTCGGAAAAACTAGAGCTCTCTCGGAGAGCCTCGCTCCCTCGCGACGACTGGGATGACTGGCTTTCTTCCATCTTCGAGATAACTTCTTCCCTCTTAGAGAGGATTTTTCCTCTCTGAGAGGATGCCATGTTTTCTGTCAGAAAGGACGTCGTCCCTCGGTAGTCAGCAGGTCCCTACGCAACCTATTTCCCTCTCTCGGTGGAAGCACTCTCAAAGAAGACTTCCCCTCGCCACTGCAACCTTCTCAGAGGTCTCTCTCGGAAAGGTAAGCCTTCCCCTTGGGCAGCATCAGGGGTCTTTTCGGAAAGGGCTGTAGCCTTCTTGGTGGCTCTTGGTAAGGTAGTCCGCGGCGGTAGCTTTTCTTGGCGAGGCAAGGCCGCCTCCCAATAGCGATGACTTCTCTTGGGACAGTTTCTTCTTGAGAGCTCTCTTGGTGGCTGTAATATCCCAAAATTTGAAAATAAATAATAATTATTTAAACCGATGTTTGAGGACATTATTGAATATTTGAGAATTTAAAAGGAGGTATTCATTTATGTGGTTTGAGGAAAATAAGGAATTAAAGTTAATTAATTAAATTATTTGGTTGATAATTATTAATTAATGTATTTGTGGTGATTATTGAATATTTATGGGTTAAAAGGAAATATTAATTTATTTGAGTATTTGGAGAATTAAGAAAAATGTTTACTTATGTAATTTTGAGGAAATAGGAAATTTAGGTTTAAATAATTTAATTGGGGGTATTTATGAAATAGGAAAATAAATTAAATTGGTGGAATTTTGGAAATGTCAGGGTGTAAGTGAAATAAGAAGGAAATAGAAAATCGGGTGTATGTGCAATTAAAGGAAATTAGGGGTGCTGAAACTTGGTTTGCGGAAGTGACTACAAATCACTTTAAATATAATTGAGTGCATTTACATGTTAAAGGAGAAGCTGGAGTCGGGTGGTCGCACGCGAGGAGTGCCAGCGGGGAGACGCGGGTTCGAGCCAAGGGGAGTGCGCACGCTGGGGGGGGGGGGGAGAAAATGCTGATTTTTATCAACAAAGGGGCTCCCCGAAACGATGTCATTTCGGGGAGGCGGTGGTGCCTTCCAGTGGCTGCTTCAGCGGCCGCCACGTGGCTCTTTCCCAGCCACTCTTTTTGCACCAATTTAAGGCCTAATTCGGGCCAATTTCATGCGCAAACAGGATGGATTTCAGAAAGGAAAATGAGAAGAAGAAATCGCGCGCACAGTGAAGAAAATGGAGAAATTTAGGGGAAAATCTTGGATTAAATTCAGTTTAATTGTGATTTAATTAGCCGGGTAAATAAATAAATATGTAATAATCATTCTGTATGGTTGGAATTTCGTTTTGGGTCCAATTTTGTTAATTTTGGGAGTTATTTTATTTTACAACGTGTATTATTTTGGTGGCATTTAAGCATAAAAATGCTGTAAACAACTAGATACATGCAAGCTCTCATCTACCCTTACAATTTCTTTCCATTTTATGAACCCCTTGCCTTCCCTTAATTCGTTTCGGTGTCATGTATTAATTATACGAATTGAGGATTTTATTAGTATGATTTAATTTAAATTAAATGTGAGACTCATTGGGATTTTATTTATGGTGTGCTTATGTGGAATTTTAGATGGTTAAATTATTTATATTACTCAGTTAGATTTAATTAATGTGAGCCATGATTTTATTAATTGCTAGAAAAATATTTTACTTCATAGCAGGAGTACAAGAAAGGCAAGGAACGGCCGTGTAAAGGCAAGCTCCCAACCCTCTCCTCCTGTTCTTTAATTCCTGTGAGAGCCCCCGTGATTTCTCGTATTTTATCCTCTCCCTTCCGTTAATTTGGCGCCTAACATCCTTTATTGAGTTATTATTCATTTGTTTAAACTTAAATTAAATCCGAGACTTTTAGGATTTTATTTGTTGTGTGACTACGGGGGTTTGTACCGCCCCCATTCCTTTCAGAATGATGCTGAACCCAGCTTGGGGACTAGGTTCCTAGACGAGCGGGTTTATTTTTGATTTTCTTGGGTTTATTTATGGTTCGGTTATAGCTATCAAGCAGTGGGGTAGGGGTCGGCTATTTGGTGACGTTGAGGTAGACTATTATACGGCCCTGAAGTGGACCGTCGGGTGGACACTCCTAGTCACTGGCCATTGACCGGTGCCGATCACTACTGACTAGCTCTGCCAGTATGTGATTTACTACACGATTAGATTCATTATATTACTGTTCATGATTTGATATGCACATGGGTACGGGTTGCATGTTGGGATATTCATTTATTGAGTATGCTTGGACACGGACATTCTAACTTGGTTAGGTTGCATCCAGCACGGGCATATGCATCACGTGTGGTTTACTATATGGGCAGAGCATGGCCTGATGTCTGGATGTATGGGCGCCAGTGTATCACGTTGATGCTCACCACGCCATTACATTTTTATGTGCATTGCATGGTACTGGTAGTTATTAGTTCTCGGATGGGAGGACCGTTCCGAGGGAGCCTATGGCTCGGGTGTTGGGAGTATTGACACGGACACATGGGTGATGGGAGCGCTGACCCGGGATAGTGCATGCAGGTTTGTTGGAGATTTGTGTTGCCTCTCAGGGCAGCGACAGGTTGGTATGGGACTTGGGTGCCTTGTGTCTTATGTGGGCCCCAAGGACCGATATGTACTTTTATTATGCTATACTATTGTGTTGTAGCGTCTCATGGCTTGTGTGTACCTGGGGTTTTTTCTGGAAAGAGTTTTCTGGTTATGTTAAGCCTTCAGCCTTTCTTTCCTTATGCTTGTCGAGTCTCTCGACTCACTTTGTTTTCCATCATTCCATGTAGTGGCAGCGTAGGTCAAGGGCAAGGGTGCCAGCTTCTAGCGTCAAGGTCGGTATGGTGTACAGGCAGTCCTATCAGTCCCCGTCAACTCTAATGTTTGAGTAAGATTTACTCTATTATTTTGTACTGTACCAGGTCTTTCCTCGAGTCTCGTGTATGTCGGCACAGGAGTCTGTGTTTATTTATTTATCATGTGACAACTGTGCTAGCGGGGTACCTGTAGTGCATGTATGTGTTTAGCTTCGCTTTCGCTGTTCTTATGTTTGTGTATGCATGCCAGGGTGGTTCTTGTATTGTGTTTCTCTCTTTTCTCCTCCCGTAGGCGCTCCCGTTTGGGTAGTCCTGGTGGTTGGGATATTCGGGCGGGGGTGCTTATAGTGGCGGCTAGCTCCTCTCAGAAAGGCTTCTTCCCGATAGGCATCCCTGTCTCTCCGTGTGCAAAAGTATATATATGTATATATATATATATAAGCGACATGTATAGGTGTGGTAGCTGTGCAAAGCATTTTTATATATATATATATATCTATATATAGTATGCATACTTATGTATGAACGTGGCAATCAGATAGATTGGCCCATGGCTGTGATATGGTGTAATAGCACGCCATGTTATTATGTTGCACCCTCAGACCCCCATATCTCTTAATATATATCACGCTACAGACTGTATATAATGTATAATGTTTATGTGATCCCTCAAATAATATGCCTATGTGATGTAATGTAGTATGTTGGCGTCCATGGAGCGGGACGCGTTCCCTAAGGGGAACAGTGGTCAAGTAAGCATCGCTAAGCCTGGAACTGCGCTCGGACAGGTTCCTTAGGGGCCGAGACCTTGCTTCAGCAGCTCGCCAAAAGGCCCACCTTCTCCCAAAGGGCCCCCTAGATTGACCGGCCCTCCCGGGAGGGGGGGGGATTCCTCTTAAGCCTGTCTAATTGCCACTAACATGCAGGTACATCCCCGGTTCCCTATAACAGTACCGAGATTGACCCTCTCTCATTGGGAAATGTATAACTGTTTCATATTCAATAATAGCAAGCTTTACTTGTCTATTAAACTACTTTTCTATTGGTACTCACCTAAGCATTAGAGGGCATACGCGGGTGAGGAATCCTTGCGTACCTTCTAACTTGTTCTTGTGAGAGTAGATGTGCCTGAGGCACAAGGGAGGCCAATCCCGAGCGATACTGAATGTGCCCTCAAGAGACCATCTATGACCCCGGTTAGGATATCGGGGACCGGAGCTACCCAACACCTATTTTCACCAGCAGACTTCTGCCAGCAGTCGACCTCGCTCTGTCTCGGCTCCAACTTTCTCGCATTACAAATTCTATTGTCATAATTTCCAGGCTACAACATTGTGATTTTTAAAATTTAAAATAATAAAAACTTTAACAATATTATGGTTTTTAATCTTTTATTTATTTTTCAAATGTAGTGTTTGTATATATTTTGTACACATTCAATAATATTACCAATAGTTAATTATTATACATTTAATATATATATATATATTATTTTATGCACATCAAATATATTAATTGATATATTTAGAATTTAACAATATTATGGTTTTTAAACTTAATATAATTATTTGAATGAAATTTTTAAAATTTTATAAATTAATTTTTTATATTCATCTCATGTTTAAATGTATATTTATTTTTTTAAATATATTTATACATTAATATATTTAATTTTCCATAAAATTTAAATATTTATATATTTAAATATTCATCTCAAGTTAAATATTTATAAATTAATCCAGTAAAAAAATATAACAAGTAAAAGGAAAATTAATTTTTGCAACGGATTTAATATTTCGTTGCTAAACTAGCGAAAGATTCACCAAATCTGTAACTAAAATATTTTTTTTCATGATTTTATTTTTTTGTTATTTAAATAAATATTAAAATTAGTTTTTCTATTTTCAATTTTAGCTATGGAATGTATTTTTTGTCGCTAATTTTTTAATGATAACCTAATATACTAATTATATTATTGAATGAATAAGTATTTCATAAATATAATATTTGTTGTTGTCAAAATACAACAATTAAAACTTTTAAGTAATGGGATGCTCGTGGATGTCATTGGTGGCAGGACCTAGTCAAGTATTTGGCTTCCGAAACTGGATTCCAAGGGTGACTTCCGAAGATGGCTTCCGAGGGTGACTTCGGAAGGGGGCTTTCAAAGAAGGCTTGGAGCCGAATGAATCTGCCGATGTGGAATTGGTCTTCAATGAGTTATTTCCGAAGAACAGACAGGCTTCTGAATGGGCTTCCGAAGAGTCTTGAGGCTTCCGAAGAGGTCTTCTTTTCGTCTGAGCCTTTCGGGCTTTCGAAGGGGGCTTATAAAGGCAATGGAATGATTCTTCTGAAAACGTTGTATGGCATTCATAAAGGTTAGAAGGCTTGTGGGACTTTCCTCCCATGAAGACCCTCCGATGCTTAAGTTAGTACGGAAGGAAAATATTCGCAAGAAATGGAAAAGAAACTCAAATTTTCTTAAGGAAAGTTGGGAGAAAAATACCAATGTATCGATCCCCTCTAAGGGTTTGAACGCGGCCTTTTATAGAGGTCAAGGAGGGAGCTTGGATGTCCTTTTCAATGTATGCATTTAGAAGGGGACCTTCGGAAGATTACTGCCAAGAGCTTCAGAAGAGTCCTTTGGAAAGGCCATTCGGAAGCTTCTGAAGACGGACTTCCGAAGACTTGCTTCGGAAGGAACTCCCGCAGCTCCTGATCTTCATTGCATTGGATTTCTTCCAATTATTGGGGCATAACAATTGTCCCCCAGTCTTTATAATGTTCTACAAAATGAAGAGTGTTTTGTAAGTATATTGCACCAAAAATTGAAACTGGATCTTTCATATGTGTGCTTTTGAAGCTCTCTTCCGAAGTAACTTTGCGGACTGCTTGGGCTTCCGCTACTCGGCTATAAATAGGGTCCACTACTTCCAGAAATTCTTCAAGTATACGCCGTTCAAAACGATCCTCCCGTGTCCTCCGTTTTTTCCTTCCGAAGGAAAAGATGCTTCCGAAGCAAAACTTACTTATGAAGTGTAGCTTGCTTTTTTTCTTTCCGAAGGTACCTTCCCCAAAGCATCCTTGATTGCTTTTCCTTCTGAAGCTTCCTTAAGAAAAGAAAGTTCCCTCTACCGAAAGGTTTCTGAAGCAACCCTACCCTCCGATGCATCCTGCTTTCCGAAGTAGTTCCCTTTCGAAGCAAGTTTTCCTTTTGTCCGCCCTTTGCTTTTTCAGCTAGCTTTCTTCCGAAGGGAAATTTCTCTAGGACACTTCTGAAGGAAATCTCTTCCGAGGGAAAACTCTTCCGAAGGGATTTTCCCTCCTCCTGACTAAACAAATTCTTTTAGCTGTTTCTTTCTATACTCGGCCTTTCCCCTTCCTACTATGGGTAGCGAAAAAATATATCATCAAGACGTCGATTCCCACGAGGTCGAGCACTTCTTTCTAAAGGGTAAATGCTCCCGAATGAATGAGAACGACGTGGCCCTTATTCGCCTAAATCACAACATCCCTAGGGAGTATCGTACTAGGCTTCCTTGCCCTGAGGAAAACTGTGCGGTCGACGTAGAAACAGGGTGGATGAGCATCCACGAGGCTAGCTTCCACTTAGGCTTCCATCTCCCTCTTCATAATTTTGGTCTTAAGTTTCTTCGTCATAGCGGAATAGCCCTAGGCCAATTACATCCTAACGGTTGGGCCTAATTAGCTGGCTTTTTTGTTGTTTGTCATGAAAATGACATAGACCCTACAGTTGACTTCCTCTACTGCCTCTTTCTCTTACGCCTAGTTAAGGAACGCTTTCACATGTACACCCTTCGGCGGATCCTAGGTGAGTCTCTTTTCTGAGTCTCCTCCCCGAGAGGCTTCGTTCGATTCTCGATGGTTTTTGGTCCAACCTCCGAACGGGGTGTGGAATGCTCCTTACGAATGGCGCACTGACCCTAAGAGAGTAGGAAAACCAATATTGAGCGCGCCCCTTTTTGAGCTTAGGGAGAGATATGAGGATAGCTGTCGCGTTATCACTAGGGGTGGTCCTAAGCATCTCCTTGACCTCTTGACCGTCGATAGATTGACAAGGGTGGGTTGGATTCTGGAGCGTGGTGAATCATCTTGTCGCTGGGTGCCCAGGGCCTTACATCTTGATCCTCCAGTCAACCCAACACCTGATGTCACAGCGAGAGGGGGAGATGCCCTTTTCTAGGAGCAACCTTCTCCTGAGGGTGGGGACCCCTTAGCTGCTTTGCTATCTTTTCTTGCTTTAAGCTTTGTCTTCAAGTTATTTCATGGTATCTAACCACACCGTGTCTTTCCTTGCAACCATGTATCACTTAATGAGATCTGCTAACCAACGGGTTGCCCCTAGAGCTACACCGGCTGAAGTGCCACCCTCACTTGATCCCTTAGATGGGACCCTTGCTCTTGGTGATCACACGGTCGGACGAAGTGAGGGGGCAGGATAGACTTGGGCTACTTTGCGCCCTCGCCATCGAAGACAGAAGAGGAACCGTCGCCAAGAGGCCGAGGAAGCTCCCGCGACATTCCAGCCTGCCGATGATCCCTAAGCTCTTGACTCGCCAGTTGAGCCTATCCCTAGCATCCCTACATTTTCCCCGCTTGAGATGGATGTATTTGCGGCCATGAGTGGGGCTCCTCACTGTACTTCGCATGAGTAGGCCAGGCATGGAGTGGGTCTAGAGGGCAAGGTCACTTCCCGATTTGACCAGGCCGCCATTGATGCAGCTCATGAGAGTGGATGAGGTTTGTACCGTCGCCCCGTGATCAATCCTCAACGCGGAGACCGTTGAACATTTCACATGGAGAAGGGCTCAACATCCTGAGGATTGGCCCCGATCTTGCCCGCACTACCTGATCCACACCAAGGGGCAATACGGTTGGATGCTAATTGTTGAGTTTGCGGGAAGCAATTTGAAGTGCGACCTGGGGTTCTTGACACAGACACCATTGATATGCCTGGGGTTGGGGCCCGCCTTCTCTATTCTTCGATCCTTCCTCGCAACGAAGGTCGGTACTTTCATAACTCGCCGTAGGATATGGACGAGTTTGAACGTTATCTGGCGATCGTAAGCTTCTTTTCATTTCCATAATAATAATAATTTCTTATTTTTATTTTTTCTTTGTACGTTTCTCATTATCTTCTCGTGCTCTTTTTTGCAGGGCGCTCAGGGTGCTGTAGTGACTAACGCTATGAACCGTGCTCGGTTGGCTCATCAGGAGGCACAAATTTATGACTTAACACAAAAGTCCTTCCAATGGAAAGAGGACGAGCAAGTCTTGAACATGACAATCCGCCACCTGGAATTGAATAAGATTGGCCTCGAAGCCCAACTCCATGATCTTTCTATAAGTTGCCAGGCGGCCGAGGACAATGCCCGCAAATGGGAGGAGGCACCGGAGGCCCGCAACCAGGCTTATGAGGAGAAGGTATCTCTTCTGGAGGAGGCTCAAGGGGAAGTATCCCGTTTGAAAGGGGGCTTGGTCTGTGCCGAGGAACGAGCTGCTCACGCTCAGGTGGAGATGGAAAGAATGCGCGAGAATAGGCAACGTGAAATAGACGAAGCGATGACAGATGCCGTGAAGCAATACCGCCTTTCCAGGGATTGCTTCCATCATAAAGATAGCTACGCCAGCTGCTTTTTGAAGTTTGGTTTCTATCTCTGCCGAAATTTCATGGAGACTAGGCACCCTGGGGGCTCATTCTCGGATGTAACCTTTGATAATGCCATGTTTGCTGGTACTCCTCCGAACTGGAGAAAGTACTGGCCAAATGATATTGGGCCCGAAGAATGTGTAAGACAAGCGCTGGAGGATGACCTCAGTAATTTGCAAGGTTCGTGGTGTCCTTACGTCTTAGAATTTGTGGAGGGCGAAGTAGGTGCCAGCTCATTTAACATCGCTCAAATGATCGAAAGAGAGTTGGAAATGGATGCGACCGCTGATGCTTTCCAAGGTCTGCCTCCTGAAGAGGGTTGGGGCTAAGCGGGTCATCCTCCCATCGAAGATTAGCGTAGGCCTTGTAATTATTTATGTTTTTAACTATTTGTAAGGAACAATCATTTTGCTGGTTTCATCTCGAAATGTCATTTGACTTCCTAACGTACTTCTATAACTGTAGTGTTTCATTTTATTAGCTTTATATGAATGAGATTTTTGGTGATCGTTCCAACATGTCTCGTGTAACGGGTCTATTCGCATCATTATGTAAATTGCTTGTTGGGTGCACGATTTACATTCATATCTTTTCAAGCCTCAATTTGTTGGCCTTGGCAGTTCAATTTTTATCTTATCTTCCAGGCTCTTTGGTTCTAGGAAACTTAGGATAGGCCACGCACCCCTGACTTGTTTATGAGACTCATGTGACAGTTATTGAGCTCTCGACTTATATCAAGATTGGGGGTTATCGGGCCGTCACGAACATTTCCGGGAGAGGCCTTCGTTTGTTGTATGGAAATTGAATTGTGCTAAGGATCCAACATGGAATTTGCCCCAAGCGCCTTATTTTGCCGGGAGACCTAGGCGCCAGATCGATCGACGAGTCGGGTCCAGCTAAAAAGCGTAACACCAGACTCAATTGAGTGATATAGGTGAGTCTGCCGACATAGGCGTCAGAGCATCTGATGATTTCGAGTTGGTTTATTGTCATTATTATATATATATATTTTTTAATGGGGGGTCACCTTTCGATGGTGCCTACTGTTTTCCATTAGTTTTATTTGCCATGGGAAAACTGGATTAGGCCAAGGATCCAACGTGGGATTTACCTCGGGCGTCCGAGTTCTGTCGGGAAACCTAGGCGCCAGATCGATCGAGGAGTCGGGTCTAGCCCAGGGGTAGCATCGGACTCAATCGAGAGATCTAGGTGAATTTGTGGGCATAATCGTCGGAGCATCCGATGATCCTAAGTTAGTCCATCATCATAGGCATTAAATTGAGCCTAGGTGGTCGAGTTTTTGAGGGTTGTATCTTGTCTCTTGCTTTCTTCGTCCTTCGCTTTGAGGTTCGGTCTATCCAAGGGATCTGGCTTTGACCAACAATTCAATCCGAGATTCTTTCTTGGTGTTCGAGCTTACTGGGAGACTTAGGCGCCAAATCAACCTAGGAGTCGGGTCTAGCTCAGGGGCATAGCACCGGACTCAATCGAGGGATCTAGGTGAGTCTACGGGCACAGGCGTCGGAGCATCCGACGATCCCGAGTCAGTCTTAGGTCATAGGCACCAGATTGCAATTGGACGACTTAAGCCTCGCGCGGTGTGGATGCTTTTCGACTTGCCATGCAGCGGCTTCTCCATCTTTTACCCCTTGTGTGAGTCAATCGGCCCTCGGTGAGTCTGGGTTTGGCTGATGATCCGATTTGAGATCCCCTCGGAGTGTTTGAGTCTTGCCGGGAGACCTAGGTGCCAGATCAATCGAGGAGTCGGGTCTAGCCCAAGGGGTAGCATTGGACTCGGTCGAGAGATCTAGGTAAGTCTTGAAAGTGAAGAAAGATCGCTACGGGGTAAACAACGTAGTTCAAAATTTTGAACTTACCCCGATCCCGGCGATTGGATCAACGTCGAAATTAAATCATTCACAAACAAATAAATAAATCTAACCTTTAGATTATCGAGTCGTTCGCGGATTTGAGCAGTCCAAGCGTCCGGCCTCTAACTCGTGATACGCGGCACGCGTCCATTGGCAAGAAGAGCGGAATATGAGTGCTAGCTCCTTCTCCTTTGCACGGCTTGTGTATGGACAGTAAAAGAACACCCACGTTTCAAATCGATGCCAAAAGAAACGGGAAGAGTGAACGGCAATACGTTTTTCAACTCTTGAAAAACGACACCAAAAACACTACTATTTTGGGCAACCCATAAAGGGATATTTATAGTGAAATATCCTAGGGTTTCTAAAACCCTAATGGATTGGGCTAGCCCATTAATTCTAATTTAATTAGAATCTTAAATGGGCTTATTCTAGTCCAACTAGAAATATAATTAAATGGCTCAATCCTTTTATAGGTTAAATAAAATATTATGACCCAAATCTAATTCAAGTCCAAATATATTTTATTTAATATTTGGCCCAAATCTAATTTGGTCCAAATATAATATTTAATTTAATATTTGGCCCAAATCCAATTTACTCCAAATATAATATTTAATTTAATATTTGTCCCAAATCTAATTTAGTCCAAATATTAACTTAAGCCCAAATATTTCAATTCCTTACGTGAGAACCTACGACGGCAAAACTTCTTGCCGAAGTGTCCCACTTAACCATACGTCCACTCTCCTGGTTTAAGCCAGGGACAATGCCTATTGCGTATGACTCATTAGGCTTCTGAATATATTGGCAATGTGTCGGTACAAACACATAAGACAAGATTGGCCTCTAGCAAGGCATCGTGCCTACCCAATTATTCAGAAGGATTCATAATCCGCAAATAACCTTTCACGAGCATGGTTACCGTGTAATTCGATCCTCTCGTCAATGTATCTTATGTGATCTCAAGTATGGCGATGTGTTGCTTGATAACGATCACATGAGTTTTCTTCGGTCTTCTGGATATCTTCACTTAATAGAAAGTAAATCAATAACTCCTTATTGATCTCTTTTACCATGGGCATGGATTTAAAGTGAATATCCACCGAAGGCACCTTAGATACATCATTCTCTATCAAGGGATAGACGAGTCCCATCTTGGTTATGCACCCATCTCCATAAGCCTCACGATATGCCCAACGATCGCCCACGTGCAGCCTTTATCTAGGCCTATCGAAACGATGTCAAAGCATATCAGTCTTCTTATGAGATGACCGTGACAACCTCAGGTCCAAGGATTAGTTACACCCATCTCGTATGAGAATTCCATCAACATATAACCAAAATGGATTCTCATGGCGAGTCATGTCCAGTGACACGTTCTCCAACAATGGTCACCTATGTACTTATCTAGGCATCCCCATGCCTATGGGTGTGAGACCCCCATTACTATCACATAAGAAAAACATAGCACATACAAGTCTTACCGCAATTGTCAATGTCCATTCTTGACATTGCTATAACTTGGGACGTTTAATGATGTCTAGAAACTGTGATGCATCATTTCACATCTTTATAGATTATTCATAGTATACATCATATGGACTTTTATCTAGTTTCATTCGGTTATTACAATAATAACAAGAAACTAATAGAATGACTTCTTGTGAATTTGAATAACTCATTCAAATAATAACATGATTACAATTGTCAGTGTACAACATGCCCAATCTGATTGGGTCTAGAGCACCTACACTAACAAGTCTGCGGGCTCAGATGCCAGCGCACCCGACAGTCTCGATCCAGTCTCGGATTATAGGTGTCAGATCGCGGCTGGGTGATTTGAGCCTCGTGAGGTGTAGACGTCTTTCGACTTACGACATAGCGGCTTCACCACCTTCTGTCCCTTGTGAAAATCAGCCTGTCCTGGGTGTATCCAGGTTCAATAACCAGTTCGATTCAGGATTCTCTCCAGGTGTCCGAGCTTACTAGGAGACCTAGGTGCCAGATCAATCGAGGAGTCAGGTCTAGCCCCAGGGGTAGCACCAGACTCAATCGAGAGATCTAGGTGAGTCTGTGGGCACAGACGTCGGAGCAGCTGATGATCCCATGCCGACTTGTGGTCATGTGTGCCTGATCTATACATGGCCATCCTGATCTCACCAGGGACCTTGGTCGAGCTACTGTACCTGCATCATGCTTTATCGTACATACAAATGTTCGAGGCACATGCAATTTTATGTGGTTCGGCTTATAGTTTTTCCTACTCCATGGGAATACATGGGGGTGCTCTTTTATTCATAGGGGAATTATTACATAGAGAAATTAAAAAGAACTCTGATTTTCAGTAAGGTTAGGTAGCGCTTCTTGCAATGATTGCATCTCCATGCTTTCTGCCTCGGATCCTTCAAGGTCGGCCTCGATTGTCAGGGTAGTGAAGTACTTTTTGAGGTGCATAGTATTCTAGGTCTTGCTCGTCATCTCTCCTCGCAATGTCTGCAATACGCAAGTGTTGGGCCCCAGCATCTTTTGTATCTTGTAGGGTCCTTCCCAATTTGGTCTAAGTTTTCCTTTTTCCCTAAGGGCATTTGTAATTACTGTGTTCCTGAGCACTAAGTGTCCTTCTTGGAACATTCGGTGTCAAACCTTTGCATTGTAATAGCTGGCAATCCTCCTTTGATATGCTGCCAGCCGTATAGCTGCCTTCTCTCTCAGCTCCTCTATCAAATCTAGGTTTTCTCTCAGACTATCTGAATTTCCTTCCTCACTAAAAGTCATAACTCGAGGTGAGGTGAGGTCTATCTCCACCGGAATAAGGGCATCTGTTTCATATTCCAGGCTGAAGGGCGTTTCCCCCGTAGGCACATGACTGGTCATGCGATAGGCCCATAAAATGCTAGGGAGCTCATCGGCCCATCTGCCTTTGGCCTGTTCTAGTCAAGTTTTCAACCCGTGTAAGATAGTTTTATTGCTTGCTTCAGCCTGTCCGTTGGCTTGCGGATTTGCCACGGATGCCATCCTCAAATTAATTCCCCATTTTTGACAAAAAGTCCTGAAAGCTTCCAAGTCAAATTGTGTTCCATGATCCGTATTGAGAATTCTGGGTATGCCAAAATGACATATTATATCTTTCCATACCATTCCTTCAACTCTTTTTTCAGTTATGGTTGCTAGTGGTTCGGAATCAACCCACTTCGTGAAGTAATCGGTGGCTACCAGTAGAAATTTTCTTTGTGCTGACACCATTGGAAATGGTCCCAAAATGTCTAACCCCCATTGCGCAAATGGTAACGGTTGAAATATTGGCCGAATTTATGAGGGGGGCGTACTATCAAGGGTGCGTGCTTTTTTCACTTATCGCACGTCCGCACTTTCTAGGTTGCGTCCTGTCTCAAGGTGGGTCAAAAGAAACCGGCCCGTAGGATCTTGCTAGCCAACGCTCTTCCACCGAGGTGCTCCCCACAGTCTCCTTTGTGCACCTCTTCTAAGGCCTGCTCTGCTTCTTGGATCCCCAGGCATTTAAGCAATGGCACAAAATACCCTCTCCTGTATAGTTCTTGGCCAATAACCGTAAAGCGGGCTGCGTAGGTCTTTTATTTCTTAGCCTCCAAGGGTGCTGCTGGGAGCTCTTGATTAAGTAGGTACTTTAGCATTGGGGTTCTCCAGTCGTCAGCCATATCAATGCAGATAACACCTTCTTCACCTTTATTTACACTCGGTTGTTGCAGGAGGCCAACTTGGACAATGCATCAGTGTGCTGATTAAGGGATCTGTTGATCTGAATAAGTTCAAAGTGTTCGAACCTGTGGGCAAGCTCTTTCACCTTTTGCAGATAACGGGCCAAAATCGGCTCTCTTACTTCAAAAGTGCCTTATAACTATTGTACCACCAACTGAGAATCGCTATGGGCAGTTAAGCTTTTTACCTCCAATTTTTCTACCAATTTCATTCCAGCTAATAAAGCCTCATACTCTACTGCATTGTTTGAGCTGGGAAAAGTGAAGCATAAGGAATATTCCAGCACCTCCTTCTCTGGAGAAATCAATACTACTCCTGCCCCACTCCCTTTGACATTGGATGCGCCGTCCACAAACAACATCCATTCTTTCACGTGAACCTCTTCCGTCGTTGGTGAATGAGTGCATTCCACTATGAAGTCTGCCAATGCTTGCCCTTTTATTGCCTTTCTGGGCTCAAAGCTGATATTGTATTCATTGAGTTTGATTGCTCACTTGGTTAACCTTCCTAAGCATTTCGGTCTCTGTAGAATTTGTCTCAACGGTTGATCTGTCAACACTGTCACGGCGTGAGCTTAAAAGTAAGGTCTTAATTTTCGCGCTGCCATCACCAGTGCTAGAGCTATCTTTTCAGCGTAGGGGTATCATGTCTCTGCTCCCCGCAATACCCTACTCACATAATATACCGGACTGTCAATGTGTCCTAGTTGTCTGATGAGAAGGGCACTCACCGCTTGATGGCTAACTCCCAGATATAAGCCTAGCTTTTCCTCAATTTCTGGTCGCGTTAGTAGGGGAATCTCCTTGAGGTATTCTTTCAATTCCTAAAAGGCCTTCTCACACTCAAGAGTCCACTTGAAGCTTTTGCCCTCTTTCAAGGCCTTGTAGAAAGGGAGGCTGCACTCAACCTATTTCGAGAGGAATCTGCCCAATGCCGTCAGACGTCTGTTCAACCTCTGAACTTCTTTTATTGAAGAGGGGGACTGCATGTCAACTATTGCTTGCACCTTTTCAGGGTTAGCTTCTATTCCTCTACGAGTAATCATGTATCCCAGGAATTTTCTTGACTTTACCCCGAATGTGCATTTATTCGGATTTAGGCGCATGTTATTTTTTCTAAGTATCGCAAAAACCTTTTCGAGTTGACTTGAGTGTGACTTGCCTTGTCTGCTCTTTACTATCATATCATCCACATAGGCCTCCATCACTTCCCCCAGCAGGTCTTTGAATACCTTATTGACCATCCTCTGATACGTGGCCCTTGCATTCTTTAAGCCAAAAGGCATCACCTAGTAGTAATACGTCCCCTTCTCTGTAATAAAGTCATTTTCTCGGCATCAGGTGGATACATACTGATCTGGTGGTAACCTGAGAACGCATGCAAGAAGCTTAACACAGCATATCTGGAGGTATCATGCACTAGTCTCTCTATTCGAGGGAGTGGGTAGGAATCCTTTGGGCAAGCCTTATTCAGGTTGGTAAAATCAATGCACACTCGCTATTTCCCACCAGCCTTAGGTACCATCATGACATTTGCTAGCCACTCGGGGTATTGGACCTCCCTAATGAATCCTTCTTCCAGGAGTTTATCTACTTCTTCTTCCAGGTGCCTTAGCCTTTCTAGGGCGATGTGTCTTTTCTTCTGCTTAACTGGTCGAGCTTCTGAACGGACATTTAGTCGATGGGATATGATTTCAGGGTTGATCCCGAGCATGTCGGCAGGCGTCCAGGTGAATATATCCGCATAGGAGCATAGACATCTGATGATCTCCTATTTCTCCTAACTCTTTGGCTAACTTCCCACACGTACTTGTCGGCTTCCATCCTTTGGATTTAGAGGGACGTTCTCAAGTAATTCTACGGGCTGGGGCTTGTTAGCTTCTTGAGTTTGCTCGCTGATTAGTAAAGTTTCTTCGGTCATCACTTTTCCCTTTCCCTTGGCACCTTGTGTGGAGCTCACATAACATACCCGGGCCTGCCTCTGATTACCCCTTACCTGCCCTATCCCCTGCGGGGTAGGAAACTTCATCAGCAAATACCCTGGGGAAATGGCGGCTCTTATGACATTAATAAGCAAACATTCCAGGATCATATTGTAGGCTGAGGAGGAAGTTTTGACTACCATAAAGTTCACCTGCCGGGTGATCACTTGAGAGTGATCCCTGAGCTTGATGGGCAACTGACTGGATCTAACCACTGGCACCGATTCTCCCGTGAAGCTATACAGGGGGGAGGTAACTGTCTTCAGCTTATCATGGGCAACGCGCATATTCTCGAAGCAGTTCCAGTATAAAAGATTAACAGAGCTTCCACTATCCACTAGTATTCTTTCAATCGAGTGTTTAGCAATGACGGCTGAGATAACCAAAGGGTCATCGTGGGGGAGCAATACATTCCCTTGGTCTTCTAGTGCAAAGATAATGGGGGCTTCATCTTCTTGAACTTTTTCCATTGAGTTCACGTGTAGCGCCTGACGTGTGTATGCCTTTCTGGCAGAAGAGGAATCACCTGCCAAATTTTCTCCTCCTGAGATTACGTGTATCCTTCCATAATAGGTTCATTACTGTCTTCTTCTACTCTTTTCCCTGCTTCTTCCCTCATCTGGTTGCTTCTCTCTTCTTCTCTCTACCGAGGTGGTTGATTCTCTCTTCTGTTTGGGGCATCATTCCTTGGATGAAGGGGCCTTCTCTAGTTTTCTCCCCTAGGCTCCTTTCTCCCCTAGGCTCCTCTTCCCTTCTTTGTATCTTCACTGATCTGTCCGACCCAATGTCATTCGGCCTTCCTTTTCTTTTGTTTTCCCATGCTTATAAAATTTCCATTTGGACGATAAACTGCTCAGCTCGAGAAAATATTTCGGCTATTGAGCCTGGCTCGAAGAAGGCTAGAGATCTTTTGAGTGGGGCGTAGGCGGTTCCATTAAGTAAGGCAGATGCTGCCAAACTAACCAGAAGGTCTCTTACTTCTTGCGTTGCAACCCTAAACCTTTCGATATATTGCTTTAGAGACTCATTTGGTCTTTATTGCAAGCTCATCAAGTACATGACACTCTTTTTCTTTGGGACGTAGGCAAAGAATGCCTCCAAAAATTCTTTCTTTAGCTGTTTGAATGACCGGATATGTCCAGCGGGTAGCTCAGTGAACCACTGTTGAGCCTGTCCTGCCAGTGAGAGAGGAAAAGCCTTGCATCTGGTAACTTCATTCCACCCATGTAATACAGCCATTGCGACAAAGTGTTGTAGGTGTCTGTCTGGGTCTTCCTTCCCTGAGTACACAGAGAGTTGCGACAACTTGAACCCTGGTTACACTGGCTGCCTTTGAAGCTCCTCGGACAGCGAAAATCCCTTCATGGGTGTTTCCATTGGCATAGCTATAATTTGTTTCTGCTCTAGAACTACTTCTATAAGGCGCTTGACATCAGATGCCTTAGGCATTTCTTTTCTCGCTTTGTTCTTTTCAGGATGCGGGATGCAAAGGGCTCTTGAGTGGGTGCTCTCTGCCATCTCTTCAAGCATAGGGGCTTTCCCTGGCCTCCTGTCATGATCTCCACCTAGATTCTCCGTTGATGGGACTCTGTCATTAAACCCTGGAGTCCCGATCCTTATCCCTCGATGCGGAACCCTCAGAGGGTTGTCTTGGGATTTCCAACGTTCTTCCCCTGCACTTGTTTGTCTCACATGGGGAATGTGGATGTCTGGCATCAACTCATGTAAAAGAGCAGTAATCCCCTGTAATTTTTTCATGCTTTCTTCGCTACTTGTTCTGAGCTTATTGTTCTGGTTCTTCAGTTCTTCAAAGTTCTTCTGTAACTGTTCATAATTTGATAGCAGGACCGTAGGTGGGGCTACCCCGGAGGGCTCTGGAGGCATTAATGTCGTCGCAGGGTTTCTCCTAGGGAGTGTTGCTCTTGATTTGCTGGCATTACGGGTGGGGTTTGCCTTTCTTGCTTTGCCACTTGTCTCCCTTGCTCGACGACATGCACCTCCCCTTGCTCTGAGTGCTCCGTTCCACCCAATCCAGTAATCTGACGACCATCCAACGTTCGAATATTTCCTGAGCGTACCTCATTATGTAGTTGTTCCTCCATAAGTCCATATACTACAAGGTGTACCTGGCTGGGGTCTCCTATCCTGGTTCGAGTACTCCTTCGAGTTGGGTTAGGCAGGTTTGCCAAACTAGTTGACTTAGTCCCTCTTGGCATCTTATATTAAGATTGACCTTTTGTAACGATTTTCACAGACGACGCCAAATTCTTGTTGCCAAAATACAATAATTAAAACTTTTAAGTAATGGGATGCTCGTGGATGCCGTTGGTGGCAGGACCTAGTCAAGTATTTGGCTTTCGAAACTGGATTCCGAGGGTGACTTCTGAAGATGGCTTCTGAGGGTGACTTCCGAAGATCGTGTGAGACTTCGAAAGGGGGCTTCTGAAGAACGCTTGGAGTCGAATGAATCTGCCGATGTGGAATTGGTCTTCAATGAGTTATTTCCGAAGAAGAAACAGTCTTCTAAATGGGCTTCCGAAGAGGTCTTCTTTCCGTCTGAGCCTTTCGGGCTTTCGAAGGAAGCTTATAAAGGCAATGGAATGATTCTTCCGAACATGCTGTATGGCATTCACAAAGGTTAGAAGGCTTGTAATATCTCGAAATTTGAAAATAAATAATAATTATTCAAGCCGGTGTTTGAGGACATTAGTGAATATTTGGGAATTTAAGAGAAAGAATTTATTTATGTGGTTTTGAGGAAAATAGGGAATTAAGGGTAACTAATTAAATTATTTGGGAATGACTAATTAGTATTAATTATTGTATTTGTGGTAATTATTGAATATTGGTTGGTTAAAAGGAAATATTAATTTATTTGGGTATTTGGTGATTTAAGAAAAATATTTATTTATGTAATTTTGAGGAAATATGAAATTTATGTTTAATTAATTTAATTGGTGTTAATAGTAATTATTAGTAATTTGGAAGTATCTATGGAAATAAGAAAATAAATTAAATTAGTGAAATTTTTGAAATTTTGGGGGTGTAAGTGTAATAAGTGAAAAATTGGATGTTGGTAGCAAGTGTCAATTTATGGAAGTTCGGGTGTAAGGGAAATTATTAAGGAGGGTGTGTGTGTAATTAATGGAAACTATGGGTGCTGAAATATGATTTGCGGAAGTGGATGAGATTCAATATAAAACTAGGTGAATGCATATATATGTTAAGGATGGCAGGTAGCGTAGGCGGCAAGCATGCGAGAGGTCTAGGGAGCAGGCGCGGGATCGAATCTTTGCTAGTGCGCGTGCTGGAGGATTTTGACTGATTTTTTAGCCAAAACCTTGCCCAAAACGGCGTCCTTTTGGACAAGGCGGTGGCAGCCATGCGTGGCTGCTGGCGCTCCATGTGGCGCTTGCTAGGGCCTCCGCTTGCTTTGGCCGAGCTTCATTTTTAAGGCCATTTTCGAAGCAATTGCAGAGAGCAAAAATATGAGAAGAAGCAGCGCGCAGCAAGGGAGAAAATGGTAAAAATTTTGGGGAAAATCAAAGATTAATGGTGGTTTAAATGCGATTTAATTAATCAGGTAAGTAAATAATTATGTATTAAACATTCTGTACGGTTGAAATTTCATTTTGGATCCAATTTTGTTAATTTTGGGAGTTATTTTATTTTACAACGTGTATTATTTTAGTGGCATTTAAGCGTAAAAATGCTGTAAATAGCTAAATTCAGGCAAGCTCTCATCTACCTTTATGATTTCTTTCCATTTTATGAACCCCTCGCATTCCCTTAACTCATTTCGGTTTCGCGTATTAATTATTCGAAACGATGATTTTATTAGCAGGATATTAATTTAAAATAAATATGAGACTCATTGAGATTTTAATTGTAGTGCGCCTACGTGGGATTTTAGACGATTAAATTATTTATATTACATGGTAGATTTATTTAATTAAAGCTACGAATTTATTTATTGCCAAGAAAACGTTTTACTTCGCAGTGGGAGTGCAAGAAAGACAAGAAACGACCGTGTAAAGGCAAGTTCCTAACCTATTCCTCCTACTCTTTAATTCCCGTGAGAGACTCCGTAATTTCTCGTATTTTATCCTCTCCCTTACTCTAATTCGGCGTTTAACATTATTCATTGAGTTATTATTCATTTGTTTTAATTTAAATTAAATTCGGAACTTCTAGGATTTTATTTGTTGTGTGCCTACGGGGGTTTATACCGCCCCCATTCCTTTCGGAATGATGCTGAACCTAGTTTGGGGATTAGGTTCCTAGACATGCGGATTTATTTTCAGTTTTCTCGGGTTTAATTATGGTTCAGTTAGAGCTATCGCGCAGTTGGGCAGGGGTCGGCTGTTTGGTGACGTTAGGGTAGACTATTGTACGACCCTGAAGTGCACCGTCGGGTGGACACTCCTAGTCACTAGCCGTTGACCGGTGCCGGGCATTGCTGACTAGCTCTACCAGTATGTGATTTACTGCACGATTAGATTCATTATATTATTGTTCATGATTTGATATGCACATGGGTATGAGTTGCATGTTGGGATATTCATTAGTGAGTATGCTTGGACACAGACATTCTAGCTTGGTTAGGTTGCATCCAGCACGGGCATATGCATCGCGTGTGGTTTACTATGTGAGCGGAGCATGGCTTGATGCCTGGATGTATGGGCTCCAGTGTATCACGTTGATACTCACTACGTCATTGCATTTTTATGTGCATTGCATGGTTACTAGTAGTTATTAGTTCTCGGACGAGAGGACCGTTCCGAGGGAGCCTATGGCTCGGGTGTCGGGAGTACCGACACGGACACACGGGTGACGGGAGCACCGACCCGGGACAGCGTGCGCAGGTTTGTTGGAGATTTATGTTGCCTTTCAGGGCAGCGACAGGTTGGTATGGGACTTGGGTGCCATGTGTCTTGTGTGGGCCCCAAGGACCGGTATGGGTTTTCATTATGCTATACTATTGTGTGGTAGCATCTCATGGTTTGTGTGTATCTGGGGGTTTATTCTAGGGAGAGTGTTTCGGATATGTTCAGCTTCAGCCTTTCTTTCTTTATGCTTGCTGAGTCTCTCGACTCACCTTTCTTTCCATCATTGCAGGTAGTGGCAGCGTAGGCCATGGCAAGGGAGTCATCTTTTAGCGGTAGAGTCGGTATGGTGTACAGACAGTCCCATCAATCCTTGTCAACTCTAATGGTTGAGTAGGATTTACTCTATTATTTTTACTGTGCCAGGTCATCCCTCGAGTCTCGTGTATGTTGGCACAAGAGTCTGTTTTCATTTATTGATTTTGTGACCGCTGTGCTAGCGGTGTTCCCGTAATGCATGCATGTGTTTAGATTTGCTTCCGTTGCTCTCATTTTTGAGTATGCATGCTAGGGTGGTTCTTGTCTCGTGTTTCATTCTTTCTCCTTCCGTACGTGCTCCCGTTCGGGCCGTACGTGCTCCCGTTCGGGTAGTCCGGGCGAGGGTCCTTATAAGGCTTGTGGGACTTTCCTCCCACTAAGACCCTCCGATGCTTAAGTCAGTACAGAAGGAAAATATTCGCAAGAAATGGAAAAGAAACTCAAATTTTCTGAAGGAAAGTTGGGAGAAAAATACCGATGTACCGAGCCCCTCTAAGGGTTTGAACGTAGCCTTTTATAGAGATCGAGGAGAGAGCTTGGATGTCCTTTCTGAAGTATGCCTTCGGAAGGGAACCTTCGGAAGATTACTACCGGGAGCTTCAGAAGAGCCCTTAAGAAAAGCTATTGTGGAGCTTCCGAAGCCAGACTTCGGAAAGGCCATTCAGAAGCTTCCGAAGACCTACTTTGGAAGGAAGTCCCGCAGCTCATGATCTTCATTGCATTGGATTTCTTTTGATTATTGGGGCATAACAATATTAATAAAGATCATGTTTGATATATACTATATAGAGAAATGTACAGATTGATCATATTTGATATATATATTGTTAATCTTAATTCAAAATGTTATCACAAAATTCAAAATATATTTCTATAGTTTAGAAATAGAAGCAATAAGTATAATACCTATAGTAAATTAAAATCTTTTTCAAATTTAGTTTACATTTATATATATTTAATTTTATATTATACATTTTATGTAATTTTATATTTAACATTTTTCTATGTTATCTTTACATTTTATATTATTTTCATATAACTCTTATGATTAATTAAAGTGCTATATTAGGATCATATATGTGTCATTTTATAAGAACATAAAATGTTGAGTTTAATATATAATTTGATTCATATTTTTATTCAATTTCAAAAAATAATTTCAACTCATTTATATTAAAATAAATTTATATTTTATATTTTATTTTTTTAATTTTAGTAGTTAAATTTCAGCAATGAAAACAAATATTCGTCGCTAATATTAGCGACGGATATTTGTTTCCATTGCTGAAATTAAAAAATAACAAAAATTATAAATTTATATGGCAATGGATTAGCCAAAAAAATATTAAAAAAAAATTGTATTGTTCCGTAATGTTATTTAAAAAATTAAAAAGAAAAAGTTTTAATTTTTTAGCTATAGAACGTGCTTTTGTAGTTGAAATTTTAAAATAAAAAAAAATTTATTTAGCAACGAAATTTGTTTTTCATCATAACTTTAGCGACAAAATTTTGTTTTTTGTTGATAATTTGAGCGACGGAATTTGTTTTCTGTCAATAATTTGAGTGACAGAATTTTCTTTTCATCGCTAAAATTAGCGACGAAAAACAAAATTCCTTCGCTAAAGAAATATTTTATTTTATTTTTTTATTTTAAATTTTCAACGACGGAAACACGTTCTATTGCTAAAAAATTAAAACTTTTTTGTTTTTAATTTTTAAATTACGAATTTCTTGTAGTGATGTTTTTTTTTGTAATTAGAACCTAGTGAATGTAATAAATAAATTGGATATGTATCATGTTTCCGCTATGTATATGTATATATATATATATAAAGTTAAGAAAAATTTAAAAATGTCTTTATTTAAATTTTTAAGTCAGGATCTCCGAATTTTGGGGCATGACAATCCCAGATTGGTTTCAAAGGCTTAGGGGTTTTGTTGTTGTGTTGTTTTTGAAGGAAAGGCTCATTCAATTGATGCCGAAGTTCGTGTGGAATGTTACGGGATGCGCAATGATGTTGTACCATGGATAGCCTCATTTGCAGCTTCCAATTTCAGTTTGGTCGCTTATTTTTGGATTACATGGCACTTGATCACTTATATTATTTGGGTGAAATTAGGAGGAAGGTGCAGGTGAATGATTTGAAAACTTGGACTAAGATCATCTTATATTTTAGAAGTTGTAGTCCAGAAATGTTTGCCCTAATGAAATGAGTTGTTCATATGATATATGAGAATGATGAAGAATGGCCAAATTCACGTGTAAGTATCCAATAAAGTGACTGATGAGTTTGCATCAATTGAATGGATGCAAGGTCTTATATTGAGAAAGAGAAGTCGCCATGACCATGACTACAACGCAGACACAGGAGAATAGTCGAACCCTAGAAGATTTTGAGATGCTATCGCCTAATGGAAGGGACTCATAGTCTGAGCTATCAGAATCTTCAATTCAAAATATTCGAGACTCAGGAACTAAGTTGATCATCCACCAAATTTGTAGAGCTTGGTTTAAACTAGATAGATAAGTACTTTTACCTCCTGAACAGAGGGGATAGTGGAATCAATGATTTTTGATTGGGGCAAAATAAAGAAACAAATAAATCAAAATCACAATTATTGAGTAGTGAATTTGTGAGACATACTCGAAGAATTCCAATTTGGCTTAATCTTTGTAAATTTGAGTTATATTGATGAGTGCTGTTATACTATCTATCAAGTTATATTTTATACACTTTATTTTTAGATAAACTACAATAATTGTACAATCTTTTTAACATTCTAAATTAATATTTAACTCCTTAAAATAAATTAAACAATCACTTAATTCACATTTATTTTAATATCAAATTTCATAAAACAAAATAATAACAGTTTATAACATTCAACTTAATTTCTACAATACAAACTTATATAAAAAAAAATTATTGACTAATGATAAATGAGAAATAAATAATATTATCTTTATTAATTATTAATATTTATAATCATTGTAAAAAAATAAAAAAAAAATGATATATAGTGAACTACAATAGTTGGTTGAATCCCAGTCACCATGAGATTCTAGTCCAAAATCCCCACAATCGAGAACGTGGTTGATGATAGTGCAAGACCACCCTTCCAATTCTATTAAGAAAAGTTTGTAGAATTTTACAAAATAAAAATAAACAAAATTGTTCACATAGAATATGTAACATTTCAAAATTTTGAAAATAAAAAATTTTGGTATTTGAAGTGATTTATGTCTTATTGGAGTTTTGTGAATTAGAATAATTTAATGAGTGAATTTTCTCAATTTTTCCTTCATACACACTCTGATAACAGAAAATATATGGGCGCTACAGAATATAATGAAAAATGTCATACAATGTCAAATTGTTTGGTCAGAACATCAAATAATTTTGTCGAAACATCAAACTATCATTATCAAATATAAAAAAAAATAAATTTTGTATTTAATTATAATACAATTCATATTGTAATAATTTTTTATTATTAAATATTTTTAAATATATATAGATGATTAAACATCAAAGTAGACATAGTTAAAGTAAAGTGAATATAGACAACAATGCAAATGTGAGGCAGCCAGAGCACCCGCATACCAGCCCAAGTGCAACATCAACAACCCTAGCCTCTAGCGAATATTTGATCTTGGAACAAATTTGACTTACATCAGATTAAAATAGCTAGTGTCTCTCAATAGATCATGGACCACTCGTCTGATCAAAATTTAAATATTCTTACTTTCTATGTTTTTTTTTTCATGTGAAAATGATTTTTTATAATTTTTTTTACACAAATGCCACATTAATCATGTAATCAAGTAAAGATATTCCATAATAATCATAATAAAATAGAGAGACTCGAAAAGTGAATTGTAATACTCCACTTTTTCAAACGTGTTATAAATTGGGACAATTTTAGAATAATAATTTTTTTTTCTTTCAAACTAATGCTAAATCATATCATTCCTTATATTTACCCAAAATTTTTATACATTTATCTCGAAAGAAAACCATCATAAATATTAAATGCGGAATATAGAATGGAACCTTAATTTTAACATTAATCATAAATTAGTTCTTATATCATCATTTCTCAAAAATGTTCATAGTTCAAAGTAGCAGAACTTAAATATATGGGTTACATAACATACATTTAATTTATCGTGCATTTTGCTAAGTGCCATTTCATGCCTCATTTATCCTTGTTTCTGCTACAATCTCCATCTGAAATGTTTGAATATTTGAAGGGTAAAACCCAAGTTAGATGATGAATTATCTAAGTGAGGAAATAAAATCATATTTTGTGCATGTGTGCAAATTGCAAAATGTTTTCATTTCCTTTCGTTTGAACCGACCACACCTTATGTTACCCCCAATTTCTACGGCTTCCTATCCATGTCGAGGTAAATGGGTGCAGCGGTGCCGATCCGCATTCTCGTTTGAGCTGACCACATCTTAATGCTACCCTCCATTTGTATGGCTTCCTATCCATGCCGTGGTAAATGGGTGCATGTGATATATGATCAATAATATTCTTGTGTACATATGCACATTTCATCATTAATACATGTAAATGCAATCTACATGACATATTCACATCGAGATATGACATGATAAACCACTAACATAAAATTGAGTTTAGGATAAAACTACTCACAATAAATCAAGTTTGGGGTAAGAACTCTCACATTAAACCAAGTTTTTAAGTCAAAACACTCACTTTTGACAAAATTCAAAGCACCTCAAAAAAGTGTATCGCCTCGATTTGCGTGTCAACCTCAAAATTCGCACAAGTAATTTCAAAGCCTAAAAACACTCTAATCATCATTTTTGTTTAAATAAGTATTAAAACCTATTTTTTCATAATTTCTTGTATTTTCTTTATTTTTCTCTCTATTTCTTTTTATTTTGTCCTTAATAAATCCAAATTAAATATTTCTAAAAAATTTCTCTATAACAATTCATAAAATAAATTTCCTTAATTTTTGAAATTTTCTAAGAAATTTTACTCACTATGGATTAGCCTTTTAGGCTTTCTCGATATGCATGTTTTGACCTCGAAACGCATGCCCGATCAATTTTCTGAATTCAGAATACTTCTCTAACCCTAAATTAATTTCCAGAATTATTTTGTCATTTTTCAAGAGTTTTTCTCCATTTTTTCATATTTTTTCTAATTTTAAAAAAATATATAATATTATCATATATATATTATATCAATGGCATAATACATGATAATAACATGTTAATATATGGGGAATAAGGAACCACGCGTCCAGCCTCTGCAACTTCTTTGTAATTAAGCATGAGTAGCCTAGGGATGTGGGAATGGCTTGGCAATCAAGGTTTGCCTTGCCAATTTAAAGGTCATTTTGGCTAGAACGCATGCATGAAACAGAGGAGAAAAAGAGATGAGAAAAGAGAGAAAATTAAGGGAGAAAAGGGCGTGATCGGCTTCGGGAAGCAGGAAAGTTATGGGATTTTAGAGTTAATCCGCGGTTAAGATAGTTAGATACGTGGATAAAATTAGTGTAAGCATTTTATGTTTAGATTATATGTTTACGTGTTTTATACGATTAGATTTGATTATAGGCCGTAGATTTATTTTTTTCTGTTAAACATTTTACTTCGTAGCGGGAGTGCAAAAAGCTCAAGAATCGACTAAGTAAAGGCAAGCTCGTAACCCTTCCCTCATGTTCTTAATTTCCTGTGAGAGTCTTCATAGTTTTTCGTATTTTAAACTCTCACTCACAGTGACACGGTTCTACGGATTAATAACAATAATTCGCGTGGCAACCACTTTATGACTTATATTTTATTAATGGGTTTATTCTTAATGGAATGAGTTAAGCAGTGATGTCTTGGTGTCTTCCATTTCGTCCGTCACGAAGCCTTGTATCGCTCCGCTTTCCTTGGGAATGATGCCGAACCCGTTGGGGATAGGTTCTTAGAAAGTGGCTATGATCAAGATTATGGGGTTATGTTATTAATTTTTTTATGAATGTGGAGATGGTTTCCTAGGTATGGGAAGAGATGAGAACGTGAATGACATAATGGTGTCTACGTTGTCATGGATAAAGTGTGCGAAATGATAAGTATAAAGTATACAAGTTTAGTGTTGTTTATATGTGTGTCTAAGGGTATGGGGTACAAAGCCACTAATTGTCGATCATGGGTCGTGGCAGTTGATGACTGGTTGTATGGGCGCCAGTTATCGGCTGTTACGGTAAGCGCTAGACGGGCCAGAAGAGCTGGTACTGCTAGATTCCTGCCTTGACTTTGTGCAGATCATGATGTGTGTGTTGTATGGGGTTGGGTTGCATTCATTGGTGGGACATGCTTTGTGTGTGATGGGATGCATGAGCATTTGCATGACCTGGTTGGTTTAAGAGCCAACTTGGGTACTCTAGGTGAGCCAGTGCATTTAGAACATATGGCACGAGTGAATTCCTATGTGGGCATAGCATGGCCTGATGCTTGGTTTATGGGGGCCTTGTCATCACGTTTATGTTGCAGAAGCCATTGCATTTCCTATTTGTTGTATTACATGATGAGAATGTGCGATTTTAAGTGAGGAGTATGGGTGATGGGTGGCGCCTACTATAACGCCCTACTTTTTCAAATACATAACAACATGGAATATAAGCAGACATCACCTATGGGCGTTATGGAAACCCTTACCAACGGAAGCGTTGGATCGAACCTGAAAGCTTAACCAAAGCTAAATAAAAGGGGTTTTCACTAGATTTCCTTTACAAGCATAAGAAATGCATACGACCTTCAATACTCCATAAAACACAACACATCATAGCAGGTACAATTGTAGGACACCCATATACACCCTTTACAACCTTGAGTATCCTATCTGCTATTTACAATACATCACTTGGTTACAAGGGTACATAATGAAATAAAACCAAAAGCTAACTGCAAAACCTAAAGCAGTTAAGCACTACCTTTTTTGCCCTTACTCAAACCAAAACCTGGAACACCTAGCACTTCCGAGAAACCCGGGACATTGAATGTCCCAGGGGTATGGAACACCCGAGTTAGATAGTTACATATAAGTGAGTGACTCAGAAAAGGAAAATACATGCGTGCAAATGCAATAATGCCATTATGAAATCCACCCCTATGGTAGCAATGCCAAGGTGTTGTAATCATCTTTGCGGTCATCATAGTCACTCCTTGGCTCACCGCAAGAGCACGAGTTCTTCCATGATGTCCCAACAACTAGCCACAGTCACCAACACAAACATGATATATGACAAAGCAGAAGGAATATGCATAGCCAAGGGAAAATATGAGATGTAAGCCACAAAGGCATGATATGCAAGCGAACATCCACATACAAGTGAAGTAACAAATGCTCAAAGTGTCGCAAAACATACATGAATCACTCACCTTGATTGGTTACCTTAGAAAGCACAGTTTACAACGAGGGGAATGGATTTTCTCGCAGTTTTTCTTATTGCTTGGCATGAAAGTCGAGAAAGACCCAAAAATTCTGTCAAGGCTTATTCTCCCTCGACTTTCTCCCTTCTTTTCTACAGCATTTCCTCTCTTAAATTCCCTTCCTTTTCTTCCTTACTTGGTGCCCAAAATGAATAACCCCAAACCCTTATTTATAGGAAACTTCGGCTAACCAAATCGCGCCATGTCATCATTCCATCCATGAGCATCCAATTAAAATATGCCATGTGTCCCTAGGGATTTGTGCATTTTCATGCCCTTACAATAAGTCTCCCTTGAGATATGAGCCATCACATGTTTAATTTGATTTTCAAGATTCCCTATCATTACATCCCACATGGTTAATTCATTTTCTACATTTCCCATCATTACACCTCAAATCCTATCTCCAAGTGGCCAATGAATGCTTACCACATGTCCTTAGGGATAAAGTTTGGAGGTTTTTGCAAACTTGGAAGCTAAGTAAGCTTTTCCTTAGCCAATTATGCAATGCCACCTCAAAGGGTCATTATGAGCCATCATGTGACCTTATCTTATCTTCCAAGTGGCCAATGGTTGATTGTCATGTGTCATTGAAGATAAGGCTTCATCATTTCTCCCATGTGCATCCAACCCAAATGCATCACTTGTCTCTTAATTGAATTTAACAGAGTTTGGAATCTAAAGCTCTATTTGATTTGAATTTGAAATCCATAATACCTTGAAGAGATATTTTTAAGGTTTCAAGAACTATATCTTGGTCCAAACTTTTCGGATAATTTACACTTAGATTCTTGTGACTTGGTCCCCGGGCAATTTTTAATTGCACCTTTTGATCCCTGAAAAATGGATAAATTACACTTGGCACCCCAAGATTTTAGATAAATTACACTTTTACCTGAACTTCAGTATTTACGATTTTGCCACTGGTTCAAAAACTGAACCTTTGCCTCAAGCCTTCTATAATCCCTTGAAATGACCTATTTCCTCAAGTATTAGAACCTAATAACCTTAGGTATTACATCATATTTGAGTTTGAAAATCTGGGATGTTACATCCTCCCCCCCTTAGGCCTTAGGCTCCTGAATTCAACTTAGAAATCAAAGTATTTCATCAAAAAACGACGTCAGGGTTTTTGAACCATTCCCAATTGACTCCCTTCATAAGTCTTATCACGAACACTACAATTCTTGGCAATCCCTTTCCGAATAGATTGTCAATCTGAAAAGCTTTCAACCATTTACAGACAGTTAGGGATCAATTCACAGAGCTCCAGTCCTTTGGGACTTGGATTCTAGTCCCAACATAACAGCCACGGTGCTACCCAAACTTTGGCATCTGACCGTCTCCGTAGTCCACTAAGTAACTCTGACTCATGGGTCTCACACCCTTACCGCGAGCCAGCCCACAAGCCGCACCGATAATCAGTCACGAGCCCATCACTAGTCCTCTGCCTTGGTCCTTAGGCTCAGATCCGCTGTTACAGGCCACACACCCATGGTGCTATTGTTAGGCTAGAGCCTCTTACCCTGTCTCTGAGAGTTGTAATTAACTTGACTCCTGTCACTTCTGATACTTCTTTTCAGTACCAACCCAAGTCTCCAAGTCATGGGTAACACAACACTACTCACAATTTCCCTTCTACTGGAACCCATGCTCCCAAGTGTACCAGAGTGTATCTACTACCGCATCATCCAATACTCTAACAGGGCAAGATTCAAGATAATCAAACCAGAGCCAACTGCTCATAACTATTGGGATGTACAACTGTCTGCATATTAAACCGAAGGTCAAGTCGGTAACTAGAGTAAAATTTCCCTTCCCCAAAGGTCAAGTATGGGAACCACAATCCCATTGCTTGCTATTACAAGAAAATATATTTCATAAGCAAGCTCACAACACACCACATACCTACATTGGGGAAACATACCACTCACAATTACGACCTACCCCGACCCACATATGCAACCATAGTTTCATCACCCTCCTCACACACAAACTTTCAAATCTCTAAGCCCACACAACATATGGTGTAGTAGTCACTCTCTTGGTACCTCCCTTAGATCAATGACTTAGACCCATGATCCCAAGCTTTCTTTCATTTTCTCTCACAAAGGAAAATACTTAACTTTCAAAAAGTTCTTTAAATCATATCCACTCTATATTCAGCGTACCTTGCTTTTTGCAATCCGATAAAATTCTTATCATTGCTTTCCACCAATAGCCCGCTTCGTCCAAAGCATAAAGTGGAACAAATGATCTTTTCCTTTTTACTTGATTGTCGCTTTCAATCTTGCATTGCCTCTATCCTTAAAGCACTCACGACTAACCTATTTCTCGTAACTTAGAAAAATTACCTGCAGGGCCTTATAAGACAATCCTCAAGTATTGCTCGATTTCCTTACAGGCTAAGTAAATCAAAATATACTCAACCAATATAGTCATAAACCAATCCTACTTTGGTTTTCAATATCCAAGGTATCGAATCCATAAAGGCTGCTGGTTATCCCAATTGCTATCATCAGATACCCATAATAATCTGTCACTCTCTTGGTACCTAGGTCAATCGATTCGTAGCCCATGTGATGTGGTATGCCATTGTACGAATTGGTCCCACCTCGCATTATATAACACGGGATAATGGAAAATGTAATATTTAGAAAAATATATCTATGTATTATTTTTTTGCTCAATTTTTCCCGCCTCGTTTTCACTTTACTTTTATAGGTGTAAGGGCCCACTCTCAAATATTCTCGCTAGCATAGGATATTTGAAAGGAGGCCATCAAAGAGATGATATAGAACAAATCATAAATAAATAGACAACTCTTTTCATTCACTAGCAGCGAAAACTAAATTTAAGTTCAATTACACTTCCAATAGCTCATGAGTTCGGCTCGACGGCCATACAAAATAGATAAGAGATTCTAATGTTAACTAACAAACATAAGTTCATTTCATTACAAGCCTCACCAACTACAAATCAGGATCTTTAAGTTACGACACGTTTCCATACACCACTATCCCTGGAACTTAGTCCCACTGGACTCGACCCCAATAATAACCTTTCCTTTACCTGAAATTGCAAAGAAGATCAAGTGAGCTACAAAGCTAAGCAAGTTCGAGAAACAATGAATAGTATATAGGATCCAAGAATATGGTGATACCCAATGGAGTAATCTAGAACTCAATAGTTATATACAAGATTCATAATTTATGACTTGATCAATCCCAAGTTAAATGTATCATACCACCATATATCACCATGCAAATGTGCATATAAAATTAAATGTCAGAATCAAATCTCGTAGGCTTGCAAGCCATCAAACAACATATGCCAAAGTTCATCAAGAGAATAAAACTCACATTCAATATGGAGCTAACCTATCAGGTTATGGCCACCTTGTCCCGCGTCAGGTGCTCTAGGGTACCCTTTCCCTCTGCGCAAAATATTAGGTGCACAAAGATAAATAATATTATGCCCCATAATATGATCATACTGAATGTGTGTGAAACGTGTCATGCATTCACTTTCACATATATATAAACATTTAAAAGAATCTCCTAAAGTGAACTTCAAAATTAGCTTTGAAATTGCTGGTAAAAATAAATCTAAAATTTTTCTAAGGCGAATGACCAACTATAACATATTTTTATAAATGTTTTCATTTTGAAAAACTAACTCCCGGTATTTTGATAACTAACATTCATTGTTGTAAGAATGATTTTTAATGAATTTTTCAAAAAACATAAGCTATGTATTTTGAGGGTGGTAAAATCAAGTTCTTGAGTTTGTACTAAAACCAAAATCCTATTTTTTTATTGTTATGGATTTTGATTTTTTAGATATTTTTATTGAAACCAAATAGGGGGTACTTTTTTATTTACATTTATGTATTAAAGTAAATGAAAGGTAAAATATGAATTAAAGAAAATAAAAACATTTACTTAAATTAAAGGAATGTAAATGTATGGGGTGTGAGCAGAGAGCTTGCAATCAAGGCTTATGGGAAGAGCTCACTAGCAAAGGCTTACAAAAAAAGCTCGGGAGAGCTTACGGTCAAGGCTTATGGGACGAGCTCAAGGTTATGAGTTCACGGCTTATGGAGAGAGCTCGAGGTCATGAGTTCGTGGAAAGGACATGCGGCCAAAGGCTTACGGAGAGAGCTCGAAAAGAGGTCGCGGAAAGAACTAGAGGGAAGAGCTTGGAAAGAACTCGCTGGAACAGAAATGAAGCTGAACGTGTGTGTATATATATATATATATATATGGGTTGGTCGAACAGAACAAGGGCATTCGAACGACTGTTTAAGCATGAATATGTCGTGCATTAGCTGGGTAGGGCATGACTCAAATAATCTTTTCAATTCAGTGAAGGGTAACAACTTGTTCATTTATAAGTGAGTCTCATATATGGGCGAACAATATATATTCTCAGTGGAGGCTTTTTCTATTTGTGCGAGACTTAGCATTTTACATTCAAACATAGCGCATATATATACAAGAGGCATTTGGATGGGCAAGGAACATCCAATTATGAGAGAGAACTTTCGGATATGATGCAACATGTGTATATATAAATGCATGAACAGAGAGCAACGAAGCTAAATAAGAACTCTGTTGTAACTAAGGAAGAAAGCCATTCACTAAATAAATGTTAGGGTGAATCAAATCCCGGTTAACTTCAAATGGACTTCATAGTAACTAGATAATTTTTACACAAAATAGACACAGTGGGAAACACTATGACGACGTGACATAATAAGTAATAGTTTGTAAAGTCAAAGAACAAAAGGGAATTTGCATTGAAGTACCGAGTATTTATAAGAGCTCGCACTAAAAATAAAATGGAAGTGCAAGAAGAACTTGCTTGAAGAAGCCACTCCAACAAAGGAGAAATAATTGGGTCTCTGCCTTTGGAGTTATAGTTGCCAACAAAAAATGTGAGAGGAGGAAGAAGATGATGAAGTAGAAGAAGAAGAACACGGAGAGTAAATGAAGAAAGGCCAATGGAACAGGACGAAAAGAAGGAGATGATACGCACTGGAATTAGGAGATCTGCACACAGAAAAGGGGAGTGCGTACAACTTGCACACCAGCTCCAAAGATTACCAAAATGCCCTTCTTTTCATATTTTAAACAAAAATATCTGGGGGCTTTATTGACAAATGTTGATTTAATTTATTCTTTTTTATTTTCTTATTACACCACAAATTTCATTATTTCTAATTTATTTATCACCATGGGCCTAGGCCCAAGCCACATATACCCCATATATATATCAAGCCCACTAAGCTTAATTTCCCACCAGGGTTAAACCCGTGTCTTCGTTATCTAATTAATTGCAGCCCATTTCATCATGCCCAATTTCTTAAAATTCGAGCCATACAATTATTTTCACGATCACATGAACCATAAAATAAAATTATACAACTCGAAAATACTTAGATAACGAACATGTAGAAACCAACATTTTTAATTGGGGCGCGAGTGAGTCATAAAAGAAACTGACCACTCGCCATTGCTCAAAGGCATGGTGCGGACAAGTGTGGAGAAGATCTTTGAATCTTTCCCATGCTTGGGCAAAATTTTCACTTGATTTACAGGCGAAGTTCATGATTTGTCTTTGAAGAGTAGTGGTTCTGTTGGCAGGAAAATATTTTTTCAAAAAAGTTGCTTGCATTTCTCTCCAAGTTCCTATAGATCTAGGTAGGAGAGTGCCTAACCACATTTTTGCCTTATCTTTTAGTGAGAATGGGAAAAGTTTTAACCTTACAACATCCTCATTTACTGTATGATCCATGCAAGTGCTACACACTTCCTCGAATTCCTTCATATGAGTGTATGGATTTTCAGAATCCATACCATGGAATGTGGGCAACAATTGGATTGTGCCAGGTTTGAAATTGAACCTATGGTGATTTATGGGAAGGATGATACACGAGGGTGTTGTCTGTCTTGGAGGGTGAAGGTACTCTCTAAGAGGTCTAATCAATTCCTGATCAACAGGATCAGGATCGTCATGGTCACTCCCATGTTCAGACATGTTGTTTGGTTGAGCCATAAATGAGTGTGGCAATGAAAACTCAAAATCAGATGGAGTACTTTCTGAATGTAACACTTGTTCAACCACTCTACCGGATCTAAGTCTCATATACCAGACCAAACAGACAGAGAAGAGAAATTAAAGAACAGAAGTAAAAAGAAAAAGGACTAGGGATGATTATTTGGCTTACCTTAATCTTCCCCGGCAACGGCGCCAAAATTTGCTGCATCACTCACCCTGCATTTGTCACTTTTTGTATTTTTCTTTCACTAATTCAACTGATTTAGCAACTAATTATGTTCACAGGTAGGATGAGGCGTTTAGACTCGCCAGTGCACGAGTGTGATTGTAGCAGAAAATTTATATGTAATTTTTCCGGGCAAGACCGGGTCGACTCACAGGGAGATTACTCATGGAAGGAGATAACCACACCAGTTCTTTTGATTAACGGAATAATGAAATGAGATCAAACTAAATATGATATAACTGTAATCTGGAAATGGAGAGATCTTGGGTCAAGACAAATCTGGTGCCAAACCCAACTGATTCACCATATAGCTTTCTGTGATGTAACTAGCAGCTCAAATAGCTTGGGTTTTCAACCATTAAATGTACTACTGAGATGATGATAACTCTTTGTTCAAGCAACCTCCATACATGACATGGAGACTCTATGGTAAGAAGCTATCATAAATCAGTGTATAAATAATGTTTTGACAAAATAATTGCTCGGGGCTTGGGTATGAGAACGTTTCCAGGTCAAGCAACCTCCATACATGGCATGGAGACTCTAAGTTAGGCGTACGAACCAATCCAAGCCTGAGGTTTTCGTTAATAATATTTCCCAATCTGCTTTTGCTTTTGTTACTTTGACATATGGAGTTCTGTTATATTGATTCATCAGTGGCTTTGGGCACCATCTTTGCCTTAACCCAAGAATCGAATTAGCCACACATCTTCATAGGAAGTGCACGACTAAAACTAATCTCTACAGATGAATACACGATTCGTAAAGGAAATAAACTGAGACAACAGATAAGAACTTGGTAAACTACTGCTGTATTGATTACTGAAACGAACTACAACTTGAAGCAGAAATTAAAATGGACTTGTAATACAGAGCTCAGAATTAGCAAGAACAACTAGTGTAACTGAAGTGCTATTCGCAAAGAAAGAGATACAGACAAGAACAAAAATAGGAGAAACAGACAAAAGGAAAGGAAAAATCTCTACTTTCAAAATGATCTTGTTCTTTCTTGTATTGTTTTTCTTAGTATCTTCTGCACTCGCCAACCTCTGATTCCAAAGAATGTTGGTCCCTTTTTAAGCTTATGGCACATGGAAGTGGGGACCATTTGTTGAAAAGTTGTTCAAAAAGTTGGTTGAATTTACCTTAGAGCCACCGCGTGTATTTGCGCATGTCAGAATTTTTGTTCGGCTGTTCATTCGAATGACTAGCAGAAACATTCGAATGCTTGCTGAGTTTCTTTTGGCTGATCGGCTCATTCGAATGAATTTTAGTCCTATTCGAATGAATTTCATGCTTTACTGTTCCTTACACGGCGATTTTCTCGGTCATTCGAATGCAACAGTACTTTCATTCGAATGAATTTCTAATTTTTCTCTTGACTTCTTCATTGCATTCGGATGACCTGGAGAGCATTCGAATATGGAGTTCCTTGGGTTGCTTCTCATTCGAATTACTCAGCCTTCATTCGAATAGATTTCCTTTCTTCTTCAACTTCATTCGAATGACTTGGATTTCATTCGAATATGTCTTCACTGCTTCCAAACGATGTGCTCATCCGAATTTCTTCTTATGCTCGGCTCATTCGAATGACTTGGATTTCATTCGAATATGTCTTCACTGCTTCCAAACGATATGCTCATCCGAATTTCTCCTCATGCTCGGCTCATTCGAATGACTTGGATTTCATTCGAATATGCACAATCTGGAGATCTTGATTTTTGTTACTTCTTATTCAAATTAGGCCAAGCTCATCTGAATACATACCCGATATCTTGCATATTCGAATGTTCGAGCAGCTCTCTTCTGTTTTGCTCCATATTTGAATACCTTTGAAGACTTATTCGAATGGCTTTGACTTTCATTAGGACATCTTTATTTCTTGACTTTTTATTCCTCTTTCAATCATGCTTTTGGAGAGTATGAGTCATTCTTTCATCTCTTTTCCTTCTTTTGGGCTGCAACAAGCAATTCTGGAGATTTTAAGTCGATCAAATGGATTAGGAGGTAATAAAAATATAACAAATATTGCATTTTTTTTAACATCAATCAGCTGGGGGTTTTACTGATTTTATTTCGACCAGGGGAGGGCCAAAACGACGTTGTTTCGGCTCTAAGGCGGTGCTAGCGTGCCCGGTTGCTGGCTGCACCACGTGGCTGTGCCCCAGCCCTTCGTTTTAGCCAATTTAAAGGCCAATTTCGACCAATTTTGAACAAGCAAACAAAGAGCAATTTAAGGAGAAGAAAACGTGCGCACAGTGATGAAAAATGGAGAAAATTTGGGAGAAAAGTCAAGATTAAATGCGGTTTAAGTGAGTTTTAAATAGTCGGGTAAGTAGAGAATTATGTATCAATAATTCTGTACGGTTGGAATTTAATTTTGGGTCTAATTTTATTAGTTTTGGGAGTTTATGTTAATTTCCAGCATGTATTAATTTAATGGCATTCAAGCGTAAAAACGTTGTAAATAGCTAAACAGAGGCAAGCTCTCTTCTACCTTTGCGATCTCCTTTCATTTTATGAACCCCTCATCTTTCCTTAATTCGTTTCGATTTTGCGTAGTAATTATAAGAATTGAGGATTTTATTAGCGTGATTTAATTTAAATTAAATATGAGACTCGTTGGGGTTTTATTTGCGGTGTGTCTACGTGGGTAAAAATTATTAGAAGCATTATATGTTGAAGAATTGTATACAGCTAAATTAGTTATATTTTAGGGTTAGATTTACTTAATATAAGTTATGATTTTATTAATTGCTAGAAAATGTTTTACTTTGCAGTAGGAGTGCAAGAAAGGCAAGGAACGTCCGTGTAAAGGCAAGCTCCTAACCCTCTCCTCATGTTCTTTAATTCTCGTGAAAGACTGTGGTTTCTCGTATTTTATCCTCTCCCTTACGCTAATTCGGCGCCTAGCATTGTTTATTGAGTATTATTCATTTGGTATAATTTATATTAAATCTAGGACTTCTAGAATTTTATTTGTTGTAAACTTACAGGGATTTGTACCGCCCCCACTCCTTTCGGAATGATACCGAACCCAGCTTGGGGACTAGGTTCTTAGAGGTACGGGTTTATTTATGGTTTGGTTAGGGTTATTGAGCAGTGGGGCAGTGGTCGGCTGTCTGGTGACGTTGGAGTAGACTATCGTACAGCCCTGATGTGGACTATCGGGCGGACACTTCTAGTCACTAACCGTTGAGCGGTGCCAGACATTGTTAACTAGCTTTGCCATTATGTGACTTACTACATGATTCAATATATTGTTTTATCGTTCATGGTTTGATATGCACATGGGTACGGGATGCATGTTAGGATATTCATTTATTGAGTATGCTTGGACACGAACATTTTAGCATGGTTAGATTGCATCTGGCACGAGCATATGCATCGCTTGTGGTTTACTATGTGGGCGAAGCATGGCTTGATGCTTGGATGTATGGGCACCAGTGTATCACGTTGATGCTCACTACACCATTGCATTTTTATGTGTATTGCATGGTTATCGGCAATTCATAGGTCTTGGACGGGAGGGTCGTTCCGATGGAGCCTATGGTTCGGTTATTTAGAGGCTTGGGTGTCGGGAGGACCAATGCGAGCATTCAGGTGACAGGAGCACCGACCCGGGATGGCGTGCACAGATTTGTTGGACATTTATGTTGCCTTTCAAGGCAACGACAGGTTGGTAGGGGACTTGGGTGCCGTGTGTCTTGTGTGGGCCCCAAGGACCATACGTGCTTGTATTTACGCTTTTATACTATGTTGTGCGTCTCATGGCTTGTGTGTGCTTGGGGGTTGGTGTTCTGGGGAGAATTTATTGGATTTGTTCAGTCTGCAGCCTTTCTTTCTTTAGTCTTGTTGAGTCTCTCGACTCACTTTGCTTTCCATCATTCCAGGTAATGGCAGCGTGGGTTAAGAGCAAGGGAGCCAGCTTCTAAAGGCAGAGTCGGTACGGTGTACAGGCAGTGCTATCAGTCCTCGTCATTTCCATGTCAGTCCCTGTCAACTATGATGTCTGAGTAGGATTTACTTTACTAGTTTTGACTGTGCCAGGTTATTCCTCGTGTCTCATGTATGTTGGCACAGGTGTCTATATGTATTTGTTTATCTCATGACCTCTGGGCTAGCGGAATACCCTTAGTGCATACATGCATATAGCTTAGCTTCCGTTATTTTCATTCTTGTGTATGCATGCTAAGGTAGTTTCTGTCGTGTGTTTCATTCTTTCTCCTTTTGTAGGTACTCCCATTCGGGTAGTCCGGGAGGTTTGAACATCCAGGTGAGGGTGTTTACATAGCTAACATATGACAAACCCTGCCCTTGAAGACCCCAACTAAGGGAAAACAAGGGAGAAGTGTTAGGAAGAAATGTACCTATTAAGTCATAGAAGGAAACATCACATTCATTTCTTGGACAACAACAAGGTTATATATACAAAATCAAACATCAAGTACTAACATATACAACAAAATTATACTCCCATGACATCTCAAAAGACAATAACACATGGCCCTAAAAAAAAAAAAAAACATTTACTGTCAGGCATCATGCCAAAAATCTCCCATAGACCTTCTAGCTGGAATTACTCTGTACATGTTTAGACACTGAACCCCACATTACTAGGCTCCACATCTTTTTTGGACTTGCCTCTACTTGGAATGATGCAAGCACAAGTGAACTACAAACTCCAGCAAACATAATAAAATAACAAACAATAAGAATACGAGGGATTGAATCATAAATAATAACAGATATCCCTTCTCATGTACATAGGGAAGAGAGTAACCAAGTTATGTGCACCATGATCATGTAACAATATGCACCCATGACATGCTAGAATTAAGCCACAAATAAACATATGCAAGGATTAAGGTGCATGATTCCACAACTATACTATAAACATAATTATATCAAGGGACCTAAGTCCCACATGAGTTCGGCAATATAGCCCACCCAAGCTTGACACAAGTCTAGGATTATAGCCCACTAGAACTTATTTATATAAGTATGATAATATAAACTAAACACAATAATATTTATATAAGTTCAATCTATAACAAAACAATTATTGCATTTATGATTATATGGTAATACTAATTTGTTAATATGTTATATAATTTTGAATATATAAATATTAGAATTATAATAAGTTTACGTCATGTAATTCTAATTTCATAAATTCACTTTTGTTAATATGTTATATAATTTATAATATATAAATATTATAATAAAAATAAAAACTATTACATATTTTACATTGAAACAATAAATCATTAATTATATTTTATCAAACCAAAAATACATTGGAACATAAAAGGTAATCTTGGGTCTAATAGAATTAAAGTGACAGTGGAGTTAAAGTGACAAGTAATACAGATGAAGTCATCCTATATGGATTGTCAAATGATACCATAATAAATTTTTTTCAAAAAAATTATTTTTTTTCTTACTTCACAATTTATCTCGTTTGTCTTTCCAAATAATTAAAAAAATATAAATAAAAAATAATTATTTATTAAATTAAAAAAATATTAATTATAAGGATATAAATAATTGTATAATCAACTTTACACTTATCAAATAATTCATTTTTGTCAAGTTCAACTGCACTCAAAATATTAGCAAATAATCCAAAGATAAAATTTTGTATTGGAAAACTTTCATGCATAGCATCTATAATAGTAGTCTTTGACATAAAGTTTATCTTATATTTGTGACTTGTAGTCTTGTATTTCATATTGTTGTATCTAACTATAAAATTGCGCATAAAATATAATTGTCCTTCATAAATCAATATTCTAAAAGACCAAACTAACAAACGCTTGATTGTTACATAAATCCTTCCACCCCATAAATTTGATAGCATGATTTATATAAATAATTAACAATAAATTTATAAGGAAAAAAAAAGGCATGTTCATCTATGAAAATCATCTTAATGTTATAAGTTTCTGACTTATTTTCAAAACACGGAATCTCCCAAAACCTCAAGACTCAAACCTTCAATGTCCATTGCATCTTGCTAGCGTTGATTTGATTAACAAAATCAACTATTCTATTTATATTTTGAAAAATTACTTTAAAAAATCTTTTATGCAATTATAGAACGTTATATAAAATGAAAAATCTTAACATGAATTTATTATTTATACACAAAAGTTATTGCATTGAAATAACAAATCAATAAATATTTACATTAAATTAAAAGTAGTGATTAATTAATTATTAAAGTAAAATAATTTATTATATTATATATTTATTTATAAATTATAAATATAAATTAAAACTCCTAAACACAAATAAGCATGGGTTTTCCCAATGCTAATTAATTTTTTTTTGAAATTTTTAATTTATGCTCTTAAAAATTAATTTCTACGATTATAACAAAATATTAGAAATATGGATTTTAACTTATTTTTCTTTCACAGTGTATTAATTTTTTTTCATAGTCTTGAAAATATGATATATTAAATCTTAATTAGCATTGAAAAACCAATGCATTAGTCTTGAAAATGTGATATCTTAAATTTTAATTAACATTGAAAAACCCATGCATTAGTCTTGCATTATATTAAAGGTAGTGATTAATTAATTATTAAAGTAAAATTATTTATTAGATTATAAATTTATTTATAAATTATAAATATAAATAAAAACTCCTAAATGTGAGGAAGTATGTATTTTCCAATGCTAATTAAAAATTTTATTTCTGATATTGAAATTTAATTTTTACAATGATAATAAAATTTTGAAAATATAGATTTTGATTTCTTTCACTATGCATTAATTTTCTTCCATACTCTTGAAAATATGACATCTTAAAATCCTAATCAGCATCGAAAAACTCATGCAATAATCATAAAAATATGATATTTTAAATCTTAATTAGCATTAAAAAACACATGTATTAGTCTTGCATTAAATTAAAGGTACTAATTAATTAATTATCAAAGTATAATTATTTATTATATTATATATTTAATTATAAATTATAAATATGATATAATATAAATTAAAACTCCTAAATGTGGACACGTGGGTTTTCCAATGCTAACTAAAAATTATCTTGAAATTTTTAATTTTTAATATTGAAATTTAATTTCTACAATGATAATAAAACTTTAAAAATATGAATTTTAACTTATAAATATAAATATAAATTAAAACTCCTAAACACGAGGAAACATGGGTCTTCAAATGCTAGCTAAAAATTATATTAAAATTTTTAACTTTTGATCTTGAAATTTAATTTTTGCAATGATAACAAAATTTTGAAATTATAGATTTTGACTTATTTTTCTTTTACTATATATTCATTTTCTTCCACAATCTTAAAAATGTGATATTTTAAATCTTAATTAGCATTGAAAAACTCATGCATTAGTCTTGAAAATGTGACATTAAATCTTAATTAGTATTGAAAAACTCATGCATTAGTCTTGAAAATGAAGGAAAAATTGTAACACCCCGCCCTCTCAAGGGCGTTGTCATTATGCTGGAGTTCAACATATAAATACACATTTTTTTTACCTGATACATCTCTTATTACCTTAAGTACTATATTTCAAAGAAAATCCCCCAACATATTATTACAAATGCGGAAACAATAATCGAAACCTGATATAGTACATAACCGAATTCAATTTATTTATAACATGGAAATCGTACCATAGTATAACACCATATCTTCAAATAAAAGACCTGGAGAACCATATCTCGAAAATAGCAACTGAGTACCTGGCTGCACTCTCACCCTGCAATTAAAACACAAAACAAAACACAATAAAAATTTTATATTTTTTTTCTTTATTTAGGTGAGAGGTTTATACTCGTCAGTGTATGAGTGCAGTTATAGTCCAAATTTAAATTTATACTTTCTGGATGAGTCCAGGTCATCCACTAAGATATTTATTTATGGCAAAAGAAAAAGAATGTCACTCACATGCACACGCATTTAGATGGATTGGTAACAAGATTTTTTTATGATTTTTTTTTTAGATAACAAATACTAGAAAATAAAGTAAGGTAGAAGTTGAAATAAATGCTTAATGTGAAGATATAAAATTGGATAGCACTTGAGTTAAGACAATTTTAGCACCAACCCATTGATTCCCAAATTTTGCAGACAAGGTTAGTAACATTAATTTAATTTCAGATATGAGAGTTTGTTACTAAATGCAATTAGAGATGATAGTTCTAGTTTAAGCAATTCCCATACATGATATGCGAGATTCTAATTCAAGCAACTACCATAAATCTAATTACAATTAATATACAAAATAACTAAATTAATCATCCGGGTTTGGGTATGATAGCGTTTCCAATTCTAGTAACTCCCATGCATGACATGAAAGCTCTAAGTTAGGCATACGCTCCAATCCAAACCTAGTGATTTTCCAATAATTAAAACTCACTCATACTGAAATTTAAATTAATGTTACTCATTTAAAGCGCAACTTTCTTTGGGAATCATTGGCGTTGGACACTATCCTTGCCTTAACCTAAGATTAGATTTAGCTACTCATTTCCATTGAAAAGTTAATTGATAAGAATTTAAATGGCGTAATTTAAATAACAGAATTTAAATGACAAGAATTAAAATAGCATAATCTAACCGGCCATTTAGGTGGTGGATAATTAAAAGACAAGAATTAAAATTGTAAAAATTTAAAGGCATAAATTAATCGGCCATTTAGACAGTGGATAATAAAGTAACAATAAGTGACATAAGAATTTAAAAGAAGAAAGAAAGGAAATAAGATTACAAGAGAAAACAAGAGAGAATAAGAGCAATTCTCTAAGAGAAACTCTAAGAACAAAACTAAACTTTGATTCAAGTAATAACAACTTTTTCACAAATGCACCAAAGTGAGCTATTTATAGCCCACAAGATGCAATACAAGCCACATAATTATTCAACTAAACATAATTACATTTAATGAGCACTCACAAAACATTCACCTAACTAGTGGAAAAAATTAGGTAAAAGACAAAAAATACAAAAGACTTTAGGTGGTGGACTTCTCATAAGAATACAAAAGACTTTAGGTGGTAAAACACTTATAAAAATACAAAACAAAGAAAAATCTTCTACAATTTGGGCTTTGTTGAGCCTTTGATTGGTCTTGGGCTTTTGGTTGGTCTTGAGCCTTTCTTATGTTGGATTCTATTTGATAGTTGGGACAAATGCACTTGAAACATCCTCTAGACTCCATAGTTTGCCCATGAATTTGAGCAACAATAATGGGTAATCCAACGTCTTCGATTTATGCCCCTAATTAATTTGTAGAAGTCAATTTCCTTGCTTCATCCTGTAATAATATGTAATGCAAATAATTATTTATTTTAAGCATAATTATAAAGTCAAAATGGGGATATAATTCATTAAGATTTAGGAAATATTAACCCCTCATCAGTACCTCAGATATAATCAAATGATACCTCAACATAACATTGAATAATAACAATATTACATGATTGATTTCTCAAAACATCATTTGTAATACATAACATACTTTGATTTTTCAAGACTAATCCTCAACGAAACATAAGTTTTGGAGCATGACTGAAACAAATTCGAATCTCCATGAAGAAGCAAAATACAAGAATAATTTGTGGAATCCATTGGACACGTCATCACGTGCCGTCACATTTCAACCACTTCCTTACCTAAGCTGCAAGTCCTAACTGAAACGTTTGAATATTCCAGGGGTATAGCCCAAGTTAGATGCTGAATCATCTAAGTAAGTGTTTAAAAATAGATACATGAATATATAATGCAATAACATGAACAAACATATGCCACAGTGTAACTTCCTTGGCAATCAATGCCTGGCACGGAACCCTAGGCAGTAACCCGACCTGCTTATGGGGTACTCCTATACGTTGTTCTATTAATATCGTTGGAGAATTCGCGGCTACACTATCAGGGCAACATCCCATCCTGACACAAGTATCGATATGCCAATTGTTCCTTCCTGACCCAAGAGAGGATGATCGGAGGCGGGGTAACAATGGCAAGGTGCGGGCTCCGGCGATGGATTCGTCCGGGGGGCAGCTGACACCTACAAGCACTCCAACGCTCGAGTGAGTAAGAGAGTAAGAAGAAAAAGTGTATCAGTGGGTTAGAGGTCAAAACATATCTTGACTCTGAGGAGAGCTGGCTGATATAGGAGGAGGAGACGTCCTCGTGCATGCATGTGTCGTGTATTTGCAAGTGATGGGATTGGCTATCCGGCGTCGGTGGAGGTTCTCAGGTGGTAGCATGGTGGCAATGAGATCCTCATTAATGTGAAGGGAATCTGCCATTAATGAGGATGAGATCTAAGACAATCGCGCGGATATCTAGTGGGTTTACAATGAGACCGTGGCAAGCTGGCGCTGGGCCGAGGTTGGGTCCAAAGGGAGGACCAAGATTGGGCCCAAGGAGAGGGCCAAGATTGGGCCCAAGGAGAGGGCCAAGATTGGGCATAAGGAGAGGGTCGAGATTGGGCCCGGACAGTCCACCAATAATATCATGCCGAATGAAATATCATGACTATCAATGCAACAACACATGCACAGATATGACAGGATGCTCATATAATATATATAATTTAGCCACTTTCGTGATTATCATGCTCAACATAGGCAAATTATAACATATATGTGCTTTTGGGAAAAATCACTCACATTTAGACGTATTCAGAACGCCTCGATTTGCATGAAAATCCTCGGTTCTCATGCCAAGCCACAAATAACTGCACTTATACTCAATCTTGAGCTTCAACAATCCCTAGACATCATATTTATTTCAAGTGAATATAAATATCTATTTTTTCATAATTTCTCCATAATTTTCTCTTATTTTATTCTTATTATTTTCTCTATAATTCCAAAATAAATACCTACTCAAGATTTTTCTCAACCATAATTCATAAAATAAAATTAGAAAAATATTAAAAAATTACAAAAATTACCCATTTCCCACACGCCTGGCATGTGGCTGTGCGTGATGACCAACTTGTGTAGCTCATGCACCGGTCATTTTCTTTGGCACCGGCCATTAGCGACTAGCTGGAATCCATCCCATCTTAACCTACTTATTAAGTTGATCATCATGGTAAATTCCTTGGTTTGAAACCATCACCAGAAGTGTAAGCACCCCATCCCGGATATCCCAACCACCCTGACTATCCGAACGGGAGTGCCTACGAAAGGGAAAAAGAATGAAACATAAGACAAAAACTACCCTGGCATGCATACATAAGAATTAATACAGCGGAAGCTAAGCCACACACATGCATGCACAATGGGTACGCCGCTAGCCCAGCAGTCACAAGATAAATAAATGAATACCAGCCCCTATATCGACATACATGAGACACGAGAAATGGCCTGTCACAGTAAAAAATAATAAAGTAAATCCTATTCAACTGTCAGAGTTGACAGGGACTGATGGAACTGCCAGTACACCATACTGACTCTGCTCTAGAAGCTGACTCCTTTGCCCATGACCTACGTTGCCACTACTTGGAATGATGTTAAGCAAAGTGAGTCGAGAGACTCAGCAAGTCATAGTCTCCCTTGGAACGGTCCTCCAGTCTGAGACTAGTGAACTGCCAGTAACCATGTAATGCACATAAAAGGCAATGGCGTAGTGAGCATCAACGTGATACACTGGTGCCCATACATCCAGGCATTAGGCCATGCTCCGCCCACATAGTAAACCATACACGATGCATATGCCCATGCCAGATGTAACCTAACCACGCTAGGATGCCCGTGTTCAAGCATACTCAGTAAATGAATATCCCCACATGCAACCCATACCTATGTGCATATTAAACCATGAACGGTAATATAACATATCAAATCATGTAATAAATCACATGCTAGAAGAGCTAGTCAACAGTGCTCGGCACCGGTCAACATCCAGTGACTAAGAGTGTCCACCCGACGGTCCACTTCAGGGCCGCACAATAGTTTACCCCAACGTCACCAAACAACTGACCCCTGCCCCACTGTTCTATAGCTCTAATCGAACCATAAATAAGCCCGAGAAAATCGTAAACAAACCCGCACTTCTAGGAGCCTAGTCCCCAAGCTGGGTTCAGCATCATTTCGAAAGGAATGGAGGTGGTACAAACCGCCATAGGCACTCAACAAATAAAACTCTAGAAGTCTCGGATTTAATTTAAATTAAAATAAATAAATAATAATTCAATAATTAATGCTAGGCACTGAATTATAGTAAGGGAGTGGATAAAATACGAGAAACCACGGAGTCTCTCACGGGAATTAAAGAATAGGAGGACAGAGTTAGGAGCTTGCCTTTACACGGTCGTTTCTTGCCTTTTTAATTTCATATATATATCCCCAAATACTTTTAATTAATTTCTCTCAATTTTCCATTTTCTCAAAACAACATAGATACACATTTTTTTAAATCTTCAAATACCCAAATAAATTAATATTTCCTTTTAACCCACAAATATTCAATAATCACCATAAATACGATAATTAATAATAATTAATCATTCCTAAATAATTTGATTAATAACCTTTAATTCCTTATTTTTCTCAAAACCGCATAAATAAATACTTCCTGTTAAATTCCCAAATGTTCAATAATGTCCTCAAACACCAATTTGAATAATTATTATTTATTTTCAAATTTTGGGATATTATAATTCTCCCCTCCTTATTAGAATTTCGTCATCGAAATTCGTATTCAGTCCATGTTCTCAAGATACGCTCACAACTCTCATAATATTACTCCATATCACCTCTGGGACATTCCATATCATTATTTTCCAGTATTCCCACAAGTCTAAGTCTACTACATATCCTACTTGACTTAATACACTAGAACATCCCCCAAATCTATCACCTCTATTGGACCACGTTATGACCACTAATACCTTAACCAGCTTAAGGAACATCATCACTCATACTACGTACAACAACAAGGTTCTCCTATTGCCATATCCTAATCCAACCGTCCGTTCCCCAAAGCTATCTTGCATTCTTATTCACTTTCATTCGGGACTATCTCGACCACATACTAAATCAAGAATTTAACAACAACATCCTTTAGTTTGAATTTTTTCAACTGATTCTTAACCAGGTACACAATATTTTCTCGGCAGTACTTTCTCCCATAATTTGTCTCATAGGCTCGAGGTCCCGTCAATAAGTATGGGTAGTCATTCAATTAAGACTATCAAGGAATAAACGTTCTCGACTCAATATATCTCGAGATCTAAAATGTCACCAGATCTCCCCTCCTAAAGGAATTGGCACATCCAATTGTGGGTTCCTATTATGACTCATTCGGTGACCACCAACCCTCAATCTTATCCTACTACAGATCTTAACTCCAAATAACTAATTGTCCATATCTCCTCTTGATGGCTAAATATTAACCCTGACCTCCTCAAAGACTCTATAAGCTAGTTGGAACACGATTTTTTAGAACTGGTGTTATCTATTTTGTAGCCTTCTCAACTAAAAACACCTCACCGTATCAGTAACTCTTCTAGTCCACAAGGCATCTCATAGGTTTCACTTTTGGGGAGAAGTGACTTAAAGACGTGGGTTAAACATTCTTATGGCTGGCATAATAGACCATCTCATGCTTCTATCCATGTACCACTTGACCAGCACCCAGAGGAGTCTCATCTCCTCACTCGGTCAATAACCGACCCTAGGGCGTATGGTCCGCAATTAGTACCAAGCGTACTTATAACAACCACTATCCTTACAACAGAACCCAACCATTACTTAGACATACAACTAACTTCAGTTCTGGCCATACACCCGGGTATCTCCCATAACAACAAACTTAGAGGGGTTTTTCTTATTTCTAATTCACTTTATCACGGATGCTCCACGATAGCCCAAAAGGTTTGCTACCACCTTTGCCTTACCCTATTTATTATAGAATCCCACTGCCTTCGTCTTTCACCATGCCAACCATGGTGTCACCTGTGCTCTGCTTCACTTGTGAGAACTACACACCTATATCATATCTAGGTAGTGATGCCAAATCTCCAAGTAACATAACCGTTGTAAATTCCAAGTCCACAATTCCCTAATAATCCTTCAGTAAATTCCCAGCATTGCTCTCTCTTGGGACTTCGCATTGGTGTTCTGATTTATCCATCCAGATTCGTTTAAACTTAGGGTTGATGCCCTAAATCTCTAAGGAATGCAAATCCCTCAGAACCTCAATTTACCTTCACACCCCATCACATTACGTATCTCTCGTTCGAATATGTACAAACAGTTTAATTGCCAACTACACACAAGCTACCGCATTATCCAACCTTCAGTTCACATCTCGGTATCTACGTATTTGCCATTTACCATTGGACTCATATAGCACATTCCCACGATGTGGGACCTTTCCATACCACTCCTAGAAAAATCCAATCATGAACCTCCAGCTCACATGCTACCATGACCTCATCTCTCATGAGATTGACGCAAGCCTTTATAGGGTGTCGACAATGCCTAGTGAGACCAAGGAACTCTAGACCTCTATCCCTATCGCCGGTCCCGACCAAATTATATATATTACGAAGGCATCGATTAGCCCAAATGGCATGGCCACGAACTTATAGCAGTCGTATGAGTACGACAAGCAATCGTCAAAAAACACCTAGGAGTTAGCTCGACAAATCATTTGCTCAGAAGGAAGGACATTTATGCCTCAAGCCTACCTGGTTCAATTGCATGGTTAATCCTTTCTAAGGCAACTTCCCTGGTAAATCTTCTAGAAAATCAAGAGTATCCCATACTTATACACAACCAGGGAAAGAATCAAGCTATACACGCCCTTATCATGAGCAACATGTGCCTTAAATGTAGCTTTAAAAGTCCCCTTCCTCACCTCTCTCATAGGAGGTACGTGCTATCCTGAATCCACATCATTAATGGACAATGGTTAGGGACCTAACAAATCCACCACAAGTCAGGTGTCCGGTCCACTCGGTCTTAGCGAAAACAGTCCGCAACCAAATGTCCATCGTAGGTTTGGCCTATAACTTTCTATGTTCATACTATTCATCTCATCAGGTCACTAAGATACTTTTTGCTAATAGCCATAACTACTTGATTCCTAAGGATCCCAAGGCTCATAAGTTTACTAAATACATCACATTACATAATACCTCCAAACATGGTACATGATATTTCTCACACCATTCCAATCCTTACAAAACTCATAATTTACAACCATACATTTACATTACAATCCCCTTAATAATCATACTAACTAAAACTCCCTTTATCACCCCTGGCAACCGAGGTAGCTTCATATGCCAGGTAAGTTAAGTCCTCATTGCTAGGTACACTGGAGCTGGGTTCAACAGATCCCTCTGGTGGCTGTAACGATCCCCTCACGGTAGCTTGGACTGACTAAATGTCAGGTAGTGCTCCAATCTTGAGCACGTCCTATACCGATCCCTGGTAAGGCTCCCAAATGGCAGCTTGTTGCCTCATAGCCCTAGAAAAGTATCATAATGGGAACGAAGGCTCACATCTTTCATCATTACTTCAGTCGGCCGCCTCCATACATCATTCATGTGCTCACGGGCAAACATGACTTGTCTCTCTAACAATCCCCAAAAGGTCTCATAGATCGTCTCTTGAAACAATTCATCAAGCCAATACATATAACTCACTAGGTAGTCCTCTTCGTCTTAATCGCTTCCCCATCCAAAAATAAACTCCTGTTCCCACCGACACCATAAACAATTCAAAGTTGGGAGATTATCTTGGTTGTGTAGGGATACACCGAGATCTGGGCCTCTAGGTCCCATTGGGAATACTCAAAATCTACATATAGCACCAAACTTCAGGCAACTATATTAAGGCAAAACCACCATCTTACCCAAACACCTAGGGGCAAGCACAAGTCTTAAATAAATCTCATTCATACCACCTCACGGTCCCATCCAAACGTGTACTTATCACCCATACACGCATATAAATTGGGACACAGTCTCTCGCACGAATTAGCAAGACTCAACGTGATGCAGCCTGATCTTATTAGATTCTCCTAAACCTCCCTAACTCCACCCGACAACCTTGGTGTACAAGAACTCGTCCTCCAAAATTGACTCAAATTACGCTCTGATACCAATAATGTAAGCACCCCCACCTGGATATCCCAACCACTCGGACTATCTGAACGGGAGCGCCTATGGAAGGGAAAAAGAATGAAACACAAGACAAAAACTACCTTGGCATGCATACACAAGAATTAAGATAGCGGAAGCTAAGCCACTGATGTGAACCCCACGAAGGAAGATGAGACCCGACGATCAAAAATGGTTCCTTTGCCAAGGATCGTTCTAAAACAGATTCATAATAAAGAAAACAAAGGACCTTGACCCGTATCTATAAAGAGATAAGAACCAAAGGTATAAGAAGGTAGGGTTGACGCCACACTCAAGATAGGTGAGAAGATTTGTGAGTGATAAGTCAAGGATGAACGCCACAAGATAAAATCTTGATAAGTTCAAAATAGTTCGTTGAAGAACCAAAGAGAAAACTCTCACAAAATAATATTGATCAAAACTAAATTCCTCTCGGGTTACATTGGCTTATATAGCCGAATTCAAATTCTAAATTAGAAAGAGATAAATCAAATCCTAGGCATATTAGGAATTGATTACAAGAAGGAAATGGCATAATCTGATAAAGAAACAAGAATTATCTAAAATAGAAAAGATTTAAAACAAAGGAGGAAATAAGGGAAGCTTGGATCAATCTTGTCAATCAATCAATCATCCCCAAATCTTGCAAATCTTGTCAATCAATCAATCAACCAATCAATCTAGCAATCTTGTTATTGGTCCTCCATAAATGCTCAACAGATTTTGGGCCTCCATTAATGCTTAAATTGGGCCTCCATCAATGTTCAACAAATATTGGGCCTCCATTAATGCTCAACAGATCTTGTGAGGCTTTAGCAACCTGATTCACATCATTCCCCCTCTCTTGAGAAAGATTTGTCCTCAAATCGTCACCTACATGAAAAGGAGAGAAATCAGCAACATTAAAGGTTTCACTTGCAGTATACTCACCCGGAAGGTCGAACTTGTAGATCCTTTCAAGCACTTGAAATGGATCGTCTCCCCTTGAAAGTTGTTTTGAACACCTTTGAATAGGAAATCGTTCCTTCCTTATATGCCACCAAATCCAATCACCAGGATCAAATACAACTTTCTTGAAACCATTAGGTATCCTTTCCGGGAACACATCATCAATTTTCTGCAAAAAAGAAACAACACTAGGCAAAGAGGGGTGAAGGTCAGTAGTTAGAAATAAAGCCTTTTTGAATTCACTCTCTCTTACATAATAGTTCACTTGTTTTCTCTCTTTTCTTTCCTCACTAACAAAAACTTCTTTTCCTTTTTTGCTCTCCTTTGCTTTCTGTTTGGTCTCAATTTCTCTAACTTTTGAACTCTCACTCTCTTTTTCGATCATCTCAGTTTCTCTTACTCTTGAACTCTCACTCTCATTTTTCTTATCACTCTTTTTTTTTAACCTCACTTGATCTTCATACACTTGTCTTGGGGATAGGGGTACAAGAGTAATTGGTTTTTCATTAAGTACAAAGGAGAATCTATTGGTATAACCTTCATGAATTGCACACCTATCAAACTGCCATGGTCGCCCCAAAAGAATATGGCCGGCATGCATTGGCACCACATCACACAAAACTTCATCTGTATAGTTTCCAATGGAGAATGAAACAAACACTTGATTAGTTACTTTAAATTCTCCACAATCATTCAACCATTGTAGGTTATACGGCCTAGGATGCTTCAAAGTCATCAAATTTAATTTTTCAACCAAGCTAGTACTAGCCACATTAGTACAGCTCCCACCATCAATAATCATGCTACATACCTTATCGTTGACATGGCATCTAGTATGAAAAATGTTCTCACGTTGCTCTTTCGCATCCGCTTTGACTTGCACACTAAGAGCTCTCATTGCCACCAAGAGCTCCCCATCAATCGGGTACTCAATGCCACTTGCATCCTCTAAAGGTGGCATGGACTCATTATCAGACTTATTATCAATCTCATCTTCGGTCTCAATATCACCATCATCTTTCAAAATCATCACACTCTTGTTTGGGCATTGAGATGCAATATGGCCTGTTCCCAAACACTTAAAGCATTTGATATCTCTATTTCTAGGAGGTAGAGTATCAGATTTTACCTTATTTGGTGCTCCTCCATCTTTGTTTGTTTTGAAGGTTTCAACATTAGGCCTTTCATCCTTTCCACTACAATTCGATTCCCATGTTAAAGAAGAACTTGAATTTTGCCCAATTCGTGTGGACCCCTTTCTCCTCAATTATCGCTCCACTTTAATGGCCATGTGCACCATGTCATCTAACTCAACGTAATGTTGTAATTCGACCACATCTGCAATATCACGGTTCAATCCAACTAGGAACCTGGCCATGGTAGTTTCTCGGTCCTCCTCCACATTGGCTCGAATCATGGCTATTTCCATCTCCTTGTGGTAGTCCTCAACACTTTTGGAACCTTGAGTAAGGCGTTGCAACTTCTGAAATAAGTCCCTATAGTAGTGACTTGGAATGAATCGCCTCCTCATAATAGCCTTCATTTCTTCCCATGTCTCAATGGGCCTTTCATGATTCCGTCTCCTGCTCAAAATAAGTTGATCCCACCAAATAATAGCATAATCAGTAAATTCGATGGTGGCCAATTTTACCTTTTTCAATTCAGAGTACTTGTGACAAGAAAACACCATTTCAACCTTTGTCTCCCACTTCAAATAAACTTCTGGATCGTTTTTTCCTTGGAAAGATGGAATTTGCATCTTAATGTTGTCCAAGTTATTATCAATCCTTTCTCCATGTCTAACTCCTCTATCTCTATTCCCACGCCTAATTCGGCCTACACTTACATTAGAGGAACGATCATCATCATCTAGGTCATCCCCATAGTCATCTTCATAATCATACCTAGGTGGATGCCTCTTTCTTCGTTGCACAGTAAGAGCTCTAGGTGGTTGCCCCATTTGTGAACTAGATTCAACTTTATCTATTTTCTCATTTATCTCATCAAACCTCATCTCCATTCGTTCAAATTTTTGCTCTAAGGACTGAAAGAAGAGTTTGAAATCTATCTTTTCCTGAACTTCATTCTCTCGAGACATGTTTAATAGCCTGCAAAACAAAGTTAGGAAACCTCACAAACACTCCCTCACGTGTTTCCTCTCAAGATTGATAGCACTCACAATCGTGTATTCTCAAACTTGGCTTTTACCCTCTTATGAGCTCACACTCTCCTGCCTTTTTCCACTCTTTAGCCTCCTCTTTTAGTTCTTTATTGAACTCAAATGAACTCAATCAAAATTTTTCTTGCAACAATCCAAACTAAACCAATCAAATCACTAAGAATGAGAATGGGTTAATTTGCAAAGGACGAAAAAAAAATAGGCAGAATTTAAGAAGTCGAAAGGATAGAGTTATAATGAAACAATGGATAAGAAAAGACAAGAGGAAAAGGAGATACGAATTTTGATGCAACTAGGGTCAAACTGTTCTGAATAGACAGAATACACACTTTATGCAATCAAAACTTGAATGACAAGCAACACTTCAACTAATTCAGATTCAATTGATTTCTGAATTTACTTTACTTTTTTTTTTTTTGAATTTTCAATTTCGCACCTTCTTTTTCTTTGCGAACTTCCAACTTTCCACTTTTTTTTTTTTTTTTTTTTGAATTTCCAACTTTTCCTTTTTTTTTTTTTTTGGAATTCTCAACTTCTCACTTTTTTTTTTTTTTTATATATATATATAATGATATGTAACAAAACTTGAAGAAATCAAGATGAAAAAAATAGGCAAAGTTGCAGACTTGAAGAACAAACAATGCTGCGAGAATAAAGAGAAACAATAATCAATGAAAGCAAAAATAAGGATAGTTCAAACCTGATTTAGAGCCAAAGCTCTGATACCAAATGATGTGAACCCCACGAAGGAAGATGAGACCCGACGATCAAAAATGGTTCCTTTGCCAAGGATCGTTCTAAAACAGATTCATAATAAAGAAAACAAAGGACCTTGACCCGTATCTATAAAGAGATAAGAACCAAAGGTATAAGAAGGTAGGGTTGACGCCACACTCAAGATAGATGAGAAGATTTGTGAGTGATAAGTCAAAGATGAACGCCACAAGATAAAATCTTGATAAGTTCAAAATAGTTCGTTGAAGAACCAAAGAGAAAACTCTCACAAAATAATATTGATCAAAACTAAATTCCTCTCGGGTTACATTGGCTTATATAGCCGAATTCAAATTCTAAATTAGAAAGAGATAAATCAAATCCTAGGCATATTAGGAATTGATTACAAGAAGGAAATAGCATAATCTGATAAAGAAACAAGAATTATCTAAAATAGAAAAGATTTAAAACAAAGGAGGAAATAAGGGAAGCTTGGATCAATCTTGTCAATCAATCAATCATCCCCAAATCTTGCAAATCTTGTCAATCAATCAATCAACCAATCAATCTGGCAATCTTGTTATTGGGCCTCCATAAATGCTCAACAGATTTTGGGCCTCCATTAATGCTTAAATTGGGCCTCCATCAATGTTCAATAGATATTGGGCCTCCATTAATGCTCAACAGATCTTGTGAGGCTTTAGCAACCTGATTCACATCAGCCACACACATGCAAAAATAATAAAGTAAGTCCTATTAAACTGTCAGAGTTGAGAGGGATTGACGGAACTACCTGTACACCATACCGACTCTTTCGCTGGAAGCTGACTCCTTTACCCATGATCTACGCTGCCACTATCTGGAATGATGGAAAGTAAAGTGAGTCAAGAGACTTAGCAAGCATAAGGAACAAAAGTCTGAGGGCTGTATAAATCCAATAAACTCTCTCCCTAGAACACCAACCCCTATGTACAGACAAGTCATGAGACGCTCAACACAATATAAAAGTATAATGAAAGTACATACCGGTTCTTGGGGCCCACACAAGACACATGGCACCCAAGTCCCATACCAACCTATCGCTGCCCTAAAAGGCAACAAATACCACCAACAAACTTGTGCGCGCCATCCCGGGTTGGTTCTCCCGACACCCGTGTGCCCGCGTCGGTACTCCCGACACCCGAGCCTCTGAATAACCGAGCCATAGGCTTCCTCGGGACAGTCCACCCGTCTGAGACCAGTGAGCTGCCAGTAACCATGCAATGCACAGAAAAGGCAACGACGTAGTGAGCATCAACGTGATACACTGGTGCCGATACATCCAGGCATCAGGCCATGCTCCGCCCACATAGTAAACCACACGCGATGCATATGCCCGTGCCAGATGCAACCTAACCACGCTAGGATGCCCGTGTCCAAGCATACTCAGTAAATGAATATCCCTACATGCAACCTGTACCCATGTTCTTGTCAAACCATGAACAGTAATACAACATATCAAATCATGCAATAAATCACATGCTGGCAGAGCTAGTCAGTAGTGCCCGGCACCGGTTAACGTCCAGTGACTAGGAGTGTCCACCCGACGGTCCACTTCAGGGTCGTACAATAGTCTACCTCAATGTCATCAAAAAAGCTAACCCCTGCCCCACTGCTCGATAGCTCTAACTGAACCATAAATAAGCCCGAGGAAACCTTAAACAAACCCGTACGTCTAGGAGCCTAGTCCCCAAGCTGGGTTTGGCATCATTCTGAAAGGAATGGGGGTGGTACAAACCGCCATAGGCACTCAACAAATAAAACTCTAGAAGTCTCAGATTTAATTTAAATTAAAATAAATGAATAATAATTCAATAATTAATGCTAAGCGCCGAATTAGAGTAAGGGAATGGATAAAATACGAGAAACAACGGAATTTCTCACGGGAACTAAAGAACATGAAGACAGGGTTAGGAGCTTGCCTTTACACGGCCGTTTCCTGCCTTTCTTGCACTCTCGCTGTGAAGTAAAGTGTTTTCTAGTAATTAATGAGATCGTAACTTTAATTAAATAAATCTATCATGTAATATAAATAATTTAGCCATCTAAAATCCCACGTAGGCGCACCACAAACAAAATCCCAATAAGTCTCATATTTATTTTAAATTAAATCATGCCAAAAATATCCTTAATTCATATAATTAATACGCGAAATCGAAACTAATTAAGGGAAGGCGAAGGGTTCACAAAATGGAAAAAGATCGCAAGGGTAGAGGGAACTTGCCTCGTTTAAGCTGATTATAGCGTTTCTATGCTTGAATGCCACCAAAATAATACACTCTATAAAATAGATTAAACTCCCAAAATTAATGAAATATGACCCAAAATTAAATTCCAACCGTACAGAATGATTAATACTAGCTTCTCTACTTACCTGGCTAATTAAACTGAATTTAATCCAAAGTTTTTTCCCAAATTTCTCCATTTTCTTCACTACGCGCGCGATCTTCTTCTTCCTATTTTCCTTGCTGAAATCCTTTCTGTTTGAGCGTGAAATTGGCCCGAATTGGGCCTTAAATTGGTGCAAAAAGAGTGGCTGGGAAAGAGCCACATGGCGGCCGCTGGAAGGCACCACCTCCTCCTCGAAACGACGAGGAGCCCCTTTGCTAATGAAAATCTGCATTTTTCCCCCCCTAGCGTGCGCACTCGCCTTGGCTCGAACCCGCGTCTCCCCGCTAGCACTCCTCGCGCGCAACCACCCGGCTCCAGCTGCTTCTTTAACATATAAATGCACTCAACTTTACTTAAGGTTATCCCCGATCCATTTTCGAGAATTATTCCAACGCCCAGAACTTTCGAAAATCACCCATACACCCCTAATCTTAACTTCCACTTATTTCACTTCCACCCCGAAATTTCCAGAAATCACTAAATTAATTTATTTTATTCTTTTATTAATTTCATATATATATCCCCAAATACTTTAATTAATTTCTCTCAATTTTCCATTTTCTCAAAAAACATAGATACACATTTTCTTAAATCTCCAAATACTCAAATAAATTAATATTTCTTTTTAACCCACAAATATTCAATAATCACCATAAATACGATAATTAATAATAATTAATCATTCCCAAATAATTTGATTAATTACCTTTAATTCCTTATTTTCTTCAAAACTACATAAATAAATACTTCCTCTTAAATTCTCAAATGTTCAATAATATCTTCAAACACTGATTTGAATAATTATTATTTATTTTCAAATTTCGGGATATTACAAGAAGACCTCCCTTCAGCCGTTTAAAGACTTGATTTCGACAACTGCTCAATTTATGGCCATCTTCAAAATCGACCTGATTTTACTCCCAAAACGCACCAAACTCTTTAGATTTCTTCCTCTTATCAATACTCTCAAACACACTCCTACATGAGCACATTTTGAAGCCCAAACTTATCAAAAACCCTCGGCCATATCTGACTATTTATAGCCAAAATTGAATCCTTAATTGCCCTTAGCAATCACATCCGTGGTTAAAAAAAAAAAGCGAAAGAGAGAGAGAGAGAGGAGAACAAAAGAAAAAAAAAAGTCGAAGCAAGAATGAAAAAAAAAAAGAAGAAGATGCATTCACTTTCATTGTTGCCACTATCGTTATGAACAAATTTATCGTTGTCGCTGTTTGCAGTCGTCATTGTTTCTCTCTGATTCTAGTCGTTATCATCATTCATTAACAACACAATAGATGAGTTATAAAAGAGAAAGATAAATGATGAGAAAAGAGGAGAATAAATTTAAATATAAGAATATTTTAATCTTTTATAAATTTTAATAATAATTAATTAACAACATTAAACTTTAGGTACTTTTTTATATTTTTTTAAATACTAAAAATATTTTTTACAATTATTCTAAACTTTAGGACTAAATGTGTGTAATTCTCTTTTCTTATTCTTATAGAGTAATTGTATATATTTTTAAAATATTTATTAAATTAAAAAATATATATCTATTTTATATTTTAAGTTTATTAAAGTAAAGTTTTGATGAAGGAGGTTGTTAAATTTAAAAAATTCAACAACAATAGTTAAATTTAATCTATTGATAGTGATATAATTAATTTATATATTTTTTTAAAATTGCATAAAAATTAATATAATAAATATATAATATGTAATATATTTAATTTATTGACAGTAAGTCCGTTTGGTAAAAAGAATATGATTGTAATTTAAAAATTTGCTTATTTACATGTATTAATATCTATAAACTTATTATAATTAATTCAAATACTTTGACTTAAATTTTCAAGAGATTTCATAATTCACATGGCACTTTGCATGCAACCCTATGGTATTGGAACTAAGCTTTTTGTTATTAACATTGTCTAACCCACGTGCTTTGGCCAAAGTTCGTGGCTTTTTAGGTTGCGATGCAATATTTTTATTCTCGTTCAGAAGTTGGTAGTTTTTCACATTCACATTGTAACATTAATTTTGTCCTCAAATTTACACTTTTTTTTTTTTCAGTTTTTGAGTATTATTATTATTATTATTATTATTATTATTTATGCTATTTAAATTAAAAATATTATCAGTTAATGAAATCGTACTAAAAAGAATATTGTCATTTATGACATTGTAGTAATAGAAAATTTTTAAAATATTATTTGTAAATCTTTAATTGTTATAAATTTAATTTTTATCTCAAATATAATATAGATAATTTTACGATCATGATTAGAGTTAATCATTATCAAATTTATCTAAAATGTGACAGTCCTCAACTTTGGGCCTGTCCAAGACTTTCTCAGTATGTAAGGGCAAAACTTGATTCCTCCATGTATCAAGTCAGGCTCCATACTAAAAATCGAGTAAAGTAAATTATTAAGGGAGGGGAGAAGGCTGCAGGGGCAGCAGGGAAATTATTGAGGAAGTGGGGGGGGAAAAGTTCTCCGTTGCTGCCGATTTCAAGCATATTATATATAATATAATATAATATATATATTATATGTTAATGTGTTATTATTAATTAATAAAAGAAAAGAAGGCAGCAGCCAAAAGCACACTTGCGTGCGCATCTCCCGCTGTTCTGTCGTCTTTTTCCTCCGTTCTGTCCGTCCGTCCGTTTAATCCACCGAAGGTACATATATGATACATATATTTTACAGCAAGCATAAAATATTAACAAACACTGGAGGTAGTTAAATTATAAATACAGATATAAAAAATTAATCAATTTTTGCTTAATGTGGTCAAATTATAAAAATTCTAAATATAGATACTTAACGTGGTCAAATTATAAATAGCAACTTAATCAATTTGCATACTTTTATATATTAATAAACACTGGAGGTAGTTATACTGACAACCGTTGAGATATAAAAAATAAGATCAACAACTAACAAATAAAATATATATATATAAAAACAATGGATAATAGTAATAAACTATTTTTGCTTGCAAGATAACTATTATTTGAACTTAATTCTTCTTAACATTGAATGAATCATTTTTCTATCAGCTAAGATTAATCTATTTCCAACATGTTTCTTTCTAATGCATGCAACCACACAAATGATTGAAAATCCCAACCCATTTCATTCAAACTCTAACTAGTTCCTCTTCAGGTTTCATGACATTCATTTTGATTCTGGCAAACCAAACGCCATCTTACAGCTTTTCAATCACAGTGGAGTAGGTGGATCTAAATTATGAGTAACAGGACCAGTTGCATGACATCAACACTCAAAGATGTACCTTGCTCGTGTTAAATTTGAAATCAAATAGAACACAATTTCTTTTTTTCTGTAAATATAGAACACAATTTCGGGCACACCTGTCAATGAAGGAAAATACATCTTAGTTTCCTGATCTTCATTAATGTTATATGGCACTGTATGGAGGACTTCAGAGTTCATACATGATGCACGAAACACCTACGACCCTCGACCATCACCCTCAAACTTGAATTGCAAGCAAGGAAAAACAAAGAGCACCAATTCTTCTTTTACAAGCAACCCCCCCCCCCCCTAAAAAAAAAAATAAGAAGAAAAGAAACAAAATCTACAATGACAAAAAAGTTTTAAATACGATATCCCAACGGGCTACGGACACCAACTAAATTAGGTCATACAGAATATACCTAAAAATAAAATATAACCCAAACAAATATAAAAAAATCATAAAAGAAAACTTCAAATGACTAAAACATGATATCAGTAGCGGTGTAGCTAGTTCAATCTGACTCATCGAGTTATCCCAAAAACATATATTATGGGTTGAAAACGGACACCGTATACGAATCTTATGCCCATATTACCAAACACCAACCACTATGATTATATCTTCAACTTCTTTCCATTTTACTTGTCAAAATACGCTAATGTCACTCGATTCACATCAATACACTTACTTGCCGAGTCAAACCTTAGCTCAACAAAAGTCGGATCGGTTCATTTGCAACCCTAAAATCAAATAACATAACAAGTGAAAATTTTAAGATGGATAAGGAGCCACAACTCATGGATCAATATGCTCCTAGAAGTATCAAGTTGTCTTAAGTGTAGCACTTCAAATTAAACCTGTAGCAGAAATGACGCAAATAGCTTGAGGCCCTGGCATTGTAAAGGAGACAATCTTCCTGATAATATCCAAATTAATATAGACGAAATATCTAAGAAGTTCAGTTTAGTTAAAAATATTAAATAGATAAAAATAAAAAATATTTCATAATAACTGTTGCTTAATCATTCAATAGCATACTGTTACAGTAACATATTTATATTTATATATAGGACACTGTGTTTAAATGATGCATGAAATCAGACCATTAACTCTAAGTTCAATATAAATAAGGTTATTAACTCTATTAATTAATATTTAAGTTATTTTAAAGACTTTTGCTAGGCTTGTCTTGTTACAATGTACAAAGAAAACTTTCAATATCATTATTTATCTTTGCACAAAAAATTCAATCAAATTAGATTGACTTTAGTCTGGCTTTTCTTATTCTATTTTTGTTATGATAGAATTGATATTAAGGCTAAAATTATGAACTCTTGATTGAGTTGTGCTTAAATTTTAATTAAACTCAAAATAAGCTAATTCATGAATATCTTTAATGATGTTGTCATCTTCTTACATATAATTTTATTATTATTAATTTTTTTAAATCTTAAGCGATACATTCTAAGTCATTCACATCAGATTCAGGTAATTGCTTCTTTCATAAACTTTTCTACTAAAAAAAAAAACAATTTAGGTGTGATATGTATGTTTGCCCTCCCATTCATTTCCGCACATATCCAAATCTTAATGCTCCTAAAAATTCACCTTTCCAAAAAAAAAAAACAGAGGTGCAAATGATAATATACCATGAGACGAAAGGGCAACGACTGAGGCATAGGGGGTACTAAGTGCAATATGATTGGACATTGATGTCATGAAAGGGACAGATCTACCACACACTTTGTAAAGGACTAGAAATTAAACATAATGCTCTGATACTAACTTGTAACGATCGAAAATCTTATCTCACTTTTTATTTACAATAGTGGAAGTGAACTAATTAAAAATACACGAACACAGGGGCTCTTACATACAGATCATAGCATCAGCTAATCAAATATAACAAAACACTCCATCTAAGCCCCTGTCCTCACTCACCTCAAATGATCTTTTCGATCGGGAGATCCCCATACACATAGCTATTGGAAAGGATCTAATACCACTAAACTTGACCTCGAACTTTCCCTTCCTTAACCTGGAATGATGTCAAAAATAACGTGAGCCACAAGACTCAGCAAGCATATCTGAATAAATGGGCATCATAGGAAATTACATTCCGATAGAATCACACGAATAGCCATAACAAGGATTCCCACATATGTTCCCATGTCATGTCTCAAGTTATTGCATATATTCGTTATACTTTACATTATATGCCCATGTCAGGTTCCACGGATTTGTATGGCACATATTCATAATTATGGGAATGGCCAATCATGTCGAGTTCATATTGTGTGTCGTGTACCGTCATGCACATTCATGTTTACATTGCCTTTTATATCATGCACATGCTTAATAAAATACAAATAGCCCTTAGGCTCAATATGCTCAACAATATCATGTATAACATCAAAACCCATAATATTCATTCACCATACGTCACCCTCTTTTGCATGGCAGCATACACCTAACCTGCCTGGACGTCACCGACATAGCGATAGCAGTGCTTTCGCTCATAGGTCGGGGGGACTAATACCCGTCATAAACCTCACTTGATAATCATAAATATAATGCCATGCATGATGATATGTAACTTGCACTGCCATGTATACGCAAGGGTCTTTACACAGTTGTTATGGGAATAGTTACTTGAGTAGTTTAAGGGCAAAAGCCCATATGTTCCACGTTATGCAAATCACATTAAATTTATTTTTAGAATATCATTTTACCATTTTTTTTTCATAATTTCTACAATTTCTCTTTATTTCTAAACCTTATCTCTTCAAAATTATTTAATAATTATCTAGACTTTCATATAATCCAATTTCTCTTTACTAATATTCTTTAATTAATATTTTTAGCCTTCTGAAATTTTCTGGGAATTTTTTCAAATTAAATTCCTATTTTTCCTTATTTCCATAATAGCAACATTACCTAAATAAATAATAAATTTAGCATTTTCCAAAATATTTTTCACAAAATAATACATAAACGAAATTCCAGATTTAATGGAAATTTTTGCAAAATTTTATTTCTTTTATTTTTATTTCTTTTCTTTTCTTTTTTCTTTTTATTTTCTTTCTATTTTTCTTTCTTGCGGGCGTGTGGAAGGCACGCGCCTTCTTCCCACTCGCGGGCGCGTGCAGCCACGTGCCCGACTGGTTCGTCTTCTTCGGCGACCCTCTCGCTACCGGCGACGATGCCGAGCCTCTAAGCTTCATAAGAAGCTTTCCTCCCCCCCTAATTTCAACCTCCCGAACCCGAATATAGGTTTAGATTTTTGAAAAAACAACTCGAAGTACCTCGATTTGTCGATTGAAGGCGCAGCTCCGGTGACTTGCACGTTTTCCGGCGAGCTTGATTTCTCTTTCCCCACTGCTCCGTTGGCCACCAAACTCTCTAGAAATGTTGCCCACACCTCGAGGATCAAAACCCTACTCGCAAAAACTCTCAAACATTGCCCAAATACCCGATCTTTGAAGTAAAGATTTCTGATGAATAGCCTCACTCGAACATAGCTATTTATAGCCCAATCTTGACGTGACTTGCCCTATCATGGACGACCATGCGTCCTAGAGGCCATTTTGATCACTATTGGGGCATTAATGCCCCCTCTTACCTCTGATTGTCGATTGTAGGCGCGGCCAGAGCATGGCCGCTCGCCTGCTCCGGATTTTCAGTGATTTTTTTTTTTTTTTTTTTTACTTTATACCTTATATACACATATACATATAATAGTAAGAAAATACTTATTATATAATTTCTTGTACATAAGCACTATAATTTCACACTACGATTTAGACTAAATAGATCACATACAACTTTAAAAATAATTTATACTTACCCTATTAATAATCACTTAAAATTAATAATTTCTTTAGGGTCTCAAAACACTAAATTTCGATTTATTATTTACAATATCTAAGGGTACTACATTCTCCCCTCCTTACAAAAATTTCATCCTCGAAATTTGATCATTCCTCACTCATTCTGACTATAGGGTTTTCAAATAGGTATGGAAAATTAATATTCATGTCTTCTTCTAGTTCCCAAGTTATCTCCTCACTCACCGGATTTCTCCATAGAACTTGCACAAGGGGAATTGACTTGTTTCTCTGGACTTGATCCCTACGATCTAAAATTTTGACCGGTTTCTCAACGTACGAAAGATTTTCTTGAACTTCGACAGCTTCGATTGGCATTACTTGAGAGGGATCTGGCTCATACTTACGGAGTTTCGATACATGAAATACATCGTGGAGGTTTGATAGAGCCAAGGGTAGAGCAAGTCGATAAGCGACTGGTCCAATTCTTTCCACTATATCATACGGACCTATATACCTGGGACTTAACTTGCCATTTTCTTATTGCTTCGAGTCACCATTCTTAGTGGAGATATCTTTAGGTACACTTTATCACCAACTTGGAACTCTAAATTCCTTCTCCTAGTATCTACGTAGGACTTCTGACGATCTTGAGCTTCCCTAATACTTTCTCGAATGATCTGTATCTTTTCTGTTGTCTCCTAAACTATATCGAGTCCCAAGATTTGACGTTCGCCTACCTCAGTCCAACATATCGGGGATCTACACTTTCGCCCATATAAGGCTTCATACGGAGCCATTCCAATGCTACTGTGATAGTTGTTATTGTAAGGGAACTCTATCAATGGTAAGTGCTCTTCCCAGCTACCTGGAAAGTCAATAGCATAGGCTTGCAACATATCTTCTAGGGTTTGAATGGTCCTTTCTGATTGACCATCAGTCTAGGGATGATAGGCTGTACTTAGCCTAAACTAAGTACCTAAACTCTTTTGCAGACTTCCCTAAAACCTAGAAGTGAATCTCGGGTCGCGGTCTGATACAATGCTTATAGGCACTCCATGCAATCTGACAATCTCGTTCACATACTGCTAGGCTAATTTGCTGATCGGTTGGCTGACTTTCATAGCCATAAAATGAGCAGACTTAGACAATCTTATCAACTATCACCCAAAGAGCATCGTTTCCTTTGGGACTTCTTGGCAATCCTATCACGAAATCCATCGTAATATGTTCCCACTTCCATTCTGGGATTTCTAATGGCTACAAACTTCCACCCGATTTCTAAGGCTCAATCTTGATTCTTTGACACGTGTCGCATTGACTTACGTATCTTGCCATGCTTTTCTTCATTCCCGGCCATCAATATATAGCCTTCAAGTCTTGGTACATCTTGGTGGCACCAGGGTGTATCGAGTATCTGGATCGGTGGGCTTTTCCCAAAATTGCTTGCTAGAATTCCCTCACATGAGGTACATATATTCTTCTTTGAAACCGAATGATGTTTTCTCTTACCTCAAATTCTGGTCTCTTTGCTCGCTCATGCTCGTCAACCCATATTTTAATTCAAGAGTATTCTGAGTAGGCTTGTCGTATCTGATTCCTTAATTCTAGTTGTAGCGTGAGGCTAGCTGTGTAGGCTGAGTTTCCCGGGAAACTACTCCTACCGTCGTTAGGCTAAAAGCTTCAACTAGCTTCCACTCTGCCACCATCATTCCGGCCACACAAGTGGTTTCTTTCCTACTTAGGGCATCTGCTACAACGTTAGCTTTACCGGGATGGTATTGAATAGTGCAGTCGTAATCTTTTAACAGCTCCATCCATCTCTGTTGCCTCATTTTTAATTCTTTTTGTGAGAAGACGTATCGTAGACTCTTGTGATTAGTAAAAATCTTGAACTTCTCGCCATATAAATAATGTCTCTGAATCTTTAAGGAAAACACCACCGCAGCCAACTCCAAATCGTGAGTTGGGTAATTCCACTCGTGGTTCTTGAGCTGTCGGGATCCATAGGCAATGACTCTACCGTGCTGCATCAGCACACACCCCAAACCATTTCTTGAGGCATCAGTGTATACCATAAATCCTCCTAATCCATTTGGCATAGCCAGTACTAGAGTGGTTATCAGCTTATCTTTAAGCGCCTGAAAGCTTTCTTCGCATCGTTCGTTCCAATCGAACTTCACCCCTTTCTGAGTTAACTTGGTGAAGGGTGTTGCAATCCTGGAAAACCCTTCCACAAACTTTCTATAATACCCAGCCAATCCCAAGAAACTGTTAACTTCGGTAACCGACCGAGGTTACTTCCAATTCGTCATAGCTGCTATCTTGGCCGGGCCGACCGATATTCCTTCAGCTGATATAACATGCCCTAAAAATGCCACTTGGTATAACCAAAATTCACATTTCAAGAATTTGGCATACAACTTATGTTTTTGCAACGTTTGCAATATCACCCTTAAATGCGACTCATGCTCTTCTTCCGAGTGAGAGTATATTAGTATGTCGTCTATAAACACGATTATGAACTTGTCAAAAAATAGCCTGAAGACTCGATTCATAGTATCCATAAAAAGCTGTTAGGGCATTGATTAGCTCAAACGGCATCACCAAAAATTCGTAGTGCCCGTATCGAGAACGAAAAGCTGTCTTGGGCACATCTTCTGCCTTGATCCTCAATTGGTAATATCCTGATCTCAAGTCAATTTTTGAGAAGACTTTGGCTCCTTGTAACTGGTCAAACAGCTCCTCTATTCTGGGGAGTGGGTACTTATTCTTGACAGTTATCTTGTTTAGCTGTCGATAGTCTATACACATCCTCAGACACTCGTCATTTTTCTTAACAAAGAGTATTGGTGCACCCCATGGCAACATACTTGGTCTAATGAACCCCTTATCTAACAACTCTTGAAGTTAGGTCTTCAATTCTCTTAATTCTGCAGGGGTCATTTTATACGGGAGTTTTGAAACCGGACCTGCCCCTGGCACAATTTCTATCGAAAACTCGATCTCTCTCTGGGGTGGCAATCCAGGCAATTCTTCAGGAAACACATCCCCTAATTCCCTAACGATTCACACTTCTTTGATTTTTAACGGCTCCTCGTTTTTCCCTTGGACACAAGTCAACTATCCCTGTGCTCCTTGACGTAATAGTTTCTCAACCTTTAGAGCCAAGATCCACTTCCGCTCACTTACCCTCTTTTGCCCTCGAAACTTGACATTCGAGTTTCTGCTCTTGAGACAGACTGTCTTAACTTTACAGTCCAATGCAGCGTTGTATTTGGTTAGGAAGTTCATCCCTAGAATCACGTCAAAATCTCAAAATTCTAGAAGGATTAGATCCACCAAGAACTCAACTTCTCCTATCTGAATCTTCCTATTTTTGTATCCTGAAGAGGTTTCTAGAGACTTCCCCATTGGGGTTGCCACAATCATACGACAGTTCAAGTTTTCTGGTTTTCCCCTTAGTATTTCAGCACATGCATGTGAAATGAATGAATGACTTGCTCTTGAATCTATCAAAACATGCATGGGAATACCAGATAATAACATGGTACCTTCAATTACGGCTAGGTCTTCTGTCGTATCTTGCCGTGTCAGATGAAACACCCTTCCCTGCTGCACTCTAGCATTTCCTGATGTCCCCTGAGGTTGACTCATCAGTCACGGCTTGGGATAGTCCTTTGCAAAATGTCCCATCTGCTGGCAGTTAAAACAGGTGATTCCTCCCTTAGGGCAGTTTTGGTTGAGGTGTCCCTCTTCTCCGCAGTTGTAGCAACCTTTCGTTCCAAGCCGGCATAGCCTTCCAGGGTGTTGCTTCTGTCACCTTTTGCACGGAGTATTAGGCTTGAACTTCGGCCTCTGGAGATCCAGCTTCTTGCCTACTTTATGACTGCTCACCTGCTAACTTTCCCCTTGGATAGCTTCGATCCGACTCAGGTTAGCCTCAGTGGTAAAGGCTTGCAATACCACTTTTGTATAAGACTGAGTACTTATACTACTCAACGCCCTCTGAAGCTTCAGATTCAGCCCCCCAAAAACTTTTGAGCTTTGATCCTTTCGTCCCCTTCATAAATAGTCATGTACCTGATCAATCGGCTAAAAGCATCCTCGTACTGGGTGACATTCATGTCCCCGATTTGCTTTAGTTCCATGAATTCTCTCTCCTTCTTCATTCTTAAATTCAGGGGAAAGTACTTCTCATTGAAGAGTTCCTTGAATCGCTCCCAGGTGATGTAGGGTGCCCTAGCTCAAGGGGTCATTGCCCTCTCGACTTCTTTCCACCATCTATCTGCCTCATCTTGCAACATGAAGGTGGCACAGTTGACTTTCTCTTCTTCTCCGCAATGTAGGTGGTCTAGCAGCTTTTCTGTTTGTTCGATCTAGAATTCCCCTTCGCTGGGGTTTGCGCCAAGTTTCCTTTGAAAGATGGGAGGGTTCTGTCGACGGTAGAGGTCGAACATGTTGACTGAATAACCGTCCTGAGAGTGAGTTCCTTGCATAAATCCCACCATCACTACAAGAAAAGTAATTTTTAGTGGCCACTTTTAGTGACGGTCAAAAGATATTTGTCACAAATAAAACTATTAATGGCAGCCATAAATTGTTTGTCACTAAAAATGCATGTTTAGTGGTGGCTGAAAAAATTGGCCACCAAAGAGCTCATTATTTGTGACGACCATGACTTGTGGCCACTAAAAGTGAACTATTGTGACAGTCGGTCATGACGGCCACTAAAAGTTTTTGGGGTTGATTTTTCTTTTGTGAGGAGCGGCATTAATAGTCACTGAAAGAAAATTATTTGTGACGGCCATTTATGGCGGCCACTAAAAGTGGATTATTTGTGACGGCCATGTGTAGCGGCCACTAAAAATGGATTATTCATAACAAAAACAAGCAAGCAAGCTTATTTGTGAGGGTCGGTATGGGCGGTCACCAAAAGTACATTATTAGTGACGACCACTGATGGCGACCACTAAAGGTGAAGTATTTGTGACAATCGAACATGGCGGCCACTAAAAGCTTGGGGATGTGAAAGTCACTCAAACAAGCTTATTTGTAACGGCCACCAATAACGGCTACTAAAGGTTCATTATTTGTGACAGCCATGTGTGGCGGCCACTACAAGTGGATTATTGTAAGGATTGGTTGGGGGGGCCACCAAAAGTACATTATTAGTGACGTTCATGGGTGGTAGCCACTAAAGATCGAGTATTTGTGACAGTCGAACATGGCAGCCACTAAAAGCTTGGGGATGTGGAAGTCACTCAAACAAGCTTATTTGAGATGGGTGTCAAAGGCTACCACTAAAGGTTCATTATTTGTGACGGCCAGAATTGACAGTCACTAAAAGTATATTATCTGTGATGACTTGAAGTGGCTGTCACTAAAAGTTTGGGAAAGAGTTTGAGTCAATATGCTTATTTGTGAGGGCCAAAGTTTGTGGCCACTAAAAGATGACTATTTGTGACGGTATACTGTGGTAGCCACTAAAGGTAAATTATTTATGACAACCGAACATGACAGCCACTAAAAGTTTTTGGCATAACTTTAATTTCAATATACTTATTTGTGACGCCTAGATTTGATAGTCACTAAAAGTGAATTATTAATATAGAAAAGTACGATAATATAAAATATAATTAATAATTAATAAAAAATATTTTCATTTTTAATAACATTCTTCTATTATGTTTTTATTTTTTAATAACATTCTTCTTTTGATATTCTTGAAAAGTATATTTTTTATTTTAATATACTTTTATAATTAATTATTAATAATGTACTTATTCTGAAAAAATATATTTTTATATTCTTAAAATATAAAATATAATTAATAATTAAAAATATATGTTTTTATTTCATTCTTCTTTCAATATTCTTAAAAAGTATATTTTTTACTACTAAAAAATTTACAAAAAAAGAAAAAGGATATTTTGTTTATTTTTCTTTTCCTTTAAAATATAAACAAAAGTTTAAAAAATAAAGTTTAAAAAATATCTAAAATTTACAAAAATAGAAAAAGATATTTTTTTATTTTTTTTCTTTCAAAATCTAAACAAAAGTTAAAAAATAAAATTTAAAAATAACTTTAAAATTTTAAAATTATTTATAAAACTTTAAAAATAAACAAAATATCTTTTTTATTATCCCTTATCTCTCCCGCCTCCATTTCCCTCCATCTCCCTCTTTGTCTCCTTCTCTCCGGCCTCATTCATTCCCCATCACCTCCGTCTCCTTTGCCACAGCATCTTGCCTCCATCTCTTTCTCCATCCCCGGCTCCAGCTTCGACTCCGTCACAGCCTCCTTGTTGCCTCAACACTATCGTTGCCGCCGCCACAGCATCTGCTACCTCAATGCCACCATTGCATCTGCTGCCTCAACACATTAATTTTGGGGTATAGGTTTCTTTGATTTATGATTTTGTGGTACAGATCTTACAAAACCAAAGGTTAATCAATTAATTACAAGGATCTTATCTCTAACATAAATGTAATATAAAGCGATGAGGATCAGAACACTACTGTATATATATATTTTTTTTAATTTGGCTTTATCATCATCATTAACAGTCCGTCTTGTTGGATTAACTAAGCTTATATTTACCTTTGCATTATGAAAATTAACGGACTTGGCTCTATAGTTGTTTTTTATTCCATGGCTTCTTTTAAGCTAATTCTATTCAGATGGCAGTGTGGCTAAGAAATTAATGCTTTAATAGATAAATTAACAGACTCAGCTCTATAGTTGTTTTTTATTCTATGACTTCCTTTAGCTACAGTTCTTTATACTGGCTTATTGCTGGGATGGATTTGGAAAATATGCTTAATTTTCTGGATTTATGTTTATGTTGCTTTATACTGGCTTATTGTTGGGATGGATTTGGAAATTTCCTAAAGTAGTTAGTTCGATGCCTAAATTTTAGGTAAAACTTTTGTCATTATGTGGTTAAGACAGGTTCGGATGATCTCCCTTCTAGAAGTGCCTTTATAAGTGTCATCTTTCACAAAACTTGGAGCTTGGATATTGAAGGACCCTCAGAATAATTTTGGTGAGAAATGTAATCGCAATTCAAAGTAACTGGATTTTTCCTTTTGAGATTTTTTTTTGGTTTGGAATCATCATCTGCTTTGATGTGTGTTGTTTGCATGTTAACATCATAAGCAGATTCAATAATTGTTCATTTTAAAATTTGCTGCCCAAGTATGGAAGAAGGATCCTCAGGAAGATCTCTAACCTAGATGATATTACACAATTCTCTGCAAATAGTTGGGTACTTGCAGATTTTCTGGAAGATCTATTTTTAATACGTGAAATTTATTTTAAGATCTATTTTTAATACATTGAATTTATCAACTGTTGACTTCCTCAATTTCAGCACATATATGTGTACATTTTTCCTCTTTTTTATAAGTAAATCCATAATTTCTGCATATTTATGTAATTATAAGTTCTGTAATATTGGGGCATTGGAAAGTTCTGGAGGCACTTAAACTTAATTACGCTTGTGAATCAATTTGGCAAGCAGATTGCGTTATTCAAAAGAATGATTTTCCTATTAAATATCCTTTTGGCTATCATCATCTGGCATAAGTTGTGACGTATTTATTATTTTATTTTATTTTTTTAACTTCTCCCCTCCTCCTCACGACCTCCTCAAAAAAAAAAGAAAAAAGAAAAAAGAAAACAGAGAATAACGAGCTAGTCTTTATTTCTCCCCTAGCAGCTAGTTCAGATACAGATATGGTAAATATAGCAAGGCATGGAACTTTTCCTTAGAAATTGGTCAAAATCGAGACCTAATTATTGACTTCTCAACTAGCCAACCAACTACATTCTGCTTTCAGATGGAATGATGCAGATATGTTGCTGATCAGAAATCTGTTATGAGTTGCCTTACCATCAAGTATAAAATGAAAGGGAATGGTCCCATTCTGTTAATTTGTTTTGTTAGGAAATGGCTTGCCGAGGTGCTGGTGTGGCAATCCCCATGTTCTCTGTTAGATCAAAAGCTGAGCTAGGAGTTGGAGAGTTCCTGGAGTTGGAGAGTTCCTTGACCTGAAGTTAATTGCAGACTGGGCTGTTGAATCCAGATTTCATTTAGTTTAGCTGTTACCTATCAATGACACATCCGTTCATGGGATATGGTGGGACTCATATCCATACAGGTAAAAAATCATACGTAATATGTTTAACTAGACTTCAGAAGTTGCTTGCTTTTAAAGTTTTTTCTTTTCCCCTCAGGAAGTGGACTTTTCCTTCTGTAAACCAGTGAATGTACCGGTATGTGATCTTTATTTGTCTCACTTTTACTGATCCCACGTGACATCTTACAGAATATCACAACTGGCTCAAAATTGTTTATAGGGCTGCAAACAAACGGACCTGAGGCATGTATCTGGCTGTTTTTGCTCACTAGGTTGCAAGAAGTGTGTACACTTGGCTCAGGCATGAGTCTTTCCAAAAATGTGTGTTTTCTCTTAGCTTGGCTACCAGATTGCATGCCTGCAAAACTTATATGCACTGCTAGATTTTATGCACATCTTTCGGGAATTCCAAATCTTAGTCATCGACTCTCCATGCCCTAATTTTTTGTGGTTGAATAAATGAGGTCAGTGATTGATTAGATTTTGTTACTCAAATGTGGCACTGAAAATCTTTCAATTCCGAGAAGGCTTTTTTTATCTTGAGAAGGATACGATACTAAACTCAAGCTTCTTCCGGAAATTTTTCTGAGACTGAGGTTATACATTTACAACGTCCTCTTCTATTGTGGCTAGAATATATTTCTTTTTGCCCTTAAAACTACCTCATTTGGGGGTTCAATAAAATGTTTGTGAGCACAATTTTAAATTTTTATTTAAATGTCAATGCAATCTTTGACTCTTCTTATTTATCTATCTCTATCTTGATTCTTTTTGTTGTCTTCTTGGGGCACTGGACAGGATTGGCTGAATCTTTATGCATCATTTTGTTCTCTCTGGGATTTTTTTGGAAACATCAGACAACTATTAATGAGATTGATTTTCTTCTTTTTCAAGTCATTTTAATTATTTAAAACATGATTATTATATTTGATCTTACATATAGGTACTACAGGCACTAGAAGTTTTAATAGGTCTAATCGGTCAAAGCAAACAATGACTAAAACTACAGGCACTAGAAGTTTTGCTCGAGTTAGAGCTAAACAGGTATAATTTAACTCATTTATACATCTTTCTCATTAACAATTTTTTTTTTTTTTTGTTGATTAACTTGTCTATTTAATACAGACTGAAATATTAGGACACGAACCGTCTGCATGGGAAATGTTCAAGGTGACACACAAGAAAAAAGATTGGTCAATGGTTGATTCAACATCAAAAGAAATAGTGATAAATTTTATTTTAAGCAGTTTATATTGTTATTGTGATATATATTTTACTATTATGTTATAACATATTTATTTTATTTATTATCAAATTTCAGGACAAAATTTAATCTTTGGTAACCTAAAGAAGCTGAGGAAGAACCTTCTCAAGCTATTGATGAAAATGAAATTTTTTCTGAAGTAATGGGAAGAGAAAGACATGGACGTGTTCGTGGGTAAACTCTTTCTTCTGTCCTTGGAAAGATTCCATCTCGTCATAAGCTTGTTATAGAACTAGAACAAATGCAACAACATAATAATGGTTTGAAAAATAAAATGCAACTTTTGAAAGAGAAAAATGAAGCGTTGTCGACAGAATTGGACTAAGTCAAAGAAAGACAATCAATTTTTGAAGCTTTTATGGAAGATGTTAGGGTAGGAAGGATTAGAAATAACAATTGACTATACTTAATTGTTTGATGTCTTTTTTGATGTAAAGTGCTAGATGTATTTTTTTTATGACAACGTGAATGTAAATTGCTAGATATTTTTTTTGATGACAATGTAAATGTAAAGTGCTAGTCAATTATTAATTGACTATAGTTGTTTTTTGAAGTTTCTTGATGATTAGAATGGTGTTTATTTTTGGATGCAATGTATTAAATTAATAGGGTTTAAAATATAAAAAAACAAGCAGTGAGTTGTGGAAAAATTTTATAAAATCACTTTTTGTGGCGGCCAATAAAAAGTAGTCACTAAAAATGTCTTCTTTTGTGGCAACCATGACTCTCACTAAAAATATCTGTCAAACACTTTTTGTGGCAACTAATATAATGTGGTCACTAAAAAATATTCATTTTGTGGCGGTCAACACTATCACTAAAATCTTGATAAAACATTCTCGAAGATAAACATTTATAACCGTACTAAGCTTAAAGCGGTACACTTACTGCTAAATTATCTCGAAAAACGTGTCAGACTTGAAAATCGTGTTGAGTGGCTATTTCTTAATATTCTTGCCCTCAAGGACTCCTAAAACATTAAATTTATTTTTTAGAATATCATTCTACCATTTTTTCATAATTTCTACAATTTCTCTTTATTTCTAAACCTTATCTCTTTAAAATTACTTAATAATTATCTAGACTTTCATATAATCCAATTTCTCTTTACTAATATTCTTTAATTAATATTTTTAGCCTTTTGAAATTTTTTGGGAATTTTTTCAAATTAAATTCCTATTTTTCCTTATTTCCATAATAGCAACATTACCTAAATAAATAATAAATTTAGCATTTTCCAGAATATTTTTCACAAATTAAGACATAAACAAAATTCAAGATTTAATGGAAATTTTTAAGAAATTTTATTTCTTTTATTTTTATTTTTCTTTATTTCTTTTCTTTTCTTTTTTTTTCTTTTTATTTTCTTTCTATTTTTCTTTCTTGCGGGCGCATGGAAGGCACGCGCCTTCTTCCCACTCGCGGGCGCGTGCAGCCACGTGCCCGACTAGTTCCTCTTCTCCGGCGGCCCTCTCGCAGCCGCCGACGATGTAGAGCCTCTAAGCTTCAAAAGAAGCTTTCCTTCCCCCTAATTTCGACCTCCTGAACCTGAATATAGGTTTAGATTTTTGAAAAAACAACTCGAAGTACCTCAATTTGTCGATCGAAGGCGCGGCTCCGGTGACTTGCGCATTTTCCAGCGAGCTTGATTTCTCCTTCCCTGCTACTCTGTTGGCCACCAAACTCTCCAGAAACGTTGCCCACACCTCGAGGATCAAAACCTTACTCACGAAAACTCTCAAACGTTGCCCAAATACCCAATCTTTGAAGTAAAGATTTCTGATGAATAACCTCACTCAAACATGGCTATTTATAGCCCAATCTTGACGTGACTTGCCCTATCATGGACAGTCACGCGTCCTGGAGGCCATTCCGATCACTATTGGGGCATTAATGCCCCCTCTTACCTCTGATTGCCAATTACAGGCATGGCCAGAGCATGGTCGCGCACCTGTTCCGGATTTTCAGCGATTTTTTTTTTTTACTTTATACCTTATATACACATATACATATAATAGTAAGAAAATACTTATTATATAATTTCTTGTACATAAGCACTATAATTTCACACTACGATTTAGACTAAATAGATCACATACAACTTTAAAAATAATTTATACTTACCCTATTAATAATCACTTAAAATTAATAATTTCTTTAGGGTCTCAAAACACTAAATTTCGATTTATTATTTACAATATCTAAGGGTATTACATTGTCTTTAAATGACCAATTCTTGCCTTCTTTACCTTCTCGTTACGAAGTAAAACGTTTAATAGAAATTAATTATATTAATTTCAAAATAACTAAATCTAACCATGTAAAGTCTATACTTCAACTCTACAATACTTCTAATCTACTAATTTAGCTAAGTATTAATTAACTAATCAATAAACAAATTATTAATACTAATTTTTTAGTAAAATTTACCTTAATGCCAAAATTCCTTCGCCTTAAGCTCCATTTCTTCCAAAATCCTATTTGCTTCATTTTGATCTCAATTTCACAGCCGCATACCTCTATTTATGGGCAAATTTGTCTTCGCCATCAAGCTTCAGCCCATAGCCCATAGTTTTCTCCAATTTACCACAAATTTAAGCCTCCTCATTTCCTTCCTAATCATAACATTCATGTGCAGTCCATTATTCTATACCATTTGCTCACCTAGCGCGCGCGCACACACACATATATATATATATAATATTATATATAGCCAAACTTGGCCTTTAGGCACACCACACACATAATTACACACACATATATACTTTCACTCATATATAATTTATTATATAATTTAAAATTATATATAAATTCATAAATTATATTCTTAATCTCATTCCAACCTTTCTACTTTGCAATCACACCCTCAAATAAAGATTTTATTTGAATTAAACTATCAAAAATTTAAAATTAATAATCTAAGGTTATTTGATAAGGTCGATTTTGTCCCTGCACCCTAGTAGGACCTTTGTTTCATCCCGAAATCACCTTAAAATTGATCATCATGAAAAATCGAAACCTCCTCAGTGTTCCGTTGACTTTTCAGAAGTCCTTTACGATGATTCAATTTTTCGGCATAAATCGAAATTGTATAAAAAATTATCTTAATTCTAATTTTTTTTAATAACATAAATTCTGACTTGGGACGCTCATTACTACCATATCATTTTCTTTATACATCTAGACTCCAAAACACTTCTTACAATTGATTCGGTACTGAAAGCTATAAGGAAATTATATAACCCCAATTTAATAATTTCATAATTATTTCAAAGTAAGATAATTAATTACATATTTCTTCAAAGCAAAATAATTTATTATTTTCTTCTAAATTCTCAAACATTCATTAATTACCTCAAATATCAGAATTAATAATTACTATTTTCTCCAAAATTCTGAAATGTTACACACTTCATATGTGATACAAAGGATGTAAAATACCTAGATGCTTTATCACGATCAAAACCCATCCATCTCATAGTTTGTACAACATGTCACTTACTACTTATTTATTTTTTAAAAAACCAATAATAAAGTGTAAGATCTAAAAATTTTATATTTTCCAAGATAGTAACTAACTAACAAGAGCGAAGTTTTCTAGACAACATAATTAAAATTTTTATTTTTATATTATTTAATAGTACAAATTATCTAACAATCAATAGTGAAAATAAGTATTTCTTGAGTTTTTTCCTGTTATTAAATAATCCAAATTGATGGCAATTTGAATTATTATTAAAGTAGTTATTATTTACAAAACAAATTGATAGCAAGCACAAATGAGCACCAATGTCCACAAGAGGGTATTAGCTTTTATTTTGCCTTTATAGTGGTTTCGGATGGGGTGGGGTGGAGAATTAAGAGTGCGTTTGATAGAATTGAAAAATGAGAGTGGAATTTCAATTTTCACCCCAACTCCTAAAAATTTTAATTCCTTGATTTTAAGGAAAATATTTACTTTTTAAACTAAAATATAATTCGAATTTCATAGAATTGAAAAGCTGTTTGGTAGAATTTCTTGAAATTTAAATAAAAAATAAATTTCACTCTCATTTTTCATATCTATCAAACGCACCCTACAAGTAATGGGCATCTTTCCCTTTTCATTCTCCAAGTTGGTGCTAAAATTCAATTGGAGCCTAATTAATTAATAGTCGCCCATCTTTTGTCGCCTTCCTTCCTTCCATCTTAATTAAATAAATAATAATTATCAACTTTTTAATCCCATCTTTGATTATCTCAAGAAACAGCGTCGTCGCCATCCACCAATCACACGGCCACGAGCTTTGTAATTAACGTCGTCTAATCCATGCTCAAATCCGAGGCCCACACACACTTCCCGTGTGATACAAAGATTGTAAAGTGCCTGGATGCTTCGCTGCGTGAAAACCCATCTATCAGACAGTCTGTGTGCCACTCACTACTTATTTCAATTAATTAATTCCTTCGCTCCCCAGCTAACTGCTCCCCTCTATTTCCCACTATGATACCCCTCTTGTGCTCTATCAGACAGCGCACATTGCACGCAACCGTGTTGGAACCGCAAGGGCAGGCCCACCGCCAATACCATTTATTTTTGAATAATCCACAACGCGGTCGGATCCCACGGACTGGGCCTACTGTGTTTATACTTTCGTGGTACATTAAATACATTTTATATTCTCTGATGTCAGCACATAATTGATTAATTAAAATTTTTATCTGATTAATTTAAAAATCAAGAATATTTAAAAACAATTATTATTAGAAAATCTTATTATTTATTCTTAACATCTTAAAAATAAAATTCTTAAATAAAAAAATTTAAAACTTATTCATATAATAAACTGAAAAGTTTGATAAATAATAATAAATTTTTCAAATTAATTAAAATAATTGAGATGAGTTAATTACTTAATTCACTTCTACAATAAAGTCGATAGAATTAGTTTGTTCTAATTTTGACACTAAAATTTATGAGAATGAACCCGCCCAATGAACCTGCGTAATAGAAATTAATAATAAAAATATTGCTCAGGATATTTTAGTCACTAACAATAATGTTTTCTAATACTAATAATGAATCCTATATTATTTAATAATATAAATTATCTAACAATCAGTAGTAAAAATTAGTGTTTCTTTAGTATTTTTCTATTATTAAATTATCTACATTAAATATAATTACTTCAAATCTCATAGGGCCCAACAATCAATATTCTTTGACCTAATCAAGTAATTAATTAAGAAGTAAAATAAAAAATAAAATAATTAAACATATTTTAATCAATAAACTGGATACTATTTTTAGATCAAAGAAGAACAAAAAAAATAAATTTCTCTCTAGTTTCTCTATTTATGATAAAAAGTAAAAACTCCTCAATTGACGACCCACTCACTATTCCGTTGGTATTTTTAAGGAAATTTATAGCGAATATCACATCACGTGCAATGTACTTGTAGAATTTGAAGGGGGATTCTCGAAAACACTCCTACCCATTTTTCTAGAGAATAAAAATAAATACTAAAAGTGGGTAATGTTATGTTGTTCACTGGCGGGTAACATAGCATTTGCCCACCTCTTTTAGCCCTATATATGTGGGGCCCGCCTCTGCACATGGGCCCCACGTGCATGGGACCCGCACCCTCCTTATTGGCGGGCAAATGCTATGTTGCCCGCCGAGGGGAAACATAGTAGGCCTGTACTAAAAGTATTGTTGGAAAGCCAAAGTTGGCGGCTTTCTAGCTTGTATTGCAATAATTCTATTCCTATTTAAGATAGAATAATGCTATCCGTCACGATTGGTAACAGTCGTGATGGATGTATGTCGGTTACTTAAATTAGAACCACCATTATCCCGAAACGTAATTAATAGCAAAAAAAACTTAATATTAATTTAACCCGATGATACTATCTTTTGTGAGTTATGGGAAATATTTGAATCGGCACTAAAATTGTCTTGACCCGAGATGGTTGATTTTCAATCGCACATTCAATTTTTTTTTAATTTTTTTTTCTAAATTCAGTTGAATTGGTCTGACAAACTTGTTCAACAAATAAAAATTATTTTCGCTACTTTCATTTCTGTTTTAATAAGGATCTCCTAGTGAATCAACCTGGACTCCCATCCAGTAAATAAATTTGTGCTGCAACGCACACTCGTACGCTGACGAGTATAAATGCTCCACCAATTTTCTATTAAAAAATAATTAAATAATATAAATTATAAGGTGGGAATAAGAGTAGCCAAATTTTGGCGCCGTTGCTTGGCAGATTGATAACGGAATGATTGTTGCGAAATATAAATATATATATATAATTGTGTAGTTTAATTTTGGTTATTTAGTTTTCAGTTAATGTAAGAGACTACGGTCAGGTATGATTATTGAACCATTAATTAATTTTATCATTCATTAGCATCATTATCTGCCGTTGAATTGTCGTTTCCATATTCTTTATGTCTCATTATTTTAGCATGTCCATGTCTTCTAATGCATTTGGCTATCCTGATCCCATAGAGCAAAATGAGTCTAGATCACTTAAGGATTACTTGCATTTGGATATCTATATCCACAGTGAGAAGATCTTTTCTTTTAACAAGAGTCAGAGGGAGAATTCTTATCCGTCGGGCTACGACCCGAACCTTTACACTGATTACCCCAGTTCCTATGACCATTGGAATTATCCTTGGAGCGATGACTTTGCGTCCCAATCTCATGAACCTTTTCCTCCACCACCTCACCAATTCGAGTTAGAGCAAGGGGTTAGATCCGATGCTTATCAACTTCAGGATGAGAAATTCTTAGAGGACACCTTTTAAAAATTGATGCAAGGTCAAATGAGCTTTAATGCACAAGTAGCCGAATTTCAAGAACAAATCACTAGGGCCATATGTGACATTTTAGAACAATTGATCAAGTTTACACAAACCTTGAGAATGAGTGAACCTGATGAGTTTCCAAACCAACCCAATCAAAATTCTGTAGGTCAATGTCTTGGGAATGAATCGTCATTCAATCCACCCATAGGTCAAGATTCAGTCCAATCTATACCCATCCATAGGAATGATGAACCAATTGAGAGACTTGATGACCCTAGGATGGTACAAGCAATCATAGAGGAAAAATTAGACCAAAAGGATGTGAAAATAAAAGAAACCCGAGAGGAAAAAGGAGATAAAACCTGAAAGCCAAAATGTGAAGATACCATGGGCCTAGCCAAACTTGAGCCTAAATTTATGTCATTTAGACTAGTCTATCTAGAAAGGGATCACATAAAAATAGACATGTCCGATGTGTTTAAAGATATGAGAGTTAACATTCCACATTTAAATTTAATAAAACAAACACCTCCGGTTTATGAGTTTTCAAATGATGTTTGTGTTTTAATTAGAAAAATCAATTTACATCTTGTTGAAAATAATTTTGTAAGTGGTTCACGGTTGATGCTTAATGTTTTGATTCAAGGCGTAACCACTTATTTGATACTAAATTGGAAAAAGCAAAAAAAATAAAATAATGCAAAAAAAAATAATAAGTGTTCTTTTAAAAAGAAAAAACTGTGGAATGTTGTTAGACAAGTAATTGATAATGCATATAATGCATTTTATTAATGTTTGAAATTGATCCATTATGCAAATAATTTTGTTTGACTTGTTAATATTGTTTTGTGTGGTATATATGATTTTATTGGGCCCCTTAAAAAAAACTCTAAAAAATATTGTTTTGAGTTGATTATTGAATTATTTAGGTTTCTCAATACTTTAAAAAATGTTCGCAATAAAGCTCATGTAGAATGATCTATGTGTGAAGGCTATTTAATTGAGGAGACGTTAAAGTTTGGTTCATATTATTTTACACTGAATGTTCAATCCAAAAGGATGAGAGTCTGTTGAAATAATGATAGGGGAGATTCTTCATATCCACAAATTTTCATCTTCAATTTTTCGAGCCGTGTTGCTGGTTCAATGAAAATCAGATGGATGGATGTGAAAGAGTTTGAAGCTATCAAATTATATGTCTTGTTGAATATTTCAGAGCTTGAACCTTATATCGAATAAGAATTAGACAAACAAATGATTTTATTTATAAGATCATGTGATTCGTATTATTTGGTTGATACATAACTTGAATTTTTCAGTATGTATACCAACATTCTATGTTAGCTATTTTCAAATATCACTGACAAAAAAAATAGACAAATAAATCGAGAAACATTTTCATACGTGGTTCCATCATCATGTATGTTACTTCATATTAGATTATTTTTAAAATGAATTTTAGTTATATATATTATATATTCAAATATTTTCTCAGGTAAATTCGAGTACTCAAGTTGTTAGATATCCATTAATTCAGAATATAGGATGGGGACCAACTCCAAACGTGCGACACTGACCAATGTATTTAGTCAATGGATATAAATTTCATATTGTTGAGTGGAGTAATAGTAGGTCCACTGAAAATTTTGGTGTTTGCGTGTATGGTACAAGAGTTGGATCATCAGAGATCTATTATTATGGAAAAATTATAAATATTATTGAATTGGAATATACGGGCCTACCAATTAAGAGGGTAGTTCTATTCAAATGTGAATGGTACGATCTAAGTCCTCGAGGAACCAAAATTCATGAAAAGTATGGTATTGTGGAGGTTCGATTGTCAAGAAGGTATAAAAAATATTATCCATTCATATTTACCCAACAAGCTAAACAAGTGTATTACGCGTTGTATCCCGACACCTGTCGTGATAAACATAATTGGCTAGTTGTTATTAAAACAAAGACACAAGATAGAATAACTAGTCCTGAGGCCGAGATGGAAGAACATTTCCAAGAGTACAAGTTACCAAAACTGTCTCAAGTAGATCTAACTGATGACCTAACAAGTACTTTACAAGATTTAGGTGGAATAGTTGAAGAAATAGATGTCTTCAATATCGTTCAATAGGAAAAAGATAATACTAAGGAAGAATCCATATCAGAAGACGATAAGCAAGAGTTATTGTCTGATGATAGAGATAGTGATAATGAATTAATAGATGAATTTGTAAAAGAAGATGATTGATTTATTTTTTCATATGTGAATTTACACTAGAATTTTATGATATAATATTTGTTGTATTTTTCAATGTATGTGATTGTAATACCCTAAGAGCCTAGAGAATGGTAGTATATATCGGGGATAAGTAATGAATAAAACAACACTAGCTGAATGTAGGCAAAGAACTCCCGGGTTAATCGTGCTTAAGCTAGGGAAGCTCAAAGATGGGTGACCACTGGAAAGTTCGCATAGGCCTATCATGGTAAGTTGTTTCGGTCCTTCCTATCGTTCAATGCGGGATGTTACAGGCAGTATCAGAGTCGACCCCTGGAGAAGGCAATCTAATAAGGGCAGGGAGTGGCGCCGAGGAGCGAGGGCCTAAACAAGTAGCAGCTCTTGGCAGGCTTCTAAGATGGCAGCCTCCAAAGGGGGAAAGTTGGGACCAGTTATAAGATCGTATGACGAAGACGTCATGTGCTCAAAATGGGGAGAATGTAATACCCCAAGAACCTAGAGAAGGGTAGTATATATCAAGGATAAGTAAGGAAAGAAACAACACCAGCTGAATATATTCTAGGCTGAATGTAAGCAAAGAACTCCTGGATTAAACGTGTTTGAACTGGAGAAGCTTAAGGATGGGTGACCCCTAGGAAGTTTGCGTAAACCCATCAGGGTAAGTTGTTTCAATCCTTCCTATCACTCGATGCGGGATGTTACAGTGATATTGTACTTTTATCATTTTTTATTTTCCATGTAATTCTTTAAATAGATGTAAGGACATTCACCTCCTGGAGCAAGCAGGGGTAGGGGTAATCGTCGATGCTATAGGGATACATCTCCAGATCCTACTACTTCTGCCTCACACTCTTCTCCTTCTGTTTCAACACATCATGTCCCTTCTACTCCCTTCTTTCCCCAATCAATGCACCCACAAGCTTTTATTCCCATGACTCAGTTTTCACAGTCTTTCGGTGTGATGCTATATCCGATGGGATATACTTTTATTATATCCACAACCCACCCACCTGAGACTACACCACAACCTACCCTTTATCCGTACACATTTATGCCAATACCGCATCCACACCCTTCGTCCTCTCATCCACGACAAAATGTTAGCCCAACTCAACCTGAACCAACAAATGCAAACCAAGTTGATCATCGAAAAGAATTATCCTGTAATCAGAACTGTGATCAGTAAATATATTATATAATGTTTAAATTGATTGATCTATTTTGTTACACACAAAAATGCGTGTTTTGATTAATTTAATATCAAATTTATAGTTTTATCCCTGAAGTTAGCCCACCAGCTATTCTCTCGAAAATTTGGAAGAGACGATACAATGAACCTTGGGTTCAGTGGGATGAAGTTTCAGAAATAACACGATGAATGTGGCTCAAAGAGTGTAGTGTTAGTGTAATTCTAATTTTTAATTATCAGTTTAATATTTTATATATATTTATTTTTTTTATTTAACTTGTTGTAGAAGATGTTCAAGTGACAAGTTGAAGAGAGCAATCGTATATGGATTACTTGGAATAAGTCAGGTTGACGAAATTTCAGAAATAATTTGAACAAAGTTAAAAGTGATGCTGATAAGGGTGACTAGATGGATCGGTCCGTACGAAGGGCATTACAAGAAAAGTGGGATGAACATGAGTACAAGAAAAGATCTGAACAAAATAAAAAAATTCCCACATCTGAGATCGGCGGGTCAATGCACACAACCAAATCCATTCATTTCATCGAGACTCGAAGAAGGCTGATAATTACTTTTTTTATATCAATATTTTAGAATTTTAATAACTTATATAGTGGTTTGTTTTTTATTTATTTAATTCATATGTAATTGTCATATAGGCAAAGGAATTAAACCGCGAGCCTAAGAATTTGAAGTTTTAAGGAAAACCCACAATCGAAAAAATGATCAAGGACAAGAAGTGTGGGTTGATTGTAATATCCCAAATTTTTTAAAGGGCTCAAAAGTAATTTTAACTTGAGTCATAGGTGAAATTATCAAAAGGTTAGCGAGTTAAATATATTTTTCTTATAGTTATCAATACCGAATCGACTACAGTGAATGTCCTGGAGCATAGATATCTAAGGAAATTGATATGGTATTGACAAGAGTTCTGAGACGTGAATTATGGCATCAAAAGAAATCGGATCAGAAACAGTTTTTGGTACAACAATGATTTGGGCTAAAAAATTGAATGGTTGTTAGGGGGCTTTCAGGAAGCTGAGCGGACCCTAGGGGTGGTCTGGTATTCCGACTAAGGTAACCCTAAACTATTTTCGAGCGAAAAAAAGGTCTCGTGCAGGTGCAGGGATGAAATTGAATTTATCGAGTAACTCTCGGTAATTAATTTCGAGGAAATCAAGAGTTTGGGGGCTTGATGATAATTATTTAAGGTCTTGGAGGGTCCAATGGCAATTAATAAAATCCCTAAGTGAAATTAAATAGAGTTATAGTGGGCAAATGTGTAATATTTATAATTATGTGTACTTGTGTGCTTGGGGGCCAAGGCTTCAACAATGCCCCCATTTATTGAGATTTAAACAGAGAGAAAGAAATAAAAATGGAGCTCGTGAGAGCTAGGGCCGAAAGATAGGGAAGTAGAGAAAGAGAGAGAGCAAAAGGAAATGGAGGGGGTCGACGGCTGGCCAGAGGCGGCAACAGCAGTGTGCTTGTGCAGTTGTGGGCGGCCATGACAGCAATGGCAGCGGCTTGAAGTAGCCGTGATGGAGGCTGGTGGCAAAGCTGGCTCGTGGTGGCGGCCATAAGCTTCGGTGGCTGGCGATGGAAGAGGCAACTGCAGAAAGCAGAAGCAGCCTGAAGAAATGGTGGCGGCGGCAATGCTGCTATGCTCGGGAGGCCGCGGTGGTGGCGGCGATTGCTATGCGGTCAGTGGCAATCGTTGGTGGTGGAGCCGATAGCAGGATAGCCAGCGAAGTTTGCAGTGGTGGCCAGCGAGGTCAGGCGGTGACTGGGCATGGTGGTTGTGCGTGTGCAGGATGCAAGGGAGAAGACAAAGAATAAGAAGAAGAAGAAGAAAAAGAAGAAGAATGAAAGAAAAAAAAGGAAAAAATAAGAAAAATGTGGAAAAAATAGGAAAATGTTCTCGAAAAATTATAGAAAATTCGAAGAATTAATTTGGGGATAGAGAAGCATTCTTGGAGCTAGGAAATTGATCGGCTGACGTTTCGAGGTTAGGACACCCAAATCGAGGAAGCCTGAGAGGCTAAATTAAGGTGAGTAAAATTTTCTAAAAAATTTTAAAAAATCAGGAAAGTTATTTTATGAATTGTTATAGAGAAATATTTGAGAAATAATTAGTTTGGATTTATTGAGAAAGAATAATAAGAAATAGATGAAAGTTATGAGAAAAATAGGAAAAGAATAATGTTGATATCCTTGAATAAATATGATGGACAAGGTACGTTGAGGTTCCGAATTGAGTTCGTTAGAAGTCTGGCATGAGAATCAAGATACTTTGAGATACGTTAGAGGTAAGTGGTTCAACCCAAAAAAACCCAATTTCATGCAAACGTTTTGTTATCATGTTGTCATGTCTTGGTATGTTATGTATCACATAGAGTGCATTTACATTTTCTGATGATAAAATATGCATATGTGCACAATGAGATTTTTCGGTCATACGTTGCATGGGTTTGGGATTAGGGACAGGCGCCGTTGCTTTGCCAAGTGTGCACTCAAACACCTCGGTCTGGCAGAGAGACTGTAAAAATGAAGGGCAATAGTTAGGTGCGGTCAACCCAAACATAGAGTAATGATGAATGTTGCATTGCATACATACATGTGCATTAAATAATATACCCTTACTTAGATGATTCAACATCTAATGTGAGCTTTGCCCCTGAAATATTCAAACATTTCAAATGGAGATTGTAGCAGAAACGAGGATGAAAGAGGCATGTAATGACATTTAGCTAAAGTGCATGATGTAATGGTTATGCGTTCATGTTGCCTATGTATTTTAAGTTTTGCTACTTTGAATTTTAAACGTTTTGAAGAGTGATGATGTATAAATCTTATTATTTGTTAATATTAAAGTTAAAGTTCGATTCTAACTTCCACATTTGATCTTTATGTTGATTCTCATCTGAGATAGATGAAAATTTTGGAATCGTTATGAGGAATGATATGGTTTAGTCATAGTTTTGAATAGAAAAAAAAGGATTATCCAGAATTGTCCTAAGTTATAACACGCTCGAGAAAGTGAGGCGTTACATTGATCATAGATCACAAACCGTCGCGGTAATTATATTTACATATATGTATGTTATTTGATGAATTTTTTATTTAATTATAAACACCTATATTACTTTTAATTTATATAGGAAGTGTTCGAGAGATTAAACGCCGAGACATCTTCACAATTAGTTGAGAGCGATTCATCCTCTTCACCGACAATTAATGAGCACCACATCTTTTATCAGGTTGTCTCTGATAGAAATAAGAACGGTCATATTTACGGTCTTGGCTCTCAAGGGAATTAGTTTTACCCCATCTCCATTCGGTAGCACCTCCAATAGTTCATGTGGATCCGTGACACAAGATTTTGAACAAATGAAACCGCAATTCATCCAAATAAACGAGGAGAATTAGCAAATGAGACAGACGGTGGCCCTAATGAATGCTAAGAATGTACAGCTACAACAAAAGATGCAGAATATGATAATATAGAGGGATCAGATGAATCAAATGATATCTAAAGTATAAATCAACACCTCCTGGACCATGGAGAAACTCACCGAGTGGAGATCCGTTTTATAATAATGATGGTAATGAAAAAGAAAATGAGAATGATGATTATTAATTCTATTGTGGACTATTTATGATTGTAGTAATAGAATTTATGGACTTGAATTTTGTGTCTATATTTTTTATCTTACATTTTTTTCTATTCAATTAATTAATTAAATTTTTAATTATCAAATTTTGTATCAAAATTAAAATTTTAATTTGTATTTTTAATTAAAATATTTCTTAATATAATTACATAAATTATAAAAATATATAAATTAAAAATTTTAAATGTGAACATTTGTAAATAGTAATAATTATAAAAATATTTTATTTTTATATAAAAATTAATTTATATGATTTTATTTATATTTTCACATTTGTATTTAATTTAATTTAATTAATGAAATTATGTTTTTTAATTTTTACATTCTCACATGATTTAAAATAATTTAATTTAATTTTTATTTTATTTTATTTTAATATTTTTTTATTTTTTATTTTTAAAAAATATTTTAGTAATGGGAAGCCCTGTCGTTGATCTATGATAGGCTTCCCGCCACTGATTTCGTCACTAAAATCACATTAAATTCTATGACTAAATTTTAGCAACGCTAGTTTTAGTGATGGATTTTCTTATTTTAGCGACGAATTCTCTCGTCACTAAATTACAAATTTTTTGTAATACCCTCAGAGACCCCACAATCGAGGAATCTAAGAAGGAGTGACAAAAAGAATGACACACACGCAAAATTCAAATAGAAACATCATACATATTCCCTACTATTAACAACAGAAGCCATGTCTCTACATCATCACTCATAAACATATAGATTAGGGTCAACTCACCCATCATATCCCATCAGGGGTACAACCTAGGCTATACACAAAATATAACCTAGTACATTACATCTCAAAACACTCCTAAGAACCTTTCGGTTAAGACAATTCTCTACATACTTTTACCCTATGACTCTAACTTCACTTGACTCACTCGTTTCTTTGGTCTTATCCTTACCTAGAATGATGCAAAATAAATATGAATCACAAAACCCAACAAATGTAACTAAAAGAAAGAAAGAATGAGAATCATGGGAATCGAGAAGCAATAAGAAACATGAATAACATTTAAGGCACTCATGCCACAATTCTTCACATCATGTTAAATTACAACAAGATGAAATATGCATTCAAGATCATATGCAATCTTTGAAACCAAAATCATGGGATCAAAGTCCAAAACCATGGAACCAAAGTCCATATCAAAATCATGGGATCGAAGTCCAAAACCATGAAACCAAAGTCCATATCAAAATCATGGAACTAAAGTTTATCTCATAAGGATGGGATTGAAGTCCATCTCTGAGTCGAAACTCCATGGATATATCCCACGGACTTTGTCCGCCACGTGCATCATGAGATCTTTATTCATACTCCATGCACCATCACAATCATGCATATTTGTAATGACTTCTCATATATAACTGACACATGATTACTCGAAACAACATACGCAAGAGAGCAAAACTCACGCAAGACAACATCAAATCCTTACATATCCTCAATCCTACCAAATAAGGTATCATTCCCAAATAAAGATAGGTCGAGGCAATACCCTATTTGAGATTCAATAGATATAAATAAGAACCATGAAAGAGTTATCAGAATTTTTGCATAGGCCACATGCAAACCAATCATTCCATAATTAAGGATTTACATAATTCAAACTCAAGAAATCCAGACACCGTAGAAGTAAGGGCAATAGAGGGTTAAAGAGCTTGCATATAAAAAGAGGAACGAAAAAGAGAATTTGCTTTGAAAATAACACCGAGGCGAGAGCTTGCAAGTTAGAAAGAATATGAAAGTACTTGCCTCCGAAAAAAACAAGGAAGAAGAAGAACTTGCTTCAGATATTTTCCTTTTACTCTCGCAACATACCAGAGTCGCCGACGTCACAGCTCATGCCTCTTCTTAACAAAATTAAGTCTGCCCACACCACCAAACTTTTCCCAATTTCTTTCCCAAAATTCTCCCATTGCCCTCAAACTTCCACAAGATATATATAAGCCATTGCAATTTAAAGAAAAAATGTTGTAAAAGCAACGTGGCAATAAAGGGCCACCAATTTCTAGTGGCAAAAGCAGTATATGACACGTGGCAACAGTTGGTGGCAACACATGGCAGAAATGGCGGGAATTAATTCCAGCAAAAATCTACTCTCGCGCGCATCCCAAACTCGAACCTGCAACCACCGCCAACCCCTCGCCCGCGCGCGTACGCCGCCCAATCTCCCAACTTGCTCAACTAATAAGGTGCACATTTTATTTATAAGATGATTCGACTATCAATTTAAAGAATTACGCTTAAGCCTCAAATTCTTCCAAAAATTTGCAACTACATCCTCAATCACAAATAAATTTCAATTCCCGCCAAAGCTCATTGAGAAAAAAAAAACACAACAAATTACTATCTTCTCTTAAACTCTTGAAATTCACAGACATTCAATAAATCATGGATAAGTCGTTACAGATTTTAACCTCACTGTTTGCATTTATACTACTCGAATGCATACAACTTGCTGAGTGATCAGAAAAATAATTTTAATGCATGAATATAAGTTATTCATATTTATCTCTCAATGAATACATTTTACTTATTAGTTATGCAAATTATAAGTTCAAACTCTTTTCCTTTTACAAGTAAAAAGAATTTCCAGCTTTTTTCTTCTTTTTTTTTTTGCCCACGTGCATATATGCTTTTCTCATGTTTTTAAAGTTCAATTGTCAGAATTTCATAAGTGATCTTTCTTCGCTGTCATAAAGAAAATGTTGTTCATTCTCTCCTTCTTATGCATTCACGTTTATTATGTCTAATGTTAACATCTATAAGATATGATTTAATATCATTTTGCTGCAACATTTCTATGATTTGAAAAATATCATTTTAAATCGGCGTCTTGCATAATATTTTTAAAATTATAGAAACTATTCAAAACACCCATCACTCCAAGATCTTTCAAAATGAAAATGTAGCTTTTAATCAAAGTGAATGCTGTGCACAATAATCTATTTGAATATGCTCCATTCTATTGGGAGCAAAACATAATATTACACAAGTTTAAATTTTGTGATGACAAGATAATTCATAATTTAATTTACATAATGAAGTTTGCCCAGCATGCTTCAGAAGATATTGGTGAGACTAAAAACAAAAATATAAAATAAGATAATTAACAAATAACACATTCCCATACGAGAGCCCTTACACTTATTGTTTTTTTTTCTTTTTTTTTCTTTTGGGTATGAAAGATATCTTCGCGCTTCCAGAGTCTGCTTCTTTCACCAGGCTCTTTTGGGGATTCTTCATAAACTACATTTCGTCCCATTTCTCGTATCAGATCATGCATGTATATCTTATTGTCTCTTATTGTTACAAGTGCCTTCTCTTCAAGAAGCCTTATTCCAATATCAGCATGGACCCCACAAGCATCCAGTATTTCTATTACATAATCTTTGCTCTCCCAGTTAAAGAAGCATGCAATGTCAAGAAAAATTTCCTTCTCTTCATGTTCCAATTCGTCATAGCTTAATTTGAGCACTTCCTGAATTTCTGTATTGGGTCGTTGCCTTAATCTATCAATTGCATTTCGCCATTCAATTATGCTTCTGCCAAAGAGAAGAGAGCCCAAAACTAGGAGAGCTAATGGAACTCCACCTGCGCAACGAATTACACTGCTTGTGAGTCCCTCATAACCTTGTGTTGGTTGGTTATTCCGAAATGCTTTACAACAAAATAGTTTAAAAGCTTCCTCGTCATTTAGTCTCTCAACGTTGTAGACACGACTTCCTGGACCATATTTGGCAAGTAAATGACTGTTTCTGGTCGTTATTATAATTCTGCTTCCTCGACCAAACCAATCAAGTCTTCCAACAAGGGCATCCAGCTGATTTAAATGGTCTACATCATCCAGGACTACAAGAACCCTCTTATTCCTTACAGCATTCCTTAATGTCCCAGGCAAATCAATACCTGTTATTTTTATTTCACTGTCGGAGACTGAGCGTATATCAGCTAGAAGAGATTTTTGCAATGACTCCAAACCATGTTTCTCAGAAGTTTCTCTGACATTTGCAAGGTAGCTGCTACCATCAAACACAGAATGAATTTGGTGATAAATAGCCTTGGCAATAGTAGTCTTTCCTATACCACCCATTCCACATATCCCTACTATACATGGATCATCCAAATCCAACGCTATTTCTAATAGTGACATCACTTCTGCTATACGAGGATGCAATCCAACAACATCTTCAAGAATGCTTGAATCATTATATCCCAGTCTATTTAGAATATTAATGGCAATGTCTCGGACAAGTTTTGCTTCAGCCCTGCCCATTAGATCAGTTTAAGAAATCAAACACAAATCATAGTTAAGATATTGTCACTTATCTTTCATCTCAGTGCCTCCTATAATATAATGCTCGTAACCACAAAATATATGACTATATTTTCATCAAAATTTACACACAGCATATATATGATTATATATGCTCGTAGCTGGTGACTTAGAAACATATTGATTGAGAAAATATGCACTTAGACATAATCCAATTCTTTTGGTTCAATTTTATCTTTATTTTTAGTTTTTGTTTCTTCAATGTGAGATAATTGCAGTAGTAATACATTATAATGAATTAATATTGAATATTAATATTCATGAAATGTCCAACTACCAGCAATTATGAAAAAACTGTCAAATTAAAAATGCTAAATCAGAAGGGACTCCTCTGTTCTGTTGGGGAATTGAGGCCAAACATTGAAACCTCAATAACAACCACTTGGTATTTAGATTCCATCTAATCTAGATCTAATAGGGGCCAAATGCAAAAGATCGAATTATAATTGAATTTCACTTAGATATTACCAAATCTGGTATTAAGCTAAATTCATTAAATAATATAACTATTTTGACAATTTTTGAATTAAAATTTAATTATTTTAACAAGGAATTAAACACGACGAGATATGTTACGACTATTTATTTATATTATCTTATAAGTATAATATATAAAATATTACATATACAAATACAGGATTAATTAATATTTAAAAAAAAAGTATGACTTGTTGAGGGGTAGTTGTTACCTATGTGTTTCTGAATCCCACCCAGAAATGTTGGCTGCTTCCGTTAGTGCATTCCTCCATCTCTGCACCTTCTCCTTCTTATCCTTCTCCTTCTCTTCGCTGAAATATCGCTCGTGTTTGGCGAATGCTTCTCCAACGCTTCCACTTTGTTTCCGTAAATCCGAGGGATTTACTTTATAGAACACTGGCAAAACTGTGAGACCCCTCGTCTTCTGGCACTCGAGGATGTAAACGAGTTCCTCCAAGCACAACTTGGAAGAAGCGTAGTTCTCGGAGAAAATAACCACGGCAAATCTCGACTCTTCGATGTCTTTCAGGAGCGTCGGAGAAATCGATTCACCTCTCTCGAGCCTCTGATCATCCTTGAACGTGAAAATGACCTTCTCATGCAAAGCCGAATAGAGATGGTCAACGATGCTGTTTCGGGTGTCTTCGACTCTGAAGCTCAAGAAGACGTCGTATTTCCAAAAACTAGACCCAAAAGGGAGAGAAGCTCCGTTCTGCAATTGGGTGCTGGTAGAAGCCATTGTTCTCCGTTGCGGGTCTTGATATTATAGGAATCTATTGCAGCAGAGCTTCAATGGCGGGGATGGCGAAATCCAAAGCCGAGACAGGTTATTGAGGAGAGGAACTGCAAAGAGCAGAGAGCATAGAGGAAGTGAAGAAGAAAGGGTACGCGAATTGAAGTACACGCGGCTGCAGAAATGAGGGAGATGATCGCGCGTACATATAGAGATGATTTTAGAGAGAGAGAGAGAGAGAAAGATAAACGGCGAAGCAACAGCGGCCGTTGTGTTGCGTGCAATGTACGGGTGAAATTTCCATAGTGAAATTCGAGGAGATTTCCATTCTCCGTTGCGTGCACTGCGTGACATTTTCATAGTGGACCATTTAAAATATTTGAATTAATTACAATAAATTTATAAATATTAATACATATAAATAGATTATAATTATATTCTTTTTACCAAAGAGCTACTCACTCTCAATATATTAAATATATCATTTATTATATTAATTTTTATGTAATTTTAAAAAATATATAAATTAAATATATCACTGTTAATAGATTAAATTTAAGCATGTTGTTGTTGAATTTTTTAAATTTAAAAACTCACTTCATCAAAATTTTGCTTTTTTCTAATAAATTTAAAATATAAAATAAATAAATATTTTTTAATTCAACAAACATTTTAAAAATATATGCTTTTACCTCAAAAAATAAGGACTAATTATACGCGTTGGATTCCCGAGATCTATAATAAAAATCAAAAATATTTTTAATATTTAACAAAAATATAAATGAGTATCTAAAGCTTAATCCTATGTTACAATTTCTCTTATATTGTTAATTAACTATTATTAAATTTTATAAAAAACTAAAATATCTTTATATTTAAATTTATTTTCCTCTTTTCTTATCCTTTCTCTCTCTTTTATATATTCTCTATTATTTTCTCTATCTATCTCCATTAAATGAACAATATCATTGACTAGAATTAAGAGAAAAATGACAACCACTGCAAATGACGACGAGAAGATTTTTACATGACTTTAGTAGCAATAATAAAGGTAAAAACATTTTCTTATTTTCTTTCTTTCTATGATTTATTCTTCTCCTCCTCTATCAATCTTTCTTTTTTTTTTTTAACCAAAATAGTGGTGGATCCATTGTGGGGGCAGTTGCCCACAAATAATTTTTTTTAAATTTATTAATAATAAAGGTAAAAACATTTTCTTATTTTCTTTCTTTCTATGATTTATTCTTCTCCTCCTCTATCAATCTTTCTCTTTTTTTTTTTTAACCAAAATAGTGGTGGATCCATTGTGGGGGCAGTTGCCCACAAATAATTTTTTTTAAATTTATTATATTTATTTTGAATTTATATTTTTGCCCCTTAATTAATCTTTTTGTTAAAAAATTTTGAAGACTTAACTTATTATGATAATTTTACTTATAATTTCAATTTATTCTAAATATCCTCTCTTCCTTTTCCTATATTCTCTAACTCTTCATCCATTTCTATTTTCTCAAGTCTGCATTTTATTTTTTATTTCTAAAATTTCTTTGACATTTTCCTTTTATCTCTCAAATTTTGTTAACAAGTTAGGGAGAGTTAATTACACCAATAATCACTCAAATTAGTATTCTGTTACTATTTGATCACTAAATTTTAAAATATTACCTATTAGTCACTAATATTTCAAATTATTATTTTTTAGTCACTGAATTTTAAAATATTACTGACTAGTCATTAATATTACAAAATCGTTTCACCCGTCACTCGTTAGTCACTGAACTTTAAGTTCACGAGTGACAGATAAAAAATAATTTTAAAATATTAGTGACTAACAAGTAATATTTTAAAATTCACTAACTAAATAATAGCATATTTGAAATATCAGTGATTAATGGATAATATTTCAAAGTTCAATGACTAAATAGTAATAGAATGTAAAATTGAGTGATTATTGGTGTAATTGAAGATGAGTTTTCAATTTTCTTAGTTTCAATGAAGATTTTTTCTTAATTATAGGTAAATATGTGTTAGACTTTATGTTAAAACACTATAATAATGTTTAATACGATATTTTAATGTTAGATTTCAATACCTTTTTTATCAATGTAAATAATTATTATATAATTTTAAATTTTATATTTTTTATCATCATTGTTTGTCTTCGCTACTTAAATATTCTAGGCTTCTAGCTACACCCTCATTCCAAATAAAGATTTTACTCTCTTTATGATCTATTTTTTTTTTCTTTCTCTTTTCACATTTTCTATTTCTCTTCTTCAGACTCAAAGTCACGTTGAGATAATCACCTCCAATCATCATAGTAAAATTATCTACAGATAAAAATTAAATTTATAATATTTAAAAAATTATATATAATATTTTAAAATTATTTTACTACTAAGATGTTATAGGCAGTAATATTTTTTTTATTGCCAAAAATATTTTACTTAAAAAAACTAATAATATTTTTAATTTAGATATTATAGACAATAATAAAAGAAAATATTAAAAAATTAAGAAAAACTTATAAATATGAAGACAAGAAAGTGATGTTGCAACGTGGAAAGTTACCTAGCTTAAAAGAGAATAGAATTATTGCATTACAGCCTATAAAGCCACGAACTTTGCCTTTCCAACAATACTTTTAATATTTATTTTTATTCTCCTGGACAAATTCTGCAATGTACGCGTGAAGGAGATTTCCATTCTCCGTTGCGTGCAATGTACGACGATGGAAATTTCGTTTAATTACAATAAATTTATAAATATTAATACATGTAAATAGACAAACATATAAATTACAATCATATTATTTTTGCCAAACATGTGTTCACATTAAATATATCACTTATTATATTAATTTTTACTTATTTTTAAAAAATATATAAATTAAATATACCATTGTTAATAGATTAAATTTAATCGTTGTTGAATTTTTTAAATTTAAAAACTCACTTCATCAAAACTTTATTTTTTTATCTAAAATGTAATGAAGTTAGAATATAAAATAGATACATATTTTTTTTAATTTAATAAATATTTTAAAAATATATATAATTACTTCAAGGAATAAAAAAGAGAATTACGCGCAATTGATTCTTGAGGTTTAGAGTAATTATAAAAAAATATTTTTTATATTTAAAATCAATTCAAAAAGCGTATATAAAGTTTAATGTTATGTTACGATTTCTCCCCCATGTTGTTAATTAACCATAATTAAATTTTATATAAAATTAAAATAATATTATATTTAAATTTATTCTCTTCTTTTCTCATAATTTCTCTCTATTTTATATCTTCTATATTGTTTTCTCTATTTATCTACGGTGAATGAACAATGATAATAACTAGAATTAAAAAAGAAACGACCTTCTATATTGTTTTCTCTATTTATCTACAGTGAATGAATAATGATAATAACTAGAATTAAAAAAGAAACGACAATGATCACAAATAGTGATGACGACAAGATTTGTTTATGATGATAGTAACAAAAATGAAAGTAAATGCTGTTGAGCCAAGTTGTTTCAATCAACCTATTATGTATTTTGATGTTTAACAAAACATAATTTTAGTAAAACCATTTTTAGTATGTTTAAAACCCCTAATGGATTTTTGATAATTGTTAAGTATTATAGTTGTTATGCGTGAAGATACTGAAGAGCAATGCAAGCATGGCAGCCTGAAAAAATGCCACGTGGCGGCCTGAGGAACCAAAGAAGGCCACCCAGGGGCGCGGGCGCGCCTAGCGCGGCCCTCCGCGCTTGCGCAACCCCGCGCTCGCCCGACCAAGCAGCGCGCGGCTGGGCGTGCGCACGGCTGCGGGCGCGCAGCTGCGCGCGCGCCCCTGCACAAAGACGACCGCGCGCATTTGCGCGCGGTCCTCCCCTGAGAGAGGGTCACTCGGGGGTGAGGTACCCCCGAGTGCCCCCGCCCGGGGGCGCCCAGCTGCGCGGGCGCAGCTGGGCGTGCGCACGGCCGAGCGCGCGCGCAGCCGCGCGAGCCCCTGCACAAGGGCGGCCGCGCGCATTTGCGCGCGGTCCTCCCCCCCCGAGAGAGGGTCACTCGGGGGTGATGTACCCCCGAGTGCCCCCCACCCGGGGGCGCCCAGCTGCGCGGGCGCAGCTGGGCGTGCGCACGGCCGCGCGCGCCCCTGCACAAGGGCGGCCGCGCGCGCCCCTGCACAAGGGCGGCCGCGCGCATCTGCGCGCGGTCCTCCCCCCCGAGAGAGGGTCACTCGGGGGTGAGGTACCCCCGAGTGCACCCCCCATGCGCACAGGCGGCCCCGCGCGCCCTTGCCGGCGGGCGGCCGCGCACACCCTGCTCGCGGCCGCCCGCGCACGCAGCCGCCCGCGGGCGCAGCCGCTCACTCGCACAACCTCCCGCGCGCGCCCTCGCGCACGCCCCCCTTTCGCACCCGGTCCCGTGCACTTGCGCGCACGACCCCTCGTGCTCTCCTTGCCTGCACTCGTGCAAACCCCCGGGTGAGGGTCACCCAAGGCGCCGCACTGACAGCCACGTGCCACGTGCCCCCTATCCTTGCACCACCGCCTCCAAGAAACTCGGCCTAAGACTATTCTCGCGAGACTTGGTCAAAGCCTCTCCGAGATTCTTGCCACAAAACTCGGAACACGCGACACATGGATGCCCCTCTTGTTGCTATAAATAGGAGGTCACTTTCCCTCATTCGGTATGCAATCTCTGGTTCTCGCATTTACTCTCTTACTTTCGAATACTCAATTTCTACGATGATCTAACTTAAGCATCGGAGGGTCCACGCGGGGACTTTCGCCCGCGCTCCTAACCGATTCTTTCTCTAATAGGTCATCCATTGCTCGGAAACACCTCCGGAGACTCATCCATCGCTCAAAAACGCCCTACGAGACTCACCCATTGCTGCCACATTACCCCGGGTGACTCACTCATCGCTCAGATACGCCATACGAGGGTCATCCATCGGTGGTTTCCCATTTTATAAATTTTATTGTTGTAATCGTGTAACAACAATTGGCGCCGTCTGTGGGAAACGCAAACAAAAAGCTGCAACACTCTTCCCTCATCATGGCTCAAACTCGAAGCAATCGCCAGACCCTCTCCCGTGGGGCCCAATCGCCTCGACGAGAAACCCTCCCTCGAGCGGAAGATCAGCATCAGTCTACTCGCGATGGCCCGTTACCCCTCATCCATGGGGGCCATCCGCCCCTCACCCATGAGGGACAGCCTCCCCTCACCCATGGTGGCCAACCGTCCCTCACCCATCAATCCCCTCGTGAGGGTCACCCGTCCCTCGCACACCAGCAGCCGCCCCTTCCAGAGCCCTCTCACCCACTGGGGGCCCAACTTCAGGTGCCTCCTCTTACCGCCCCACATATTCTCTCGGGACCCTACTCAGGTATGCAGATCCCATCCGTCGTACCTTGGGCTGAGTACGAAGCCCTGCGACAGCAACACGCTGAAGGAATACAAGCTCTGAAGGAAATGGCTGGTATTTTGCAAAGTCTGGTCCCCCATGGGACAATCCCAGCTGCATTGAGAAAGTTCATCCCGGAGATAGTTCCATCTCACAGGGCTCGTCAGGAGGTACCAGGGAACGACTCCTATCGAGACGCAAGCCCTGAAACCCACGTTCAACCTGTCCAAACTCGAAACAATCAACCAAGGTCTCCTTTAAGGGAAGATCACAGCCAAACATCTCCCCTTCGAGGAAATCATGGAGGAACTGACCGTCGAAAGACAGAAAGACGAAGCCCACAACGAGGAAGATATTCGGAAACAGTAGCCAGCACTCCGATGGAAAGAGACTGGGAGGCAAAACCCATAACCAAGCAAAATGATGGGCCTGAGGATAACCTTACTGCATTTAGTGCACGAGAGGCCGCCGATATGAAAAAGATGATTGAGCGGGTCCTACAACAGAATAAGTTATTACCTACCTCTGAGGAACAATCCAGAGGAAAGTTACCATTCGTGGCCGAGGTAATGGAGAAACCTTTGCCGAGGAAGTTCAAGATGCCTCAAATAAATCCTTATTCAGGAAAGGACGACCCGTACGATCACGTGCAAAATTATGAATCTTTAATGATGCTTCATGGATGGGACGACGAGATAATGTGCAGGGCATTTCCTTTAACCCTAACTGGGCATGCTCGAGCCTGGTTTAACGGCTTACCCGAGGCATCTATCTCTTCATTCGGGCAGCTAAAAACAGAATTTATCAAAGCATTCATTATTAACAGTCAGAGAAAGAAGGATGCGACATATCTGCTTAGCATTCGACAAGGGAATAAAGAGACCCTACGGCACTACGTGGACAGATTTCGAAATGCCACACTTGAGATCTATAATTTACCGATTGAAATGGCGGTGTCTGCCATGTTCCAAGGGACACGACTAACCCCTTTGCAAGAATCATTATCCCTGGACCCTCCGAAATCTCTGGCAGACCTGTTCGTCCGGGCTAACAGGTACATACTCCATGCGGAAATGATGAGAACGATAGGGGGAAGTGAAGACGGAGAAAGAAAGAGGAAAGAACGAGATATTGAAGAAGGATCAAACCAGCGAAAAGAACGGACCAGGAGGTCGGATACAGTGGGGCCACAATTCCATCATTACACTAGGCTCAATCAACCCCGATCAGCTATATTGGCGACAGTAGAGGGGTCTGGTCTCCTCCAGCTTCCGAAAAAGGCAGATCGCCCCATGGGGAGAAATCAAGAAGAGTACTGCAGGTATCACCGAACTCGGGGACACTCTACCGATCAGTGTAGGGAACTAAAAAATCAGATAAAAGCACTCATTCGTGAAGGGCACTTGCAAAGATATGTAAGGACTGAAGGTAGAAATGACAGAGACCGTCAAAGAAGGGAAGAAAGGCCCGAAGGTCAAGATAGACGAAATTTACGGCAGAATGAAGGGATAAGGGATGACAGAATGGTGGCCCCCCCTGACAATGAGCCGACTCATCAGGCTATTCATGTTATCTTTGGGGGCGAGACCTTAGCTGGGAATACTTCTTCTTCTCGAAAGGCATATGCCCGTCAGGCCTACCAAGTCAACTCTGTGATGGAGGTGAGAGAGGACGAGGAGCCAATCACGTTCACCCCTGCTGATAGAGGTGATATAATACTTCCACATGATGATCCAATGGTAATTTCTGCAGTTATCGCCAAACACCCCATCAGTAGAATTTTGGTGGATAGCGGCAGCTCTGTTAATCTAATCTATTGGAATTGTTTCGAACAAATGAACATATCCCAAGACCGGTTGAGAAAAGTGTCCTCTCCCCTGTACAGCTTCACTGGAGAACCTGTCTCGGTAGCAGGATCTGTTCAACTACCTGTCACATTAGGCGCAGACCCTCAAAGTGTGACTCGACAGGCGAATTTCATGGTGGTCAAAGCCCCTTCTGCAGCATACAACATGATTTTAGGCCGACCGCTCCTCAATGATATGAGGGCTGTAGTGTCCTCTTGCTACTTATTAATGAAATTCCCCACGCTCTCAGGAGTAGGGCAAGTTCGTGGAGATCAGAGGAAGGCAAGATCCTGTTATGTATCGTCCACAAAAGGAAAAAAGGCAGAAGAGACTTTATCTATCGCTGAAAAAGCCATACACAAATCCCTGGAAGAAGAGACTGCTCGCAAGCCCCAACCAGTGGAAGAGTTAGAAGCAGTGCGATTAAGTGACACAGATCCCGAGAAGTTAGTGTATGTGGGCATGAAGCTTCCGAAACCAGTAAAAGATGAAATCATGGGGTGCCTTAGAGAAAATTTGGATGTCTTTGCTTGGACACCAAGGGATATGCCAGGGATTAGTCCCGACGTGATATGTCACCATTTGAACGTGGATCCTCAGTTCAAGCCTGTTCGACAAAAAAAAAGGAATATCGCCCCTGATAGGCTACCGGCGTTAGAAGAAGAAATTGATAAGCTACTAAAGGCAGGTTTCATTCGAGAGGTGTTATATCCAGAGTGGTTGGCCAATGTGGTTATGATTAAAAAACCCAACGGAAAATGGCGCGTGTGTATAGACTTCACTGGCCTCAACAAGGCATGTCCTAAAGATTCCTACCCATTACCTCGGATTGATCGTCTGGTGGATGAAACATCTGGGTATCATCTAATGAGCTTCTTAGATGCCTTCTCAGGGTATCATCAGATAATGATGTATCCTCCAGATCAGGAGAAAACATCATTCATTACAGAAAAAGGGACATATTGTTACCGAGTTATGCCATTCGGGCTCAAGAACGCGGGGGCCACTTATCAATGCATGGTGAATAAAGTTTTTAAGGAATTATTGGGTGATACAATGGAAGCATATGTCGATGATATGATCGTGAAAAGTCGGGAGAAGGAATCGCATGTTAAAAAGCTGGCACGAGTGCTTGAAGTCTTTAGACAATACAAAATGCGCCTAAACCCAGCAAAATGTGCATTTGGCGTTCAGTCTGGAAAATTCTTAGGATATATGATCACACAAAGGGGCATCGAGGCAAACCCCGAAAAGATACAAGCGATACTGGATATGGAACCCCCAACATCAATTAAGGAAGTGCAGCGGCTGACAGGTCGAATGGCGGCTCTTGGGCGTTTCCTCTCCAAATCGGCCGAAAGGGAACTCCCGTTTCTTCAGACGTTAAGGACAGGGAAAAAGTTTGAGTGGACGGAGCAATGCCAAAAGTCATTTGAGGCATTAAAAGAGTACTTGAAGGAAGTCCCTTTATTGACTCGACCTGAAACTGGGGAAATGTTATATTTGTACTTGGGTGTAAGTGACAAAGCAGTAAGTGCAGTACTGATTAAAAAAGAAGGGCAGGTGGATCGACCAGTGTACTACGTCAGTAAGGTTCTATAAGGGCCGGAAACGCGTTATCCCTTCACAGAAAAGGTGGCACTGGCCCTATTGAACGCCTCCAGAAAGTTGAGGCCATATTTCCAAGCTCACTCCATTAGCGTACTAACAGACCAACCATTACGGAGCATTTTACAAAAGCCTGAGTGTTCCGGTCGTCTCACCAAATGGTCCATTGAGTTGAGTGAATATGACATACAATATCATCCTAGGCAGGCTATAAAAGGGCAAGCATTGGCAGACTTTATTGTCGAATGTACACCCTCCAAGGAGGCCAAGGAAAAGAGCATAACAGAGTGGTTACTGTTTGTTGATGGGGCTGCCAGTTCCCAAGGGAGTGGAGCGGGAATAGTGCTTATCCCACCAGAAGGAGAATCCCTTGAATATTCTTTAAGATTCGCTTTTCCAAGTTCGAATAATGTGGCCGAGTATGAGGCACTAATCGCTGGTTTGAGGTTAGCCCGAAAACTTGAGGTAGCACAATTGATAGCCCACAGTGATTCTCAACTGATCGTTCAGCAATACTACGGGCAGTACGAGACTAGAGAGCCGGCCATGGGACAGTATCTCCAGAAAGTCAAGGCCCTCGCACAGTTGTTCGAAAGTTTCCGGCTAGTATAGATCAACAGATCCCTTAATGGCCATGCAGACGCTTTATCCAAATTAGCATCCACTAAAGAAACTACTGGGAGAACAGTATATGTGGAAGTCCTTCAACAACCAAGTATAGAAGAATCTGAAGTAGCATGTATTGAGAATAGTAACGACTGGAGAACCCCTTTCTACAAATATTTGACCACGGGAGAATTACCGGCAGACCCAAAAGAGGCTAAGAGAATTAAGTTTAGAGGAGCTCGTTTCACAATAATAGATGGGATGCTATACAAGCGAGCGCACACTATGCCACTCCTCAAATGCTTAGGCCCTCGGGAAACCAATTATGCTTTGACTGAGGTTCACAGTGGAGTATGCGGTGAGCATCTGGGAGGAAGGGCCCTTGCGGCCAAAATCCTAAGAGCAGGCTTTTTCTGGCCCACATTACAACATGATGCTCAAGTAAAGGTCAAAGAATGTGATAAATGTCAGAGGCACGCCCCGATTCATTCTGCTCTAATATCGCAACTACAACCCACATTCCAGCCCATTCCATTCGCTCAATGGGGCTTGGATATTCTCGGCCCATTTCCTCAAGCTACAGGGCAAAGGAAATTCCTTTTAGTGGCAACAGATTATTTTACCAAGTGGATTGAAGCCGAAGCCCTAGCCACCATCAGTGCGAGGAAAGTAGAAGCCATGGTATGGAAAGACATTGTATGTCGATTTGGAATCCCATGAGTCATTAACACCGATCATGGAAAGCAGTTTGACTGTGATTCTTTCCGAAATTTTTGCAAAGGCTTGGACATTCAGCTAAGGATTTCTTCAATAGCATATCCCCAAGCTAACGGACAAGCAGGGTCAGCAACAGAACAATTTTACATGGCTTGAAAACTCGGCTAGAAGGCGCAAAGGGAGCATGGGTCGATGAATTGCCTACCGTCTTGTGGGCCTACCGAACAACCAGTCGGGTCTCAACAGGTGAAACGCCATTTAACCTAGTGTATGGAACAGAAGCTTTGATCCCTGTGGAAATCTCGTGCAGATCACCCCGATTGGATGCTTTTGATAAATGTGACGGTTCGAAAAACTCTGATTCATTAAAAGAGAGTCTTGATCTCATCGAGGAACAGAGAGACAGGGCGGCGGTACGAATCGTTGCCTATCATAAAAGGGTTGCCAACTATTACAACTCTCGTGTAAGGAGCCGACCTCTCAAGAAGGGAGATTTGATCCTCAGAAAATCAGCCATCACCAATGCACACCGAGAGGATGGAAAATTTCGAGCAAATTGGGAAGGGCCGTACCGCATTCAAGAAATGATAGGTCCTAGTACCTGTATCCTCCAAACGCTCCAGGGTGAAACCATGGGTAAAACTTGGAGCACAAACCACCTGAAATTATATTCCCCTTCGGACATGTAACGCAATAATAATATGAACCCGAAGAGGGACCGTGGACGTAGGCACATTTTGCCGAACCACGTAAAATGCTTGTGTTTTCCCTTTCTTTATTATCCAAGGCAAAGGAAAGAGAACGACCCGCTATAGGTCCCTTCTCGCACTAAAAAAAAAAAAAATAAATAAATAAAGAAAAATAAATAAATAAATAAAATAAAGCCTTTTTTATTGCTTCCCCGCAGAATAATAAGACAAGTCTTGCCCGGAGGTGAAAAAATCAAATGGCATTAGCAAGCAAATTAATGTCCCGCTAGTAAGATATTCTACTAAGCCCGATAATAATGCAAAAGGCCCTGCCGCATAATACGCTATGAGAAAAGCACGGCTCAATAGGCCCGACGACTACGATAGCCGTCCTGCCTCAAAGCCAAGTGGCCCGGTCTAGCGAAGTGACAAATATGTCCACAGCACCCCCTCAACATTGAAATCAAAAGGTTATCCCGCTAGCCTACTCAACTGGCCTGGCTCGATAACAGGAACAAGGAATGGCCAAAGGACCACTATGGGCTGAAGTGCCCATAGTCCACCTTGTGGCATGAAGAGTCTAAAACCCTAAGGTCGGAACCAGACTTTCGATGGGAGATAATAGTAAAAATCAGCAAACTATAACTACTGTTTAAGAAAAAAGATGAATCTTATTCATACAAATAAAAGATACTTCACTCAACAGAGAAAAAGCTACTACACTTAAAAAAAAAAAAAAAAAAAAAAAAAGAAGAAGAAGAAGAAAAGGGGGGGTCTATTCTAAGTCTGCTTCCTCCTGCCAGAACTGGGAGCACCGCTACTCGGAGCAGATGGGGCCTCCCCTTCTCCTTGGCCCGAGGATGCAATAACTGTGTCATCAGCTGTGGGTAGGGCATCTGTCATTTCCACTTCCTCTGAGGCGAAGGCATACGGCTCCCACGGCCCCGACAAGTTCTCCAGATTATCAACTAAACGAGCATTCAAATAAGTCCTGGGACTAGTGGGGTCAGGATCATTATATCTTCGCCAGTCTGGAACATCAGACTCCTCAACCTCATCAGTATAGACCAATTCAAGGAACTGTTCTCCTGGGCGTTTTAATTCCAGATACGAGCGTGCGAGATAGAATCCATACTTCGTAAAGCAGCCCCCATAACTGATCTTTCTCTCTTGACAGTCCGTTGAAAGGCGATAGTCCCTCACAGCCTTCTCCTGTGCTGCTAAAATCTCTTCCTTCCTTCGGTCATTGAGCGACCTATATTGCTTCTTCTGACGAGCAAGCTCGTCTACCCTCAAAGAATGCTCTTGCAAAAGGTTTTCATGAGTTTCCTTAACTCCTAAAAGCTCTCTCGTCAGCGATTCTTTGCTATTTCGGAGATCCACTATCTCCCCCTTTATGCTTGACGATTCACCATCAGCTTCCGCCAGCTTGGAACGCATGTCTTCTACCTCTCGGTTCAACTTTCTGATATCGGCTTGATAGCAACGCTCGTGATCCCTCCACTTTATCGCGTTTTCTCTTGCCTCCGCTTTCTCTTGTTCTGCTCGATGATGATAAGCTCTCCCGATGGCGTTGGATATCACCAACCCCTGAACCCCCTGGGTGCAAGCAATGTATTAGAAGACCAACAACCAAGTCAGACGGCAAATACAACATATAGGCACAATAAAGGCATCCTACCTCAATAATCTTTTGCTCAGGAGAGTTGGCAACGCTAGGCCAATTGCCAAAAAAATTCTGCTCATCTTGAGGGAGCACGGTAGCATACATCATCCTGGCGCCTACCCCCGGGTCCCTTATAGAGTCTGAATCAATCAGCCCGGGCTGCACCTGGAAGTGGTCACCCCTCACTCTAGTGCTGTTAGGAATTGGCACAGAATTCCGTCTAGGTTCAGCAATGGGAGGAAGAATAGGCCTAAAGTCTGGGAGCTCAGCCTTTAGTTTTCGCCGTTCCCTACGAAAAGGGACAAAAGGTTGGCGACTCTCCTCCCTGATTCTATCAAGCTCGCTGCCAAAAGAAGAGCGAGAGCTGCCGGTCCCCTTCCTTCGTGAGCCAGAGGCATCGGTTAGATGTGGTTCCCCGAGGGCGACTTCGGGGACAGAAAGGTCTGACATGGAAAGGCCTGAAGTGGGAACCGAGGGTTCAGGACAAGAAAGGCTGGGCAAGACACTCACCTCGGACCTCTTCACTTTTAGACGCCTTCGAGACGAGCTAGGAACTGGCGGAGGAAGAAGGCTAGGATCGGGAATGTCAGACGGAGGCCCCTGCGACAAGTCATGGAGCGCTTGAGGAGGAGGTTGTTGATCTTGCTCACCAGCCTGTTGAGAATTCCTACCACGTCGTCTGAGCGTTTGTTCCTTGAATATGTTCATATCGTCTACAAAACAAGAGATAAAAGTCAACCACTTGCATGGATAATCTCTACAATTTTGGGGGTCTACCCTCAGAAGAAGAATAACCAAGAAAGACCATACTCCCTAGAGATCTTCCCTCTTCCTCGGGGACCTCGTCCTCTTCCTCGCTGCCCTCTTCCTCCTCAACTTGTAAGGCGTCCTCGGGCATAGCCAGTGGTGGCACAAAAGCGAGAGTGGAGGTCCCGGGCATGTCTTCAAGCCGAACACCCCACCCTGCGGCAGCAATATTTTCTGAGGTAAGCAGGTCGGGTAGATTACAAGTGCCAAGGGCACATAATCTCTCAATTACTCGGCGATAGACAGCCCGGGAAATCCCGATGTCATCAAGCTTCTCCGACCAAAAGTCCCGCTCGTTATCCCAACACCAACGAAGCGGTGCTTTACAGCTAGGAGGAGGCTCGACCACAATCCATCGGGACTCGAAGTCCACCTTATTTTGGAGCTTTTGAAAGAGAGGAGATAAACCCACAATCCTTTGAAGTGTGAAAAAGACGCCCCTCCGTTCGACCCTCCTCAACCTATAGAAGCAACCGAACAACTCTACGGAAGGAGGCACTTGGATCATATGGCAAAGGATGGTGAATCCAACTAACTGACCCCAACCGTTAGGATGAAGTTGAGCAGGGACAATGCAATGATAATCGAGCCACTCCATGCCAAAGCTAGACAAGGGGAAACGAAGACATGCTCTTAAAGAAGCTAAATATACCCCGAAGCCATGTTCCCCTACCATAGCGGTACTTGTCTCCTCAGGCGTAGGAAGTCTAATATGATGATCAATTGGGATATGGAAACGAGACTGTATCCCAGCTAATTCTCTCCCCTTCACCGAAGACCGTCGTCTCAAAGATATATATACATTGGGAGCAGGAGGTGGAGGTGGTAAAACATTCTTAAAACGCCCCATGTTGAGTGCTTAAATCCTAAGGCGCGGCTGCGAAAAGCAAATTTTTCGAGCGAGTTATGACTCCTGGGGGTCACAAAAGACTAAGGGCAGGACCCATGGGTGAGGGTCACGCCCAGATGGTAAAGAGACCCATGAGAAGACTCGCGCATGGTTAAGGCCAATAATTAAACCTATGGGTGAGGTCACGAAAGACTAAGGGCAAGACCCATGGGTGAGGTTACGAAAGACTAAGGGCAAGACCCATGGGTGAGGGTCACGCTTAGATGGTAAAGAGACCCATGAGAAGACTCGCGCATGGATAAGGCCAATAATTAAACCTATGGGTGAGGTCACATAAGACTAAAGGCAAGACCCATGGGTGAGGGTCACGCTTAGATAATGAAGAAAACCACGAGTAGACTCACGCATGGACGAGGTAAATAACAAGACCCATGGATGAGGGTTACGAGAAGCTACGACCAGCAATTGGACCCATGGATGAAGAAGTATACCGTGAAGAAGCTTGGGACGCCGAGAGGATCCTTACGAGACAGTAGTTGAGCAATGAAAAAAGTGAAAGACCAAGTCATCCTTTTATAGTGGTCCTGAGAAGGCATTGTAGAAAGAATAAAGCCGAAAGACTTAGAAGAGGCGGATACGGAAGAGAGCCTTCTCCTCAAAATGAAATGAAAGTGGTCTCTTGTAAGAAGAGTTGCAGCATAAGCAAAATACTCTTTCTCCTGAGATTTTCGACAGAAAGAGTAGGGAGCAATTGTTATGCGTGAAGCTACTGAAGAGCAATGCAAGCATGGCAGCCTGAAAAAAATGCCACGTGGCGGCTTGAGGAAGCGCCACGTGGTGGCCTGAGGAAGTGCCACGTGGCGGCCTGAGGAACCAAAGAAGGCCACCCAGGGGCGCGGGCGCGCCTAGCGCGGCCCTCCGCGCTTGCGCAACCCCTCGCTCGCCCGGCCAAGCAGCGCGCGGCTGGGCGTGCGCATGGCTACGGGCGCGCAGCTGCGCGCGCGCCCCTGCACAAAGACGACCGCGCGCATTTGCGCGCGGTCCTCCCCCGAGAGAGGGTCACTCGGGGGTGAGGTACCCCCGAGTGCCCCCGCCCGGGGGCCCACAGCTGCGCGGGCGCAGCTGGGCGTGCGCACGGCCGCGCGCGCAGCCGCGCGCGCCCCTGCACAAGGGCGGCCGCGCGCATTTGCGCGCGGTCCTCCCCCCCGAGAGAGGGTCACTCGGGGGTGATGTACCCCCGAGTGCCCCCCACCCGGGGGCGCCCAGCTGCGCGGGCGCAGCTGGGCGTGCGCACGGCCGCCCGCGCAGCCGCGCGCGCCCCTGCACAAGGGCGGCCGCGCGCATCTGCGCGCGGTCCTCCCCCCCGAGAGAGGGTCACTCTGGGGTGAGGTACCCCCGAGTGCACCCCCCATGCGCACAGGCGGCCCCGCGTGCCCTTGCCGGCGGGCGGCCGCGCACACCCTGCTCGCGGCCACCCGCGCACGCAGCCGCCCGCGGGCGCAGCCGCTCACTCGCACAACCTCCCGCGCGCGCCCTCGCGCACGCCCCCCTTTCGCACCCAGTCCCGTGCACTTGCGCGCACGACCCCTCGTGCTCTCCTTGCCTGCACTCGTGCAAACCCCCGGGTGAGGGTCACCCAAGGCGCCGCACTGACAGCCACGTGCCACGTGCCCCCTATCCTTGCACCACTGCCTCTAAGAAACTCGGCCTAAGACTATTCTCGCGAGACTTGGTCAAAGCCTCTCCGAGATTCTTGCCACAAAACTCGGAACACGCGACACATGGATGCCCCTCTTGTTGCTATAAATAGGAGGTCACTTTCCCTCATTCGGTATGCAATCTCTGGTTCTCGCATTTACTCTCTTACTTTCGAATACTCAATTTCTACGGTGATCTAACTTAAGCATCGGAGGGTCCGCGCGGGGACTTTCGCCCGCGCTCCTAACCGATTCTTTCTCTAATAGGTCATCCATTGCTCGGAAACACCTCCGGAGACTCATCCATCGCTCAGAAACGCCCTACGAGACTCACCCATCGCTGCCACATTACCCCGGGTGACTCACTCATCGCTCAGATACGCCATACGAGGGTCATCCATCGGTGGTTTCCCATTTTATAAATTTTATTGTTGTAATCGTGTAACAACAATAGTATTTTGTGTATCAAAACGAACCAAGAAATGATATTTGATTCTAAGTAGAATATTAGCACACTATAAGAGAACATATAAGAAAATATTTTTCTTTTGGAAAACTAACTCCCAGTATTTTCATAGCTAGTATTCACTATTGTGAAAATGATTTTTAGTGAATTTTTCAAGTAATGGAAAGTATGTTTTTGGAAGTGCTAAAATCATCAAAATTGGAATTTGTTCTAAAACCCAAAATCTACTTTCTTATCTATTTGGATTTTGATTTTTTAGATATTTTTATTTAATCCAAATGGGGGGTACTTTGTTATTTATATTTATGTATTAAAGTAAATGGAAGGTAAAATATAAATAAAAGAAAATGTGGACATTTTATGTTATGTATTATATTATCAAAGCAAATCTTATTTTTCTGAAATCTAGACTGAGAGTCGACTCCTGGTGAGGGACAGTCGACTGTAAGTCAATGGCAGTCGACTGTGGATGTACATCAATCGATATAGTCGAGCCTTGTTTATGTAGAGTCGAGGTAGCCGAGAGTGGGTTTTCGCCAGTCGACTATCGAGTCGACTGTAAGCCAATGAGAGTTGACTGTCTATGAGAAAGTCGACTATGGGTTGAGCAAGAGTCGACTATCGGCAGCGAGAGTCTACTATGGGTGTCGTGGAGTTGACTGTCAGTTAGAGCAGTTGACTGCCAGACTCCAACGGTCGGATTTTTAGAGCTGTTGCAGGTCGTTTTGGGAGCCTCAATATAAATATCAAAGGGAGAAATCTTGAGAAGGCTAATACTCTACCATTTCCTATCTTCTTAAAGCACACCCAAGCTCTCAAGCACTCAATCAAAGCAATTCAAGACCCAAGGAGCTTCAAAGATCTATCCATTGGAGTCTCAAGGCAAAGAAGAAGTTTTCTTCTTATTGGTAACTTGTATAATTTCATTTTACCTTGTATATTGTTCTTGTATTGATATCCATTGTAGTCCAAGTGTGTTGGACATAGGATTGATTTATTTGTATTAGATTGTGGATTGTGAGTGGCATTCTAGAGCCCAAGTAATCTAGGTGTATTATTGTGTTGTATTAATTTCCAGGGTGAGCTAAGGGGAAACCTCGGGGTGTACAAGTTCGCTAGGTGTTCTTGTGTGGAAACTTAGTGGTGGTTTTAGTAGAACCTCAAGTGTCGATTTGACCTTGAGAGAGTGGAGTAGATGTTGGATACACCGAACCACTATATATCTTGTGTTTATATTATGGTTGTTTGTGTATTTATATTGCTATCATTTCCAAACAACATATATATTTATAACAAGTGTATTTTGTATATAAGAAAATCTCAAGAGTTTTAAAAAGGGAATAATTGATTCAATAAGTTTTTAATCACTCAATTCACCCCCCTCTTGAGTGGCCATTATGTGTGTCAAGGGACCAACAAATGCATCTTTTTTCTTTTTTTTCTCTCTAACTTCTTCTTTTTTTTCCTTTCTCTCTTTCTCTATTTTATTTATTTTTAATCCAGACATGGGTTCCAAATAAAGGGTTTCATTCTGAAGATGCGGAGCCGATCACCTTCTTCTGTCTCGGACCAAGTACCTTCAAAAAGGGTAGGGACTCGCTCCTCGTGATCCCTCCGATGCTCAAGTCAGTTCATAGGGTTTTCGAGGAGTATAATAGTCATGGAAGATAATAAAAGAAGAGTCCCTTAGAAGTCAGATCCCCATACCTGTAGAGGTTGTCCTCTATTTATAGATGTCTCTTGGCCTTTCCCTTAGGAGATAAGATATTCTTTCAAAAATAGAGATCAATCCCCTTTCCATGGGGAGAAGAGATAATATTCCTTAATAGAGATAATTCTTGGGATGTTGGAGATATTCTTGGTTGACTGAATCTTCCTCTCTATCTCTTCCAGTTCAAAATCATAATAAAGATTATAAAGATAAGTGGAGCTTCTAAGACTTGACACTTGGCGATAGCATATTGGCCTTTACTGGCACACATAGCTCCAAGTTAATAGTAACTTCTAGGGGTAGCACAGTAAAATTGCCCCCTATAAATAATCCCTCATCACTTGCCCCCCACTCCTTAAGCTGATCGAGCGAGGAGTTTGAGCAGCTGAAGGAGTAGTCATCATTGTTTTTCTGAGCCTCTGTAAAAAAGTTCTACTAAAAGTTGGGTTAGCAGTCTCGAATGCTAAATTTGCTTTTCAAGTCTCCCAGTGCCCTTTCACTCCTCCCATGCAGAAGGTGATTAGGTCGCTCGAGGTGATAGAGATGTTCGGGGATTTTCCTATAATAGAAAGGGGCTAGCTCTTAAATTAGTACATATATATATTTATTGTTAGTTTTGGCTTAAGGCTGAGGCTATGCTAGTCGAGGCAGCATTCCTTATCTTCGAGGGCCGCTGGTCGAGGTTGTGGTGGCCGAGGTCACATGCCTTATCTTCGGGGCCACTGGCCGAGGCTGCTTGCCTCGTCTTCGGGGGCCGCTAGCCGAGCCTGTGTGCCTTGTCTTTGGGGGCCGTTAGTCGAGGCTGCTTGCCTCGTCTTCAGGGGCCGCTAGCCGAGGTTATGGTGGTCGAGGCTGCGTGCCTTGCCTTCGGGGTCGTTGGCTGAGGCTATGGTGGCCGAGGCTGCGTGCCTTGCCTTCGGGCCCGTTGGCTGAGGCTGGGTGCCTCGTTTTCGGGGGCCGCTAGTCGAAGCTGTGCTGGCCGAGGTTTCCTTCTTTCGGTTGCTTTCCAGATCTCATAAAATCTTGGCCCTTAACCATTTAGGTGTACTAGGATAAGCTCTACTATCCATTTGAGACAGCTTTTTCAGGTAGCGTTGCTTGCTTAGCGAGAATTTTAATCCTTCGGCTTTCGTTGGAGGTTTTTTCCGAACCGAGGGGGGGTTACATATAACCTTCTTTTTGTTTTGGAAGTGATTCCTGGAATTGATTCCTTAATTATTAGGGGTGATCCCCTTTTAACCTTCATTTGGCGGAGGTTCGTAGCCTCCGAACTGGTGCCTTAATTAGTAGGGGTGGTCCCCTTTGATCTTCGGTGGTTGAGGTTCAAACCCTCGAACTCATTCCTTAATTATTAGGGGTGGTCCCCTTTGAACCTTCGGTGGTCGAGGTGCGTAGTCTTGAACTCGTTCCTTAATTATTAGGGGTGGTCCCCTTTGGTCTTTATTTGGCGGAGGTTCGTAGCCTCCGAACTAGTGCCTTAATTAGTAGGGGTGGTCCCCTTTGGTCTTCATTTGGCGGAGGTTCGTGGCCCTACGAGGATCACATTTGATCCTTTCATCTTAAGTGTTCAGGGGGTTCGAGGCCCTGTGAGGATCACATTTGATCCTTTCATCTTGAGTGTTCGGGGGTTCGAGGCCCCCCGAGGATCATATCTAATCCTTTGTTTTTCAGTGTTCGGGGGTTCGGGGCCCCCCGAGGATCACATCTGATCCTTTACTCTTGCGTTGTTGAGGCCTTTCGGATCTTCGGTTTTCATGCGCACATGCTGGCTTGAATTGTAGTTGATGACGGGATTTCAAATAATATCCTTATTTTATTTTCGTGGTTCGGCGAAATGCCTACGTCCGCAATTAAAGAATAATAATATTTTGTCTTCGCGGTTCGGCGTAACGCCTGCATCCGCAATTAAAGAATAACAAATATTTTGTTTTCGCGGTTCGGCGTGACGCATACGTCTGCAATTAAAGAGAGTATTTTATTTTTGCAGTTCGGCATAACGCCTACATCCGCAGGTGTTCGGGGTTTTAACAGAATTAATTAAAATTCAAGTCATTGGAGCATATATATCAAGCAATTCAAATTAAAACATTTTGCCTCTGCCTATATATCTAGCAATTCTCCAATAGATAGTAGTTAAAACACTAGAATGATAAAACAAAGGAAATAAGTTTTAACCAAAGCGACATTAACGGAGCTTTCGTCGCAGCCATTATCGCTGCTTGCTGCGGCCATCGCCTGGCTCATCCATGGTGGTTTTTGGGTATATACCCCTTTTCTAAGAAGCCTTCCCCTTTAATATTATAATATAACACCTATTTTCTTACTTACTCTGCTAGGCTTCCATGATGAGCTTTTCTCCAACATATATATATATATATATAATATGAATGTAAATGTATATCATGTATGTATGTGCGTGTGATCCACAATAATGGCAGAATTACGCTTCTTTTATGTGATTGAACATATATATACATATATATATATGAATCTTTCGGCCTTCTCTTTTAATTATTTTTACATAAAACAATAATTGAAAAATAAAAACATAGGAAGCACAAAAAATATTAAAAGAGAAACAAGCGTACCCATGATGCAATCAGCAAATACGTGTAATTGAGTTGAATAGATTTCCTACGGCTTGAAATTGTACTTGGAAAACAGAAGGAAAAGACGAAGGCCCCATGGTGGGCGCCAATTGAAGATGCGAAGCCGATCACCTTCTTCTGTCTCGGACCAAGTATCTGTAAAAAGGGTGGGGACTCGCTCCCCGTGATCCCTCTGACGCTCAAGTCAGTTCATAGGGTTTTCGAGGAGTAAAAGAAGAGTCCCTTAGGAGTCAGATCCCCATACTTGTAGAGGTTGTCCTCTATTTATAGATGTCCCTTGGCCTTTCTCTTAGGAGATAAGATATTCTTTCAAAAATAGAGGTCGATCCCCTTTCCATGGGGAGAAGAGATAATATTCCTTAATAGAGATAATTCTTGGGATGTTGGAGATATTCTTGGTTGACTAAATCTTCCTCTCTATCTCTTCCAGTTCAAAATCATAATAAAGATTATAAAGATAAGTGGAGCTTCTAAGACTTGACACGTGGCGATAGAATATTGGCCTTTACTGGCACACATAGCTCCAAGTTAATAGTAACCTCTAGGGGTAGCACAGTAAAATTGCCCCCTATAAATATTCCCTCATCACTTGCCAATTGATGATGCGGAGCCGATCACCTTCTTCTGTCTCGGACCAAGTACCTACAAAAAGGGTGGGGACTTGCTTCCCGTGATCCCTCCGACGCTCAAGTCAGTTCATAGGATTTTTTAGGAGTATAATAGTAATGGAAAATAATATATGAGTCCCTTAGGAGTCAGATCCCCATACCTGTAGAGGTTGTCCTCTATTTATAGATGTCCCTTGGCCTTTCCCTTAGGAGATAAGATATTCTTTCAAAAATAGAGGTCGATCCCCTTTCCATGGGGAGAAGAGATAATATTCCTTAATAGAGATAATTCTTGGGATGTTGGAGATATTCTTGGTTGACTGAATTTCCTATCTATCTCTTCCAGTTCAAAATCATAATAAAGATTATAAAGATAAGTAGAGCTTCTAAGACTTGACACGTGGCGATAGCATATTGGCCTTTACTGGCACACATAGCTCCAAGTTAATAGTAACCTCTAGGGGTAGCACAGTAAAATTGCCCCCTATAAATATTCCCTCATCACATTCTATCTCTCTAATTTCTTCTTCTTCTTTTATTTTCTTCTTTCCTCATTTTCTTGTTCTCTTCTTCAAACATAAATCTAAAATTTAGGATGAAAAGTTTCACTATCCCTCCCTATTATTTTTTTTTTCTTGTTCTCTTCTCCTAATATTTTCTTCTTATTCTACTTTCTCTCTCTAATTTCTTCTTCTTATATTATTCTTATTCTTCTTATCCCTTTCTTTTTCTCTCTACATAAACTATCTATGTTCATCATCATCTATCTCTCTCTCTCTACATAATGAATCTAGATTCCTAAAGCTCTATCGCGGTTCTCTCTTGGTTGTACCTTAGATGACCCACAACCCGATCTAACTAGGAGAACAAGAAATTAACCACTGTAAGCACCCCCACCCGGATATCCCAACCACCTGGACTATTCGAATGGGAACGCTTACGAAATGGAGCGGTCACAAGATAAATAAATGAATACAGACCCCTGTGCCGACATACAGGAGACTCGAGGAATGACCTGGCACAATAAAGATAATAGAGTAAATTCTGCTAAACCATCAGAGTTGACAGGGACTGACGGAACTGCCTGTACACCATACCGACTCTGCCGTTAGAAGCTGACTCCCTTGCCCTTAACCCACGCTACTACTACCTGGAATGATGGAAAATAAAATGAGTCGAGAGACTCAACAAGCATAAAGAAAATAAGGTTAAAAGCTACTCATATCCAGTAAACTCTCCCCATAACACCAACCCCCAAGCACACACAAGCCATGAGACGCCCAACACAGCGTAAAAGTGTAAATAAAAGCATGTACCCGTCCTTGGGCCCACACAAGGCACCCGAGTCTCATACCAACTTGTCGCTGCCCTGAAAGGTAACGTATATCTCCAACAAACTTGTGAGCCCCATCCCGAGTCGGTGCTCCCATCACCCGTGTGCTCGCGTTGGTCCTCCCGACACCCGAGCTGCAAAATAACTGAGTCGTAAGCTCTCTCGGAACAATCCTCCCATCCGAGATCTATGAACTTTCGATAATCATGCAATGCACATAAAAATTCAATGGCGTAGTGAGCATCAACATGATACACTGGCGCCCATACATCTAGGTTTCAGGTCATACTCCGCCCACATAGTAAACCACACGCGATGCATATGTACGTGTCAGATGCAATCTAACCATACTAGAATGCTCGTGTCCAAGCATACTCAATAAATGAATATCCCAACATGTATCCCGTAACCCATGTGCATATCAAACCATGAACTATAAAACAATACATTGAATCATACAATAAGTCACATAATGGCCGAGCTCGTCAGTAGTGTTTGGCACCTGTCAACGGTCAATGATTAGGAGTGTCCACCCGACGATCCACTTCAGGGTTGTACAATAGTCTACTCCACATCACTAAATAGCCGACCTTTACCCCACTGTTCGATAGCTCTAGCCGACCCACACTCGGGAAATCCATAAATAAATTCTACCACTAAGAACTTAGTCCCCAAGTTGGGTTCAGCATAATTTCGAAAGGAATAGGGGCGGTACAAACCCCCATAGGCACACAACAAATAAAACTCTAGAAGTCCCGGATTTAATTTAAGTTAAACCCAATGAATAACAACTCAATAAGTAATATTAGGCGCCGAATTAGCATAACGAAGGGGATAAAATACGATCAACCACGGATTCTCTCACGGGAATTAAAGAACATGAGGAGAGGGTTAGGAGCTTGCCTTTATACGGTCATTTCTTGCTTTTCTTGCACTCCCACTGTGAAGTAAAACGTTTCCTAGCAATTAATAAAATCATCACTTATATTAAGCAAATTTAACTGTGTAATATAAATAATTTAGTCGTATAAAATTCTTAAGCATATAATGCTTCTAATACTTTTTACCCACGTAGGCACACCACAAATAATACCCCAACGAGACTCATATTTAATTTAAATTAAATCACGCTAATAAAATCCTTGTTTCGTATAATTAATAAGCGAAACTGAAACGAATTAAGAGAAGGTGAGGGGTTCACAAAATGGAAAGAGATCGCAAAGGCAGAAGGAAGTTTGCCTCGTTTAACCTGATTACAACATTTTTACTCTCAAATGCCGCCAAAATAATACACACTGCAAATTAATATAACCTAACAAAATTAACAAAATTGGACCCAAAATGAAATTCCAATCGCAAAAAATGATTAATACTAGCTTCTTTACTTACCTGGTTAATTAAAACTCAATTAAACCTCATTTAATCTTGAATTTCCTCCCAAATTTCCCTTTTTGCGCGCCATCTTCTTTTCCTTAAATTGCTCTCTGTTTCTGCTTCAAAAATGGCCAAAATCATCCTTAAAAATAAAGAAAAATGGAGACTGCTCGTGCAAGAGAAATGGGCGGCTGAGAGCGCGCCACTTGGCGTAGCTAGTAGCCGCGCACACTGCCACTGCCTTGGGCCGAAATGACGTCGTTTCAGCCCCATTGGCTGAATAAAACCAGCCTTTTTCTTCTCTCGCGTGCCTCCTCTCACTTGAACCCGCGACCTCGCCTAAGCCCCCCTCACGCGCGACCGTCCGCGCTAGCCACCATCTTCAACTAATAAGCACCCCACATTAAACTTAAGGTGAACTTCAGCCCATTTTCAAAATTTGCACCAGCACCCCCAAAACTTTCGAGAATCCCACATACACCCCACATATGATTTTCCTTTTATTCCACTTACGCTCGAATTTTTAGAAATTCAACCAAATTAATTTATTTTATTTTTTTCCTTATTTCCATAAATGTTTCCAAATAGAATAATTAATTTCCTAAATTTCCTATTTCCTCAAAACCACTTAAATAAATATTTTCTCTTAAATTCCTATATAATCCATAATGATCTCAAACATCGATTTTAATAATTATTATTTATTTTCAAATTTCAGGATATTACAACCACACCAGTCAATCTCTTGGAGCAAGAACAAGAAGATGGCAACAATAATAATGGAGGAAAGGAAAGAAGCAAACAAAGATGAAAGAGAGAGAGCAACAAGAAAAGCAAGAAAGGAGTTGCCAAGCAAGTGATCATCTCTAAAAACCCTCTCCTAATTCAAATCAACTTTCTTCTCATTCTTTTTTTTATGCTTCACATCCGCCCATGCCCCTTTTTTTCATCATGTAATTTGTCAATGCATCCAGTCAACTGAACTGCTTACCTCAAAGGTCCGATCGATCGACCTAAAGGGTCCAATCAACTGAAGCAGCCCCATTCACCTAGTTCATCCAATTTGCATTCTGGCCCTGCTATTAACAAGTAATAGCCTTTTGAACTATTCAATAATGCAAACAATACCCCTGCTATCAAATAACAACCTCCTATATCCATTAATCAATATGTCCAACTCATTCAAGCAACCAACATCATTGACCAACAATGATGAGGAACACGCTAAGAGCAATGGATCACTAATCCAAACATTACTTAGTATGCATGTGACTTTCTATATTCACATCCATATAGCAATTAAGACACGCCAATTCCTAGAGGTTGGTTGATCCCCATCAACTTACTAAGAGAATCTCTCCAAATCCCCATAGCACCCTAAAAGATCATAAGTATTCTTTACTCGGAACTCAGGATGATCCTAATGCCAATGAAGTCAAACCTCATATGAACCTTGTAATACCCCATGTATAGATAAGGCTGCCATGTAATTTTAATAAGTTTAGAATATCGAAAAATGAATTTTATAGCAATTTCAGGTACTGAATCAACTACAGGGAATGCCTCGGAGTGAAATTGCCTAAGGAAAATTATATAGTCTCGACGAGCGTATCGAGTTGGGATTTATGGTATCGAAAGAAATCGGATCAGAAATAGTTTTCGGTACAGCTAAAATACAGCTGCTATTTAGACTATAAAACCGAATCGTCGTAGGAGACTCTCGAAAAATCAACGGAACCCTAGGGAGGCTCCGGTTTTGCTTAACGAGCAACCCTTCAGTGGTTTTGGGATGAAACGACAGTCCGGTGAGGATGTTGGGGCAAAATCATCATTATCGAGTAACTCTAAAGTTATTAATTACGAATTTTTGGTATTGTAATGCAAATTAATTTGAGGTTTAAGGGTCTAGTTGCAATTAGGGAATTGCATAGATGTAATAGGGATAAAATTTGGTTTAATATGTAAATTTTTTTAAATTAAAGTATAATATATAATTATATATATATATGTATGCGGTGTGTGCGCGTGGTGGGCAAGCCTCTGTAAAACTTGGTGGCCAAGTTGCAGAAAGCCATGGTAAGAGGCATGGGCAGGGGGTACGACCAAAGTAAAGAGCTTGGCGCCCAAGCTATGGGATGCCTATAAATAGATGGAGAATTGGGAGTAATGGAAGCAAGCGAGGGAGGAGAAAAGAAAAGGTCGAATTCGGCCATAACAGCAAGCCGCGAGGAGCCAGAGAATTCGCAAGAGAGAGGGAGAGAGAGAGAGATCGAGAGAAGAGAGAAGGGAGCAAGAGGTGGCCAGAAGTGGTTGAAGCAAGTCGCCAGGGGCGGACAGCAACCATGGCCGCATGCTGCGGCCATGGCAGCTCGAGCGCAAGCTCCAACAGTTGGGCGTCGCAAGCAGGGGAGGGCCGAGGCAGCGAGGGTGGCTTGCTGATGGTGGCGCGGCGGTCGGAGGAGGCTACAAAGGCTCGGGAGGCGGCCGAAGAGAGCTGGTGCGGCCATGGCAGCCATGGCCGCGGTAGTCGCGCCGAACCAGCAACCAGCCGCGGCCAACGGCGACCGCGTGCGGCTGCCAGCAATGGCGCAGCGAGAGCGGCCGTGGCCGGGGAGGCCGACGGCGGGCGGTGAGGCTGGGCGGTAGGCTGAAAAATGCGTGGGCGGCGGCGGTGGCATGACAGGGAGTTGCAGGTCGTGCGAAGGAGGAAGAAGGAGAAGGGAGAAAGACGAAAAAGAAAAAAGGAAAAGAAAAGAAAGAAAAGAAAAAGGAAGAAAAGAAAAAAAAAAGAAAAAGAAGAAAAAATAGGAAAAAAAATTCTAGGAAAAATCCCAAAAATAGAATTTGGTGATTTATTATTATTCCGGAGATTTTGGCAAAGAAAAATTGTTCGGGCACGCATTTCAAGGTTAGGGCACGCATACCGAGGAAATTCGAGATGCTAAGTTAAGGTGAGTAAAATTCCTTAGAAAATTTTATAAATTCAAGAATATTATTTTATGAATTATCGTAGTGAAATATTAGAGAAAATATTTTAGAAATATTTAATCTAGATTTATTGAGGAAAAATAGGAAGAAATAGAGACAAAATTATAGAAAATGCCAGAAATTATGAAAAAATAGGTTTTAATGTTTATTTAAATAATTATGGTGATTAGGATACGTTGAGGCTGAATTTGAAGAAACTCGCACAAATTTTGAGGTTGGCACACAAATCGAGGCAAGACACATGATATCGAGGTAGCCCGATAAGCTCTAGAAGGTAAGTAATACTTCCTCGAAAATGTTTTCATCATATTGACATGCCCTGATATGTATCTATCACGTAGAATACATACATGACTATGAAATGCATGAATACACGTTGATATCATTGATCACACGCATATGAGGCCGTAGGGAGTACGAACTGGCACCGCTGCCTTACCAAGGGTGCACCCATACACCCCAGCTTCGAAAGAGGTGGCCGCTAAAATGGTAGGTAGCATGAGGGGTGCAGTTGACACCTACGATGAAAGACATTGCATACACTCATGACATAGCATTATGTACCCTTACTTAGATGGTTTATCATCTAACTTGGGTTCGCCCCTGGAACATTCAACGTTCCAGTCGGGACTTGCAGAGATGATTCCGAGAATGGTGATATGTAGTGACGTGAGACGTCAAGAAGCGAGTAAATGTATCATGTTATGTTGTAAGATGAGTAGTTGAATTATGTACATTGTATTGTCAGACGCTTATGAATTAACTTTGTAATGAATGTCATGTCTAGTTATTATTATATGAGCAGGTTCGATTCAGCTTCCGCTTTGAATTTATTTTCTAGTGTAGATATCTCGCACTAGATAAGGTCTTAGGGAATTTCGGGATAATGTAAAGAAAAAAAAAAGAAAAAAGACCAAATTTACTAAGGCATAACACGCCCTAAAGAAGTGGGCTGTTACAAACCTATTAAGGGTGCACCATAGTCGTTTCGCTGACTGACATCCTAAACAAATGTGAGTCATAGACTGATTAAACTCACTAGATTTGGTAGTCGGGTCTAATCTATACAGGTGTGATTGAGATAGCATATTAGAACCAATCCAACATTGAAACTCTTTCTAATCTCATGCTCACCCTACTAGAGAATTTTCAATCACCACTAACATAGACCACACAGGATGTACCCCTCCAACCAATGGAGATCAATGCATCCCATTAACGAACATCTATCTATGTACACCATTGCATAGAGACCACATTATGAGCATTCTCACCTTTTACATTGGATGGTTCCACTAAACAATACTCCCTAACAGCAATACACAAGACACTATGTCGCATCTAATCCAAGGATTAGATACAAAATCGAGAGCCAACGACTGTTCATTAATCCCAAAGCCATGTGATCGTTGTAGGTGTCACATTCAGTTGATGTTCTCTAACATCCACCCACATATCTACTATATGCATCATCATGCAATGTAGCGTGTGACTCACCACCCCATCCAATAGCATCTCTATATTAAACAATAGTAATAGCCCATGTGCAAGTTCACTAATTGAAAGATCATTGTCCCCTTCTAATAAGTCTAAGGACTGGAATACCTTTAAGAAATCTTAGACTAGATATCCAAGTCACACAATCTCAACTCCTTGAGAAAGAAGTCTACCAAAAAATCTATGGACTCATTTATAAAGATGAGATGGAGAGATATGAATGAAGATATGACCTTTATATTAATATTAAGAACAATCAAAAGTATAGCTCACTTACATCTCAAAGTGTAGATCTAGCATTTAGGACACTATTACTAACAATTATTGTAATTTCTTAAATGTCAAGGGATTTTTTTATAATTTTACTAAATCTTAAGAGTTTTCTTGCAATTTTACTAGAATTAAGAGAGAAACGATGACAAGGTTTGTTCATGACAATGTAGTGACAACTAAAGTAAAGGCATCTACTTTATTTCTCTCTCTTTGACTTCTTATTCTCTCTCTCTCTTCTTTGAACCCAAATCTAAGTTTGAGATGAAAGGTTTCACTATCTTTCTCACTCTGATTTCTTCATATTCATCTTCTATTTCTCTCTATTTAATTTTCTCTTTTTCTTTTTATTCTTTTTTCTATCTAATTTTTTCTTATTGTTCTTCTATTTCTTTTTTTTATCGCTTTCTTTTCCTTCTACACAAACTATATGGGTTCATCATCTCTGTCTATACATGATGAATCTAGGTTCACCGTGATGAACCCAAATTTGGTTTGGGATCATCCTCTCTAGAATAGTCTTCAATGGTTGGTCATTGCCAGTCGGGGATTGCTTGTTTTTTGTTTTTATTTCTACTTTTTAAAATTAAATGAGACCAATGAGCAAAAGAAAGAGAAGGGAAAAAGGTCAAATGGCCTTTTATGTTTTTTTTTTTTTAATAGCAAGGGTATGTTAGTGATGTGTCATAATATTAGATTTAGATGACATGTGACATATATGTAATAAATATATATGATGTATCTTTGTATATCTTTATAAATAGAAAGTTTATTATCATTTATTAAAGTCTCCAGTTTGTTATATGAATGAGTTCTTAGATTTTATATTTGAAAGTTTTATTCTTAAAATTTTAAGAATATGTAACAAAATTATCTGGTAATAGGATTTCTTAAATATTCTTAGTCTTTAGATTAATCGGACGGGGTCTTTGATTAATTGATTATGTACTGACACGTTGTTTACTACCTTGATAAGTATGAGATACTAATGATTAAAGATTATGAGTCTTATACTATATGACATGGGAATATCTCTAGTACACTCGTAGGTGATTGTTGGAGAACAATGCACTTAATGTGACACCGATAACTGATCACATGGCATTGTGGATAATAATTTAGTCATCAAATTGCGATTGTGTAACTAATCCTTAGGGTTGAACTGATATAATTGTCTTGTAAATTAGTATACGAGATTTGCTAATGTGTTGAACTATCCTGTAAGCACCCCCACCCGGATATCCCAACCACCCGGTCTATCCGAATAAAGGTGCTTACATAAGGGAAAAGAATTAAACACAAGACAAAAAATTACCCTGGCATGCAGATTCAAGAAATAAAACAGCAGAAGCAAAGCTAATACACATGCATTCCCAAAAGTACCCCGCTGGAACAGCGGCCATGGAGTATGTAAATATATACAGACCCTGTGCCAATAAATAGGAGATACAAGAAACCAGCCCGGCACAGTCAAAAATAAGAAAGCAAAACCCTGGCAAAATATCAGAGACAATTGGGGCAAGCCAAATGTACACCCTACCGACACGGCTGGCTGCTAGGTGGAATGATTCTCGCCCTCATACTTCGCTTTACCCTTACATAGAATGATGGAAAGCAAGGTGAGTCGCAAGACTCAACAAGTTTATAAGAAAAGGAAGGCTATAAATTAAACAGACGAGGAGATCACCCCAAACACAATCCCACACGTACACACAAGTTATGAGATGCAACAATACAATAGTGCAGCATAATAAAAGCACATACCGGTCCTTGGGGCCCACATAAGACACACAACACCCAAGTCCCATACCAACCTGCTGCTGCCCAGAAAGGCAACAAATATCTTCAACAAACCTGTGCGCACTCCTCGGGTCAGTACTCCCGACACTCGAGCCACTGAATAACCGAGCCCTAGGCTCCCTCGAAATGATACTCCCGTCCGAGACCACTGTATGCATAGTAACCATGCAATGCGCATATAAAATGCAAGGCGTAGTAAGCATCAGCTAGATACACTGGCGCCCATACATCCAGGAATCAGGCAGATGCTTCGCCCATATAGTAAATCACACACGATGCATATGCCCGTGCCAAATGCTACTAACAACACTAAGATGTCTGTGGCCATGCACAACCAGATCATGAAAACCCTAACATGCAGCCCATACCCATGTGCATACCAAACCATGTAGCAAAAATAAAATATAATCAATCATGCTATAACCACATAACGGTAAGACGGATCAGCAGTGCCTGGCACCGATCAATAGTCAGTGACTAGGAGTGTCCAGCCAACGGCCTAAGAAAGATCGTACAACAGTCATTCCATCGTCACCGAACGAACGACCCTAGCCCCCACTGCCCAACCGCTCTAGCCTATGAACAACCAAAAATCCATAATAATACCCGAACAACTAAGAACCTATCCCTGAGTGAGTACAACATTATTCCCATAGGCATGGGGGGTGGCACAAACCCTCGTAAGTAACCAACGAATAAAATCCTCGAGACCAATTTAATAAATTAAATTTAAAACAAACCATTCAAAATTCCATAATTAATTAACGGCCGAAACAAACGAAGGGAGGTTAAATAAATTGACAACGAAAGAAATGTTGTGGAGGGTATAAGGAACTTGTCTTTACGAAGATATCCTTAGACTTGTTTTGGCCCAACGCGGTAAAAATTATACAAACTGCAACACCCCAATAATTTGCCAAAATTAACAAAATCGGACTCTAAATGAAATTTCGACCATACAAAATATTTATTACTACCTTCTCTACATACCTGGCAAATTAAATCTTCGATTAAACTTGATTTAATCTTGATTTTTCAATCAAAATCTTCTAATTTTTCTTCCGCACGCCCACTGTTTCTTTTCTGAAATTTGCTTGCTGTTCAATTGCAAGAAAAATGCCCGAATTTGGGTTTAAATAGGAGCAAAAATGAGCGGTTGAGGCGCAGCCACGTGGAAGCCGCGGAGCTAGCACTGGAGGCCACCGCCCTTGACGAAACGACGTCGTTTTTGGATGCCCTTGGCTGATTAAAAATCAGCAAAATCTCGGCCTCGCGCGCGCGCACCCCGCGGATCAATCCCACATCCGCCCTCGTCTCCGCAAGCCCACGAGCCACCCGCGCCACACATGCCTTCATACATATAACGCGTGCTTTAATATATAAGGGGACCCTCGGTCCTTTTTTTCGAAATAGCCCCAGCACCCTCTTATCTTTTGAAATTCACACATATGTCCCCTTTAATATTTACATTAACACCCAAAATTTTCAAAAATCTCACAATTTAATTTATTTCAAACTTTTCCTATTTCCTTAAATATTCTAAAATAACATAATTAATTATCCTAATTTCTTATTTCCTTAAAACCACATAATTTATTATTATTTATAACAACAAGTTATATTATTATTCCTTTTAAATTAAATTACCCCAATAATGAATAATTAAATTAAATTACAATTTACGGGTCGCTACATATCCAATTAGGAGATAGGGATGTTAATCTATGTGGTTCTACATTGCTGGTGCATTGAGGCAGGTGTTCAAGAATATGATATGTCACTCTCATTTTGGTGAGGTGGACGTCTTATATGGTCTATTGTTAATGTGAAGGGAAAGTTCTTGGCAAAGACAATATGATTAATTAGGAAAGTGTTTCCTGAGGTGTCATTTAATCACGCTAATAAGATCTGACACATATATAGTTACTGAATTTGTGAATTTATCATACTATGACACGATAACGTTCAATGACGGAATGATTGTATTGCATGGTAATCGTCAACTGTAATAAGCTCATTTGAAGTTTGATTTTATTGCTTTCTATATTATGTTGGACCGTTACTATGCACTTCCCATGACCTTTCACAATATTATCAGAATATGGAGAGATTCTCGTGATTGGTCAAGGTGATTCAATCGACATCAAAAGAGTTTTGATGTTATCTGATTGTTAGCGGACAGTGAACTTAAAATGCCACACACCATAAAGTGTGGCACCTTGTATAGGCACTATGCATCTATCTTTGTGTCTCGAACATCATTAATAATTAATGGTGGTTTTGAATATCTTAAATAATTTTTTTATGAATTTGTTAAGATATCACATTTTGAAGACTATAATAATATAATAAATGGTTTTTCTATAATTATTAAAGTTAAATTAATAATTAATTAATCACTACATTTGATTTAATGCAAGTTTTGGAGGGAGAATAATTTATTTATAATATATACACTAAAAGGCATTCGTTATTTTCTATTTATTATATTATATTTATTTATAAAATTTATAAATATAAATTAAAACTCTTAAATGTAAGGAAGCATGTAAGGAAGCATGAGTTTTTCAATGATAACAAAATTTTAAAAATATGAATTTTAATTTTTTCTATAATCTTGAAAATGTGATAACTTAAATATTAATTAGTATTGAAAAATCTACGTATTTGACTACCTTAAATAATTTTTTATAAAATTTATTAAGATATCATATTTTCAACACAATAATATAATTATTAATTATTATCTTTTATTTAATATAAGTTTTGGAGGAAAAAAAATCACCAATAATTGTCACTTGATAAAATATTTTGATTGACTATTTTATTTTAATATATTATAGGATTAAGATTAACATTAAGATTATTCTTTTTACTGACGATCATAGAAAAAAGAAATATGAAAAAGATATGCAGACGACACATTAATTTTTATTGAAATTTTGATAATTTATTATTTTTTTGTTATATTTTTATATATTAAAAATTTAATTTTTTATTTTTTAGAGTTAAGAAATTAAACTATCGTAATAAATACTTAAACTGTATATATGGATGACGTTTTTGAAACAAAAAAATTGTTAATTTTTCTTAATTATTATTATTTTTATATATATTAAAATTAAGATTAAGATTAAAATATATATACTAAGATTAACATGACATATTAACATATAATATATATTATATTATATCGAATACAATATGCTTGAAATCGGCAGCTAACTTTTCTCCCCCAACTGCTGCAGGCGCACTCCCCCACTTCCTAATAATTTCCCTGCTGCAGGCACCGTGCACCTGCAGCCTTCTCCCCTTCGTTAATAATTTCCACCTGCAGGCGCAATTAATGCGGCTACAGCCTTTCTGCGCAATTAATGCGACAGCAGCCTGCTGGAGGCGCATTTTGACAATTTTCAATTGCCATTGCCGAGGGTCATACCCTCCAATTCCAATTGCCTTTTGACTTTTCAAAAATGCAAATGTGTCCCTAATAATATATTGTATGTAAAATAATTATACATAAAATATTATTAAAAAAATTAAAAATTAAAAACAATTCTTATAATTAATAAGTCCGTTAAAAATATTATTAATTTTTAATAATAAAACTATTAGTAATAATACTATTATAACTGAAAAACTACAACAATAGAATTTATAGAGAGAGAAAGTTAAAGTCAAGACAGAACGAGGTTGACAGCTAGTAGAGTCTACTGGTGGAGATAGGCGTTGGGTGTCTTCGATCCTCGATGCACTGATCGGGGTCGTAGACAGACCTCTGAGGGCACCTTCGATATCACTCAGGATTGACCTCTTGAGTACTTGAGGCATATTTGCGCTCACAAGAACAAGTTAGAAGGCACGTAGGGATTCCTCACTCGCATATGCTCTCCGATGCTTCAGTCAGTGCGAATGGAGAATAGTGCAATAGATAAGTAAAGGATGCTATCATTAAGTATAGAACGATTATACCTTTCTCGGCAAGAGAAGGTTAATCCCGGTACTATTATAGGGAACCGGGGATGGACCTACACCTTAATAGCACTCGGACAGGCTTAAAAAGAATCCCTCCCGGAGGGCCAGACTGCCTAGGGGGCCCTCCGAGAGAATGTGGGCCTCACGACGGGCTGCCGAAGCAGGGTCTTCTCCCTGAAGGAACCTGCCCGGGCACTGCTTGGTGAGAGATGTCTCGAGGTGGCTCTTACTTGATCACTGTTCCCTTAAGGATATATCGTGCTACTAGGATGTCAACATACTACATTACATTCTATAGGCATATCAAGCACAGCATAACATAAACACTATGTTATATATATTATATTGTGGTGGAAATTACACAAACTAACCATTTTTCAAATTAGGTAAATTCGTTTTTAACCCATTTTCTATGAAAAATCGTTTTTATCCTGTCCAAACAAATTATTTGCATCCTATAGCCACTTTCCAAATTCTAACCCCACCACTTAATATTTAAATCCAACACTTTATATAAATATTCAAAATGAAAATAAAAACACAAAAGATCAAAATAACCCTAACCATTCGAAACCCCAAAACACTGAAATTACAAAAATGTCTTCCTACTGGAACCCACCCCCAAAACCTTATCGGAACCCACCCTCAAAACTTGATCGTGTCTCCTTTAAAACCGATACATCCACTGTCGACCCCAACAACGATCGCCACTGCCAATTCCAATAGGGACAACCATCGCCACCGCTACCGCCGATTACCACCACTGCCATTGCCAATCGCTTGCAACCCTAAAGGTAAGTCTCAACGTTTCAGTTTCCATTTCAATTCTTTTTCTTTGATTTGTGGGTTGGGTGGCAGCGATAGAGCGATGGAGCTTTGCAAAGCCCTATCACTGTCGACCGATGGCAATTGGAAGGAAGCCCCATCGTTCGATGGGGGCTTCGTCGATGGGGGCGATGGGCTTCGACTGGTCCGGAGTCGATGGAAGCCCAATCGCTCGCCACTGTCTTTGGCGAGGATGGGCTTCGTTGGAGAAGACGAAGCCCCCAGGCTTCGTTGTTTATGGGCTTCGTTTAAGCCTGTAAATGGGCTTAGTTTGATACACGGGCTTCGTTTGATACGAGGCCCGTAACCGGGCTTCATCTCATCTGGATCTGAAAAATAAAAAAAAAAGGAAAGAAAGAAAAATTACAATTTTTATTCTTTTTATTTATTCTTTATTTTTATTTTCTTATAATTGATAAGATCTTGTTAATTAATATTAATTCTATTTCAAACAGAATATATTTAGTTTGAATAATTTTATTATTATTTCAAACAGAATATATTGAGTTTGAATATTTGGTGGTTGTATTTTATTTTAATTTGCCACTTCAACAGGTAAATTGTTGTTTTACTTTTGTATATGATGATAAAAAATAATATTTTATTTAATCCCTAAGTCATGAATCAAGATTGTGGTTTTCAACATAAATCAATTTCAATATCAAGTATTACTTTGTGAGAATAAAAATCAAATGAATTTCAAGTATCAAGATTTCAAAGTCATATTTTTCTAAATCTGGAAGATTAGCACCTTATAAGGAGACATATATGAAAATATTTTCTTTTTAGAAAACTAACTCCCGGTATTTCAATAGCTAACATTCATTAATGATAAAATGATTTTTAACAAATTTTTCAAGAAATAGAAAGTGTATATCTTGGAGGTGGTAAAATCGTAAAATCCTAAATTTGTACTAAAACTCAAATTCTACTTTCTTATTCTTATGGATTTTAATTTTCTAGATATTTTTATTGAATCCAAATGGGGGGTACTTTCTTATTTACATTTATGCATTAAAGTAAATGGAAGGTAAAATATAAATTAAACAAAATGAGGACATTTACTTATTCTATCGACTATCATATTTTTGTATCTGTCGACTATGTGAATTTGTTTGTCGACTATGGATAATTTGTGTTAGAAGATAGTCGACTTTTTGTTTGTCGACTATGCCTAGTTTTATTTGAAGAAATAATCGACTAACCTATTTTGTCTATCGACTGTTTGTTTCTTAGAAGTCAATAATGGCTAGTTTTTCAATCTCCAACGGTTAGTTTCTCATTCTCCAAAAGCTCAATAACGGCTAGTTTTGGGCAAGACTCTTGGGATGCTTATATATACATATCAAGGAGATCAAGAGAAGGCTAATGGAAGGGAATGAAATAATTTGAGCTTGCTGTTACTCTCGTTTGTATTTACAGTGATTGTGTTTCATTTTTTTCTCTCTTCAAGGATTTGATTTTAACTTGTATTAATTCATTCAAGCCTTGTTTTCATTGTGAGAGAACTTATAACTAAGAGTGTCAACTCTTAGCATCTCGTTTACATTTGTATCACTTTTATTTTCCTAACTTGTTGTGCAAGAGGACTTACTCGTTGAAGCAAGGGATTGTAATTCCTAGTCTTGGACTAGAGGACATACTTGGTTTAAGTAGGAAATTTTAGTGAATTGTTTGCAAAATTCTTAGTGAGAAGCTAAGGTAGTGGATTAGGCTTGGGTTAAGCCGAACCACTATGCTGAGTGGGAAATGAATTTTTGGAGGTCCTTCAACCTAAAGCACTTGGTCAGAGAGTACGTATTCAAATTTGGGGGTGGAGGGGGTGACAAGGAAATGGAGGGGGTGACGAGGATGAGGACGATGGTGACGAGGAGGAGCCTATACATGGCCATGGAGATGAGCAAAGAAGAGAGGAGGATCAGGAGAAGGATGAAGATGAGGTTGTACATAAAGAGATGGGGTAGGAGGCAGGACTCCTTGACCGCAACACAAACCATATGAGCATTGGGTATGATTATGATTATTATTATTATTATTATTATTATTATTATAATGGTTTTTATTTTTTTTTTTTTGCAATTATTTTTAATGTTTATAAATTTGTGTGTTTGTCTTTTGCAGATCACCGAGATGGTAGTTCAAATGCTGGAGATGTTAAGGAGGTTAGACAGGGAAATAAGTGTAATGAGGACAAAAATGGTTGAAATGAGGACACATTTTGACCGAGAAATGGGTCAAATGAGAACACATTTTGACAGAGAAATGGGTCAAATGAGGGCCTTGTTGCTGCAACTAGAAAAGGTGCAATGCAGTCCGCATATTGACCATTCCTCAGTTCACATCGATGATGGCGATGAGCAGCACCAAGGTGGTGATCAGATATATCCTAATCATCACAATGGCGAGGACGAGGCATCTACATCTGTAGTAAGTTCCAAATTTATACGTTTACGTATCGGATTCTAAAGTACAATACTGTAATAGTTAGTTTATGTACAGATGCAGGAAGATGATGTGGTTAGGGTCGACAAGTGACCTGTGTGAGACAAAAAAAAATCGCAATTTTGTAAGACACATTTCATTGATCCTATTCGACCAAAGAAGAGAAAGATGGATGTCGCAGTGGAGGGGTCGGATCCAATGCCGCAAGTGGGGGACGATGATCTTAACCCCCTGAGGGTTACACTGAGTTCATAGCCTCTAAAGAAAACATTTTGTAAATAACTAGTACCATATAAAATTACATTAACAATGCATGCTGATATTTACAAATTCTAATTCTTGATTATTGTAGTCGTGACACCGAGTACTTGAATATCTATCCCTGGCTGACTTCCGGTGATAAAGGACATGAGCGAATGGTTGGACGGGCATCACATTGATTGTTACATGTGTTGCCTCAGACGTATGCAATTGCGTCCTCTATACGACGACAATTATGCTATCATGTCAACCCCATTATTTGTGAGTGTTGTAACCATTACTCATTTTTTCTTTTGTTGTATCTCAATTTAGTCTATAAATAAAGTTTTTTTATTTTATTTTACAGTCATATATATCAAATTTTTGGACTTAAGAATACGAGGGAGACAATGGAAAAGTTTTTGATCATTCTACAGTGACAATCCTAACAGAGTGGACTTGTTTCATCATCTTTGTCCGAGGTTCATGTTTAGTAGTTAGAACACTTTGATCTTGTATTGCTTGATTGATTATCAAATCTTCCCACACACCAAGATCTCTATTTGCTATGCACCCTAAGTTTAATCAACCCGTAAAACTTAAAAAATAGATCATTTTTTGAGGTAAATCAAGTCACGGAAAGGAAAAATGAAAAAAAAAATTAAAAAAAATAACATCTTCACGTTTAGGGGCCAACCAGACCTGATTTTGGGTTTCGTGGCGGCCACGAAACCCGAAAATATTATTTTTTTATTTTTGCCTTTGCTTTATTTTTCATTGAAACCAATACGCAAAACATTAAATTAAATTATTGTTTACGAATTACACTATCATTTTTTAGACAATCATACCTTCATCTCTATCCAAGGTTCATGTTTAGTAGTTAGAACACTTTGATCTTATATTGCTTGATTGATTATCAAATCTTCCCACACACTAAGATCTCTATTTGTTGTGCACCCTAAGTTCAATCAATCCGTAAAACTTAAAAAAGAGATCATTTTTTGAGGTAAATCAAGTCACGGAAAGACAAAAAGAAAAAAAATTAAAAAAATAACATTTTCAGGTTTAGTGGCCAACCAAACCTGATTTTGGGAGAGATGGATAATACTTGCGAATTTTTTAGAGCTGAAAATTCATTTTTTTTTTAAAGACAACTATAATAAGAAGAAAATAAAGAACTATAAACCTTACAAAATGGATGAGAGTACCTAATCAGAGAATAACACAAATGAGAGAAGACTGAGCTCAAGAAGTGTGGCTTGCCTAATACAGATATGGAGTCTCTTATAGAGCAATGGGTATCACTATTCTACGCTCACCTCGAGGCATGCCATAATTGCACGGTCAGGCTTAGCATTTTCTAGCGTCTCATTTTTCAACATTTAGCAGTGTGTCTCTTTCTTTATAGGGCATTGTGATTACACTGCCCAAGAAAAGTGGCTACCACCAGTGTCAATTCTGTCTCCCTCAATTTTTTTTAATTTTATTATTATTATTATTATTATTATTATTATTATTATTGGTTAAATTTTTAGGGGCCTTATAAAATAATATATACCACACAAGACAATATTATTAAGTCAAATAAAATTATTTGCACAATGGATCAATTTCAAACACCAATAAATCAGTTATCAAGTACACCTTACCCCTCAACTTGAATTGCACATTGTCCTCAATCGGCAATAAAATGATAAAAGATAGGCATACATGGCGGTCTTCAATGTATGAACTCGTATGCAAAAATTTTATTTAGACTGCATATAAAGAAACACTATTTGAGTCAAAGTTAATTAAGTAATGCAAAAAAGGAATAATTTATATATATATATTTATATACTTCTTCTTTTTTTTTTTTTTAATGTCCCAGATCTGGAGACATCCATTTAACCTAAATGGAAATGTGGTCTTTTAACGTCAGATTCCCAGACGACACGAAACTTCCCTTACTCATCAGATGATGGTGGATCATCCAACTCTACAACTCCTTCATTCTCCTCAACACTACCCTGGTATGGTTTCAACGTATGACCATTAACTATAAGACATTGTCCAGACTCCAGATTTTCTATCTCAAAGGCCCCATATTCTGAGATGAACTTGATTACAAAGGGGTCGACCCACCGAGACTTCAATTTTCCTAGGAATATATGCAATCGAGAATCGTACAAGAGTACATGTTGCCCTACTTAAAAGTTTTTTCGAATGATGTGTCGATCATACAACTTTTTCATGCAAACCTTGGCTAATTGTGCATTTTCAAATGCCTCGTTCTGAATTTCCTCGAGCTCATTCAATTGGAGCTTCCTAGAGAGTCCTGCTTTAGTTAGACTCTTGTTGATTTTTTGAATTACCCAATATGCTCTATGCTCAATTTCCACCGGCAGATGACAAGATTTACCGTATACTAGCCTATAGGGAGACATTCCTAAAATTGTTTTGTAAGCTGTCATGTACACCCAAAGAGCGTCTACTAGTCTGAAGGATCAATCCTTATGATTAGCAATAACAATCTTTTCCAATATGCATTCAATCTCCTTATTGGCTAACTCGGCTTGACCATTGGTTTGGAGATGGTATGGTGTTGCAACCTTGTGCAGTACACCGTATTTCTTCATTAGTCCTACCACAACTTTATTACAAAAATGGGAACCCCCATCACTAATGATCGCTTGTGGCATCCCAAATCGATTGAATATGTTTTCTTTCAAAAATTTCACTATAGTCCTATGGTCATTTGTTCTGGCCGGGATCGTTTCGACCCATTTGGACACATAGTCGACAGCAAGTAAGATGTATTTATGACCAAATGAATTGACAAATGGGCCCATAAAATCTATACCCCAATAGTCAAAAATTTCTAACACTTGGATCGAATGTAATGGCATCATGTTTCTCCTTGACAGACTTCCTAACCTTTGACATCAATCACAACTTGAACATAACCTATACACATTCTTAAACAATGTCGGCCAACAAAATTCACTCTGAAAAATTTTTGTAACTGTTTTCTTGACAGAAAAATGGCCTCTATATGCAAGAGTGTGACAAAAATTAATGACACTCTATTACTCATGATCAGGTATGCATCTACGGATGATTTGGTCAGGACAATATTTAAACAAGTACAGGTCATCCCAAAAGAATGTCACCACCTTCCGAAAATTTTTTTACTTGTCTAGCCTAGACCAGTGATCTGGAATCTGTCTAGTGACTTGATAATTTGCTATGTCAGCATACCATGGAAGGTTAGGTGATGTAGATTGACTACTTATTTAAAATAATTGTTCATCTGAAAATGAATCATGGATTGGGCTCTCAAATTGATTTAGGTCTTGACATGGTAAACAGGACAAATGATCAGCCACAACATTTTTTACCCTTTTTTTATCTCTTATTTCAATGTGAAATTCTTGCAAAAATAAGATCCATCGAAGCAGATGGGGTTTTGCATCTTGCTTTGTGAACAAATACTTTAGAGCAGCGTGATCGGTAAAAATGATCACTAGTGACCCTACGAGGTAAGATCGGAACTTGTCTAGGGAAAAGACAACTGCTAGTAACTCTTTCTCTGTAGTGGTGTAATTATTTTGCTCCTCGTTAAGAGTTTTGCTAGCATAGTATATCACATGAGGTTTCTTATTCTTCTTCTACCCTAACACAGCTCTTACCGCGTAATCACTAGCATCGTACATAAGTTCAAACGAGAGGGACCAATCAGGGGACTAAATGATAGGTGCATAAATAAGTGATTTCTTCAACTTCTCAAAAGCAACTTGACACTCACCGTTCCACTCAAAAGTCATGTCAAAGGCTAGGAGGCGGCATAAAGGTCTGGCTATGGCACTGAATGAAGCGATAAAATGCCTATAAAAACTAGCATGGCCAAGAAAAGACTTAACCTCTCTCACGTTCCTTGGGGCAGATAATTTTTGAATTGACTCAACCTTGGACTGATCAACCTCAATACCCCTGGAAGAAACAATATGTCCCAGGACACTTCCTTGAGTAACCATGAAATGACACTTCTCCCAATTTAGCACTAAATTCGTTTCTTTGCACTAGAGCAGAATTTTCTCCAAATTTTCTAGACAACTCTCAAAACTGTCTCCGTACACTGAGAGGTCATCCATAAAGACTTCTACCACATTCTCAACCAATTCACTAAAAATACTCATCATGCATCTTTGAAATGTTGCAGGAGTATTGCACAGACAAAATGACATTCGTCTGTAAGCAAATGTCCCGAATGGACATGTGAATGTGGTTTTCTCCTGATCCTCTAAGGCAATTTCAATCTGATTGTACCCAAAATACCCATCTAAGAAGCAGTAGAAGGCATGTCCTGCTATTCTCTCTAACATCTGATCCAAAAATGGGAGCAAAAAATGATCTTTCCTAGCCACAAAGTTGAGCTTCCTATAATCTATACACATTCGCCATCCAGTCTGGATGCGTGTAGGAATGAGATCATTGTTCTCGTTTTCTATCACAATGACTCCTGACTTCTTAGGTACGACTTGAGTTGGACTAACCCATTTGGAATCAGATATAGGGTAGATGATGTCAGCATCTAAGAGCTTCAACACCTCCTCCCTAACCACTTCCTTCATGTTTGGGTTTAACCTTCTTTGCATCTGTCTCACCGGCTTTGCATCTTCTTCCAAGAAAATTCTGTGAGTGCAAATTAAGGGACTAATGCCATGCAGGTCTGCTATAGTCCAACCTAGAACTTTCTTGTGTGCCTTTAACAGATTCAGCAATTGTTCCTCCTATTGAGGATTCAGACTTGATGAGATCACCACCAGCAAAGATTCTCCTTCACCTAAGAATGCATACTTAAAGTTGTTTGGCAATAGTTTCATTTCAGGTGTGGGTGAGCAGCTTGATGATGGCAAAGGTTTACTTGGTGAAGATTCGAGAGGTTTTGGTTTTGGGTTACCGTAGGCTATGGATAAGACAGATTCAGTTTTCTCTCAAAAGCAATCTTGCTACTCCATAAATTCCTCCAACTCAAAATTTTCTTGAGCAAATTCACAGTTAATGCACTCCTCACCCAATGTCTGTATCAGATCAGCTTCTTAAGTCTCATTCTCCACGTCAGGTTATTTGGAAACCCTAAAAATGTTTGTTTCCAAAGTCATATTTCCAAATGATAATTTCAAGATTCCATTCCTACAGTTGATGATAGCATTTGCTGATATTTTACTCTTGAGTAATAAAATGGTTTTGATAATGACTATATGAAAATCAATCTATGTGGATTATATGAATGGGAAAATGAATTTTTAGTATATAAGTCTTAAAGCAAGATATGAAATCCTATAGAGGAAATATTGAGTATGGCTTGTTGAGAGAGATTTGTTTCAAAATAATACTTTTGATAATCTCAACTTGCTTTCAAAATAATCAAAATGAGCTTTCAAAATAATCAAAATGAGGATTCAAAAGAATCAAATGAGGATTTGATAAATTTTCAATCTTTTCAAAAGGATAGTCGACTATGTTTTTCATTCTGTTGACTATGCTTGAAAATAGTCGACTATTCTGTTTTATCTGTCGACTATTTTAGCATCTGTGGACTATCGAGTAAGGATAGTCAACTATGCCTTTTGGTCTGTCAACTATTTTTGTTCATAAGTTTCAAAATTTTCTTCACATTTTTGCATCTGTCGACTATTGAAATGTGTCTGTCGACTATTGAAAATTTGTATTATAAGATAGTCGACTATTCGTTTTGTCTGTCGACTATTTCTTGCTTTACATGTAAAAATAGTCAACTAATCCTTTTCTTTGTCGACTATTGTGTTTCACAGAATTTTATAACGGCTAGTTTTTCAACTTCAACAGTCACAAAAACGGCTAGTTTCTTCTTCAATCTTTATGGATGCTTATATATACAACTCATGGATGATCAAGGAGAGGTAAATGGACGGAAACGAGATGATCTAGCAATTGCAAACAATTTTATTCGAGCTTACAGTGTTTGGGCTTTCATTATTTTATTTTTCTCTCCAAGGCTTTGCTATTCTATCATTGTAAATTTATTGTTAAGCCTTGTTTTTCATTGTGAGAGAACTTGTAACTAAGAGTGTTAACTCTTAGGTTATCTCTTTCATTTGTATCGTTTCTATTTTCCTAGCTTGTGTAGCTAAAGGGCCCATTAAATTGGGAGGTTGTATTTCCTAGCTTGTGTAGCTAGAGGGCCTACTTGTGTAAGTAGGAGGTTTTAGTGAATTGGTTTAAAATCCTTAGTGGGAGCTAAGGTAGTGGATTAGGCTTGGGTTAAGCCGAACCACTATAAATCCTTTGTGTTCTTCTCTTGTGCTTGTAGTTTTATTTCATTTATTATTTCAAGCAATTCAATAATCCTCACTTGCATCGAATTTTTCATCAAAAGGATTTCAAAGTTCTATCAAGTTTTTTTTTTTTAAAATATCCAATTCACCCCCCCATCTTGGTGTGTTCCATAGAACCTACTGCTCTAACATTTGTTGTGGTAAGGAATGGTCGACTTAAGATAACTGGCACAGGAGGCTGAGGCCCCTGATGCGGCTGGGTATCCAAAACGATGAAGTCTGCCGAAAAGTAGAACTTATCGATTTGTACTAGAACATCCTCCACAATTCCTCGTGGAACTTTGACTGATCGATCAGCCAGTTGAAGGGTCACTCTAGTGGGTTTGACCTCACCTAATCCCAACTATTGATACACATTGTATGGCAACAAATTAACTCTAGCTCCTAAATCCAAGAGTGTCTGATCAACCTTTTGACTTCCTATGATGCATGTAATGGTTGGACAGCCTGGGTCTTTGTATTTGGAAGGAGTTTTCAATTGGAGAATGGCGCTGACTTGTTCGTTCAGGAATGCCTTTTCATGCACATTTATTTTTCTTTTGACAGTGCACAGATCTTTCAAAAATTTTGCATATGAAGCTGTTTGTTTGATTGCATCCAACAGCGGGATGTTGATTCTCACTTGCTTGAACATTTCATATATGTCCGCATTTTGTTGTTCCTTCTTTGCACTGATCAATCTTTGAGGAAAAGGAGGTTTGAGCTTGCATTGAGTTCCCTCTACAACATTTTTGCCTTTGTCCTCCTTTTTACTTAGTATCTGTTCTTCCTCCAAGGTTGTTTTAATAACCGAATCACTATGATCGACTATCTCTTCTTCTTGCATAGTAGGGTATGACATCCTAGGGTTTTCAGGTTTCTCAACTATTTTTCCACTCCTCAGGACAGTTACTACTTGCACTTGCTCATGACTTTTATTTTCACTAGATAAGGCTTCTACCTGATGGGTTTGACCTACGGGATTCGGATTAGGTTGGGAAGGAAATCGTCCAGGTTCTCTTACATTCAATGTTTGGGTCAGCTTGGTCAATTGGCTTCTAATGTCTTCCATGGCTTTATTGGTTTGTTCTTGGAATTTTGCCACTTGTGCATTTGTTCCCATTTGACCTTACATGAATTGATTGAGAGTGTCTTCTAAGGATCTCCTATGAGGAGGTTGGTATGTGTTGGTTGTAAACCCGTGATTAGCTTGAAATTGTGAAGGGAATGGCAGCTGGGCTGCAGAATCATTTCTCCATGAGAAGTTAGGATGATGATGGAGGTTGGGATGATAAGAATTGAAGTTCGTATGGTGGCCCCCGGAATGAAAATTCCTCTCTTGATTCTGGTTTGAATATTGCCTTCCTTCATTGTTGTGTGAATGTGTGTTTCCAGTTTGACCATACAATACCTCCTTAAAAGCAGGTAATGTAGGACGATCCTATATCTTGTGGTTTGAAATCTCACACACAGCACACCTAACCTCAATTTCATTAACAGTCTGGGCTTTCTTTATCTATAAAGTTTCAATCTTCCAGGTTAATGCAGCTAACCTGACATTCAAATTATCACTCTCATTCAGTTGATGTTTACCTCTGGGTTGTGGATAGTCTCTTGAATCATTGGCTGATAGTGGCTGAACTTCCCAATTTTTAATATTTTTTGCTAAAGTGTCAAAGAAATGAAATGCCTCATCAGGCGATTTGTTGAAAAATTCCCCAATGCACATGGTTGACACTATTATCTTAAGATTGGGAGACAAAGCATTATGATATAAACTAACTACTCTCCACTACTCGAAAGCGTGATGTGGACAGGCATTGAGAAGGTCCTTGAATCGTTCCCATGCTTGAGCAAAGTTTTCATTAGGTTTGCAGGAAAAATTCATTATTTGCCTTTGGAGATTTGTGGTTCTATTTGCTGGAAAGTATTTTTTCAAGAACGTGGTTTGCATTTCTCTCCACGTTCTAATAGATCGAGGCGCAAGCGTGTTTAACCACATCTTCGCCTTATCTTTTAATGAGAATGTAAAGAGCTTTAATCTAACCACATCCTCATTGACAATTTGTTCCATACAAGTTCCACAAACTTCTTCAAACTCCTTCATGTGAGTGTAAGGATTTTCAAAGTCCATCCTATGAAAAGTGGACAACAGTTGGATAGTGCCAGGTTTAAGATTGAATCTATGATGATTAACCGAAAATACTATGCAAGGTGGTGTAGTTTGCCTAGGAGGGTGGAGATATTCCCTGAGAGGCCTACATGTATCAAGTTCAAAAGAATCTTGATCACCATGATCACTCCCAAGTACAGGTGGCATGTTCTCGTTGTGTTGAGACATGAGTGATTGTGTCAGTGATAGTTCACACACATACACATGCATTTGGACGAATTGACAACAAGAATTTTTTATGAATTTTTAGATAACAGATATTAGGAAATAAAGCAAAGTAGAAGTTGAAATAAACGTTAAATGAGAGAATATGAAATTGGATAGCACTTGAATTAAGACAATTTCAGCATCAATTCGTTGATCCCCAATTTTTAGTAGAAAAGATTAGCAACATTAATTTAATTTCAGATATAAGGGTTTGTTATTAAATACAATTAGAGATGATGATAGTTCTAGTTTAAGCAATCCTCATACATGATATGCGAGATTCTAATTTAAGCAATTACCATAAATTCAATTGTAATTAATACACAAAATAACTAAATTAATCATCTGTGTTTGGGTATGATAGCGTTTATAGTTCTAGTAACTCCCATGTGTGGCATGAAAGCTCTAAGTTAGGCTTATGCTCCAATCCAAACCTAGTGATTTCTCAATAATTAATACACATTCATACTGAAATTTAAATTAATGTCACTCATTTAAAGCGCAGCTTTTTTTGAGGAATCATTGGCGTTGGTCACTGTCCTTGCCTTAACTCAATATTGGATTTAGCTACTCATCTTTATTTGAAAGTTAATTGACAGGGATTTAAATGGCGTAATTTAAATAACAAAATTTAAATGACAGGAATTAAAATAGCAGAAATTAACCGGTCATTTAGACAGTGGATAATAAAAAGATGTGAATTAAAATTACAGAAATTTAAAGACATAAATTAACCAGCCATTTAAGCGGTGGATAATAAAGTAACAATAAATGACATAAGAATTCAAGATAAAAGAGAAAGAAAGTAAGATCACAAGAGAAGATAATAAAGAAGAAAAGAGAGAATAAGAGCAATTCTAAAAAAAAAAAAATATAAGAAAACAATTAAGTTTTGATTCAAGAATAATAATCACCTTACAAGTGCAACCAAGTGAGCTATTTATAGCATACAAGATGCAATACAAACCACACAATTTCAATTATTCAACTAGATATAATTATATCTAATGGGCACTCACACACCTAAAGTTAAATGAATTTTAACTAAAAAACACACCTAATAAAATACTCATAAAACAAATATTTAAAAATAAAAAACATAGATTTTTTACAAGTTGGGTTATGGGTCTTCTTTATGTTGGATTTGGATCTTCATTGGAATTAAAATGATTGGGTCTTCCTTGGAATTAAAATGCTTGGTCCTTCTTTGGAATTAAAATGCTTGATTTTTCTTTGGTTGAATTCTATTGAATAGTTGACCCAATTACACTAGATTTTGAGTAGTAATGTTAGCTATCCAATTGACTCTTTAATATCTTCAATTACTCGACAAATGTCAATTTCTTCATATCATCTTGACAATAGTACATGATGCGCATAATTTTTTAAATTAAATATTAATAAAAAATAAAAAATAAAAATATACTTTATTAAAATTTTAAAAAATTAAGTCCTCATCAGTAATATAATATGCTTGAAATCGGGGGCAGTACTTTTCTCTCCCACCTCATCCCTTAATAATTTCCCTCTTGCAGGCGCATTATTAATGCGCCTGGAGCCTCGCTCCCCTCAATTATCTTTTCCTTTGATTGCCAATTTCAATTCAATTGACATTTTGACAATTTTTAATTGCTGCCAGTCGAGAGCCATATCTCCAATTTCAATTGCCTTTCACTTTTTAAATGCAAATCTCTTTTAATTTATTAATTAATTATTTTATATAATATATTATATGTAAAATATTATATAAAAATTAATTATAGATTAAAAATAATTCTCATAACTAATATTTTCATTAAAAAAATTATTAACTCTTAATGATACAAGTATGAGTGATAATATCTTAAATGTTAAATTTATATTTTAGGAGATAAGATATAAGTGAATGGCACTTTTAATGTATTTTTGATATTAATAAAATATTATCTTCATTCATACTCTCCATCTCATTTTTTGAGTTTTTAAATTTTCATTAATGTTATCCAGACAAATAACTATCACATTCCATTAATGTTATTTTTCAATAATATTACATTCTACCAATGTTAACTTGACTAATAAAGATCAAATAGGATTTCGTCCTAATAACGCATTCCATTTGAGGCATATGCTGTTTAAGTTTTACAATTTTTTTAGTTTAATTTATACGATTTAATTTTGAGTCTCTTCCTTTCTTTACTCTAGTAAACGAGTGAAGACTAGTTTTTCTCCCATAAAGTAATGTTTTCTTCCTTAGGTCTAGATTTACATAGTCCTATATATGATTTATTTCCTCTAAAATTTGTTTGAATTATTTAATTTTTTGAGAGCTAAGATAGAAGAGTCTTTTGTAAGAATCCAAGAAGCATGAGTATAGATGGGGACACAGACATCATAACATAGAAAAGTCAACCTGACATATCCTAAATAAAATCGCAGTAGATACCTATGGGACACAACAATAGATGAATGACGAATCTTGCATTGATTCATGAAAACACTAATAATTTCACCATTGTGTGTGATTGTATTTCCATATAATGCCTTATTTAGATTTTATTCTCATTCCATACCGTGTAAGGGATATAGAGGATGCCCAAGTTGGGGATTGATGAGAGATGAAAATTTTGGTTGCACAATGTACGCATTTTTTTAAGAGGCACACTTAGTCTTGATCCATTAAAGATGACCATCTATTATAAAGCATAGACTCAGCAAAGAGGGCGGTGTTCCAGTGTTGTCAGCGTGTTGGATTTTGCAACATGTTGGTGATATGTGTTGGACACCCACGTGTCATTCTCAAAGAGACATGCATGTCCCCTTACAGACATGGCGAAGATGAATGGTTACCTAACTGTTCGACTCGATTGTAACTCTGAATTATTGTTGCCACACGACTGTTGGACTAGGTTCTTCATCTGATTATTCAATCTCCTTATTGAGGCTTTCTTTAAGCTGTATTTAACATCATTCATCAGTTGTTGGAACTGAAAGTTTGGAATGTGGATGAGAAAGGCAAGCTCATACTTCATTTTAGTCTCGTCATCGATGGGTTGGTGTGGTGTGAATTGGAAGTTGTGATCTTTGGAGGATTGTGGCGACGTCGGCGATGACAAGTGGGCATTGTCGGACTAGGTGCATCTGCTGGTTGTTACTTTTGTTGTGCCTAACACGCTAATTTGATATTTATGAGTTTGAAATATAGTTTTGGTGTTTTATTGTCATTAGAAATATAAAAATTTAGTTTATTAACTAATGTATCCTAATTGGTCATGTGTTATAGAATGTTGAACATAATGTCTTTTGTCTTACTTGGAGATTATGACAAGGAAGTTATGTTTTAATCTTACACAATGTATTTTGTCTTAGTTGGAGATTATGACTAGGGATGTTGGCTAGCCCAAACAATGGTCTTCAATAAAGATAAGATCTCATCTCTATTTGATGACCCTGAGCCAAAAATTGTCATTTCCACTTGTTGGTGCCCACTTATAATTAATCCATCATGTCTAGCTTTGGTAGGAAACCTTTCTCGGTATGTAGACTGGCACTTGATTCATCATTTTAATACGAATATAAGTAGGCCCTTTTAACTCCGATGATCCCCCAATTTTGGTGACTCCTCTATTGCTCGTTGCTTCCTTTTATGATTCTTAATTTGGAGACAAAGTCAGGTTATTTGTAGAATTAGCAACCAACTAGCTCTTGAGCCTGAGAAGAAGGTTTGGGCCAAGGTGACGATGAGGAATGAAGAGAGGCAGTAGGCTTGTCCCTGACGAGAAGTGCATGGATGTATATCTCTAGGAAATTGCCCTAGTTATGGAGGTTAATGTTGGTTTGAAACTTGATGCGGTTGAAGTTGTCCCGCATTAGAGTTTTGTGTTAGTGTTGGGGTTGAGTTTTCGAAAGCCATGCATAAGGGTTTTGTTTTTGATAGATTAGTAAGGGGAGAACCCTTGGCCCCCAACAATGGGTTTTGACAAGATTTCCTTCTGGCGACCTGTTTGAAGTTATTTTTAGCCCTTTGATGACCTGACACTAGTAATTTCAGACAACCTCTTTTCAACTAAACTAGGGCAACCAACTTGTGCAGAACTTGTGCATGAAGGATTTGAAATTTGCAAAAACATGCGCGAGGTCACTTAAACTGTAAAAAATTACTCAAAACAATTTGTTAGCAATACTAAAAGATAAGATCCAAGTGCCTTTTTTTTTCATGTGTTTTTTATCTCTCTCTTTGTTTTGCAAGATAAACTTTTAATACGTTTTTGGGAAAGTGTTTGTGTTTGACATGGGCAACACGGGCGTCGTATAACCTCTTAAAAATACCCCATAAGGTGGCTAAGGATAGATGGGAGAAGACTGATTTGTGAATTGCATGAAACCAAAGCAAAGTACACTTAAGCATTTAGGGGTGTACAAACGGTTGGTTTGGTTATCGAATCAATCGAAATCAACTAATCAAAATAACTAAATTAGTAGAGAAAATTGAATCGAACCGACTGATTAACTAAAATAATTGAAATAACCAATAATAAAAAAAAACAAATATAAACCAAAATAACCAAACTGAAAACTGAACTAACACACAAAAGCAAAAAAATCCAAACCGAACTTAGACTGAAGAAACTGAAATAATTGATTGACAAAAAATAACCAATAACCAAAAACCTATGACAATCCAGAAATTCCTTAATTTTTAATTACGTCCAGCTAACAACACAAATGCACGGGCTGAGATTTTGCCCCATAATTATACAACAGCAGAAGGAAATTAATCATAAATACACAACTCATGGGCTTAATCATACCTAACAACACAACAACCAATCAAATCACACAAACCACAATATCCGAGCCCCTGAACACAACTCACACCCCAAAGATCTTTTCGATCAGGATTGACCTGTACACACAGCCACCTAAGACTGACACGCCAAATAGTCTAGCCACTACATCAGCTCCCATACCTGGAATGATGGTAAAAACAAGATGAGTCACATAGCTCAACAAATAGAATGGAAGAATAAAGGAAAGACAAGGAATATGCCTCTCGCATTGGAATACATCCCACCAAATACAACTAAAACAAAGATAAAGATGGAGATAAACCACCCTCAGAATACGCTCCATAGTATATCAATGATAAGGCTGGGAATAACTCTCTCACCCAGAATACACTCCACAAAGTGCAATGTTGTATATGATAATGCCATACGTAACCATGCAATAGGATATTCAATGCTCAACATAAATATACTAATGCACAAAATGGTCCTTGGGCCCACACAAAAAGTGCACATCCTAGCACCCAAGTTCCAACATACAAACTTGCCACAACCATGACTGACTGGCATAATATACATGAGCCCGAGGCTTTCATAACACGATCCACACGAGCCTGAGGCTCCTACAACACAATCCACACGAGCCCGAGGCTCCCATCAGAATCCAATATCGGAGTTCCCGAGTCATAGCTATCTAGAGCCTAGCTCCCACTCATAACTATCGAGGATCAACTCTACACCACAATCCATATCAAACGGTAACTGTGCAATGCAATAAATAATAAATGTAATGGCTTTTGCAACATAAATGTGATGTTAAGACCCCCATAAATCAATCATTAGGCCATGCTACGCCCACATAAGAATTCACACAAGCAAAATGCTTTAAATGCATATGTGCACTTGTAATACCCAAGTTGGCAGTTAACAGACCAATCGGATCATGCCAATGCGCATACTTCCCAACACACACAAGTGATGCCCCCCACTGAATGCAACCCATTCCCATGTGCGACACATCATGATATGCACAACATCAAGGGTGGGTGTCCGGCGATACCAACGTTTCTAATCCATCTATAGTTTATCGTATTAGCTGATAACTGGCGCCCATACATTTAGCCGTTGATTGCCACGACCCAACGGTCGACAGTCAGTAGTTTTGTACCCATACCCTATAACTCACACAAACAAATATCGAGTCCCCTGATTACAACAACTCACCCCAGAGGGTACCCACAACCATAACTGACTCACTAGGAACCTACCCCTAACCGGGTTCGACATTATTCTCAAGAAAGTATAGGCAATGCAATACCCCATAAGCACTTACCAAATTAAACCCCAGAAGTCTCCACTATAATTTAATTTAATTAACTTCACACACTAAATATCCATAACGCATATAAAGAATTTCTAGCATTAAATCGGGTTATGGAAAGAGATGAAATCCATAAATCAAAGGAGACTCACAAAGAGAGTAAAGAGCTTGCCTTTAAGTAGTATATTTCAGGATTTTTATGCCCTCGCGTTGTTAAATTGATACATGTTGCAAAATAAAATACAATTTCTCAAAATTAGTAAAATCACATTCAAAATTAAATTCTAACCATATAGATTTATTCACATAATTTACTTCACTTCACTTACCTGTATATTCAAACTTCAATTAACTTAAATTTTTCCTAATTTCCTTTGAATTTTCCTCCCATTTCCCAGCTTTTATACGCCATCTTTTTTGCCCCAATTTCCCTTCTTTGTATGCCCAATTCACTGCCCGTAACATGCTGTAAAATGGAGATTTAAAGGCAAAAAGAAGAGCCATCAAAAGCTGTCGCGTGGCAACCAACGCACCACCGCCTCCAACCTCAAATTGACGCCTTTTTGGGTGCCCTTGACTTGGAAAAATTTCACAAAATTTCTCCCCCGCGCGCGCAACACCCACAGTTCAATCCCACGTCACTCGCCTGATCCCTCGCATGCGCGACCGCATGTGCAGTTACAAAATGCACCCAACTGATTTTAAAGTAATCTTAACATAGTTTTTAAAAATTACATTTAAACCCCCCTACTATAAAAAATTCTCACATACACCCTACTTATTAATAACTCTCATACCCCAAATTTTCAATAGTTACTTATCCATTTCTTCAACACATAATAATTAATATTTCCCTTAAACCCACAAATATTCAATATTCACCTTAAATATAATAATTATTTCTTCCACCAAATTATTCAAATCCACACAATTTAATAAATCACAAATCACTACAAATATAAAAATTAATAATTATTCACTATTCCCAAATTATTGGAATGTTACAAAAACCAATTGTAACAAGCACCAACTCAATAGTGAAAATATTATATGCAAAATAGGCCTTGCTTCTTGCATCCTTGTTGAGTCTGTCGCCCGTGGGAAAGAGGAAGGCAAACAATTGCTGGATCTGGAAGAGATGGAGCACCTCCTCTTATCACTGTTATTTGAACAAGCTCAGGTCTTAATCTGGGTTGTAGAGAAATCTAGTCGTCGTTGTTGCAGTTTGGATGCCACAATCAGATCTAGGAAGGAAGGAGATCACCCAGCCTTGCTATTGTCGTTAATCACGGAGAAGAGTCGGCATTGTGATGCCGCCGATAGAATTCGTTGTAATAAGGAGAAAGTTATAGGGTCGCAGGGCCCCTGGCGATTGAGTCGCGACTGCCATGAACTAGGTCACCACTGCTACACAACCTTCCCGCCAATTGTTGTTGCAAGGAACAGAGAAGGCTGCAGTTCAAAAAAGGATGCAATGGTTCAGTTCAGTTAGTTCCATAATTCCGACAAAGAAAATTAAATCAAAAATCAAAAATTGAACTTTCTACAAAAAATAATCGAACTGAACCATTGCAATAAAATAACTAAAATTCGGTTTGGTTTGATTCGATTAAATCTAACATCTTCTCCCCCTAAAAGCATCACATGTTTGGGAAGGTCACCACTTTTTTTGCTAATGTCCATCAAAAGACCTTTTATGGAATTTCTAGAGTCTGATGATTCTTTGGGAGTCACTGACATCTTGCAAAGTTGTTCTAGGGGTGATTGGTGTCTTGGCAGGTGGCTTTTCCGAGTGATTTATGGTCACTAGCTACAAGTTGGGTAGGGGAGAGGAAGAAAATGAAAACAATAATGAGAAATAATATAGGAAATGAAAACAAGATAAAAAGTTGTTTAAGTTTATTTTTTGATTTTTATTTAAAAAACTTAATAGTTTTAAGTAAATAATATATATTATATCATATTATACTATATATAATATATCATGTAATATTAATGTGTAATGGTTTGGAATCCATGATTGAACCAAGGTTTATTTCTAAAACTGAGGCTCAAAGCCAACTAATAAAATAAAGGAGAGCTACAAAAGAGTCTGGGAGACATAAAAGTCTTCGAGAGACCCTCTTGACGGGAGCCCATAGGATAAGCTCTCTTAAGAAAGCATAAAAGTCTTTGGGAGTCCCTTTCAAATTCGAAGATTCACCCTCGGGGAGGCCTCTCTCGCGTGGTATTCACAAGGCAAACGTGCAAACTATTACTTCCTTAATCTTTATTCCAAAAGTTGGAACTGTTAATCCCAAGGATGGATACTACACCACCTATTGCCCACCACCTTTGTAAATAGGAGGTGATTCCTCTCTAGGCATGCTTAAAATTCTACAAAAATTCATTGCCTAATTTGCCTATTTCCAGTTGAACTAACTTAATCATTAGAGGCCTTATGCAAGAGACACCCCATGTTCTCTGACCATCTTTTGTCTTGCAAAGTCCCAAAGACCTTAAGGCAATTCCCCCAATTACGAATTTAATTGTTGTGTTTCAGCAACAACAGTGGACGCTCTCTATGGGAACCCTGATTGAAAAGCTAAGGCAAAACAATGGCTTGTACTATATAACTTGAAGTAGGAAATCGACAAAGTTAAGGACCTGAGGTTTAGTCTCGCAAAAACACTCAAAGACTCTGGAAGGCTTTTCTTGGTGTCCTAGGAACCTCTAGGTGTCGGTTCCTCTCATCATCCCATTCCCAATTATGAAGTACTTTAGATGCAACAAGAGGAAAGTGTACGAGCTCTTTAAAGGATGGCAAGATTATTACAAAGCATCATACATCATGCTTCATTGTGGACATTAAAAAACTTAGTGATTGAATGGCAAGGTTTGCTACCCCTTTATGACTCTTTTGGGGATATGAGAGGGTCTTTCTCTCTCAAAGAGTCTTCAGGCTAGAGCACACTGGCCAGAGCCTACTTTGCCTCTGGAGACCAATCAAGCTGTTCAGAAGACCTATTTTGGGAATACGCCATCGAACAAATACCTACAACTGGTAGAGAGTACAACTGTCGAAGAAGGTTAGGCTCCTCTTAAAGATCAACCAAGGAAAGCATAAGAAGTTGATAACCCGTCGACATTTAATGCTCGAGAAATAATGGATATTAGAAAGATGATTGAGGAAATTCTAAAACAAAAGTCACTGATACCAACTCAAAAAGACCAATAGAGGAGGAAAATCCCTTTTACCCCAAAAATTATGGAGAAATCTCTATAAAACAGAAATTAGGTTTCAAAAATAATAATAGGTTAATAGAAATAGAGGAATGAATCTGGTCTTCTCCTTTTGTTTTCAAAACATAGGAAATAAAAACAAGATAAAAAGTTGCTTAACTTTGATTCTTGATTTTTATTTAAAACAACTTACTAATTTTCTTTTCCCTAAATATTAAAAACTTCGTAAGTGTGAGGGGTTTGTGTTACGTTACGGTTGAATCTTGAAAAGCCTTATATATAAGCGTTGTGTTTCCTTTAAAATAAGCCCAATACCTTGATTTGGGGTCTTGTTAATCAATTCTCCACCAACCCAGGCAACCAACCTGTGCAAAACATGTGAAAAACTTGTGCAAGATATGTGCATGGAAGAGCCAAAATGTGCAAATTAAAATGTTTGTCAAAACCCGTTGAAAACAACCTGTTAGCAATGCTAAATAAAGAAAAAAACAAAGTTTTTTTTTTTTTTTTTTTTGCCCCAGGGGTATAGCCGAGTGGCAAAGGGACAGGCTGAAAACTTATCTGGGGGCTCCCAGTGTGGGTTTGATTCTTAGGGGAAGCAGAATGCTTTCTTTTGAGGGAGAACCTTGGGAGTGACATTAGTGGTGCTAAGACCTATCACCCTAGTCACTTGGGCATATATCTCGATTTACCTTCTCAGTGTAATTTTAGGGGGCAAAATGACTGAAAACGTCAGAAATGAGACATAATTCAAAAAAAAAAAAAATCAAGTGTTTTTTTTCTTTTTCATTCCGCTTGTTCAAGGGAAATATTTAATGTATTTTTAGGAAAGTATTACAGTCCCTAATTTACGTTGTCAGTGTTCAAACTACACTGATGAGATCCAAACAAGGGCAAATCACAAGAAACCCTCGGACCAATAACAAACCACAAAATGTGTTTGGACAAAAGTTTCAAATCATAAAAGGTGTGAGGGTAATTCACCCTTTAAAAATTTCATTAAGTTAAAATCTTATTTTTTATCTGAAAACTTTTTTTTAAAAAAAATATTGAAAACCCATCCCATGAGGGCACACAAGGGTCAGGGTTATATACAGAAGGGTTGTTGTAATACCTCGCTTTTCTTTTACCGAGCGTGTTACTATGCTGAAATTCAAAATATACATAAATTAATTTTTTCTTTCTTTCTCAGTACATAACTTAAACCTTAAGTACCGAATTCCAAACAAAACCCCCAGCAAATAATTCACAATGCGAAAGCGATAATCGAAACCTGATATGGTACATACCTGAATTCACCTTATATTATATTATAAAGAATCTGTACCATATATTACATCATATTCTCAAATATAAAATATATAGAGATTCCATAAACATTCTAACAAGATTAATCATCAATAAAGTATAAACCAAAACATATCCAAATCAGCTCGTTGAATCCATCGACTACGCCATCATGTGCCGTCTTATCTCAACCTGCTTATTTCCTAAGCTGTAAGTCTAAACTGGAACATTGAATGTTCCAAGGGCAAAACCCATTAGAAGATGAAACTTCTAGTAAGAGTCCAAAAACATATATATATGAATGCATGATGCAATAACATGAACAACATTTGCCCTTAATGTAACTTCTCAAGCCCACCAACCCGGCACAGAATCCTAAGCAAATTTCGAACCTCTACAGAATAAGCCTAACGTTATTCTATCATTGCCCTAAGGGAATTACGGCTACACTCTGGGGGCGACATCTCATTCCTATGCACAAATATTAATATGACAATAATATCGTGCCTATGCAAATATTATGACTTTCCATGTAATATGACAAAATAAATCATATCATTTATAAATATTATGCAAAATAAACAATCATATATTTTATAAATATCATGCATAATAAACAATCATATCATATAGAATAAGACAACTCACATTTTTTAGATAAACTCATTTTTTTTCAAAAAGTGCGCATCGCCTTGATATGTGTGTCTGATCTCGATTTCTATGCCAACTCTCGAAAGTTGCACCAATCATTTTTTCTCGAACGCATAAATCATAAAAAAAACATATTTAATCACTAAATATCTCAATATTACAATTTCTTTCATTTTTCCTTTATTTTTTTCTATTTTTCATTTTAAAAATCCCAATAAATACCTTAGAGACTATTTTCTCAAATTTATTTCTACAACAATTCATAAAGTAACATTCTTGAATCTTTAGAATTTTCTAAGAAATTTTACTCACATTGACTTAGCCTTTTAGGTTTTTCTCGGTATGTGTGTCTCGACCTTGAAATGTATGCTCGATTAATTTCTTTAGCTTCGGAACACTTCTTTGGCCCCGAAAAAATTCTCCGAATCATTTTGACATTTTTCAAGATTTTTCTCTATTTTTCCACATTTTTCCTAATTTTTTTCTCTTTTCTTTTCTTTTTTTCCTTTTCCTTTTCATTTTCTTTCTTCTCCTACCTCACTTCATCTTCTTCCTCGCGTAGCCCTTGCTCGCGCACAGCTCCGCCTCAGCCCAGCCACCTTTGCGTACGCCTCCGCCGGCCACCAGGGCCTCGCCGACCGCTGCGCGCACCCTCGCCGGCCTTCGTTGCGGCCACTGTTGGCCGCGTCTACCGCCTTCACCAGCCTCCTACTTTGCCGCGGCCTGCCATCACGAGCTCGCGGCCATAGCTGCGCACAGCAGCTCGTGCACCTGCTGGTCGCGACCTACTCATCGGTCGCGTCCCACCGCGGTTGCTTCACCTCCCATCGCGCCTGCTTCACCTTCATCGCGGCCGCTTCAAGAGGCTGCCATGGGCCCATGGCTGACTAAGTTTGCTGCTCGCGGCCATGGCCGCTCTCCACTTCCACCCGATTCGGCCAGCATCTCCCTCTCTTAATCTCTCTTTGCTCTCTCCCTAGCTCTCATCGCTATCTCCATCTTTCTCATACGGCCACTCTCTGCTTCACTTTCCCTCTGTATTTCCATTTTCATTCACACACACACATATAATATATATACGCGAGCCACCTTGACAGCCTTGGCCAATCACCTGACCAAACACTCGATCCCTCTGCATCCTTTCGATGGAAGAGGCTCTCAAAGGAAGCGCCAATAAAGTCTTTCGGCGCCAAATTCATCATGTTATTCCCTAGATATGGACATACATATATATATATATATAATATTTTTCACCCATTAATCTCATAATTTATCTTAATTATACTTGAAAATTTCTTAAATTGCAAGATGTACCCTTTAAGTCCAATTAATTTGCATTACGATACTTTAAATCTACAATTAATAACTTTGAATTTACTCGATATGGACGATTTCGCTCCAGTATCCTTATCGGACTATTGATTCATCCAGAAAACGCCTTAGGGTTATTTCTAACGCAAAATCGGAGCCCTCCTAGGGTTCCGTTGATTTCCTAGGAGTCTCCTATAAAAATTCGATTTTGCAGCCTAAATGATAGCTATATTTTAGCTATACTGAAAACTGTTCCCAATCCGATTTATTTTGATACCATAAATCAATCCTCAAGATGCTCATTAATACCACCTCATTTTTCTTTGGCATCTCGGCTTCAAGGTACTCCCTGTAGTCTATTCGATCAATTTTTCGGGCTATTTAGATACCAATTTTTCCCGAAATTTCATTTTTCTAATAACACACTTATCCTCAAATAATCCCAACTTCTTGGGTATTACAGTTGTGACGACCCAGAATTTTTCCTGGATCTTTATTTACAACTAACTAATAACCTAAATGCATTGGTTAACAAATTTACATCTTTATTATACAACAGCGGAAGCAAATTAAAAATAAATATACATCTCAGGGGCATTTCTTTACTCAAATACTACATATACGTAATCAGAGCCCCTGATCACAATTCACACCCTAACGATTTTTTCAGGTGGGACTGCCTTATATACACAAAATCCAAAGAAAATATTACTAATCGCCATAGCAATCCTCCCCGGCACCATTCTGCTCAACCTGGAATGATGGTAAAACAAAGTGAGTTGAGAGACTCAATAAGCATAAGGAAAGAAAGGCAAAAGGCTGAACAAATCCAGTAAACTTACCCCGGAACACTAACCCCCAAGCACACGCATGCCATGAGACGCCCAACACAGTATAAAAGCGTAAATAAAAACACTTATCAATCATTGAGGCCCACACAAGACACATGGCACCCAAGTTCCATACCAATCTGCCGCTGCCTTGAAAGGCAATATAAATCTCCAACAAACTTGTGCGCGATGTCCCGGGTCGGTGCTCCCGTCACCCGAATGCTCGTATCGGTCCTCCCGACACCCAAGCTATAGAATAACCGAGCCATAGGCTCCCTCGGAATGGTCCTCCATTCCGAGACATGTGAATTGCTGGTAACCATGTAATGTACATAAAAATGCAATGGCGTAATGAACATCAACATAATACACTGGCGCTCATACATCCAGGCATCAGGCTATGCTCCGCCCACATAATAAATTACACGTGATGCATATGGTTGTGCCAGATGCAATCTAACTGTAACGCCCCACTTTTCCAAATACTCAACAATATGGAATATAAGCAGACATCACCTATGGGCGTTATGGAAACCCTTACCAACGGAAGCGTTGGATCGAACCTGAAAGCTTATCCAAAGCTAAATAAAATGGGTTTCCACTAGATTTTCCTTTATATGTGCAAGAAATGCATACGACCTTCAATACTCCATAAAACATAACACAACACATCATAGCAGGTACAATTGTAGAATACCCACACACACCCTTTACAACCTTGAGCATCCTAGCTACTATTCACAATGCAACATTCGAAGACTTCCGAAATCCAACAAACAACCCTTACCATGTTCATAGTACATAGTAATCCCCGACTTACACCCTTAACAGCATAAAAGGTAAATCCAAGCCTTACATAAGCCCTGTTTATACAATTGTAGTACATAATGCTCAAACAAAACCAAAGGTTACATAGGATCCATAGTACATGAAGTTAAACTAAACATCGGCCTCCTCGTAGCCTTTTCTCCTGCTTGTTTTCAGGGTACCTGTCATGCTAATATACCTGGGACATAGAATGTCCCAGGGGCATCAACCCAAGTTAGATATGACATCTAAGTGAGTGACTCAGAGAATGAGAGTACATGCGTGCAAATGCAATAATGCTATTATGAAATCCACCCCTGTGGTAGCAATGCCAAGGTGTTGCAATCACCTCCGCGGTCATCATAGTCACTCCTGGCTCAACACCAGAGCACGAGGTCTTCCATGATGTCCCAACAACTAGCCACAGTCACCAATATGAACATGATATATGACAAAGCAGAAGGAATATGCATAAACTAGGGAAAATATGACATGTAAGCCTCAAAGGCATGATGTGCAAGCCAACACACAAGTGAAGCAACAAATGCTCAAAATGCCACAAAACATGCAGGAATCACTCACCTTGATCGGTTACCTTAGGAAGCACGGTTTACAACGAGCGAATGGGTTTTCTCGTAGTTTTTCTTACTGCTTGGCACGAACTTCGACAAAGACCCAAAAATTCTGTCAAGGCTTATTCTCCATCGACTTTCTCCCTTCTTTTGGTAGTATTTCCTCTCTCAAACTCCCTTCTTTTTCCTCCTTTCTTGGTGCCAAAATGAATAACCCCAAAGCCCTTATTTATAGGAAACTTCGGCGAACCAAATCGTGCCACGTGTCGCGTCATCATTCCAACCATGTGCATCCAACCAAAGTGTGCCATGTGTCCCTGATATTTTGAACCTTCACATGTTTAATTTGATTTTCCAATATTCCCATCATTACATCCCACATGGTTTAATTCATTTTCTACATTTCCCATCATTACACATTTAATTAATAACTACATCCCACATGGTTAATTGCATTTTCCACATTTCTCATCATTACACTTCAAATCCTATCTTCAAATGGCCAATGAATGCTTGCCACATGTCCTTAGAGATAATGTTTAGAGACTTTTGCAAACTTGGAAGATAAGTAAGTTTTTTCCTAACCAATCATGCAATGCCACCTCAAAGTGTCATTATGAGCCATCATGTGACCTTATCCTAACTTCCAAGTAACCCAATGGTTGATTGCCATGTGTCATTGAAGATAAGGCTTCATCATTTCTCCCATGTGCATCCAACCCAAATACACCTCTCGTCTCTTAATTGAATTTAATAGAGTTTAAAATCCAAAGCTCATTTGTTTTGAGTGTTCACACTATGCTCATCATTACACCCATAATTATAAGATTTCAACCAATCCAATTGTGACACCTAGGGGGGACACTTGGTCATTCATGATTTGCCCATGGATGATATTTTTAAGGTTTCAAGAACTACACATTAGCCCGAACTTTTTAGATAATTTACACTTAGGCCCTTGCAACTTGGTCCCCTGGTCATTTTTAATTGCACTTTTTGGTCCCCAGAGAATGGATAAATTACACTTAGCACCCCAAGATTTTAGGTAAATTACACTTTTACCCGACTTCAATATTTACGATTTTGTCACTGGTTCAGAAACTGAATTTTTCCCTCAAGGCTTCCTCAATTCCTTGAAATGGCCTATTTCCTTAAGTATTAGAACCTAACAATCTCAGGTATTACCTCATTTTTGATTTTAAAAATCTGGGGTGTTACACTAACCATGCTAGAATGTCTGTGTCCAAGCATACTCAATAAATGAATATTCCAACATGCATCCCGTACCCCTGTGCATATCAAACCATGAACGGTAATACAATATACCAAATTATGCAGTAAATCACATACTGGCAGAGTTAGTCAGCAGTGTCCAGCACCGGTCAACGGTCAGTGACTAGTAGTGTCCTCCCGACGGTCCACTCAAGGTCATACAATAGTTTATTTCAACGTCACTCAACAGCTGACCCCTGCCCCACTACTCGATAGCTCTAGCCTAACTATTACGACCCAAAAAATCCATAATCAAACCCGTACGTTTAGGAACCTAGTCCCCAAGTTGGGTTTAGAGTCATTCCGAAAGGAATGGGGGCGGTACACAATACCCCGCAGGCACATAACAAATAAAACCCCAACGAGTCCCAACTTTAATTTAAATTAAATCATACTAATAAAATCCTCGATTCGAATAATTAATATGCAAAACCGAAATGAATTACGAAAATGCGTGGAGTTCATAAAATAGAAAGAGCTCACAAAGGTATTTAACTCCAGAAGTCTCTTAATTAAATTAATTAAGCAAAATTAGCACAATAACCATTTATAACGAACGTAATTAATTTATGGAACCAAATCAAGTTAAGGGAGGATATAAAATTCATAAATTGAATGAGAGTCACGAAGGGAGTAAATAGCTTGTCTTATTTCGTAGATTTTTGACCTTAAATGTCCACACACTGAAAAATAATAATAACACTAAAATAAGTCAAGATATAGCTTAAAAATAAGATTTAATCCGTAGAAAATATTTAATATAAGCTAATTAACCTATCTCGCCCTTCAAATCTTCAATTGCATGGAGAAAAATAAATTTTCTAAATTTTTTCTCTCTTTTCTCTCTTCTTCGTCGCTACCTTCGCCCCTCATCTTCTCCAATTTTGCTCTCTATTTCTCTCCTTCAATTAAGCTTCAATTGAAGCTTTAAATGGCAGCAAAATTCGGCCAAAATACATGGCCAAATTGACCTTAAAATCCGTGAAAATTAGAGGGCGTGGGAGCAGTAGCCGCATGGGTACACCAGCCCGTGCCACGTGGCCACGCAATGGGCTGGCATTGGTGCCTCAAAACGGCATCGTTTTGGCTACCCCTTGCTGCCCAAAAATAATTCCTTCTTCTCCAGCACGCGAGCCTCCTACGGGTCGAACCCGCGTCCGTGCCTGGCTCCCTTGCGCCCGCGTGCCACTCAACCAGCCATCACCTTCATATATATATATATATATAATGCACTAAATTAAATTTAAAGAAACTCCCAGCCACTTTCGTTTTTTACATTTTAACCCATAACTTCTAAAAATTAACACATACACCCAAAACTTCCATTTCCACTTATTCCACTAACACCCCAAGTTTCCAGAAATTCTACTAAATTAATTTATTTTACTATTTCTATAAATACTCCCAAAAAGATTATTAATTGCCTTAATTTCTTTTTAATACAAACAATTTAATATTTTCTTTAAATCCATAAATAATCTCCTTATACTCAATAATTAATAATTATCACCTAATTAATTCCATCATTATGTCCATAAATATTTTCAAATAATTTCATTAATTACCTAAATTTCCTATTTCCACACAACAACATAATTTATTATTTTTTCCTCAAATCTTTAAATACCCAATAATAACCTTAATATTGATATTTATAATTATTATTAATCTCTTAATTTCCGAGATGTTACAAGGGTTGTGTTATCATGCATGCGCATGCTTGTGAGAGATAGGGAGAGAATCATTAAGTTCATTCTTGAGTTTCATTTTGAGAAAACTTAGGTTGCGTTCTCTTTGCTGTTTTCAAGTCATTTTTAGTTTTCAATTTTCTAAAATAATTAAAACGCGTTCTCTTTACTGTTTTTAAAAATGTATTTTTGAAAACAAAAAAAAATTGTAAAGAAAACTCAAAACAAAAAGTTGTTTCGAGTGTTTTCATTCAAAACAAACTCAAAATTCAAAACACATTTATTTATTTATTTATTCATATTTTATTATTATAATAAAAAAAATATTACAAAATTCATTAACTTTAAAATGTAAATATTTTTTTAATAATTTATAAACATTAAATATTTTTAATTTACTAAATAATCAAATTTATTGAATAAAATATTATTAAAAAATTATTTTCAAAATTTCAAAGAGAACGCGTTTTTTAATTTTCTGTTTTGAGAAATAGTTTTTCAAAATGACAAAGAGAACGCGTTTCTAATTTTTTAAAAACAGACTACCAAAATAGAAAATTAAAAATGAATTCAAAACTCAAAATTGAAAATTGAAAAGTAAAAAGAACGCAGTCTTAATAATTGTTTCTTTTTTTCAAAATATTGAAAACTCGTGACTTGAGCATGCGCGAGAATTATGGTTAGGGAGGGGGAGGGGGGAGCCCGTTGTGTGTGGCAATGGCATTTGACAATGAGATTTCACCTCTCTCTGGTGGGTGAAAAATGGTCATTTTTGGCTGCTCATGACCCCTTTCCTTTATCATTGATCATATTTAGTTGCTTTGACAACAAACCTACCCAACAATGATTTTACTTTTGCTACACAAGGATCTAATCCAACAACATGATCAAGAATGCTCGAATACTTATCACCTAGTTTACGAAGAATGTCTTTGACAATTTCTCGGATAAGTTTTCACCTAGTTTACGAAGAATGTCTTTGACAATTTCTCGGATAAGTTTTCCTTCAAGCCTGATCATTAGATGAAAAAATAAAAATTGAAGACAAGTTTAAGAACCCAATCACATCTCATAAGAATATAAACACATGATGAAGATGCAATCTGGGTCCTTTCTAGCTGCATATGCATGGGATGCTTTGAGGAGGAAAAGCAAGCTTTATAATGGCATTAACTAGAAAATATATGATCACATTTTCATCACAATTACACAAGAAGCATTGCAGGTGACTCTGAAAACATATTAATTGAGCAAATATATTATATATACCTACACATCCAATTGTTTTGATCAATTTTGTCTTTGTTTTTGCTCTTTTTTTTTCCCCTTTTCCAAGCCAAATAAAATAAATTAGCAAAATATTCAAACATCAGTAATTAAGAAAGAAGTACCCAATGAAAATGTGCATATTATATTATTCAAATTAAGACTTTGTTTCATTCTTACCACATAGAATTGTTCCCAAAAAATAATTTAATGTGCAAGTGGAGATACTTACAAAAGTAAAGTGAAAACGATATAAGAAAAATTATACATAGATATATTTTTTTAAATATTACATTTTTTTTTGTACTGTGTTATATAATGTGAAGTGGGGTCAATTTGTGCAGTGGCACATCACATCAAATAGGCTGGGACAAATTGAACTTTTGCAGCCCTACTAAGTCAATCTCATTAAAATTTCATTCAAATTATTGCATTCAATTATCTAAATTTAACAAAAAAAAAAATAGAAATTATAAATACCCAAGATTAATAAAATAACAATCCTATTATTTTTTAACAATAATTTTTTTTTATATATTTAACTATTACGAATTTAAAAACTAATTAATTCCCAAACCTTTTTAACCAACCATATTGCTTTTTAGTGACCTGCTCATTCAGTCATACCATTGTTGGCAAATTGATTCTACTTCCTTCTATGGAAAATATGCAAGCAATCTCTACTGTTTCGGGTTGCTTTCTTCGTTTTTCGATGGTTCAATTTTTAAGGGATTTTTGCAATTTATGCATTTATGGTTGAGGCATAAGCCTTTTTACTTATTGCCTCTTTGATGGTGTGATTGAAGATCTCTTTTGATACATGTATATATATATATATATATTTCTTCTGTTAGGAGTTCTATACAATTATTTTTTTCTTAGATCTTCTAACTTAATTCTTTTTATTGTGAAACTCGAGATATGTAAATTAATATGTAGACACTTCTTTAATATTTTCTTTTAATGCATTCTTATTTATAAAAAAAAAAAGATGCAAGCAATCACTAATAAATATTTTAAATAAAATAATATATAAATTTCTTTTATATTTGATGGAAAATTGTATATATATAAAATGATATAGCATAATCCAAAATATAACTCAACCAGTATATCAAAACAACAATCTCAAACAAAACGACCCAACCAATAGGGGTATTAATATCCAAAAAAATATACTACTCAAATGAAAGAACCCAAATAATAAAGTGATCATCTAAATTTATAAATGAATATATTTTTATATAACAGAAACCTAAGCTACTAAGAAACTCTTTTTTGTCTAACTCCAAATAAATATTTTTAAAAATATAAATATACACTAAAATACATTAAAAAATATATAAAATTTTTAATCATATATATATATTATATTTCCTAAACTGTAATTACTAAATATGTGTACCAAAAATATAAATTATATGATGGGGACTATTGTGGTTATGGAAAAATTGCAAAAATATTCCTTCTTGAAACTCTTTATAGCCAATACATATTTCAAGATATTCATATAAAACTCCAACTATTTAAATACATAAATTTTAAGAAACAAGTAGGTCATCATTTGCATATAATTATTTTGCTCTATCTTTAGTACCAAGACTGACTTGATCATCAAAGAATATATCAAAAAATTAAGTATTGCACTTGCAAATCAAGCAAATCTTAGACAGGTTTAAGGTCAAAGACAATAATTAGACACACTTGATTAACTCCAACCATCTTCATTTAGCGTCCACCATGAAACTAATTTCTACGGTCTCCGTTTATACACACGTGTTCGATTTTCGACTCCCTCTATTTTATTATGATTATTATGACATATCTTTACTTGATTTCATGGTTATTATGGCATATCTTTATTTGATTTCATGGTTATTATGGCATTTATGTATAAAATATTATAAAAAAATATTTTCACATGAAAAGAGAATGTAAAAAGTAAGAATATTTAGAGCTTGTTCTTTTTATTGTTTTCACTTCGTTTTCCATTTTTAATTTTTTAAAACACTCAATACACGTTTTCTTATCCATTTTTCAAAACACACACACAAAAGAAATTATACAAAAAACTAAAAATGTTGAAATCACGTTTTGGCTTTTTTTTTTTTTCAGACAAAACATAACCTCTAAATCCAAAACATGAAAAACACTTCCTTCTCCCTTCTCTTCAAGCTCGGTTGCCACCACCATCCACGCCCGCGCACCACCCTCCATGCACGCCACTGCCATCATTGTCTTCCACACCTTCCATCGCCACCACCCTCCACGTCGGCCACCGCCATCACCGCGATTGGCCCCCGGCCACCCACCACATCATCGCTTGCCACGCCCAAATTAGCCATCCACGCCTGCCACTGCTATCGCTAGTCGTTTCTTCTTTCTACCATTTTTCCCTCTTGTGGCTCCTCATCTTCAAGGTTGAGAGTTGGAGATTTCTTCCTTCTGCCATGCCCAAATCCGCCACCACCATCCACGCCCAAATTGAATATATAATATAATTTTTTGTTTTTTATAAATTTTTCAGTGATATTTTTAAGATTTTGGCTTATGTCTATGATAAATCAATATTTTGTTATTTTATGATTTATAATTTTTTTTAATGTTTATGTTGTGGGTAATCTAAATTTCAAAATTAATGTCATATTTCAATTTGAAAGTAAAAACAAATTTATCATAAAATTAATAGTTGAGTCATTAAAAATTATTTTAGAAAGCACTTTATAATTTTAATGCATTATATACGATTAGATTATCAATTATCTCTTGTATTATATTTTAAATCATTTGAATTAAATTTATAATTTATTAATAAATATTTACAATTTATTTTGAATCAAATTTATTAAATAAAATATTATAAAATTTCAAAATAACCTCATTTTTCAATTTTTTATTTTAAAAAATAATTTTTTAAAATGACAAAAAAACACGTTTTTAATAATATCAAAACAGACAGTCAAAACATAAAATTAAAAATAAATTCAAAAATTAAAATTAAAAACTAAAATACGGGAACACTGCCTTAAATTTCAATCAGACGAGTGCTCCATTATCTATTGAGAGACTAACTATTTTAATCTCATTCAAGTCAAAATCGTTCCAAGATTAAATATCCACTAGAGTCTAGTGTTACTGGTACTGCTACACTTACACTTGGCCTGGTGCACAGGTGCTCCTAGCGAGTGCAATTTTGTTCACCCCATTTAACGGGGGTGAACAAAATTGCACTCTGCTCTAACTGCTTCACACTTGTACTGTTGTCAGTATTGCATTTGATTTCAATTATATTTACTTTGATATTCAATCATCTATATATATATATATTTAAAAATATTTATCTAATATTTTTAAAAAATTAGAAATATTTTCTTATTACAATATGAATTATATTATAATTAAATAAAAAATTTATTTCTTTTATATTTGATAATGATAGTTTGACACCAAATTATTTGACATTGTATGACATTTTTCATTATATTATATATGAACAATTTTGTTCAGTTTTATTTAATAAAATTACACAAACTTTTCTTAATGGAATTGAAAAGATTATCGCACCATTATCGACCATGTCCTTGGCCATGGAGAATTTAGACTAGAACCGCATGATTCAACCAAAAATTCACTATATATTATTTTTTTAATTTTTACAATGATTATAAATATTAATAATTAATAAAAATAATGTTAATTATTTTGATATAAATTTGTATTGTAGAAATTAAATTAAATGTATAAATTGTTATTATTTCATTTTATAAAATTTAATATTAAAACAAATATAAATTTCATGCTTGTTTAATTTATTTTAAGAAGTTAAGTATTAATTTAGAATGTTAAAAAGATTATATAATTATTGTATTTTATTTAAAAATAAAATATATTAAATAAAACTTAAGAAATTATATAACACTTATCAATATAACTCACAAATTGACAAAGACTAAACTAAATTGATATTCTTTTGAGTATATTTCTCACAAATTTCCCATTCAATAATTGTGATTTTGATTGATTTTCTATATTTGCCCCCATTCAAAAATATTCCATCATCCCCTTAGTCCATGCACGAAAACAAGAATATCCACGTGAATAGGCTCTTACTCTTAAAAAACATGGTGGTTGACATCCAACTTATAGCTGTTGAATCTTTAATATTTAGAATTGAAGTTTCTGATAGCTCAAACTGAGAGTCCTTCCTCTATTGGGTGACAGCATCTCTTAGTCTTTCAAGGTTCGACTATTCTCCTGTGTCTAATGTGTAGTCAAAGTCATGACGATTTCTCATTCTCAATACAACACCTTGTATCCATTCAATTGACCCAAACCATCACAATCGCTTTGTTATATACTTGCACGTGGATCTAGCTATTCTTCATCATTCTCATATATCATATGAACAATGCATTTTTTTCTTACTGGGGCAAATTTCAGGACTGCAACTAAAATAGAAGATAATCTCAGTCCAAGTTCTCAAATCATTCACCCTCACCTTCCTCCTAATTCCACCAAGGGCCATGTAATCCAAAAATAAGTGATCGGACTGAGATTGGAAGCTGCAAATGAAGATATTTGTGGCGTAGACTCAAACACCATTACGCATCCCATAACATTACACACAGACTTTGGCATCAATTGAAGGAGCCTTTGCTTCAAAAATAGCACATAAAACAAACCCCCAAGCATTTGATACCAATCTGGCATCAGTTGGATTCGAGCATAATGTCCCATATTATTTTGATAATTGAAACACTTTTAGAATCTGTAACGGCCTGTAATATCCCAAAATTTGGAAATATAATAATAGTATATGTTATTCTATGCAAATGAATGTAATAGCTAGGAGAAATTAAAATTTAAGTGAGGAGGCTGCGGTGGTGCCTGGAATAAATATATATATATATATAATTTGGGATGTAGTTTAATATTGGAGTTTATTGTATTAATGCTCATGGGAAATAAAAAATAAATAAATAAATAAAGAAGCTAGTGGAAGTATCCAGCATAATGGACGCCCAAGAGCATCTCTTCCTTCATGAACCCTTAGCCATGCACCCATGTGCTGCCCATGAAAAATAAGATAAAATATAAAATTACGATAAGGGAATAGCAGAAAAGAAATGGAAGGCGGTGGGTTGTGCTGGCTGCCACGCGGCAGCGTCTGATGCCTCAATTTTCTTTCCTTTTAAGGCCGAGAACGGGTTGTAAATTAAGGGGATTTTATCAGCAGGCAATGGGGAAAATTACAATGAAGATGGAGCATCGCGTGAAGGCTGAAAATGGGGGAAAATCCAAGAGAAATGGTGGAAAATTCTGTATAATTGAGGTTTAATTATCTAGGTAAGCGCTGTAAAGTGTATAAATAAATTTTGTACGATTAGATTTTGATTGTAAGTTTAATTTTGTTAATTTGGGCGATTATCTTGTGTTGGGTGTATTAATTTGGTGTGCAAGTATATATATATATATATATACGTATTAGTGCACTGTGTGCGTGAGAGTGTATATCATTTTGATTGTGAGGGTGTGAGAGTTTGTGTTGCAGTGAGTGTGTCGTGTGCCAATTTATATATCTAGATATATATATGTGTAAACACAGTATGTGAGTGCAATGAAATTAGGATAAAAGGAAAGGAAGGACTTGGCATAGCCGTGTATACAGGTTAATGGAGATATATATATATATATATATGCATGCTAAGCAGAGAGTGATGTTGCATATTAGTGAGCTATTATTATAGATTAATTAATGATATATATTGAGAATGTTATTGGAGTAATATAATTTAAATTAAATATAGGATTCGTTGGGGTTTTATTTACGGTGTGCCTACGTGGGATTTTAAACGATTAAATTATTTATATTACACGGTTAGATTTAATTAATGCGAGCCAAGGTTTTATTAATCGCTATTAAACGTTTTACTTCGCAGCAGGAGTGCAAGGAATGCAAGAAACGACCGTGTAAAGGCAAGCTCCTAACTCTCTCTCCGTGTTCTTCAATTCCTGTGAAAGACCCTGTGATTTCTTGTATTTTATCATCTCCCTCACTTTAATTCGGCATCCAGCCTTATTTATTAAGTTATTATTTATTTGTTTTAAGTTAAATTAAATCCGAGACATCTAGAGTTTGATTTGTGGTGAGCTTACGGGGGTTTGTACCGTCCCCACTCTTTTTGGGAATGATGCTGAACCAGCCTGGGAACTAGGTTCCTAGACGTGCGGGTTTATTTACAGTTTTTCTTGAATTTATTTATGGTTCGGTTAAAGCTATCGAGCAGTAAGGCAGGGGTCGGTTGTTGGTGACATTGGGGTAGACTATTGTACGACCCTAAAGTGGACCGTCGGGTGGACACTCCTTGTCACTGGCCGTTGACCGGTGCCGGACACTACTGACTAGCTCTGCCGGTATGTGACTTACTGCACGTTTAGATTTATTATATTGTTGTCCATGATTTGATATGCACATGGGTACGGGTTGCATATTGGGATATTCATTTATTGAATATGCTTAAACACGGACATTCTACCTTGGTTAGGTTGCATCCAGCACGGGCATATGCATCGCGTGTGATTTACTATGTGGGCGGAGCATGGCCTGATGCCTGAATTTATGGGCGCCTTGCATCACGTTGATGCTCACTACGCCCACTACGCCATTGCATTTCTATGTGCATTGCATGGATACTGGTAGCATTTAGTTCTCGGACGGGAGTACCGTTCCGAGGAAGCCTATGGCTCGATTGTTGGGAGTACCGACGGATACGGGTGACAGGAGTACCGACCAGGGATCGCGTGCGCAGGTTTGTGGAGATATTTGTTGCCTTTCAGGGCAGCGGCAGGTCGGTATGGGACTTGGGTGCCAAGTGTCTTATGTGGGCCCCAAGGACCGGTATGTGCTTTTATTTTATTATGCTATTGAGCTGTTGTGTTGTAGCGTCTCATGGCTTGTGTGTACCTGGGGGTTTATTCTGGGGTGAGATTTCTGGTTTTGTGTAGCCTTCAGCCTTTTCTTCCTTATGCTTGCTGAGTCTCTCGACTCATCTTGCTTTCCATCATTCCAAGTAGTGGCAGCGTGAGCCATGGCAAGGGAGTCAGCTTTAACGGCAGAGTCGATGTGGTGTACAGGCAGTCTCGTCAATCCCTATCCACTCTGATGTCTAGGTAGAATTTACTCTATTATTTCATACTGTGCCAGGTCTTTTCTCGAGTCTTGTGTATGTCGGCACAAGAGTTTGTGTTTATTTATTTATCTTGTGACCGCTGTGTTAGCGGGGTACCCATAGTGCATGCATGTCTTGAGCTTTGCTTCCGCTGTTCTCATTTTTGTGTATACATGCCGGGGTGGTCTTTGTCTTGTGTCTCATTCATTTTCCTTCCGTAGGCGCTCCCGTTCAGGTAGTCCAGGTGGTTGGGGATAGCCGGGCGGGGGTGCTTACACGGCCCATCTCTCGAAACACCCGTTAGCATAGAAGATCCGTGAGAGGCTCGCTAAAAGATGGAGTAGAACAAATTTAACCAGAACATTCATAGATATTCACATACTTAAAAACTTCACAAATCAACATAATCTTTCAACTTTATACAAAAGCACTTGCTAACCTCTTACCTTTATACAACACAAAATCAAGGCAAAAGTAGACAAATTTACATAAGACTTTCACACTCTTTAGCCCACCAAAACATCCTCTTAAGATCCCTTAGCACTCTGTACACATGCTACACTGACTCAAACTTCGCTAAATTCGCCCTTTTCCTTAACTTTAACTTTGTCATTTTCTAAAATGATGTAAGACAACAATATGAGTCACAAGACTCAACAAGCATATGCAATGATAATAAAAGGAGAAAGGCACAATGAGAGAGACACAATTATGAAGCCCACTTTCCAAAACGACTCAATATCTTATCATGAATAGAGATAACCATAACAGTTATCAATAACTTTGTATTAACCATGCTATTTACCAAAGAATCTTAATAAACGATGATGCATTATATGCATATGATAAAACAACAACATATTCAGCCTTTATCCCACTATGTGGGGTCGACTACATAAATTCTAGACTTTCATGTATTTCTGTCTTTTGTCATATCCATATTTAGATCCATATATTTCATATCAAATTTTAATGTCTCTCCCAAAGTCTTCTTGGGTCTACCTCTACCTCTTTTTGTGACTAATTGTTCCATTTCATCAACTCTCCTCACAGGAGCGTCTCTTAGTCTCTTTCTCACATGACCAAACCATCTTAATCTAATCTCTCTCATCTTCTTCTCGATTGGCACTACTCCTACCTTATTACGAATAACTTCATTTCTAATTTTATCCTTTCTTGTATGTCTGCACATCTATCTTAACATCCTCATTTCCGCTACACTCGTCTTTTACTCATGCTGGTATTTGACTGCCCAACATTCTGAGCCATACAGCAAGACTGGTCTTATAGCTGTCCTATAAAATTTTCCTTTCAATTTTAATGGAATTTTACCATCACATAACACCCCCATGCATTTCTCCATTTTAGCCAACCTGCCTTAATTCTATGTACGACATCCTCGTGGATTTCTCCATCTTTTTGAATCACTGATCCCAAATATCGAAAATGATCTTTTCTTTGTAAGATTTGATTTTCTAATTTTATTATAACATCATCCACTCTTGCATTTTTACTAAATTTGCATTCCATATATTCTGTTTTCTTTCTACTTAATTTAAATCCCTTAGATTTTAAATTGTTTCTACACAACTCAAGCTTTGTGTTCACTCCTTATTTTGTTTCATCCACCAACACTATGTTGTCTGCAAATAGCATACACCATGGCACATCTGTCTGAATATCTTTAGTGAGTTCATCCATTACTAGGGCAAATAAGTATGGACTTAGTGCAGAACCTTGATGTAGTCCTATTGTAGTTGTAAATAGTCCAGTATCCCCTCCGCATGTTCTGACCCTTGTCTCTACACCATGATACATGTCCTTAAGGGCTTGTATATAAGCTATTTTGACTCCTTTCTTCTCTAAAACCCTCCATAATACTTCTCTAGGGACCCTATCACAGGCCTTTTCTAGATCTATAAACACCATATGTAGGTTCTTCTGATGATCTCGATACCTTTCCATTAGACGCCTCAGTAAATATATAGCTTCCATTGTTGACCTACAGGCATGAAACCAAACTGATTTTCTGACACCTTTGTTTCCTTTTTGAGCCTCTGCTCTATTACTCTCTCCCAGAGTTTCATGGTATGACTCATTAACTTAATTCCTCTATAATTTTCACAATTTTGAACATCTCCTTTGTTCTTGTATATAGGAACCAAAGTACTCTTCCTCCACTCATCTGGCATTTTGTTTTATTTAAGGATGGCGTTAAATAGTTGCGTTAGCCAGGAGATGCCCTCTTCTCCCATGCATTTCTATGCTTCTATTGGTATATTATCTGGTCCCACTGGCTTATGATTTTTCATCTTTTTTAATACTTGTCTTATTTCATTTGAACTTATGCGTCGATAGAATGTGTAGCTCACATTCCTTTCGGAGTTACTAAGATGTCCCAACCTAACTTTTGTGTCACCACCATCATTGAATAATTTTGTGAAATACTCCTTCCATCTCCCCTTAATCGCTCCCTCATTTACTAAAACATTTTGATTGTCATCTTTTATGCATTTCACTTGATTTAAATCTCGTGTTTTTTTTCTCTTGTTTTAGCTAATTTATATATATCATTTTCTCCATCTTTTGTATCAAGTCGTTTATATAGATTCTCATATGCTTTTGACCTTGCTTCACTAACAGCTCTTTTTGCTTCTTTATAATTTTTTTGATTTTCTTCATTGTTGCATTGATATACCACTTTATAGCAAGTTTTCTTATTTTTAATTTTCAATTGTACCTCTTCATTCCACCACCAAAACTCTTTAAGGTTAGGGGCTCTACCATTTGTCTCTCCAAGGACTACCTTTGTCGTGCTTCTCAGAGCATTAGCCATTTCTTTCCACATTTGGTTTATCTGTCTTTCTCCATTCCATTCCCTTCTATCCCTTAATTTTTCTTTGAAGATTAGTTGTTTCTCCCCTTTTAAATTCCACCACCTGATTCTTGGATTTTGTTTTATGTGATTTTTTCTCTTCCAATTTCTTACTTGGACGTCAAGTACTAGAAGTCTATGTTGAGTAGTCAAACACTCTTCCGGTATCACCTTACAGTTCCTACAACATAACCGATCCTCTTGTCTCATGAGGAAGTAATCTATTTGGGTGCTTGAGGTGATATTTTTATATGTGATTAAGTGTTCGTCCCGTTTTTTGAACCTAGTATTGGTTATAATGAGCCCATATGCCATAGCAAAATCTATGATAAATTTACCCTCATTATTAATTTCCCAGAATCCATACCCTCCGTGTACCTTTCTATATCCGTTTCCGTCTCTACCCACGTGCCCATTTAAGTCACCTCCTATAATCACTTTCTCTCCTCTTGGTATCATTTGTATGAGTCTCTCTAGGTCCTCCCAGAATTTTGCTTTTATCTCATTACATAACCCCGCTTGTGGTGCATATGTACTAAAGATATTCATAATCATTCTTCCTAGACTAATCTTCACCATAATAATCTTATCCCCTATTCTCTTTACATCCACTACCTCATCTATTAAGCTTTTATCCATAATAATCCCCACTCCATTTTTCGTTCGATCAGTTCTTGTGTACCATATTTTATATCCAGATTCTGATAAAGTTTTTACTTTTTTCCCTACCCATCTCGTCTCTTGAAGGCACATAATATTAATTTTTCTCCTAATCATCACATCCACCACTTCCATAACTTTGCCTGTTAATGTTCCTATGTTCCATGACCCAATCCTTAATTTATGATTTTGTTTTTGGCCTTGACTTTGGATTTGATTTTGTTTTTGGCCTTGACTTTGAATTTAATTTTGTTTTTTATTTTGATTTTGATTTTGGTTTTGGTTTTGATTTTGATTTTGGTTTTGATTTTGATTTTGGACTAGCTTCTTTACCCACATTCGTCCAAACAAATGCGAGAACCCTTGCTCATTTATCACTATATCCGGGCGCCGATACAGCGGCCCTAGCTCACTTGTCACTACACAGGGGCAGTGTAGCACGTCGCTATGAAGGGTTACGCTCACGCCCAAACGATTTTTCATAATTTGTCTAGAGTTCATGTTTTGCATCCGACTAAGATTTACGTTAGCTGTCGGCTACCTAATACAACCCTCCTCCTTTATCCAGGCTTGGGACCGGCAGTGGATAACATCCCCAAGCGGAGTTGCATTATATGCATATGATATGTACATAAAAATTTGGTGGATTGTTATCCACCCCCAACACCTAGACCATGCTAGGCGGCATTACAAGCCGCAACTCCCATGGTCAGGCATAAGCCTGCCAGCTTGGTAGGACGTCATTTCTATCATGCAGACTTACTGCCAAACATTCAATATAGGCTGCCCACATATGCCAATGCATGTAACATGTATATCTCTCCTCAATCTCATCATGCATTTTATGCACCATATTCATTTTATTTCAATAACGTGTTCTGGTAGTTTTATGAAGATATCCCCCCCCCCATATTCATTTTATTTCAATAACGTGTTCTGGTAGTTTTATGAAGATATCCTTTCCCCCCCCCCCCCCCTAATTTAGCCTCTTCCATTTATGACACTTAAGAATCTCATTATAAAACAAACCCATTGAGAGTATCCACACAAGAACAACTCTCCAAGAAAGAATGATAGTCAAGGCTAATATTGGCGAATGGCTTGCTAAGAGTTCAAGTGAGGGCCTAGAACAAGTTAGCACCAAAAGGCAATTTGGGACAATCTGGAAGCAAATCGGTCGACAAGTGGAAGGGGATCTGTCTACTGGCCGAAGCTTAAAATCCACATCTGTCGACAAATGAAAAGGCATCTGTCAACTACCAAAATCCTAGAACCCAATATGTTGACAGATTAAACCCCATCTGTCGACCGATCCTACTCAAATGCCCAATCTGTCGACATATGCCTTGTATCTGTCGACCGACAAAATGCTGAAGGCTATCGGTTGATAGCCCGACTCATTCTGTCAACAGACAGAAGCTTCAACCCAACTCCAACATAACCAACCCTCAGAAATACATGCAAATAACGACAAAAACTTGCAAAGAATTGGGGAAGAACAATTCTCTGACAAGATGATATGCACCGTTATCCAAAAATATTAGAAAAACAACACAAAACGCAACCAATCAGAAATAGAAACCCTTCTACCAAAGGGATTTGTCCAAGGTTTGGCCTTCAAAAACGACCATTCAAGATACCACAACCAAGAAAACAAATTAGTTATTATTCCCAAGAGGAAAACAAGAAAGAGACCGACTCTAAGAAAATCCCATATTCAAAGGAAATCACACCAAAAGAAACAAGAGGAAAGAACTTGCCTTTAAAAGACCTCTTGATGATTGAATTGAAACACAAAACCACCAAAGCCACTAGCCTCCAGTTCCAAGATCTTCAAATCTCAAGGGAAAGATTGAGAAAGAAAAAGAAGAAAGAGAAGAGCAAGAAGAAAAGAAGAAAGAGAGATGAGAAGAGAGAAAATGAGGGATTTCTCATTATTTCCATATATATATATATATTTTCTTATTTCCTTTTCCCTTTTTTATTCTCCTCCCTTTTGGCCATTTCCTACATTACCCCTTACCAAAGTTATAAACCCACACATACATACTCGGCAAATACAATCCAATTTAGCCCACTTTTTTGGACTTTTCAACTCATTTTACTTTGAATTTTCCACTACGCCAAATCTGCATCATTTGGCTTTTCAACCCTTAAAGTTTTGGCCACTTTTCACTTAGTCAATTGACTTATACATTTCCACTTATTTAACATTAAACAATTTAAACCCACTATGCCGAACTACAACACATACAATAAAATATCAAATTTAACCCGAACTTATTAACGAGTCACTATAGAATCTCTCTTTCAGGAACAACAGTGCATTATGCCCAATCAACAAAACCCTGCTACAACAAATAAAGACATGAAAGAGAGAGATGGACCTTAAGATAATTTATGAAAAGTTCAAGGGAAAGGTAGGGCCTATTCTTTAATAATGTTTGACAATGCATTAAACTGAGCCCCACAAGCTTTCTAGGTAATATAGGCAGATCCGACAATGTTTCTAATGATGTGCATCCACTTGCATTAATGGAAGAGATATTTGCCGAGAGATAGGGCAATGTTTTAAGCTTCTTACAATCCATCAATTCAAGACTTTTAAGCTAATAAAGACCTCTGATGCTTGCTGGCAAACTAATAATGTTGCTATCAAGGTATAAATCTCCCAACGAGAATAAGGAGCCTAGGGCATTTGGAAAAAATCCTTATGAGAGGATACAGATATGGAGATCTAGTATAGTCAATGACCATAAGCTTGATAAAGGAGGTAGCTCAAAACCCAATGGATCTTGACGTTCTTTTGGGCTTAGAAATGACTAGAACAATGAATTTCATAAGGTTGATGTTACTTCTCCCTTGCATCCCAAAAATGACACACTCAAGTTTCCTCAGGTATATAATCGAGGATGGTGATTGCTTAATAACAATAAAATTAGCATAAAGTTTCTGCAAGCTTTACAATTCTCCTACGTGCTCAGGCAACTTGCTAAGTTTTGAGCAGCCAAAAACAATCAAACTTGCAAGACATTTCAACCCACAAATGCCACTTGGAAGACTTGTAAGTTTTTTGCAATCCCGTAGACTAATAAGTTAAAGATTATTGAGATGTTCGACTGGTAATTCCTTCACACAAGTCCCACCCAAATCAAGCTTAATTAAGCATTCCGTAAGAGCTAAGACTTTAGAAACATTTTTGAATTTTGTGCAACAGAAAGAACAAGTTGTTTAAGGGATTTAAGCCAACAACCCGTAAGAAAAACCTTAAGATATTTGCAGCCCCTCAAATTTAAGAGCGTAAGCCTTTTGATAGCTTCAATGGATGGGTCAATCTCAACCAAGTCATACAACCTTTAAGAATCAATTCCTTAAGATTTGCTACCTGTGTAAAATTTAGGCTCTTGGTTATGCATAGTGAATAGTTGAGTTCAACGTATTTCAACTTGTCTAGACACTGTCATAGATTTCAATAGATAAAGTTTATCAGGATAAATAAGATTCCAGTAACGTGAACATAAATAATAAAAAAAAAAAAAGCAATAGAATTTATTTTACTCATACTATTCTTCCATTCCAAGGTTGTTTCAAACGGCTACCCAACATTTTTAGTATGATAAGGCTATCCGGTTGAAAATTTGATGGCAAGTATTTTGAAGGGTATCCGTCCCAATCAAGAAGGCGTAAATCGTTGGAGAGGTAGTCGAGACCATTAGTAATCTCGCCACATTCTTTCATATCACAACAAGAGTGAGATTTATATACCAATCAATGCCAAGTTGAAAACGGTTGGTGGAGTCTAAATTTTGACAACCTGTCTCTGATAACAAGTCACCTAAAATTGTAATGATTCAACTGGAGAGAAATTCTCATCATTTGCTCCAACCCATAGGGGCTTAGGGTAAATCATGGTATCCCAAATTTGTGGGGCATGGAACCGTGCATTCACCCTAGCTATAGGCTGTAGCCATGTAAATGAAGCAGCAGCGTCAATGAACTGAGGGATGGGAAAAGTAGATAACAAAAAAAGAGAGAAGGCCTGACAGAAAAGGTTCGTTCAGCAAATGTACCATACCTGGCCGTCAATACAGCTTTCCACCTTGCTTATAAGGTTGTAGTTAATTGAATTTTTGCCAAGTCAGCCATCAAATCCATATCCCTTGAAAGCGGAGTAAATTTACCTGCCAAATAATATTTATGGTCTGTGTCTTGTTCATTCCACTCCAGTGCATTCCACCATTCCTCCTCTCCTTTAAATACATCCAAATTTCTGCTGGAAACATCTCTACTAGAAAGTATATTGAGCTTTGGGCAATAGAAGATGACCATGCTCTCTAATCTTGCGGCGATGCACAACCCGTTGGAGATGTTGACCAGTTCTGGTAGCTCGAGAAGTGATAACTTTTTCAGGCTTGGGAGATATTCATCTGATGTTGAGTTGGAACATTCAGGACTCACTAGGCTACTGATTTTGGGGCAGTCTTCAACTATGAGCTCCTTCAAGTTTTTAAGATTATCAAGAATTTCTTTTGTAAAAATGGTAGTCAAACTGAGGCATGTATGCAAGGCCATGGACTTCAAACTAGACAAACACGTCTTACTAATTCGCCCTCTGCAAATGCTCTCCAATTTCTTCATGTAGTGAATACTTAAGTACTGCAATGAACTCAGCACACTTTCTTCTTCACACTCAGATTCAGATTCATCGCTATCATCTTCTTCCATATCTACTTGACAAATCTGTTCAGAATCAATGATGGTTTGCAGCTCATTACATTCAGCCAAGCAGCAAAACTTCAGGTTAGACATATTCCTAAGGCCAAGCTCAGATAGATTCTTAAGAACCCAATGACGTTCTAGTGCAACAGCACTGACGCGTTTCAATAACTCGGAAATTTGGGGCATTATACCTTCACCATTCATATACTTGAAGCCTTTTTCGAACTTCTCCAAATTATTGAATTCCACCTCAAGTTCATGTGGTATACGAGATAAGAAGCAATAATGTCCAACAATGAGTCTGAAGCATTCTAGTGCTGGATGTATCAATGTTGTCCCGTACCATCTGATGTGCATCAATGCTTCAACATTGGGCAAATACAATTTAAGAGTGTTTAGACATTCAAAGCTAGCTAGTTCACTTAAAATGCTTGTCACTTCAATATCCCACCAATTACCATCCGGATGCACATCAATGCTTAGTTCTTTAAATTGAGTTCGTTCTGAGTTCTGACAGGTACTTCATTGGAACTATTCTACTTACATCCTTACTTTTCCGTATAAGGTTTGCACGTGCATTTAAGGTAACCTTCAAGCTTCTCAATTGGTCAATCTTCCCAATTTCCTCTGGTAAATATGATAATGGAGTACCTTCAAGATCAAATAATTCAAGTTTCTCAAGTTCACCAATTTCAATTGGTAATTCCATTAATAGATCACAACCCCGCAGAAAGAACTCTTCTAGGTTAACCAATTTGGAAACAGACTTTGGCAAGCACTTTATGCTGGTACATGACAAATTCAGGACTTTGAGGGCAGGCATGCACAAAAAGAACGAGGAAGGAATTACCATCAGATCATAGTTTTGCTGCAAGGATAACTTTTCCAGAGAAGGACAATAAGGACATTCTGGCAACTCAGACAACTTGCTATTCATCTGGTTTCACTCCTTGTCAACCCACTCAACCATCTCTGGTGTCTTTGTTAGGAGATATTTCTACAAAAACAGGAAAATAAAAATTTCTTTTAAATTTATTATATGAGTGGCCTATGCAGCCGTCCTATATATCACTCTCAAGTAAAATAATAAAAACTTATATATAAAAGACATTTTGAAAAAAAAAAACTTTATATACCAAATAAGTATTCGCTTAAATAATAAAAATGATAAGTTTCCTAAGAATAGAAAACTATGGTCTCCACTGGTTCTGTCCCCTAACAAACAAGCAGTAAAAATAAGAAACTGAATCTTAAAGAAAGGGAAACGCAGCTTTTATCCTTAAACAAACAAAGTGAATGTTGTGCAAAATAATCTATTTAAATATGTTCCATTCTATTGGGAGCAAAAAATAATATTATACAAGTTTAAGTTTTGTGATGACATGATGACTCATAATTTAACAGGCAAAGATTTTGTTAGTCTAGTTACACAATGAAGTTTGACCAAGCACGCGTGAGAAGATATTGTTAAAAGTAAAAACAAAAATATAAAAAATAAAGATACCCCTCACTGGACAAAACTAGGCTCTTAGATGATAAGATAATTAACACATTCAACCCACAAATGCCACTTAGAAGACTTGTAAATTCCTTCAGGTGTATAATAGCAGTAAAACCAGCAAAAAGTTTTGAGCAGCCAGAAACAATCAAACTTGCAAGACGTTTCAACCCACAAATGCAACTTGGAAGATTTGTAAATTCTTTGAAATCTAGCAGACTAATAAATTGAAGATTGCTGAGATGTTCAATTGGCAGTTCCTCTACACAAGTCCCACCCAAATCAAGCTCAATTAAGCATTCTGTAATCGCTAAGACTTTAGAAACAGTTTTGAGTTTTGAGTAACCGGAAAGAACAAGTTATTTAAGGGATTTAAGCCAACAGCCTGTGGGAAGAACCTAAAGATATTTGCGGGCCCTGAACTTTAAGAGTGTAAGCCTTTTGAGGGCTTTAATGGATGGGTCGATCTCAGTCAAGTTAGTACAATCTTCAAGATTCAATTCCTCAAGATTTGCTACTTGTGTAAAATCTAGGCTCTTGGTTATGCATGGTGAATATATGAGGTCAACGTATTTCAAATTGTCTAGGATCTTGCATAGATACCAATGGACAATGTTTATCAAGATAAATAGGATTTCAGTAACGCGAACATATATAGTAAAAAAAAAAAAGCAATAGGATTTATTTTACTCATACCATTCTTCCATCACACTGTCGTTTCAGGCAGCTACTGTGCGCTTGAAAATTTGGTGGCAAGTATTTTGAAGGGTATTTGTGCCAATCATCCAGTCCGTCATAGCTTAATTTGAGCACTTTCTGAATATCTGGATTAGGTTCTTGTCTCAATCTATGGATTGCACTCTGCCATTCTTTTACCCCTCTGCCAATTAGAAAACAGCCCAAAACTCTAAGAGCCAGCGGAACTCCTTGGGCGTAATCAACTACACTTTTTATGAGATGCTCAAAACCTGGCGTTGGCTTGTTGTTCCAGAATGCTTTACAACAAAATAGCTTAGAAGCTTCCTCATCATTTAGTCCCTCAACGTTGTAGACACGACTTTCTGGACCATATCTGGCAAGTAAATGACTGTTTCTGGTCGTTATTATAATTCTACTTCCACGACCAAACCAATCAAGTGTACCAACAAGGTCATCCAGCTGATTTGAATTGTCTATATCATCCAAGACTAAAAGAACCCTCTTATTCTGTATCGCGTTCCTTATTGCCCCAAGCAAATCAATATTTCTTATTTTTATATCACTGTCTGAGACCGAGCAGATATCAAAAAAAAGAGATTTTTGCAATAACTCCAAACCATGTTTCTCAGAAGTTTTTCTGACATTTGCAAGGTAGCAGCTAACATCAAACCGAGAACGAATTCGGTGATAAACAGCCTCGGCTATAGTAGTCTTTCCTATACCACCCATTCCACATATCCCTACTATACGTGGATCATCCAAATCCAGCCCCAATTCTAATAGTGATATCACTTCTGCTGTACGAGGATGCAGTCCAACAACATCTTCAACAACGCTTGAATGATTATCTCCCAATCTATTTAGAATATGAATGGCAATGTTTCGGACAAGTTTTGCTTCAGTCCTGCCCATTAGATGAGTTTAAGATCTCAAAGACAGATCATAATTAAGATATTCTCAATCATAATATAATGCCAGTAATCACAAAATATATAATTATATTTTCATCAAATTTTAGACGGAGGCATGGTAGATAGGTAACCCATAAACATATTGATTGAGAAAATATGTACCTAGACATAATCCAATTCTTTTGGTTCAATTTATTTTTATTTTTAGTGTTCTTTGTTTGACGTGAGATAATTGCAGCGGAAGTAACACATTATAATGAATTAATATTGAATATTAATATCCATGAAAATTCCAACTACCAGCAATTACCAAAGAACTGTCAGATTAAAAATGCTAAATCAGAAAGGACTCCTCTGTTGGGGGAATGGAGGCAAAACATTGAAGCCTCAATAACCACCACATGATATTTAGATTCCATCTAGATCTAATAGGGGCCAAATGCAAAAGATCCATTTATAATTGAATTTCACTTGGATATTATCAAATTCAATATGGTATTAAGCTAAATTCATTAAATAATATAACTATTTTGGATTAAAATTTAACTATTTTAACAAGAAATTAATTAAACACGATGACATATTCTCCTTTTTCTAATTTTCTTGCTATACGCGACGACATGTGTTACGATTCTACTTATTTATATTATCATATGAGTATAATATATAAAATATTATATATACAAGCACAGAGTTAATTAATATTTGAAAAAAGATTTGACTTGTTGAGAGGTGGTGTTTACCCGTGCGTTTCCGAATCCCACCCAGAAATGTTGGCTACTTCCATCAGAGCATTCCTCTATCTCTGCACCTTCTCTTCACTGGAATATTGTTCGTGTTTGGCGAATACTTCTCCAACGCTCCCTCTTTGTTTTCGTAAATCCGAGGGATCTACTTTGTAGAACACCGGCAAAACGGTGAGCGCCCTCGTCTTCTGGCACTCGATGATGTGAACGAGTTCCTCCAAGCACCGCGTTGAAGAAACGTAGTTCTTGGAGAAAACAACCACGGCAAATCTCGACTCTTCGATGGCTTTCAGGAGCGTCGGAGAAATCGATTCACCTCTCTCGAGCCTCTGGTCATCCTTGAACGTGAAAATGACCTTCTCATGCAGAGCCGAATAGAGATGGTCAACAATACCGTTTCGGGTGTCTTCGCCTCTGAAGCTCAAGAAGACATCGTATTTCCATGAACTAGACCTAGAAGGGAGAGAAGCTCCGTCCTGCAATTGGGTGTTGGTGGAAGCCATTGTTCTCCGTTGCGGGTCTTGATATTATAGGAAGCTATAGTGGTAGAGCTTTAATGGCGGACGGAGAAATCCAAAGTCGAGACAGGATATTGAGGAGAGGAACTGCAGAGAGCAGAGAGCAGAGAGCAGAGAGCAGAGAACAGGGAGGAAGTGAAGAAGAAAGGGTACGTGAATTGAAGAACACGCGGCTACAGAAACGAGGGAGATGATGCGCGCGTATATATTGAGATGATGGATTAAACCCTAAAGTCTAAAAATAAATAATATAGAAAAATTAAAATAATATAATATTAAAAAATATATATCTATAAATTACACATAGTAATTTTATATTTTAATAACGTTACATAATAATATCATTATTAATTTTATTAAATATCTATTTTTTAATATACATAATTAAGTTATTATTTAATCATTAATCTTTAATTCGATTGTGCAACCGAGTCTTGATAAGTTTCATGACAGATTGTTATTCAATCATTGATTTTCAATTCAATTATGTAGTCGAATCTTGACAAACTTAATGATAGAAAATATATTTTCTATTATAGTTTCAAATATATAATTGATAAATTTGTAACAAAAAATAAAAAAATTAATTCCTTTAATTAAAATATAGTTAAAGAAATGGTCATGGGATATTAATATACGTAAAAGAAAAGTGGGTCAAATTTTCATATATCTTATTTTTTATTTTTGACCAATACTGAAAAAAGCACTGGCAGTCGTCAGCAACCACCATGACTGGTGGTTTTCGACGATCAAAGGCAACTACTCGACACCTTTATTCCCATCGACCAACATACTCAAAAATCAATAAAATCTAACGGCCAAATTTTGTAAATCTAAGCTTAAACTTCTGGCCAAACTCAATGCGCATAAATACACTGGGAATTGCCACTAGTCACCGTGATAGGTGATTTTTGGCAATAAGAGACAATCACTCGATACCCTTATCTTCATTGACTAATATATTTAAAATTTAATTTTTTTAAAAAATTTAGGGTGGGCATTTAGAAAAAAAAAATAAAAAATACTAAATTATTATATATAATAATTTTTTTTTAAAAATTCTCCCCACCCTTGGCTTCGCCACTGTCCGTCCCTCCCTCTTTCACTATCTCTCCCACATACACTCTCTTTCAAATCCATCACCAAAGCACTCTCTCTTTCCCTTCCTCCCTCTTTCACTATCTCTCCTACACACATTCTCTCAAACCCACCACCACCGCGAGCACCATCTGTTGCCGGCCCCCCTTTACCTACCATCGTCGTCGCTCCCCACCTTTGTTCACACCGTCTGCCGTCGTCTCTCCCTCTGTCGCTCGCATCGCCTCACCCCCACCATCGTTGCCCCCCCACACCGTCGCTCGGACCACCATCACCCCCCGCCAATCGCTCGCACCGTCTAGCTCCCACCCGTTGTCACTCTTCCATCTGCCGTGAGCAACCGTGGCCCTCCAACCTCCCGTCGTCCAGTCCTCTACCTCCAACCTTCGAGTCACTCTCTCCCTGGCGAATGCGTGACTACGACGAGATCATGGTGCCTCCACCTCCAGCCATCCAGTCCCCCACCTCCAGCTCGTTCTCTCTCTCTCTCTCCCCCACGCGAGTGCCTAATCGACAGCCAAAGATGGAGGCACCATGCTGTAGTCACCTCCGTTCATGTTGTGTATTGTATTTGAAAATTAAAATTTATGTAAATTTTGTTATTTTATTTAATTAAATTATGAGATATTTCAATTTGAGTAAAATTGAGTTTTACTATTTAGTCTTAAAATATTAAAAGATGGTGAAATTATATTGCCTCAATTTTGAATGTCCCAACATTCAATTAGAGAAAATAGCAAAATATCCCATAATTCAAAACTCAAATATCACTAAAATTGAAAATTTCCTATAATTCTTAATTAATTAGATAAAATAACAAAATTTATATAAATTCTAACTTTTTCAAATACAATACACAACATGAAATTAATTACATTATATAAATTATAATTTTTTAAGTACATGAATTCTATTATACAAAATTAATCACATTACAAATTCGGGTGATGCTCGATGAATGATTGTCGCTGAGCAAAGATTTCGATGATTAGAGGCTACCATTAGAAACATTGAGTGAATAAGATTAACACACGTAAAAATAAACTAGATTTAACGGTTAAATTGTTTTAGATCTGATTTTTAACTTTTGACCCCCAATTGAAAAATGCATTGGGCAGTCGCCAAGGGATAGTTGGCCGTCAGTTAGGCACTCATTCCGGAGAGAGAGAGAGAGAGAGAGAGAGAGAGAGAGAGAGAGAGAGAATGAGCTGGAGGTAGGGGATCAGATGGTCGAAGACAGAGCTGTTAGTTCTATGTAATGGCAAATATAGAGGGGGGTGAATTGGGATTTGGGTGATTTTAGAAAAACTTGAAGAATTTAGCTAAGCAGGAAACCAGGTTTCGAAACTTGAAGGAGTATGTTTCGAAACTGATTTCTCTGTTAAGTATGTTTCGAAACACAGGTGAGTATGTTTCGAAATCTTACTTACTGGAAGATATGTTTCGAAACCTTGTTCTCTGTTTTGCTTATTTTGAAACTTCTTTTACTTTTGAAAAACGATTCTTTTGACTACATAGATAACATCAATAAATCAGTAAAATGATCAAGACACAAGCACACGAGATTTACAGTGGTTCGGCACCCGCTTACTCCACTACCTTCAAGCTTACCCACTTGAAGGATTTTCAACCACAATCACTTTTCACTTAGTGATCAGCACACCAAGGGTTTTACCACGGTTCACCCTAAAACCTTACAAGGTGAGTTTTTATGGCTTAACTCAAACCTTTACCACAATGAGCTTTTTCGGGATAAACTCAAACCTTACAACTTATGAGTTTTAGGCTCAACTCAAACCTTTACAACTTTAAATGAGATAAGTAAAGTTTACCTCTTACAGCTCAATGGATTTGCGTAATGAAAATGACTTACCAAAACACAGCTATACAAATCTTTTTGGTTTGAAGGTTGGAGAGCATAAATGAAAGAATGCTTTAGCGTGCTTATCCTTTTTCACTTCACACAACACACTTTGAAGATGGATACAAAGGATCTTCGTTGAAACCCTTCTCAACTGTTTTCGTTCACATGTGCTTGTGAGTGTAACTTGTGTCTCTTTTGAGTATAGATAGATAAGTGCTGGCTCTTTCTTGTCTTTAGTGTTCTCCCTTTGCATCTTTGAAGACCTGCTATATATATGTTGAAAAACAAAGTTCTGACTTAAAAATAGCCGTTAGAGACAAGTTCAGGAAAATAGGTTTCGAAACATACATACTGTGTTTCGAAACATCATAGAACTAGATCAAGGTTTCGAAACATGAATCTTAGGTTTTGAAACATCACAGCTTCCAGTTGGACAAAGCACTTAAAGACATAGACAAGTGGGAGACAAGATTCTAAAGGAATCTCATGTTCATTAGAATATAAAATAGGTCTCCACTCAACCATTTAATAAATCAATTTGCAGGGCATGGAGAAATCATTTTAAAATGAATTTAAAGCCTTTTTGTTTAAATAAATATTCAGCTCCCATGCTGCCTTGTTTTGAAAATATTCTACTGACATATAGTCAGAAGTTTCGAAACATAGATGAGAGGTTTCGAAACATGCTTTAAAAACTTCTTTCAAAATATTAAGCAACTTATAAACGATTGATTGTTCTGCAGGCAGAGACTTAGGTTTCGAAACATGATAGGGTAGGTTTCGAAACATGTTTCTTAAAATCAGTATAGGTTTCGAAATATGATATGCAGATTTAGCAAACAATGAAACCTATAAGAGCAGTGTTTCGAAACATGGACACTTGATTTCGAAACATCATACAAGCATTTGGATTCTTTCAAACATACAAGCTTTACAGCCTAAAAACTCTTTATGTATTGTTTCGAAATATGACAACCTATTTCGAAATATGATTTTATTCAAAGACAAATTTCACAACAAACACTTTTTCTCATATACCAAAAAATATGATACAACAAGAGCACCATGATACCTCTACCTCTGGCTGCCGGTCAGGCACTCGCATGGGGGACTGGATGGCTGAAGGTTGGGGGGCCACAGATGCTTGCAGCAGAGGGAGGGGTGACAACGAGTGAGGGCAATGGTGGTCCTAGCAACGGGAAATGGGGCGATGGTGGTCTGTGGTCGATGGTGGGGGTGAGGCAGTGAAAGCGACAAAGGGAGGGACAACGAAGGACGATACTCGCGGCGATGGTGGGTTTGAGAAAGAGTGTTGTGAGAGAGATAATGAAAGAGGGAGAGAGAGAGAAAGAGCTTTGGTGATGGGTTTGAGAGAGAGTGTGTGGGAAAGATAATGAAAGAGGGAGAGAGTTTAAATGGGCGAGATTCAAAAAGCAAAAAAGATGAAAAATTAAATAAAAAACAAATTTAAAAAATTCAATAAAGGTTTCTCTAAATCTTTCTAGACAAATAGCTTAATCCAAAAATTATTACTCTCAGAGAATTGGTTGAATGGTAAAAGGACAAGCAATATGTTGATGTAGTTTGATGGATCATGAGTTTGATTCTTCCCTTACATAAGAGCTAAAAATTCAACTTATAATTTATTTCTCCTTACAAAATCGAAGATGTGAACATAAAGAACCGTATAACCACGATCATCCAAGAGAATAAAATTATTGCATTACAACCCGCGAAGCCCCTAACTTTGGCCAAGTCACTTGGGGGGGGGCCTCAAATTTGAGCATGGATTAGACAACGTTAATAACAATGCTTGCAGTTCCAATACGATTGGGTTGTGTGCAATGTGCGCCGTGAACTATAGAAATTTCCCAAAAATTTCAATCAAAATATTTGAACTAATTATAATAAGCTTATAGATATACATGTAAATAAATAAACTTATGAATTACAATCATATTCTTTTTATCAAATAGACTTATTGTTAATAGATTAAAAATATTACTTATTATATATTTATTATATTAATTTTTGTGCAATTTTAAAAAAATATATAATTAAATATATCACTATCAATAGATTAAATTTAACTGATGTTGAATTTTTTAAATTTAAAAACTCACTTCATCAAGCCTACTTTTTTATTTAAATCGTAATAAATTTAGAATATAAAATACGTAATAAATTTAGAATATAAAATAGATATATATTTTTTAATTCAACCAATATTTTTAAAATATATACAATTACTCTATATGAACAAGAAGAGAAAATTACACTCGTTCAATAGTTTAGAGTAATTGTTAAAAAAAAAAAAATAGTATTTAAAAAAAATATAAAAGAGTACTTAAAGTTTAATAGTTTAATGTTGTTAATTAACTATTATTAAATTTTATAAAAAATTAAAATATCCTTATGCCGAAATTTATTTTCCTCTTTTCTTGTCATTTCTCTCTCTTATATATCTCATATATTGTGTTCTCATTTATCTACTGTCAATGAACAATGATAACGACTAGAATCAACAATGAACAATGATAACAACTAGAATCAAGAGAGAAACAACAATGACCACAAATATCGACGACAATGAAATCTGTTCATAACGATAGTAGCGACAATGAAAGTAAAGGCATCTTTTTTTTTTTCTCTCTCTTTGACTTTTTCTTTTTTTTCCCTCTCTCTCTTTCACTTTTTTTTAACCTAAGACATGAGTTCAGATAAAAGGTTTCATTATCTGATTTCTTCAATTTTTTTCATTTTTTTTCTTATTTCTCATTTTCTTCTTCAAATTCAAAGTACATTACAGATAATCAATTCTAATTATTGTTGTAAAACTACCTAAACTACATTAGAAATAAAAATTGAATTTATAATATTTAAAGACTTATAAATAATATTTTGAAATTCTTCTGCTACTAAGATATCATGGCTAACAATATTCTTTTTATTACAGTTAATAATATTTTTAATCAAAGAAAATACTCAATAACTGGGAAAAGCGTATAAATTTGAAGACAAGAGACGAAAGTTGCAATATGAATGTAGTAAGCTACCCCCTTGAAAAGGAATAGAATTATTGCATTACAAACTGGAAAGCCATGAACTTTAGCTTTCTATCAATACTTTTATGTAAGGTTTGTTAAATAAGATAAAAATTAAAAAAATAAATATAAAATATATTTTAGACTTTTATTATTTTTAATGTGTTTGGTAAATTTATCTGGTAATTCTTAAAAAAAAAATCACGTAACTTTTTATCTATTATTTTTCAAATATACTTATCTCTCTTTTCTCATCTCTAGATATATATATCTTAAACCTTATAGATAAGAAAAATTAAAGCAAATGTCTTTTAGTACATTTTAAAAAATTTAACAAATAATTTGATAAAAATCTTAAAATATTTTTAATCTTATTTTAATAATTTTATATTTTAATTTAAAAAAATATTTTAACCTTATTTTAATATAATCATTTTATCATAATTAGTATTTATTTTTATTCACTGCACATAATGTGATATTCGCTATAAATTTCCTTAAAATGACTGACGTAGCAATCACTGGGTCAGCAATTGGGGGATTTTTACTTTTTACCATCAAGGGTCTGTTTAATTGGCCATCTTTTCTATGAAAAATGGTCATTTTTACCCAAATTATAACTTTTGAGGTGTTTGATTGGTCAAATTTTTCTTGAAAAATATTTTTTCACTTGTGGTCACGTGATGTTATTTTTCCATTTTTGCTGGATTTGGTTTTCTCATGGGGTAGATGCAATTTTTCATAGAAATAGAAAAATCCAGGCCTTCCCCTTCCATCATCGCCTATCAGCGGAGAAGAGAAGAATCGGCCAAATCCAGATTCGACGATTGTAGCGGCTGTCGGTGAGCAGAGAGTAGTGGCCATCGGTGACTTGTAGAACATAGGCAACGACGAAGGCATGGGTGGTGACTGGAGAAGACGTATGTGATGGCCATGGCAATGGCGGCGATGATCACTACAAGAATTTTGGATTTTAGCCACGAATATTTTCGTCGCTTAAGCTCAAGAATCCGTCGCTAAATCAGTTTAACGATGGATCAGCCACAGAAGACATCCATCGTTGAAGTGCTCGTTGCTAAATTTTAGTAGTAATGGATCTGTTGCTAATTTAGCGACGGATCAGCGATTGAAAAGTTTTCATTGCTAAATATAATTTTTTTAAAATTTAGTGACAAAAATTTCTATTGCAATTCTGTCTTCAATTCAGTCATCCCATATGGCGACCAAATTAAACAGCAACGGAAATTTTTGTCACTAAAAAATAAAATATATAAATAAAAAAATATAAAATTTATTTTAGCGATGGAAATTTATGTCACTAAAATAAATTCTTAATTTATTTATTTATATTTTTTTATACTTTAGCGATGGAATTTTTCGTCGCTATTTTTAGCAACGGAATTTTCTGTTGCTATTTTTAGGAAAGAAAAATTTTCGTCACTAAAGTATAAATAAATAAAATTAAGAATTTATTTTAGCGACTAACAATTTTGTTGCAAAAAAAGTAAAAAAATATATAAAATAAAATAAATTTGTGACGAAAAAATTTCTCTAAATATATCAAAAAATAAAAAAAAATTATAGCGACCGAATTGAGTCGCTAATTCTGCTATTAAAATAAATATATTTTTATTTTTTATTATAATTAATTATTAAATTAATCTAAATAATCTAAAATAATTTTAATTTTAAAATGAATTAAAATGAGAATTATTATAGAAATTATAAAATTTATATGTATAAAATAAAAATTAATATTCAAACAAAATATTAATAAAAATTAAAACATTATCTTGACTGTTACATCAAAATAGCTGCGAAACATATATACAAACACATAGAATACACCTGTAAGTTGGTCGAATACATATATACACACACAATATATATATATACCTTTGAGGCAGTGGAGGCGAATCTCGCAGCGGTGAAGGCGAAGGCAGATTTGGTAGTGGGTGAGGCGAAGGCGAAGGCGGAGCTCGATCGAGCTGGAGACGGCGGCGGCGGAGAATGGAGAAGGAAGCAGCAACAACGATAGGAGACGGAAGCAGTTACGACAATAAGAGGTGGAGGCGGCAATGACTAGAGGCGAAGGCAACGATGGATGGGTCGACGACGGGAGTAGTTCACAGATATATATTATATATATATATATATAAAAAGAGAGACAGAGAGAGAGAAATGGGGGTCAATTAGGGTTAAAAATTTGAGTTTTTTTTATTACTTTAGCGATGAAATATTGTTCCGTCGCTAATTTGCGTCGCTGATCCGTCAATAATTTTACGAAATTTTTTTCCCTTACTCCATTGCAATTCCATTGCTATTCCGTAGCTAAATAGCTATATAAATTTTTGTCGCTAAAACCCGAATTTCTTGTAGTGGCAGGGATAGGAACTGGAGATGCTGGTGGGGGGAGGCCTGTGAAACGTCCCTCGAAATATGTGATGCTACAGTAGATGAGGTAGAAGCAGCAGTGGACCCAGAAGAGCTAGGTCTAAAACCACTACATCCTGCACGATAACGTCCTCTAACACCTATCATACCTATAATGAAATAAATTAATTAGAAATATCAATATCATTATGTAACGGCCCGCCTCCCGAAGCCCTCGCTAGCATAAAGGATCCGTGAGAGGGTCATTAGTAGGATGATATAAAAGCAACTTAATCCACACCACCATCATTTGCCACAGAGAAAATACATAAAACATTATATTGGTAACGTTAAACATACACATACAAACCGGAACCAAAGATACATCTCCTATATACAAAACATCAAGTCATAGCCATCAAAAACATATATGCAACTCCGGCTCGAGAGTCTAGCTAACACTAGCAGTACACCACAAAACATCCCAGGACCTCCCTTCTGGTGAGCTCTGTACACATCTATGGACACAAAAATCAGCCTTTGTTAGACTCGCCATCTGCCTTGCCTTTGTCCTTACCTGGAATGATGCAAAGGAAATGAATGAGCCACAAGGCTCAGCAAGTATAACAATGAGTAAAGGAAACAGGATACAAGAATAAAGAAATATCAATAACCCAACACTGGCAACTCAATAATACAAGAACATAAGCTAAGGAATTATGCTCATGCTATGCATACCATGCAACCCAAAACATAAGCGGTACTATGCAACCTCGTATAACAACCACAGCCACAACTGACACTTGGGGACAGAAAGCTCACTCCTAGGGTGATGCTCATGAGTACATACACCCTTAAGGACAATCCGCTCCCACCCAATGACTTGGTCCACCACCACCATCACATGCACAAGACCATATGGTAATAACAAGTCATGCCCACAAATGGGTTCAATGCCATGGCGATGAATGCATAACCTTCCCTCAAAACATTTAGAGTCGTATTGGAACCAAGAGGATAAAACTCAAACATAACCCAAATGGATTGAATTCTATTCCAAATCGAATCCTATCGAGTTAGGTTTATAATGCTTCAAACGGTTCACAAATCCAATATTTTTACAAAAAGTTATGCTCGAAATAATGAAACATGCGCATGCTGAAAATGGGAAAAACGGTCGACCGTTGGGAAGTGAATGGTCGATCGACAGTAGCTTTAACACCCAACTGTTGACCGTTTAAGGTAACGGTCGACCGACAGAACCCTCTGCACCCAGCTGTCGATCGATTGAGGACAAACGATCGACCGGGATCAAGGAAAAAACCCCCGAACATACCCGAATGCGACAAAAACAGGGGAAAAACACCCACCAACCATCCCTTAACCCAAAAGCATCATTCCTCTTAGGATTGTAGGGTGAAACTAACCCTACTTTGAAGCCCAAAGAAGACCAACAAGATTAAGCTAATCACAAGAGAGATTTACAAAGGTTTCTACATAACCCTCCAACACAACCCTACTTTAGAAAAATAGGGAATGTTCATGCTTAAGTCGTCAATCACTAAGCTCAAACTTACAAGAGAGACAAGCGGAACTAGAACTTGCCTTGAAGAGCCCTTCTTGATAATCCTTCTTGAGCCACAAGCCTTCAAAATCCTTTTACTTCACACTTCCTCCAACAAAACTAGCAAGAAGGGAGAAAAAGAGAGAAGAACCCTTAGCCTCCCAACCCCTTTTTCACACCATTAATCAAAGAAAAATGAGGAAGAAGAAACCCTTACCTTCCTTCTTGCTTCCTCTCCCGAACGGTCCCTTCTCTTCTTTCCTTTACATGCAAAAAGAAACCCTTTTCTCTTATATATATATACATCCTTCTTCACACAATTACTTAAATGCCCTTAGTGCACAAAACACAAAAAATGAGAATCCCATATGTACAAATACTACCTTAAACATTAGACCAACATTATAAAATATTTTCTCACTACCTTAAACCATTGTGGGTCCCACTTCCATTCAGGTCAAAACTTTGACTTTTTCACATTTCCTTTGTACATCACCTAGAAAGACCACATAAAATTAGTACCAGGATTTATCATATTCCAATATATACATATACATCTCCCGGACCCACCAACGGGTCGTTACAGATTCTCCCCCCCTTAAAAGAATTTGGTCCCCCAAATTCATACCTAGTTACTCAAACAATTGAGGAAAAGATTGCTTCATGTCGTCTTCAAGCTCCCAAGTGGCTTCTTCGAGGCCATGTCGTTGCCATTGCACTTTCACATAAGGAATGGATCGATTCCATAACACTTTTTCCTTCCGGTCCAAGATTCCTATAGGAACTTCTTCATAGGTCCCATCTTCCTGAATTTCGAGGGTATGATAGTCGATAATGTGCTGAGGGTCTGGCACATATTTACGCAACATCGATACATGGAAGACATCATGGACACTCATTAACTATGGTGGCAAGGCCAAACAGTAAGCTAAAGACCCAAAATCTCGAAAGGTCCAACGTAGCGTGGGCTGAGCTTCCCTGAGACTCCAAACCAGCGCACACCTTTCGTGGGCATAACCCTCATCCAAACATGATCTCCAATAGAAAATTCCAAGTCACGGCACCGCCTGTCTACATAGCTCTTCTGACGATCCTATGCAACTTTCATACGGGCTCTATTGAGTCGAATTTTATCAGTGGTCTGCTCAATTACCTTAGGTCCTAGCAAAGCTCTGTCTCTAGCCTCTTCCCAACAAACAGGTGATCTGCATGGCCTGCCATATAACGCCTCATAGGGCGGCATCCCAATGCTAGAGTGGAAGCTATTGTTATACGCAAATTCTACTAATGGCAAGTGGTCATCCCAATTCCCAGGGAAGTCGAGCATAGAAGCTCTCAACATATCTCAACATAGCGAGTCTTATGGGCTTCTGTCAATATCTCCTGTCTTATCTCTTCGTCCTTTGGAACACAGATTCTCCCTTGATACAGTAATAACTCGTCATCCCTTTGACTATATCCCAAGATTCTAAATCTCTCCCTGTCCACTAAAATTGAGGCCAACTTCTCATCGGTAGGTTGAGCTACTCGAATACGCTCGATCCAATCTAGTCGCACCTGCATATAACCACAAAACATAATAGGTCTTACCTTAGGAGAGGAGATAGTCAAGTTGCTCAGTTGCTCCAATAATCTCCATTCTTGTACCTTCATAGCAGCAATAGAGACTCCTCGCCGACTCAAGGCATCAGCAACCACATTGACTTTCCCCGGATGATACAAGATATCACAGTCATAATCCTTAAACAACTCAATCCACTGATGTTGTCTCATATTCAACTCTTTTTGGGAGAAAAGGTATTTCAAACTTTTGTGATCAGTGTACACCTCCACCTTTTCGCCATATAAGTAATGTCTCCAAGTTTTCAATGCAAATACTACAGCGGCTAACTCCAAATCATGCGTCGGATAGTTCAATTCATGTTTCTTTAATTGTCGGGAAGTGTAGGCAACTACTCGTCCTTCCTAAATCAAAACACTTCCTAGTCCTGAATATAAAGCGTCACTATACACACTAAATTTCTCCCCACTCTTTGGAATAGCTAATACCGGGGTGGTAGTCAGTCGTTGCTTCAATTCCTGGAAACACTACTCACAAGCTTCATTCCAGACAAATGCCACCCCCTTATGGGTTAATTTCATCAACGGAGATGACAATCGAGAAAACCCTTCAATGAATCGTCTATAATAGCCAACCAAACCCAAGAAACTATGGATCCCCGTCACTGTCATGGGTCTAGGCTAATCCACCACTGCTCTAATCTTTTCTGGATCCATAGAAATGCCATCTCCTGAAATTACATATCCTAAGAATCCCACCTGTGACTGCCAGAAATCACATTTGTTGAGCTTGGCATATAACTGCTCCTCTCTAAGTCGTTGTAAAACTGCTCTAAGATGCTCCTCATGTGCCTCCATACTCGGGGAATAAACCAAAATATCATCTATGAAAACAATCACAAAATTGTCCAGGTACTCTCTAAACACTCTATGCATGAGGTCCATAAAGATGGCAGGAGCATTAGTTAGCCCGAATGGCATCACCACAAACTCGTAATGTCCATAGCGGGTCCTGAAAGCAGTCTTCTGTACATCCTCCTCTCTAACACGTACCTGATGATACCTAAACCTCAAGTCAATCTTAGAAAATACAGATGCTTCTTGGAGTTGATCTAGCAAATCATCCACCCGCGGCAATGGGTACTTGTTCTTCACGGTCACTTGGTTAAGTTGACGATAATCAATACATAGCCGCATGAACCCATCCTTCTTCCTCACAAATAAGACCAGAGCACCCCATGGTGATACACTAGGATGGATAAACCCTTTATCAATTAACTCTTGTAACTGAACCTTTAACTCCTTTAACTCATTCGAAGCCATCCTATAAGGAGCTTTCGAAATAGGTTGAGTGCCCGGCACTAGTTCAATAGAAAATTCCACTCCTTGCTGAGGTGGTAATCCTGACAGCTCATCTGGGAACACATCAGGAAATTCACACACTATTGGAATCTCAGATAATTATACCTTATTACCCGGTGCTGGTAGTCACAAAGGCTAGGTACGCCTCACATCCTTGACGCACCAATCTCTCAGCCTTCAGTAATGATATCATCGGGGTAGAGCTCATTGGTTTCACACCCTTATACCAAACAACGGGCTGTTGAGGTAGCTCAAAACAGATTACCTTCATTTGATAGTCAACCTTAGCGTAATGACGTGATAACCAATCCATGCCAAGGATGAGGTCGAAATCTCAGATATCAAGGGCCACTAGATCAGCCAACATATCCCTGTCATGCACCTTGATCTCACAATCCCGGTAGATATCACTACCAACTAACACTACACCCCCAGGTGTGGTCACAATCAGATAATACGGCAAGGCAATCCTAGGTATAGGAATATGGCATACAGCCCACGATGTAACAAAGGAATGAGAAGAACCTGTGTTAAAAAGGACACGCACATCATGGCCAAACAAAGTAAGTATACCTTGAATCGTCTCATGACTCTTCTCCACATCAGCAGTCGTAAGGGTGAATACCCGACCCTATACATGGGGTTGATCTGCGGCAACTGACCTCTGAGTGGATGATGATACTGTCTGTGGAGCTGCACCCTACATCCCGACCCCTATGGGTCACTGGGTAGGTCTCTAGTCTGGACTTCTAGACCTCTGATCTCTGAACTGTGGCAATTGCGTACAAGTATTGGCTCGGTGCCCTTTCCTACCACACTTGTAACATACAATATCTAGAGTAGCCACTAATCACTGTCACTAAGGACAATCCCTCTGTTTATGCCCCATCTGACCACACGAGTAACATGTTCCCGAAGTTCCACGACATGGTCCCTGGTGCTGCCTCCCACACATGCTGCATACTGTAGGTCTCGCCGAAGACTGAGGTGAACTAGATTCCCACCTCCTCTTCTTACCACCACCACGTCCCTGCGACGAGCTCGCTTCTTTCTGACTGTTCTTAACTCATTCCGAGTCTGCTCAATACCATAAGCCCTCTGTACTGCAATAGAATAATCAGTGATCCGTGCACCTGCTAACGCATGTCGAATCCCTAAGCACAGGCCCCTCTGGAACTTGGTCGCTTTCTTGGCCTTGGTGGACACCAAGTCTGGGGCAAATCGAGCTAAGGATACGAACTCAGACTCATACTGTGCCACAGTTTTAGCCCCTTGTGATAGCTCTATGAACTCATAAATCTTTTGCTCCCTCACCCAATCAGGAAAGAAGTGTTCATTAAAAGCTTCATGGAATTCGGTCCATGTGGGTTCCCTGCCTCTGTACCGCTGTCTCACTGTCTCCTACCATCATTCTGCATCACCTCTCAGCAAGAAGGAGGCCAATCACACCCTCTGAGTGTCATCACAACCCATCGAACGCAATTGCTTCTACACAGACAACATCCATGCCCCCATAGAACTCAGGGGGTCGGAACGCCATGAAGTCCTTAAGCAACTGCACGCCTGCACCACTCCCCACCCCCTGCACTATAGGATTAGAGGTCTGACTTACCTCTTACCTAATCGGACCCCCTGGAACGTCCTGAGCTACTGGATCTTGCCCTGCACGGTCAGCAGCAAGCATCTCCACAACCCTCTACATCCCTGCTAAAGCTCCCTGCAGCTCTACCATCTCCTGGTGTCAATCTCCACCCGGCTCCCCTAGAGATTCAGAGGTGACAGAAGGTACAGGTGCAGATCGTCCACGACCACGACTCCGTATCGGTGGCCTTCCTCTTTGCGCGCTCATGATCTTGCACAATCAACATACTCAGAACTTAAGTCCACATTTAAGCCATTTACTCACTCAAAAGGCATAACTTTATTCAAACTTTCAAATCGTAGGACACAATCTTAACTCTACCCCCTAGACTCTTATGTGTACAGAGTCTCACCCTAGACCCAACCCTTTGCCCTTATACCAAACTGTAATGGCCCGCCTCCCGGAGCCCTCGCTAGCATAAAAGATCCATGAGAGGGTCATTAGTAGGATGATATAAAAGCAACTTAATCCACACCACCATCATTTTCCACAAAAAAAAATACATAAAACATCATATTGGTAATGTTAAACATACACATACAACCGGAGCCAAAGATACATCTCCTATATACAAAACATCAAGTCATAGCCATCAAAAATATATATGCAACCCTGGCTCGAAAGTCTAGCTAACACTAGCAGTATACCACAAAATATCCCAGGACCTCCCTTCTGGTGAGCTCTGTACACATCTATGGACACAAAAATCATCCTCTGCTAGACTCGCCATCTGCCTTACCTTTGTCCTTACCTAGAATGATGCAAAGGAAATGAATGAGCCACAAGGCTCAGCAAGTATAACAACGAGTAAAGGAAACAGGATACAAGAATAAAGAAATATCAATAACCCAACACTGGGAACTCAATAATACAAGAACATAAGCTAAGGAATTATGCTCATGCTATGCATACCATGCAACCCAAAACATAAGCGGTACTATGCAACCTCGTATAACAACCACAACCACAATTGACACTTGGGGATAGAAAGCTCACTCCCAGGGTTGGCCTCTCACCCCATGAACCTTGAGGACATTCATCTCCCACCAAAGGTCACAATCACACACCAGCCACGCGGTCACTGGGGCCAGAAAGCTCACTCCTAGGGTGATGCTCATGAGTACATACACCCTTAAGGACAATCCGCTCTCACCCAATGACTTGGTCCACCACCACCATCACATGCACAAGACCATATGGTAATAACAAGTCATGCCCACAAATGGGTTCAATGCCATGGCGATGAATGCATAACCTTCCCTTAAAACATTTAGAGTCGTATTTGAACCAAGAGGATAAAAATCAAATATAACCCAAATTGATTGAATTCTATTCCAAATCTAATCCTATCGAGTTAGGTTTACAATGCTTCAAATGGTTCGCAAATCCGATATTTCTACAAAAAGTTATACTCAAAACAGTGAAGTATGCGCAGGCTGAAAACGGGAAAAATGGTTGACCATTGGGAAGTGAACGGTCGACCGACAGTAGCTTTAACCCCCAACTGTCGACCGTTTAAGGCAACAATCAATCTTCATAACCCTTTGCACCCAACTATCGACCAATTGAGGACAAACAATCGACCGGGATCAAGGAAAAAACCCCCGAACATACCCGAATGCGACCAAAATAGGGGAAAAACACCCACCAACCATCCCATAACCCAAAGGCATCATTCCTCTTAGGATTATAGAGTGAAACTAACCCTACTTTGAAGCCCAAAGAAGACCAACAAGATTAAGCTAATCATAAGAGAGATTTACAAAGGTTTCTACATAACCCTCCAACACAACCCTACTTTAGAAAAATAGGGAATGTTCATGCTTAAGTCCTCAATCACTAAGCTCAAACTTACAAGAGAGACAAGAGGAACTAGAACTTGCCTTGAAGAGCCCTTCTTGATAATCCTTCTTGAGCCACAAGCCTTCAAAATCCTTTTACTTCACACTTCCTCCAACAAAACTAGCATGAAGGGAGAAAAAGAGAGAAGAACCCTTAGCCTCCCAACCCCTTTTTCACACCATCAATCAAGGAAAAAGGAGGAAGAAGAAACCCTTACCTTCCTTCTTGCTTCCTCTCCCGAACGGTCCCCTTCTCCTCTTTCCTTTACATGCAAAAAGAAACCCTTTTCTCTTATATATATACATTCTTCTTCACACAATTACTTAAATGCCCTTAGTGCACAAAACACAAAAAATGAGAATCCCATATGTACAAATACTACCTTAAACATTAGACCAACATTATAAAATATTTTCTCACTACCTTAAACCATTGTGGGTCCCACTTCCATTCAGGTCAAAACTTTGACTTTTTCACATTTCCTTTGTACATCACCTAGAAAGACCACATAAAATTAGTACCAACAATTATCACATTCCAATATATACATATATGTCTCCCGGACCCACCAACAGGTCGTTACACATTAATAATTAAACATAGACATTTAAATCATAGAATTTACCTCTAATCACTATCATATAAGTTTGCATCTATGTCATTAGATTCTAAGTCATCATCAAAATCTAATTGAAGAACTTGCTCATCCTCTGATTCGAAGTCATATTTAGAGTCTGATCGTAGGACTTGCTCATCATACAATTCAGACTTATCTTCAAAATCAGATCTCAAAACTTGCTCATTATTCAACTCTAGGGCTTTATCAAATTCTAATTCTATAACTGGCTTGTAGCATCCCAAAAATTTGGAGAGAAGTTAGAATAATTAATTTGGGTGTTTGAGGATATTTTAGAATATTTGGAGATTTTTGAAAAAATACTTATCTATGATATTTTGAAGAAATAGGAAATTAAGGTGATTAATTAAATTAATTAGAAGTATTTATGAAAATAATAAAATAAAATATAATAATAATAATAATAATAATAATAATAATAATAATAATAATAATAATAATAATAATAATAGTAATAATAATAACAATAATCATAATAATGATAATAAAAGAGTTAATCAAGTTAAATTAGATTAAATTAATTAATTAATATATATATATATATTTGTATGTGTGTGCGCGTGGCCGCTTCCAAGCCATTTCTTTTTGTGGCTTTTAGGCCACTCAATTTTTCTTAAAAAATTGGAGTCTTGGGCAACAAGCTTTGTGCCTTTAAAGGGCTCATAAATTAAGGCAATCTGGGAGAGAAGACGAGCAAGCAAATGAAGAAATTGGAGAGAAGAATTGGGGAAGAAAGAGGAGGCGTGTGCAGCAGCTAGAAATGGAAAGAAAAGTGAGGAAAATGAGAGAAAATTTTGGGATATTCAGCGTTTAAAGTGATCAGGTAAGTGAGTAAAATTAGTATAAATATTATATATTTAAATTAAGGATTTTTCACGGTTAGATTATACGGTTTATGCAGTTAGAATTAATTAATTTAAGTTACGGTTGTGTTAACCGCTAGGGAACATTTTACTTCGCAACGGGAGCACAAAAGAGGTAGGAATCAGTCGGTTTAAGGCAAGCTCCTAACCCTCTCCTCATGTTCTTCATTTCCTGCGAGAGTCTTCATTACTTTTCATATTTTAAACCCTTCCTCACCGTGACTCGGTTCCATGCTTTAATAATAATAATCCGCGTGGTAACCACCCTATGACTTATATTTTATTAATGGGTTTATTGTTAATGGATTGAGTTAAATAGTGAAGTTATGGTGTCGTTCATTTCAATCGTCACGGAGCCTTGTATCGATCCGCTTCCCTTAGGAATGATGCCGAACCCATTGGGGCTAGGTTCTTAAAAGAGTTGATTATGGTTTAATGGGGTTATGTTAATAATTGGTTATGAATGTGGAGATGGTTTTCTATCTATGAGAAAAGACAAGAACATGAATGACATAATGGTGTCTATGTTGTTATGGATAAAGTGAGTGAAATGATGAGTTTGAGTGACTAAGTTTAATGTTGTCTATGTGTGTCTTAAGGGTATGGGGTACAAAGTCACTGACTGTCGATCGTTGGTCGTGGCAGTGGATGGCTAGATATATGGGCACCGGTTATCGACTGTTACGATAAGCGCTAAATGGGCAAGAAGAGCTAGTGCTGCAAAATTCCCTCCTTGGCTTGTGCATATCATGATGTGTGTGCTTCATAGGGCTTGAGTTGCATTCACTGTTGGGACATGCTTTGTGTATGACGGGATGTGTGAACATCTGCATGACCCGATTGGTCTAAGAGCTAACCTGGGTTCTCTGGGTGAGTCGGTGCATTTAGAGGCATTTCGCATGTGTGAATTCTTATGTGTGGGCGTAGCATGGCCTGATGCTTGGTTTATGGGGGCCTTGTCATCACGTTTATGCTACAAAAGCCGTTGCATTTCTTATTTGTTGCACTGCATGGTGAGAATATGCGGTTTTAAGTGTTAAGTATGGGTGGTGAACATGGCCACGGTAAGACCTTGGGGTGAGACCCACAGCGGTGTAGTCCACGATAAGACCGGGGGTTAGAGTCCCATGACAACAACAAGTCCGAGGGTTAGAGTCCCACGACAACAATAAGACCGGGGGTTAGAGTCCCACAACAATGGCAGGATAAGATGATATTCACAGGGAAATGGGCGTGTAAGAGAAATGGAATGGTAGCCTATAGAAGGCTGACAACAGGTATGTATGTGGGACTTGGGTGCCAATGTGTGTTTATGTGGGCCCTAAGGACCTTTTATGTGCAGTTGATTTTATGTTATGCATTTAGAAGTAAGGCACGTATGGATCATGACATAGTGTGGTTGCTTTGTCATGATTTGCATTGGGATGTCTGGGAAGAGTCCTATCTTGAACCTATAGCCTTTCTTTCTAGAGCTTGCTGAGTCTTGCGACTCATCTTTACTTTACATCATTCCAGGTAAGAGTATCCCGAGATCGCAAGTGCGTACGGTAGAGTTGAGTTCAGATCATTGAGTCAGGATAGCAAGTGCAGAGCTCTCCCGAACCTAGGTCCTAGGTGTTATTTTGTATTGTTTTAAAATTATGAGATAGATATATGTTAAGTAGGCTCAGGTGGGCCCAAGTGGTGAATGATTATGTAAAGACGGTTATGTAATGTTATGTGATGAAAAAAAAAATATGGTTTCTAAAAGAGTTGTGTGGGAGGTTTAGTTTATGTGATTGTTTGATATCATTTAAATAATGACCCTCTCACGGATCCTTTATCCATAGTAGGGGCTCCAGGAGGTAGGCCGTTATAGTTTGGTATCAGAGCAAGTTAAGATTTAAGGGAGGTGACTCAGCACATATAGGACGGTCGGGTAGAGTTAGGAGCGTGTCATCAGTTGTAAGACTAGGATTGTATTCCCAATGCGAGGTAAGTTTAGTTAGAATTTTGAATTTTGAATATGGTTATTACGTAGGACGTGAGGATTGAGAAATGGAATGTCATGACACGTGATGGAGGGATAGTGACTCAAGTCTGGGTTCTGTGGATGTTCAGATTAGCTATGGGAAAGAAACGGAGGTAGACCCCACCTAAGGTACGTGCATGCCGCTTAAGTTAATTTTGGTGTTGGTGTCCCTATTGGTGTTAGTTTGCGGCTCTGACGAAAGGCACAATATAAGTGAGAGGCTAGGTGAATGATGAGTGATCATAGGTTATTAAGGATAAGTTCTTGGGTGACCTTGGGGTAGCATGTGTGACTATCGGTGGAAAGCTACAACAGGAAATTCTGGGTAAGGTGCGTCACACCCTGTACTTGTTGCATCTTAGGACCATCGCGGTACAATAAGATCTTTGGGTGATATAATAATGGTCAGGGAAGAGGGAAGGTATAATGAAGTTATTAGGAAATGTTGTATGAGCTAACTAAAAATCCACCCAGGGGAATTTGCAACCGATAAGGACTCCCAAATGGGAATTCAGTGGGCAGGGTGCATAGTGATGATAACTAGAGTAGGTTTAACCCTATAAATGAAATGAGTAATAAGGTGATTTGGAAGTCATAAATGGTACAATAAGATTGAGGTTGGTAATTGACTCGGTACATAAAAAAAGGAGAAGGAAAAACTAGTGCAGGCGAGACCTTGAGGATGATTCGGTGACGCAAGACGCCTAGTAAGATATTGAAAAATGATGATATGGAATGTCCCAGAAGTGAGGTTGAGTAATCTCATGAGAGTTGTGAGCATGTCTTGAGGAAATGGACTGAGCGCGAATTTCGGGGATGAAATTCTAATAAGGAGGGGAGAAATGTAGTATCACAAAAATTTGGAGACAAGTAAGAATAATTAATTTGGGTGTTTGAGGATATTTTAGAATATTTGGAGATTTTTGAAAAAATACTTATCTATGATATTTTGAAGAAATAGGAAATTAAGGTGATTAATTAAATTAATTAGAAGTATTTATGAAAATAATAAAATAAAATATAGTAAAAATAATAACAATAATAATAGAAATCATAATAATAATAATAATAGTAATAATAATAATAATGATAATAAAAGAGTTAATCAAGTTAAATTAGATTAAATTAATTAATATATATATATATATATATTTGTATGTGTGTGCACATGGCTGCTTCCAAGCCATTTCTTTTTGTGGCTTTTAGACCACTCAATTTTCCTTCAAAAATTGGAGTCTTGGGCAGCAAGCTTTGAGCCTTTAAAAGGCTCATAAATTAAGGCAATCTGGAGAGAAGACGAGCAAGCAAAGGAAGAAATTGGAGAGAAGAATTGGGGAAGAAAGAGGAGGCGGGTGCGGTAGCTAGAAATGGAAAGAAAAGTGAGAAAAATGAGAAATTTTTTTGGGATATTCAGCGTTTAAAGTGATCAGGTAAGTGAGTAAAATTAGTATAAATATTATATATTTAAATTAAGGATTTTTCATGGTTAGATTATACGGTTTATGCAGTTAGAATTAATTAATTTAAGTTATGGTTGTGTTAACTGCTAGGGAACGTTTTACTTCGCAACGGGATTACAAAAGAGGCGGGAATCAGTCGGTTTAAGGCAAGTTCCTAACCCTCTCCTCATGTTCTTCATTTCCTACAAGAGTCTTCGTTACTTTTCATATTTTAAACCCTTCCTCACCGTGACTCGGTTCCACGCTTTAATAATAATAATCCGCGTGGTAACCACCACATGACTTATATTTTATTAATGGGTTTATTGTTAATGGATTGAGTTAAATAGTGAAGTCATGGTGTCGTTCATTTCAACCGTCACGGAGCCTCATATCACTCCGCTTCCCTTGGGAATGATGCTGAATCCATTGGGGTTAGGTTCTTAAAAGAGTTGATTATGGTTTAATGGGGTTATGTTAATAATTGGTTATGAATGTGGAGATGGTTTTCTGTGTATGAGAAAAGACGAGAACATGAATGACATAATGGTGTCTATGTTGTTGTGGATAAAGTGAGCAAAATGATGAGTTTGAGTAACTAAGTTTAATGTTGTATATGTGTGTCTTAAGGGTATGGGGTACAAAGTCACTAACTGTCGATCATTGGTCGTGACAGTGGATGGCTGGATATATGGGCGCCAGTCATCGACTGTTACAATAAGTGCTAGACGGGCCAGAAGAACTAGTGCTACCAGATTTCCGCCTTGGCTTGTGGATATCATGATGTGTGTGCTACATAGGGTTTGGGTTGCATTCACTATTGGGACATGCTTTGTGTGTGATGGGATGTGTGAACATCTGCATGACCCGGTTGGTCTAAGAGCTAACCTGGGTTCTCTAGGTGAGCCGGTGCATTTAGAGGCATTTCGCATGTGTGAATTCTTATGTGTGGGCGTAGCATGGCCTGATGCTTGGTTTATGGGGGCCTTGTCATCATGTTTATGCTACAAAAGCCGTTGCATTTCCTATTTGTTGCACTGCTTGGTGAGAATGTGCGGTTTTAAGTGTTGAGTATGGGTGGTGGACGTGGCCACGGTAAGACCTTAGGGTGAGACCCACGGCGGCGTGGTCCACAACGTGGTCACGGTAAGACCTTGGGGTGAGACGCACGGCGGCGTGGTCCACGATAAGATCGGGGGTTAGAGTCCCACGGCAACAACAAGTCCGAGGGTTAGAGTCCCACGACAACGACAAGACCGGGGGTTAGAGTCCCACTGCAATGACAGGATAAGATGATAGTGACAGGGAAATGGGCGTGTAAGAGAAATGGAATGGTAGCCTATAGAAGGCTGCCAACAGGTATGTATGTGAGACTTGGGTGCCAATGTGTGTTTATGTGGGCTCCAAGGACCCTTTATGTGTAGTTGATTTTACGTTATGCATTTAGAAGTAAAACACGTATGGATCATGACATGGTGTGGTTGCATTGGGATGATTTGCATTGGGATGTCATGAGAAGAGTCCTATCTTGAACCTATAGCCTTTCTTTCTAGAGTTTGCTGAGTGTCATGACTCATCTTTGCTTTACATCATTCCAGGTAAGAGTAACCCGAGATCGCAGGTGCGTACGACAGAGTTGAGTCTAGATCGTTGAGTCAGGATAGCAAGTGCAGAGCTCTCTCGAACCTAGGTCCTGGGTGTCGTTGTGTATTATTTTAAAATTGTGAGATAGATATATGTTAAGTAGGCCCAGGTGGTGAATGATTATGTGAAGACGGTTATGTAATGTTATGTGATGAAAAAAAAAATGGTTTCTAAAAGAGTTGTGTGAGAGGTTTAGTTTATGTGATTGTTCGATATCATTTAAATAATGACTCTCTCACGGATCCTCTATCAGTGGTAGGGGCTCCGGGAGGCGGGCCGTTACATGGCTAATCATTTAAATCGATGTTGTCACCATCATTAATTGTCTCAGAGATTTGAGCATCATCAACCGCAATATCGTGTAGTTCCACATCATCCTCTTGGTAAGGCGGTGTTTCACGTGGAATGGTCGCCTCTTGATTATTAAAGGATTGTGGAACCTCTACTATAAACCTTGGTTTAACTTTGGTTACAACCAACCAATCGTTTTTGTTGCGACTCAAGCTTGAATATTCACAAAAATATACTTTAATCGCTTGAGAAGCTAATACAAATTGCTCATTTGTATTCCATTTCTACTTTTCATTGACCTCGATGATCTTGTATATAGGATGAATCTCCACCCCCTTGTTCAAAGTTGAAATAAACCAATCACCCTTGAACAATTTAACTTTCTTGAATGACGACACTAAAGGATACTCGAGCTCGACAATCTCTGTTATCCAACCATAATAGTCCTTCTTGGGATCATCGTAATTGGATCCTTTAATGTACATGCCACTGTTCATAGTGCCTTTATTCGAATCGTGGCTAACCATGTGAAATTTAAATCCATTAACAAAGTAGGTAGGATACATTGTAACAGTGTTAAAATGCCCTTTTGCGAGATCCCTTATGTATGAATTGGTCACATTGTTCGTAGGATCACGAGCCTATTAAATAAAAAAAATATTTTAGAAATTATTATATAAGAAATTGGGTAGAATTAATATTCCAGTTAATCAACTCACATATCTATTGAACCAGGAAGGGAATTTGTTATTTGTTAAGTGTTCAATGACGTGGTCGCCAATGCCGGGATTAGGTTGCCTTAGCTCAACATCATAAATTCTTGACAAATTAATAAGAAGAATGAAAATAACTACATTAGACTATTCAATTTAAAGATAATTCAAAATTAACAACAATTAATTAGCAAAATCTTCCTGCAGATATGGTTCTCCTTCTGGATAATTCATCAAAATATATTTGTGCACAACATCATATTCTTCATTGAACAACATTCGTGACTTTTTACATCCGAATGGTCAACAAGGATGCTTGAAAATGGATAACTTCCCCTCTTGGTCTTCCCTTTCATTTACAATACCATCATTGTTGCGTGGCATTTGTGTATGCCTTGTAACAATATGGTTCTCAAAGTAATGAGAACACAACAACGACGCTTCCTCCACAACATATGCATTAGAAATAGAGCCTTCCACTCGAGCTTTATTTCTAACTATTTTCTTCAACTTTCCAAGGTATCTATATAAAATGTGTATAGTTGTTAGATAAGAGAACTACAAAATGAATATTTTTCTTGAAAAATAGAAAAAAAAAATTATCAATATAATAAATAGTACCTTTTAAATGGATACATCCATCGATATTGAACCGGACCTGCTATCCTTGCTTCATAAGCTAAATAGACTGGAAGATGCTCCATAGAGTCAAAGGACCTTGGAGGGAATATGAGCTTCAACTTACATGGAGTGATGGGGATGCCGTTCTCTAATTTCATCATGTGCTGACTTTTGATAGTGGTCGATGTAAAATCTTTGAAGAAAAGACTAACTCAGTTAGTGCCTCCCATATTTTTTGGGGCAATAATTCCTGAAATGCAACGAGCACCAATCTTTGTATGAACACATGACAGTTGTGGATCTTCATCCCAAACAATTTAAGCTTCTTTGTGTCAACACATCTAACCATGTTCGACACATACCCATAGGGAAATTTTAGGTTTTTTACCCATGCACACAAGATTGCTTTTTCTTTCTTGTTCCGAGTAAAAGTCGATTGAGCAATGTGACGACAATATTGATTCAACTCTTCTCCAAACTTCACCGTGCCCTTAGTTTTGCTCGGTACATTCATAACTGTATTGAATGCATTTTCGAACATGTTTTTCTCCATATGCATAACATCCAAGTTGTGTCAAATGAGATGAGTTTTCTAGTAAGGTAAATCCCAAAAAATGCTCTTACTCTTCCAACCACTACCATGATTGTTATCCGTGTTAGTCTTTGCAACATTGGGTTCTGTTGCCTTCACTAGACCCAACTCGTCCAAGAAAGCAAGTATCTCAGGTTCAGACAATACAGGAGGTGCTGTTTTTTTTTTTTTTTACCAAAGTATTCTTGCGGAATCCATACTTATTCCTTCTATACGGATGATCTTGGCGCAAGAATTTTCGATGGTTGTCAAACTATGAAATCTTTCAACTCTTTGATAGGTAAAATGCGTCTAAGTGAATCATGTAATAAGGATATGCCAACTTTCCTGCCATGGTGTACCCTAAGACCATTGAATATGTAGGAAAATCACTGATGGTCCAAATCAAAGCCGCTTTCAGTTGGAAATTTTGTTTCAACTCCCAAATGAGATGTCATATGCATGCACACCAACATCCCACAAATGTTTCAACTCGACAATAAGGGGCTGTAAGAAAACATCAAGTTTTGCCTTAGGGTTCTCTGGTTCTGACACTAGCAGCGTTAAGAACATTGTTGTATCCTTCATAAACATCCAGGGTGGTAAATTATACACCATGACTGTAACGGCCCACCTTTCGGAGCCTCCCCGTGCACAAGGAGGATCCGTGAGAGGGTCATTACTTAAATGATATCAAACAATAACATAAGCTAAACACACTTACAACCCTTATTGAAACTATGTTTTTTCTTTTACATCATATAACTTATGATAACCATTCTTACATAACTGTTTACAACACGAGCCCACCTGGGCTTACCTAACATACCTCTGTCTTACAAACATAAAACGTTACTCTTAACACAAGCACCATGACAGTCAGAATCTAGTTTCGGGAGGGCTTTGCACCATGACTCGACGGTCTGGACCCAAACCCCATTGAACGAATCTGACAACTCAGATAAATCCTGGACCAGGAATGATGGAAAGCAAATGTGAGTCACAAGACTCAACAAGCTCTAGAAAGAAAAGCTGTAGGATACAGACAGGACTCTTCCCAACATCCCATGCAATTCATGCCAATACAATGTCATGTCATGCCATGCCCAATACCTACCTTATTTTCTAGATGCATAAACATATAATAAAGTTCACATAAACGGTCCTTGGGGCCCACATCAAACACACATTAGCGCCTAAGTCCAAATATTATTTCTTCTACATGTTGCTTCCTGTCACTTTCAACATAATCAATTGCCGTGGGTCTCACCCCAAGGTCTTACTGTTGCCGTGGGTCTCACTCGCAAGGTCTTTCTGTGAGCCACGCCGCCGTGGGTCTCACCCCCAAGGTCTTACTGTGGGCCACGCCGCTGTGGGTCTCACTCCCAAGGTCTTACCGTGGGCCACGCCTACCACCCATACTCATTACTTAAAACCGCACATTCTCACCATGTAGTGCAACAAATAAGAAATGCAACGGATTTTGTAGTATAAATGTGATGACAAGGTCCTGATAAACCAAGCATCAGACCCTGCTACGCCCACATAGGAATTCACACATGCGATATGCTCTAAATGCATCGGCTCACCTAGAGAACCAAAATCGGCTCTTGGACCAATTGGGTCATGCAAATGCTCACACATCCCATCACACACAAAGCATGTCCCAGCAGTGAATGCAACCCAAGCCCTATGCAGCACACACCATGATATGCACAAGCCAAGTCAGGAATCTGGCAGTACTAGCTCCTCTAGCCCGTCTAGCTCTTATTGTAACAACCGATGACTGGCGCCCATACATCCAGCCATCAATTGTCACGACCCACGATCGACAGTCAGTGGCTTTGTACCCCATACCCTTAGACACCCATATAGGCAACACTAAACTTTTATACTTTATACTTATCATTTCGCACACTTTATTCATGACAACATAAACACTATTATGTCATTAACATTCTCATCTCTTCTCATACCCAGGAAACTATCTCCACATTCATATTAAATTATTAGCCTAACCCCATAATCTTGACCACATCCATTTCCTAAGAACCTAACCCCGACGGGTTCGGCATCATTCCCAAGGAAAGCGGAGCGATACGAAGCTCCGTGACGGTCGAAATGAAAGACACCAAGACATCATTACTTAACTTATTCCATTAACGATAAATCCATTAATAAAATATAAGTCATATGGTGGTTACCACGCGGATTATTATTATTAACGCGTAGAACCGAGTCAAGATGAGAGAGGGAATAAAATACGAGAAACTACGAAGACTTTCACGGGAAATAAAGAACACGATGAGAGGTTTAGGAGCTTGCCTGAAAACGGTTGATTCTTGACTTTTCTACGCTCCTGATGCAAAGTAAAACGTTCTACATAAAATAACAAGTTAACGGCTCAAATTAATTAAATTTAACCGCATAATCAACATAATCCAATCGTGAAAAATCTATGATTTGCATATATAACACCTCCAGTAATTTAACCTACTTACCAAAATATTTTTAAACACTGAATAGCCTCAAAAACCCCTTAATTTCTTCACTTTTCTTCTTTTTTTATTTTATTCCTCAGTCGCCGTGCGCCTCCTCCTTCTTCTCCTTTATTTCTCTCATTCCTTTCTCCTTTCCTCTTTATTTTCTGCCTTTATTTTGCCTGAATTGGACTTCTGGAATGGTCGAATTGGCCTTAAAAATGACACAGCGAAGGAGCTTGGTGGCCAAGGCAATTTGGGCGGCCCTTAGCGCGCCACGCGTCCCACACACGCACACCATATCACACACACACACACACACACACACACACATATATATATAATGGTTGAGCTCCCTCTCTCTCCCCTCTGATTTTAACAACAAAATGGCCCCATGCAGCATGCTTGGGGGCCACACACTTATACCTATACATATATTTATATATTAATTCATTAATTTAAGTTAAGTTAATATAATTTACACATTTGTTATTATTATTAGGATTATCCCTATTATTTTTATTATTATAACTATTATTATTATTATTATTATCATTATTATTATTATTATCATTATTATCTCTTTTATTAGTATTATTCTTACCATTATTATGATTTCTATTATTATTGGTATTATTTTTACTATTATTTGATTACCTTAAATCCTCAAATATTCAATACGGATCTCAAATACGGGAATTTAATAATTATTATCGTCTTCAAAATTTCAGAACGTTACAATGACAATGGCAGACCAACAAGAATATTGCTTCCCAGATTGACCAAACGACTAAAACCCATCAGTACAAAGACCAAGTCTGACATTCCTTTTCTCGGAAGCAAATTCTCTATGAGTCTCATTGAAATGAATCCATGCAAGGGAATCTGATGGATGACGCATAACACCATCTTCGACCACATGATCTGTGTGCCACCTTATTTTCGTTGTTGTTGAATTGGATGCATATAGTCTCAGAAGTCGAGGAGTTAAAGGAAAGTAATGCATCTTCTTATTAGGAATACAATTTTTTTTTCATTTGCTGGTGTCGGTTTGATCAATGTGTTTGTATCGTTTCTCATGACAAAACTTACAGACTGTTAAATTGTTGTTATCACCCCAAAAAACCAAACAGTTGTTTCTATAGCAATCAATTTTCTCAACAAAAAGGCCCAACCCTCGTACTAGCTTTTTAGTGCTGTAAAAATAATCAATCATCGTATTAGGTTTAGGAAGAACCTCCTTAAGTAATTCACAAAATTGATCAAATCCACTCTTAGATAGATGGTGCTCCAACTTAAAACTAAGCAATCTAACAACAAGCGACAATTGCATATCTTTTGACAACCAAGATATAACTCTTTTTTCGTAACACTCAGCATGTCATAGAATGCTTGACCTTCTAGATTCGGAGGTTCCTCCTCCATATTCAGATTGAAATCATGCCCAACAACATCCATTACCATAGTCTCAAATGCGTTGCTCAGCTCTGCTTCAAGCGTCAATGTTGAGTATGGTATATCAACAGAATCTACCATAGTGACAACTTCCCCATGAAGTGTCCACTCGTAATACCCCAGTATGAAACCTTTCGTGAGCAAGTGACTTGTCACGGTTTCTTGATCACAAAAAGTCGTGTTCTATATTTTCGTTTATTACAAGGACATTTAATCTTATTCTCGTCCATCCACTCTCGTTGACTCTTAGCAAAGTTAACAAACTCCTCAACACCCTTGATAAATTCCGTAAAAACATAACCATCCTCTTTACGCCTGATATACATCCATTGACGATCTAGTCTCATTTTTTTCCAATGGTAATTAAATAGCAAAAAATTACTAAATTATAATTACTAAAAATTTTTTATTTGAGTTTTTTTAATCTTCTTCCACTAAACCACTCCTTATAACTCCTTCTTAAAATTTGAAGGTTAGGAGCTATCCCATCCGGAAATAAGTCGTGATATGACCACTAGCGGACGCATTTACTCACGGTACAAAAATTTTGGCAGCATCTTAGTGTAGTTCTCTAGATGCACGATAAGGATTATGTGCCGATTCATACGAGTTACACTCAATTTGAATCAATTGCATGAATCAGAACATTTTCCTATATGTAATCGGTGAACAACATGAGATGCTACCGAATTTTCGTACCATGCATGAGTAAATTAATGCGTATTCGCCAGGCACACAACACGACATCAAATTTCCAGATTGTCCAACTGGACAATTCAATGACCTCCTCGCTCCATCGATGAAGTCATCGAACGGGAATCTAAGGCTAACTTCTAGCAAATTTAATTAAATTACTAAAAATTATTTAATTAATTATGCTCTTTATTTAATATAATTTTTAGAGAAAATCCAGTAGAGTCTCCCCTATAATCGGACTACACCCCATATAAGAAAAAAGAAAAAACACAAAAATATAGCACTTCAATATATGCAACATCATCAATTCTCAATGCATCATATGCTTCATAATCATCCTATAAAATGAATAAATTCGATAAATGGGAACCAAATTTGAGAAAAACTCTAACAATTTAATAAATACAATTTGATAATTAAAGAAATCAATCTAAATTTAGACACTCAATTGTAGTTTAATATATTTGTGTGTGTATATATATATATCTTAACAATTTACTTTGGCAAATAAACCCTTATCTTAAGGCACGATAAAACTACTTTCAAAATAAAAACTTAGTTTCATATGTTCATTATTAATTAGGTTGGTAAAAACAAAATTATCCAATCTTTCATTATTCTTTGAGACCCAAGAAGCAATTTTAATTCTATTTCTAGGTAGAAAAGACCAAATTTGGATTTTGCACAAATAATGTTGATTATAAATCATCATAATGTGAAATGGAAGTAAATATTTCTCAAATTTTTATTTATTATTTAACACCTTAGGAACAAAATATTTGAAAAAAGAAAGGTAGGTTACTATATTATTTATAAAACTATTGTCTTCATAATTATATAATTAGTTTATGGTTACAAGAATGAGTACATTCTACTAATTAGTATTTCAAATTTCAAAGTTAAATATGCTATCTGAAGCCAAGAGCCTAGACAAAAGATTGAATCAAAAGAACATAACAAACTTTAGAAAACAAACTTCTCAACTAAACCAACAACATAGTAAAATAGAAGAATAACAGAACATAACACCAAAGATTGAATCAAAAGAACAAACCATAATATTGATTTTGAAACCAAGCAGAACACAACAACAAAGATTGAACCAAACCTCAAAAGATTGAACCAAAGTATCCCAAAGACAATGAAGAGAGAAGAGTGACCCAATCACCCAACGAGAGCAAGAGCGAGAGCAAGAGAGCGAGCAAGCCACAGATGCAACCTCTCCAGCTATGGACCTAGAGGCATGGGCGACCTGCGAGCGAGAAAGCCAAAGGCGAGGGCGAGGTGAGGTAGTGAGCGAGGGGTTAGATTGAGGGTGAGGGTAAGGCAGTGAGCAAGAGCAAATGTGAGGTAGCAAGCGAGAGGCTAGATTGAGGGCGAGGGCAAGGCAGTGAGCAAGACCAGGGGTAAGGAAGCGAGCAAAAGGTTAGATTGAGGGCGAGGGTAAGGCAGCGAGCGAGGGGCTAGATGGAGGGTGAGGGCGAGCCAGTGAGCGAGAGCCTAGATCAAGGGGGAGGGTGAGCCTCGAGAGGTGAGAGTAAGGGCGAGGCAGGAGGCGAGGGTGAGGGCAAGAGAACCATAGAGAGGTAGAGAGGGAGAAGGGGGCGAAAGAGAGAGGAAGAGATAGAGAAGGAGAAAGATTTCTTTTGGGGGTGAGGGGAAGGGGTGTTTGGCCAGGGAAAGAGGCGAGGAGATTCCCGTCTCTTTAATTTATTAATATTAATATTAAATAAAAATAATATAACTTATTAAAATAATAATAATTATTTAATTAATAAAAATAATGTAGTTTAAAATTATGATTGCTCATAAAATAATTTAAATTATGATAATTATTAAATAATAATTTATTGTAATAATTTAAAATGTCATAATAAAATAATTTAAATCATTGCATTTCAAATTAATATTCATTTTAAAAAATAATTATATTATAAATCTAATAATTATAATAAATTAATTTGATATATTGGATTATTTATTATTAATTTGTTACATCAAATAATTATTATTTTTATAAATAATATTTTCATTAAATGAAGACCATAGAACATTTGCAGATTATCAAGGTATACCTCAAGTCTCACAAAAAAGTAATAAGATAAAACTTGTAAACAACGAAAGAAAAATTAAACACTAAAAAGAAAATAAATTTTAAAAACTAATAATATACGACTGTCATACAAAGAGGTCAAACGATGATCAACAAAACAACAAAGAGTCCGACACACGAATATGAGCATTTAGAGAGTTCAGAAATGGTTTTCATAATACTTTCATAAAAAATAAAGAGACATTTTGTGAATTTATTTTAAAAATAATTTATTTATAATAAAAATTGCATATTCGAGTTAAGTTTTAAGAATCATTATTATATGTTGAATTTACACTATTATTGTTAAGATATAATAATGAATTTTTTTTATGCGAGATAATATCTCGATCAAGATGCAAGAGAGTTGTCTCTTGGCTTCTTCGAGAGGCTTGCAAAGAGAAAAACAAGTTTAGGGCGCGAATAAGATCACTGGCAAATCTTTTAATGCATAAGTGAGTCTTGTGTTTGAAGTGAAATTATTGTTTCACTAAGATTGTAAGCATATATTAGTTTAGCATTAGGTTCTCTTATTTATAGAGAGCAAGAGATTGACAAGGTAACCCCTAAACTCCTTTCTAATACAATCCCTCGATATTATTTTATTTTTGTGATTTCTAAAATTTAGAATAATCAAAACTTTAACAATATTATGGTTTTTAAATTTTTTATTTATTTTTCAAATGTAGTGTTTGTTTACATTTTGTACATATTTAGAATTTAAAAATATTATGGTTTTTAAAATTAATACATTTATTTATATTAAAAAATTTAAATTTTATAAATTAATTTTTTTATATTCATTTCATGTTTAAATGTATATTTAATTTTTAAAATATATTTATAAATTGATATATTTCATTTTTTATATAATTTAAAGATTTATATATTTCAATATTATTCTCTAGTTTAAATATTTATAAATTAATTGACTCAAAAATAAAAAAATTAAAAAAAATTAAAATTAGCAACGGATTAAATATTCCGTCGCTAAAATAGCAACAGATTGCTAAAAGTAATTTTTTATTTTTTAATTCTTTTTATTATTTAAACAAATATTAAAATTATTTTTTTATTTTTAATTTTAGCGACAGATTAATATTTCTGTCACTAAAAGTAGCGACATAAAGGTCATTCTATCACTAAACTTTAATAAATAAAAAAATAAAATAAAATATTTATTTAGCGATGGATTAATATTTCTGTTGCTAAAAGTAGCGACATAAAATCAATTCCATCGCTAAATAAAAATTTTATTTTATTTTTTACTTATTAAAATTTAGCGATGGAAATACTTTTCTATTGCTAAAATATTAATTCATCACTAAAAATTTAAGAACTTTTTTAGTTTTTAATTTTTTAATTAGTTTAGTGACGGAATAATTTTCGTAGCTAGTCCGTCACTAATTTCACAAATTTTTTTTCTCCGAATCCATCACAAAATAGCGAAGGAAATTTCTGTTGCTAAATCCCGAATTTCTTGTAGTGGATGGCATTAGATGATAACTGGAGAAGATGTAGGCGACGACCATGGCAGTGGCTGAACGGCGACAACGACGATTTGTTATTTCTTGTTATAACAAATATATCCCAAGAGGGGGTGAATTAGAATATGTATAAATTTTTTCTTCTTTTAACACTAATTAATGGAAGAGAACTAGGTTTCGAAATATATGATTTATGTTTCAAAAAAAATGTTTCTATTTTAGAAAGTTTCGAAATATACAATATATGTTTCGAAATATACTTTTCTATTTTTACTTGTTTCGAAATCTTTAACTTGTATTTCAAAATGACTATTTTTGACAAAGATAATTTTCTTAAGAAAGAGTATACCAAAGATACTTAAGATAAATGCTTGATATCAATGGTATATATATAAATGCTTATGCTAAAAGAAAATTCATTTTAATATTTGAAAACGATTCTTTTGAAAGTTTGAGCAATGAACAATAACAAACAAAATAATAAATTAAGTACATACGAGATTTATAGTGGTTCAACACCCAACCTAGTCCACTATCTTCAAGTCTTCCCACTTGAAGGATTTTTTAATTCCAATTACTTTCACTAATGAAAATCACAAGGGTTTTACCAAGATTCACCCTAAAATCTTTGTACACAATGAGTTTTAAGGTTAAAATCAAACCTTACAATAAATGCTAAAATCAATGAAGTTTAAATTCATTGCCCAATAGATTGACAATAAATACCTTACCGGTGGTTGTACAAATCTCTTATATCAGCTTGAGATGAGGAGAGCTAAAGGAGATGAGATTTCTTGTTCCATTTGCTTCTCCTTTACACATTTAATGCACAACAAAAGTGTATATGAATTTTCTTTCTGGAGCTCAATAAGGGTCTGTTTGATTAGCCATCTTTTATATGGAAAATGGTCATTTTCACCCAAATTCTAGCTTTTGAGGAGTTTGATTAGCCAAATTTTCTTTGAAAAATATTTTCTCACTTGTGGTCATATGATGCTATTTTTTCACTTTTGCGGGAATTAGCTTTCTTATGGGGGGGGGGGGGGGGGAAGGTAGATGCAATTTTTCATGGAAATGGAAAAACCCACACTGGCCTTCCCCTTCCACCACTGCCCATCAACGGAGAAGAGAGGATCGGCCAGATCTGGCAGTTGCAGCAGCCATCGGCAAGTAATGAGCAGCGACGACGATCGACTACTAGCAGAACATAGGTGACGACGAAGGCATGGGTGGTAACAGGAGAAGACGTAGGCGACGACCATGATAGTGGCGACAACGATGGCAATGGCTGAACAACGATGACAACAGTGGCCAGTGATGGCGGCTATGGCTGGGTGGTGATTGTAGGTATGGCTGAACTTGCTAGGCAATTGTATTATTTTGATTATTTTATGTGATTGTTAGGCCATACAAGATTTGAAATAATTATACTTAATGTAGATAATTTAATAACAAAAATATACTAAAGAAACACTAATTTTCACTACTAATTGTTAGATAATTTGTATTATTAAACAATATAAGGTTCATTATTACTATTAGTAAATATATATATATTTTTTATAACCCAAGTGTTCGAGTTTAGTCCCCCTAGTCTTAAAGGAGATCGGTCTTCCTTCTTAGTTCGATTTTCAAGTAAATCGGATATGGTTGCAATCTTATATACTCTCAAACGAATACGCAATTAATTTTCATTAAATGAGATATTTTTGTCTTCACTGTGAGTTAAATACTAATGGCTATTAGTAAACATTCTTGGGGGAGAATTATATTGTTAGTGGTCAAAATAGCCTAACTAATATTTTTATTATAGGTTTACTTTTACGCACGTTTATTAATACATACATAATAAAAGAATGCAAATTGATTAAGTTGCTATTTATAATTTGACCACATTAAGTTGCTTTCCAAGTTATCACGGTAATGGAGCCATTTCCTGCATTTGTGCTTCCAGTGAGATCTGCTCTGTTCTTCCTCCATATTTATATGTATCATATACATATTGGAGCCAAGAGAGGGAGAGGATCTGTGCGCGCCTGCTTGCTATAAAATATATGTATCATATACATATATGTTCATGAATTAACTTATTTTTGAGTTTAATTAAAATTTAAGCCCAATCCAGTCAAGAGTTCATAATTTTAGACTTAATATCAATCCAATCCTAACAAAAATAAAACATGAAAAGGCTGATTAAAGTTAACCCAATTTGATTGAATCTTTTGTCCAAAGATAAGTAATTGATATTTAAAGTTCTGGTTGCACATTGTAGCAACGACAAGTCTAGCAAAAGTATTTAAAATAAGTATTAATTAATAAGGTTAATAGTTTGGTTTATTTAGAACTTAAAGATTATTTTATAATTTTATCTCATTTTGAGATTTGCTTCAATTAATGTCAATTTTATCCAAAATCAACCTAGCATATAGCTCATTTTATGTGGCGTGGTGATTTGTTCAATAATTGACCTGATGTATGACCCAATCTATAAATTATTATTTTATCTTACATGTACAAGTATTATACTTAATTTTTAGTTATAAAACTAAAAGATAAAAAAAATTTGTAAGTGTAGGGAGTGAGATAGTAAGATTTTTTATTTTCTATGTTCTATTCCAATATCATATCCTACATTGAGAGACATAACCCCATATCCTAAAATTCAAGAAATTAAAGTCTGAACTCTAGCTAGGTACATGCATGTGTCTAACACCCACACCCGATTACATAACATAGCTTGGGGTTGTTTTTAGGCTTCTTGTGGGTTGGCTCCCAGGCATCATTCGTGTTTGGTCTTTGTGTTGCATCTTTAGTTTTATCCTTCAATAACGATATTTCACCTTATTTAAAAAAATAATAAAAATTATATCAAAACAATTACAACAACAAAAATCTACATTACAAGTTGTCGCGCCGGCTGTAGTTATCATGAATTTGTTCTTCCTCTAAAGATTGGATTCCCTTGACCTCTCACCTAACTCAATGCATCATTCTTCCACTGATTTTGTCCACATTGTATGCAAACCACGGGTCTGATACCACAATTGTCATAGGCCCTGGCTTGAAGCCGCAACTCCACGTAGCCAACACTTAGCTTTGACACCCCTTAGTGAGCTAAATCAACCTATCCCTTGAGCACCTTGTTAGACTGAGAGCTAAAGGGTTGGAGGCAAACCACGCAAGCCAGAGAGAGATTATTAGAGAGAGAAGGTATGAAGATCCTATTCGATTGAATTCTCAGCTCAACACCAATGAATGGCCACCAATGAGCTTACAACTCATTTATATGAACTCCTAACAGTTCCAAAACCTTCCTAATAAATACACCTAAGTCCTAACAGCTACGTACTCGAGAACTCTTGAGCACGTGGAATGCAAGACCTAATCTAAGAATAGTTTGAAACATACGATACTCAAGAACAGGGGCGGAGCTAGGATTTTGGTTTAGTGAGGGTGAACTTAAATACAAAAAATATAATTTTAAAAATAAGATAATAATGATAATATTAAAATATTTTTTTTACAATTATTTCTTATAGCTTTTCATACGAGAAATTGTAATTGTTTAAGAAAGTTACATTGATTATTTGAATTTTTAGCCTCGTCATGATCACAAAAAGCTAGTTCTTGCCGTAGAAGAAGTCAAATACAATCAATTGATGTATTTAGATAAATTCAATAATCACACAGTGTTTGTTCTAACTATCTGAAGAAAACTATCTCTGTAATGCCCCGCTTTCTTGGGCGCATTATAAATTGAACAATTATGGGATAATATTTTTTTTTCAAACACTAATTCTAAACCACATCATTCCTCGAATCCGTCCAAGAATTTCTATTCATTTTTCTCGAAAGAGAATCATTATACACATCAAATGCAGAAGCAATGATCGAATATGACATCTTAACATTGATCATAAATCAATTCTTATATCATCGTATCTCAACATAACTTAATACAAAGCATAAGTTCTCAACGTTAACCCTAATTAGGATTATACATCATTATTACTTAAAACATTCAGATTTCAAAGTAGTAGAACTTAAATGCATAGGCTACATAACATACATTTCATTCATCATGCATCTTGCTAAGTACCATTTTATGCCTCATTCATCCTCATATTTGCTACAATATCCATCTGGAACATTTGAATATTTCAGGGGCAAAACCCAAATTAGATAATGAATCATCTAAGTAAGGGTACAGAAAATATATTTCATGCATGAATGCAATATCTTACTCATCGTAAGGGTCAACTGTACCCTTCATGCTACTCATCATTTTTGCGGCCATCTCTTTCGAAGCTGGGGTGTATGGGGGCACCCTTGGTAAAGCAGCGGTGCCAGTTCGTACTCCTTACGGCCATAATGTGCGTGATCAATGATATCAACGTGTACATATGCATTTCATAGCATGTCATGTATGCAGTCTACGTGATGGATACATATCAGAGCATGTCAATATGATGAAAACATTCCCGAGGATCGGGGTTTGAAACATAAATCACCTATAACCAACCATTTTTCATAAAACTAAATTCAGTTGGGAAGTACTACTTACCTTCTCAAACTTATCGGGCTATCTCGATATTCGCGCCTGCCTCAAAATTCGTGCATAGCCTCGATTTGCATGCCAATCTCAAAATTTGCACAAGTCGCTTCAATTTAAGTCTCAAACCATCATAATCACCATAATTATTTAAATAAATATTAAAACCTATTTTTTCAAAATTTCGGGCATTTTCTTTAATTTTCTTTCTATTTCTTCCTAATTTTTCCTCAATAAATCCAAACTAAATATTTCTTAAATATTTTTTCAAATAGATCACTATGACAATTCATAAAATAATATTCTTGAATTTTTATAATTTTTTAAAAATTTTTACTCACCTTAATTTAGCCCCCAGCCTTTCTCGGTATGTGTGTCATTTCCTTGAAATACGTGCCCAAACCATTTTCTCGTTCAAAATCTCCGGAATATTAATAAATATCCACTTCCTATTTTTCAAGATTTTTTCGAGAATATTTTCCATTTTTTTCCCTATTTTTTCCTCTATTTCTTTTCTTTTCTTCCTTTTTCTTTTTTTCTTTTCTTTTTTTTTTCTTTCTTCTTCCTATTCATCTTCTCCTTCCTCTGCTCCTTTTGCAACCCACGAACAACCACTTCTTCTCTCCCTTTATTTTTTCTTTTTCTTCTTTCTTCTTCTTCTTCTTCATTCTCTTCTCTTCTTCTTCTTCTTCCTCCCCTGCAACGCACCAGCTCCATGCGCACACCAGCCGCCGCTGCCTCAGCTAGCCCCATCGTCGCCAGTAGCCTCCCCGGCTGCCCCTATTGCCCACTCAAAGCCACCGGCAGCTACTTTCGGCCGCGGCTAGTTGTTGCTCTGGCACAACCACCTGCGGCCATGGCTGCCATGGTCGCACCAGCTTCTCGCGGCCACCTCTCGGGCCTCCACCGATGCCGCCGGTCACCGCGTAGCTTTCTTCCACCACCGCGACGTTGCTGGCAGCCCTCCGCCTGCTTGAGCTCGCTGCCTAACCATTGGAGCTCGTGGCTGCTCTCTCTCTCTCTCTGCAACTCTCTGTTGCTTGCTCTGCTCAAATCTCTCAAGCTCTCATCTATTTATAGGCAACCTCCACTACTTGGCCATTCCTCATTGCGTGCAAACCCTTCCTAATCTTGTAGAGGCGTCGCTGATTTGGAGTTACAGGGCATAGGGTGAAGGTTGCAGGGAATGGGTGAGTTGCAGAGGGACGCACATAGCATGCATACATAATTATATATATATAACTATTATATAATACACCAATATATAAGAAAAATTACACTTTTAATCCCCATAATTCATCTAATATTACCTGGTAATTTTCTTATTGCAACCATGCCCTCAAACACTGAATTAATTTGCATTTCGATACAGAAAACGCAAAATTAATAACTTTAAAACTTAGTCAAAAATGACGATTCGCCCCAGTGTCCTCACCGGGCTGTTATTTCATCCTGAAATCACTGAAGGGTTGCTCATTACGAAAAATCAGAGCCCCTTCAGACTTCTGTGGATTTTTTGGAAGTCCCCTATAACGATTCGATTTTGTAACCTAAATAACAGCTATATTTTAGCTATACCGAAAATCGTTCCCAATCCGATTTCTTTCGATACCATAAATCTTATCTCAGAATGCTCGTCGAGACCATATCATTTTCCTTAGATAATTTCACTCCGAGACACTTTCTGCAATCGATTTGGTACTTATAACTATTGTCAAGCCCATTTTTCGGTATTCAAACCTTCCTTAAATTATGTGGCAACCTTATACCGAAATGGGGTCTTACAATCTCAATATTTTACTCGTGATTCATTAAGATTTCACAGTTATTTCGAGCTTAATTGTGTGCATTATTACCATTTCCAACATAAACTTAAAGTATATTTTTTTTAAAAAACATTACTGAACTTTTCTTTCATGAAAGAATTACCATCTCATTGTTCCTCATTATTTGTTTTAAATAGATAACAGTATAAACAAAATGCGACATCTTTACTTATACTATATTTCATTGAATCAAGTTGGAATGAATTGTCTTGATTTTGAGGCTGACACAGACCTTTTTGCAAGTAGACTCTTTTAATTTGATCCTGAAAATTAACATTGTAATATATTATTATAATTCTTAACCGGGAATTTATAGGAATTTGTGCAACATCAATTTGCTCAATACTTGTTTTGTTAATTTGTTTATTTTCTTCAATATAAATTTTCTTCATGCTTGTTTTCTTTATTTCACAATTTTTTTCAACACTTAGTTTTATTTACATCATCATTGTAAAAAAATAAAATTATGAGAAAATTGTAAAAAAATATTGTGATGATTACTACTGCGCCATTATATACTTGCTTTCTTTAATTCTTATTTTTTTTATTTCTAGTAGTAAAATATAATATAATATTTTTATTTTTAATAGTAAATTGTTATAAAAAATAAATAAAAAAATTTGGCCGAGTGGGGGTAGTTGCCCCACTGGGCCTCAGGTGGCTCCCCCCTGCTCAAGAATGATCTAGAATAATTAGAAGACTCTAGAATACTTCGGTAAAAATCCCAAAATTTCCTCCTATATTTCTTTATACAGCTACTAATACCAGAATGTAAGGCTCCAAAAATCCAACTATATTAACATTGACCAACCTCTAAATACAAATAACTTAATTTACAACAACGGAAGCTAAATAATTATAAATACACATTTTAAGGATTTTTTCTTATATAACAAAGCATCAGTCATTCAAATCTAACAAAACATAATATCTGACCCCTTGTCCACAACTCACTCCTAAAGATCTTTAGGTTCGGGAGAGCCCTGTACACATAGCTACCTAGAGAACAACAAACACCATAGGATCCATCCTTGAACATCATCTCTCATATTTGAAATGATGTTAAAACAAAATGAGTCACAAAATTTAGCAAGTATAATAAAAATAAATGGGACGCAATGATAAGAGGTGGAGACAAAATGAAAGACACGTGTATCAACGTAGCCATAACAAGGCTCCCAACCTACATCACCACGCTAGGTTACACATTATCATACACATAATCGTTATGCTTTACGTCAGATGCCCCATATTATGTTTCATATCATGTAAAACACATGCTCATGCTCAACAATATACAAATGGCTGTTAGACTCACACAATATCAATATGCTTAAATCATGAATACGGCCCCTAGATCTCACAATATCATAATAACATTTAGGCTCCCAAATACATATCAAATCACATCTATAAATAAATCATCTCAATCTCACTGTGGAGTCCTAGTACGTGTGTAGTACACGCCTACCCTGCTAAGCTGTTACCTGTAACAGTCCGAAAGCAATACCCCCACACATCACCCACCAATCGTATGGATATCCTTTCCCCTTCAACGTGGCCTTAGCCGCAACACAAAATAATAAATACGTGAACATATTTATCATGTATACACAAACTCAATTGATAACATATATAATTTTTATAATGTCATGCATTAACACATGCCACTCACACCACCATGTATATGTAAATGTTCGTATATTTTCGGGTGCCATTCTCATATCTGAATACATAGTTGGGGTTCCAGGCATAATTAGCCACAATCAGTTCGGTTGCAAGTTAAACCCCGGCCAGATCTCATAAACTTGTGACACAACTAACCACAATAATTAGCCCAAACCCCAAATCCTAACTAAAATATTTAGTAGCGGGTTAGCAAACATCGTCAACAGACAACCTTAACAATGACAGTCAAAGCATAAGACTCAATATTAGTCAACATACTTGTCAAAACGATCGACAACTAGCACTCATATATCTAGTGGTCGACAACCATGACACCAACAGCCGATAGACAAGGCCAAAAGCCAAAGATAGTCGACAGATAGGGATAAATGGTCAACTACCAATGCATTCCCATCACTTTACCTCATATACAAGAGACCAAAAACACAACTCAAAGCTGATCTACCCATATAATATTAATCCCAAAAAGGGGCTCGGCAAGACCCTAAGAGGCATTTAGATAGAATAGGATTTACAAGAATCCATAAAATCAACAATGTGCATCCAAAGAATTAGATATGGCCAAATTATTCAAAACTATGGGGATTCAAGCGCAAACCACAAACTAACAAGAAATCAATTGGCCGAAGAGAGTAGGGGTACCAAACCCACTCCACATAATCAAAAGACTTGCATCTTGCCGTTTAAATAGACATGCAAGTTATAGAAAAATAATAGGTGTTTGCATCAAAGTATCAAGGAAAGAAGAGCTTGCCTTTTACCAATGGTACCCGAAGCTGGAACTAGTTTCACCGGAAGTTAATTCACCAACTTAATAGCTTGCAGCTAAGAAAAGATAACAAGAACAGAAGCTTCCAGCTGCAACAAGATACTCACCCAATCAGCAAGGAAGATGAAGAAAGCAAGAATACCTGCAGCTTGAATTTGCTGCTACGAAAAATCTCTAAGTGGCCGAACGGAAGGAAAAAGGAGATGACGGAACAGTGGCCGTTGGAACAAAGAAGATTGCCGATGGAGGGCTCACGCTAGCTGCTGCTACCTTTCTTCCTTCCCTTTTGATTCTTGCTTAATTGGATGAGAGAAAAGCCACCGCTTGCTGCCCCTGTACACATCCTATATCTATGTCTACGCGGTGCACGTGCTGGACGGACTGAACGAAGAAGGAAGAAGATGAAGCTAGAGGCAGAGATTTACAGAGAGTTTGAGAGGAGGAGGGACGGACACTCAAGCAGGGGACGCACACCACGCCACCGCCTCATGCCCGCTCTGCTTCCTTCCACCAGCTCCAGCTTCTATAACATAATAATAATATAATATCCTTTAGCCTATAATATTTCATTACAATATATATATATATATATTCTATTGTCTATAAATAGGCCGCACATGCTTGGAACATGGAAGAAGAATGGAGAAAGAATGAAAGGAGAGGAGAAAGCTCCTTCCACTCCCAATTTCATCTTATATAATATATATATATATATATATACATATAATATTGCTATTGTGTAGTTGTCATATAATAAATTATATATATATATATATATATATTCACTTACTCTGCCACTTCGGCAGCCCCCTGATTTTATTTTCACCGGCCTCCTTCCTTTTCAATTTTCTTGCTTACATAATAGAGTATACACCTTAATCAAATGTTACGTTCATAATTAACACTAAACCAAACTCAGTCTATAAATATATTTATTTATATCATAATAAATTTATATACACCCACAACATTGTAATTTCAGTGGTTTTGGAGTCTCAAAACTAAAGTGGTGTTCTTTTTATGTTTCAGTTTTTAATTTTAAATTTTGAATTTATTTTGAATTTTGTGTTTTAAATATTTATTTTAAAATTTTTAAAAACACGTTCTTTTTGTCATTTTGAAAAATTATATTTCAAAACAAAAAATTAAAAAATGTGTTTACTTTAGAATTTTGAGAAAAAATATTTTATGATATTTTATTCCTAAACCAGTCACAATTGTCGCCACTAGCAGTCGCCGACGACCACCATCGACAAGACATTCCCACGATCATAGCCTATCATTAGAAATGCCAAACCAAGGGGGTTAACGTACACAAAAATGAGCCAAATTTAACGACTAAATTTTCATAGATCTAATTTTTAATTTTTAGTCAAAATTGAAAAATACATTGTTAGTCGCCATCGACCACTGTGACTGGTGGTTTTCGGCGATCAGAGACAACCACTCGACACCCTCATCAACATTGACCAACATATCCAAAAACCAACAAGATCCAACGGTCGAATCTCCATAAATCTAAACTCAAACTTTTAGCCAAACCTAATTTTTGGGTGAGTAAGGTGGAGAAAGAGAGAGACGACAATGGTGGGAGCGGCATGACGAGTTTTTGTGGCTAGTAAGGTGAGGGCGACCAGCGTTCATAGGGGACACAACAAGATACGAATGTGGCGGGTTTCTCTCTTAAGGCCAAGGTTGGCTGGGTGTAGGCGACGACGGTGTAGCATCCCGAATTTTGAAAATAAATAATAATTATTAAAATCGGTGTTTGAGGTCATTATTGGGTATTTGGAGATTTAAGGAAAAATAATAATTTATGTTGTTTTGTGGAAATAAGGAATTAAAGGTAATTAACTAAATTATTTGGGAATGGTTAATCATTATTAATTATTGTATTTATGAGTTTAAAGAAAATATAAAATTATTTGTATTAAAAAGAAATTAAGGCAATTAATAGTCTTATTTGGGGGTATTTATGAAAATAATGAAAGTATAAAATGAATTAAATTGGTGAATTCTTGGAAGTGTTAGGGGATAAGTGAAATAAGAAGGAATTGGAGTTTGGGGGTGTGTGCGAATTTCAGAAGTTATGGGTGCTGGTGCAAATTCTGGAAAAGGGACTGAGGGTCCCCTTAAATATAATCGTGCGCATTATATGTATGAGGGAGCAGCTGGCGTGAGCGGCTACCCGTGTGTAGGTGGCTGGTGTGGGTTCGAGACTGAGGGGGAGCTACGCGCGGTTGGGGAAAATGGCTGATTTTTAATTAGCCTTAGGCGCCCAAAACGGCGTCGTTTTGTTAAAAGGCGATGGCCTTCCACGGCTACCCCAACGGTCGCCACGTGGCTTCTCCCCTAGCCACTCTTTTTGCACCATTTTTAAGCCCATTTCGGGCATCCCCGAGCAGCAAATCAGAAGGGAAAAATTGGAGAAGAAGATGTTGCGCAGTGATGAAGAAAATGGAGAAATTTGAGAGAAACTGGGGATTAAATCAAGTTTAATTGTGGTTTAATTAGTTAGGTAAGTAAATAAATATGTATTATTAATTTTATACAGTTAAAATTTAATTTTGGATTTGATTTTATTAATTTTAGGATATTATGCTATGTTGCAATGTGTATTAATTTGGTGTGCAAGTATATGTATACGTTAGTGTACTGTGTGCAAGGAGTGAGCTCACTATGTGCGTGAGAGTGTATATTACCTTGACCGTGAGAGTGTGTGTTACTGTGAGTGTGCCGATTTATATATATATATATATATATAAACACAGTGTATGGGTGTGTGAATATCACTGTGTGTGAGTGCAAGGGAATTAAAATAAAATAGAAAATGTCCCTTAGTCGTGAATGCATATTAATGGTGATATGTACATATGTTATTAATAAAAGATATATACTTCCCTATATGTATATTCTAAAAAGGAAGTGATGTTTCCGTATTAGTAAGCATTAAGTTATTATTATTATATATTATTACTTCTAATGTATCAATATTCTTACCATTATTATTATTGGTATTAGGATTATGGTTATTATGAATGTATTGTTGTTATTGATGTTATTATAATAATGGTATTATTGTATTACTATTATCGTTACTATTATTAATTTGTGTATTGGGGGAATAATTTGGGGCGAAATTAGCTAGTAAAAGGCAAGTTCTAAACCTTCTTTGTAAGCCTTACAACCTTTGTGGAAGTCCCCATTATTTCTTGTATTTTATCCCCTCCCTTACTCTAATTCGGCGCCTAACACTACTTATTGAGTTGTTATTCATTGGGTTTAATTTAAATTAAATCTGGAACTTTTAGAATTTTATTTGTTGGAAGCCTATAGGGGTTTGTACCGCCCCCATTCCTTCCGGAATGATGCCGAACCTACCTTGGAGACTAGGTTCCTAGATGTGCGGGTTTGATTATGGATTTCTTAGGTTTGGATCAATTAGAGCTATTGAGCAGTGGGGTAGGGGTCGACTGTTTGGTAACATTGGAGTAGACTATCGTATGGCCCTAAAGTGGACCGTCGGGCGGACACTCCTAGTCATTGATCGTTGACCGGTGCCAGACACTACTGACTAGCTCTACTATTATGTGATTTACTGCATGACTCGATATGTTGTGTTACTATTCATGATTTGATATGCACATGGGTACGGGATGCATGTTGGGGTATTCATTTATTGAGTATGCTTGGACACAAACATTCTAGCGTGGTTAGATTGCATCTGACACGAGCATATGCATCGCGTGTGGTTTACTATGTGGCAGGAACATGGCCTGATGCTTGGATGTATGAGCGCTGGTGTATCACGTTGATGCTCACTATGACATTGCATTTTTATGTGCATTGCATGGTTACCAAAAGTTCATAGGTCTCGGATGGGAGGACTGTTTCGAGGGAGTCTACGGCTTGGCTATTTTACAACTCGGGTGTTGGGAGGACCAACGTGAGCACATGGGTGATGGGAGCACTGACTCGGGATGGCGTGCACAGGTTTGTTGGAGATATATTGTTGCCTTTCAGGGCAGTGGCAGGTTGGTATAGGACTTGGGTGCCGTGTGTCTTGTGTGGGCCCCAAGGACCGATATATACTTTTATTTATGCTTTTATGCTGTGTTGGGTGTCTCATGGCTTGTGTGTGCTTGGGGGTTAGTGTTTTGGGAAGAGTTTATTGGAAATGCTCAACCTTCAGCCTTTCTTTCCTTATGCTTGCTGAGTCTCTCGACTCACTTTGGTTTCCATCATTCTAGGTAGTAGTAGCATGGGTCATGGGCAAGGGAGTGAACTTCTAGCGGCAGAGTCGGTATAGTGTACAAGTCGTCTGTCAGTCCTCGTCAACTCTGATGTTTGAGAGGGACTTTCTCTATTCTGTTTTACTATGCCGAGTCATTTCTTGTGTCTCATGTATGTTGGCACATGAGTCTGTATTCATTTATGTGTCATGTGACCGCTGTGCAAGCGGGGTACCTGTAGTGCATGCATGTGTATGGCTTAGCTTCCGCTGTTTTCATTCTTCTATATGCATGCCAAGGTAGTTCTTGTCTTATGTTTCATTCTTTTTCCTTCCGTAGGTGCTTCCGTTCGGGTAGTCCGGGTGGTTGGGATATTTGTGCAGGGGTGCTTACAGACGGTGTAAGTGACGACGATGGTGATGTAGATGTGATTACCAAAGCTCTTGGTCGTCAATGGTAGTAGCGGTGTCTGGCTGCTTGGAGAATGGAGAGGACGAGAAGATGGTGGAGTAGGTGGTGAGTGCACAAAGAGAGAGGGGGGGTTCCTTTTTTGTGTTTTGGATTTTTCAGCATGTTTTGGCTGAAAACACTCAAAATAACATTTTGTTGTTTTAAGTTTCCTTTACAAATTCTTTTATTGTTTTCAAAAATATGCTTTTGAAAACAACAAAGTAAACACATTTTCAGTGTTTTAAAAAATTAAAAATTAAAAATGAATTGAAAACAACAAAGAGAACAGGCCTTTACCTTTTCATATTTGATTTTTCTTATGGCCAATTAAGGGAAGGGGAAATGAGTTGTTGGCTATTTACAAAATGAACCTATTTGGTGGTCAAAATTCATTCATAAATTAGCGAAGTATTTGCACTGAGATTTGCCATTTGGCAGGAAAAATGTGATTTGATATTTTACCATTAAGTGAAGATGTAAATTTATACTCAATAAAACTAGATGGAATTATAGCAAATTCCAAGGTTGCCTTTAGATCTTTTATAGTTTTTGTACAGACTTTGTGATCAATTAAGTCTTATTGACACGAGCAGATGTTTATTAACTGTTGTGAGGTGCCCTCAAAATTTCCTAAATCTCTAATTAATTTACAACCATGTTTTTCCTCGGAGAACGTCTGGGAAGGTAGCATCCTGGACCACCAATGCATCCTTGGGATTGACTGATCTTGCATCATTTTAAGTCTAAGAGCATCTTTCAGGCTCTCCCAGACCCCAGCCATCTAGTGGCCTAAAGCTTCATTTGGGGCCACTCGAAGACAGCCATCGGGATGCCTTACCTCAATGACTTCTCCAGGCCTTCCAGTCTCTTGCATGCACTCCCCGGAAGAGCTTTCTAGCTCAACTGTGGGTCCCATATCTTCATCTATAAATATGCGCATTTTTGAAGGTAATAAGACTTTTTGCCTATTTAATCTTTTGAGCACATTCTCTGATCTCTTGATCCTCGCTCAGTCTCTTTCTCTAAAACCCATCCGGAACGTAAGCACCCATTCGGGGCATGAACATAAGACAAACATAACACTTGCATCATACATTGGACATTCCTATTTCTCGGACCATCATCTGACTTAGGCATCAGAGGGACCGTGTGGGGGAGTCTCCTACATGGCTTTCTGACTATTTTGTGATTGCTGGGCAAGTCTCAGCCTTGCTCCCCCGAACACCCATTAAGACCCTTCTCTCCATTGGGTCCCTCGAAGGCCCCCTCATCCGGGTCCATCCAGATTTGTCCTCTTTGGATCCCGCTCTAGTTCTAGCAAGCCTAGCCCATAACATTTTGGCCCTCAATTATAGTGAATGACTCTTCTTTGGTTGTTCATAGATAAATAAACTTAATTGTTGTAATTTGGCACTGTCTGTGGTAATCGAGAAAAAATCCATCCCTTGGTTGCCTTTGTAAGTGTCAGCTAAATGAAAATGCTATGCTCCTCCTTTAACCTGTAGTGCCTCTTTTCCAGTCACGCTCCAAATCCTCCAGGGGGCACCAGGGATTTTTTTGCGAGGCTTTTCTCTTGCTATTGTAAGCCCTCCAAGGCTTTTCTCCTACTATTAGGTCGGCCCTTGGGAGAAAAATGAACCTCACCACCATGTGTCTCTTATCCCTCATCCATGTTATTATGAAGACAGAGACACAACCAAGGAAAGTGGGAAATGAGGATGAGCCTCTTCGAAGATATCTGATGGTCAAGTTCGAGAGCCTGTCAATTCCTGAGCTTGAACTTGATGATTAGGCCACCTTCCACAACGATGTCGGCCCCCGTAATAAGAGCATGCCTTGAAGTATGGACTTAAGAAGAGCTCTCCCATGGGAAGAAGACCTCTTAGGGTGTGTCTGCAAGAGGGATTTGAGCCCAAGAGGTAACTTCTCTGGCATGCTAGTTCCCTAGTTAGGCCAGATGAGGCATCCCCTTGAACTCCCATTTTCCTAGGATATTTTTGCCAAGTACGGGGAGATTTAAGAGCAAAGAGAGGTTTCCAACTCAAGTAGAGGTAGGTGTTTTAAAGCTACATGAAGTGCCAATGAGAGGAGATTGATTATGTAACGACCCATTAGAGGGTTTAGATTTTATTTAGAAATTACTGAATTTCTTAATTAGTATTGATTGGAGGATTTTTGCTAATTAATTGTTAATATGGCAATCTAGAGATTTTAATTGAGAAAATAGCTTTTAAATAGCATTTAATTATTTATTTATTTTTGAAATTAAATGCAAGGACTTGAAGGTCATTTAAGAAGTTGTTATTTATTTAATTTAGTTAATAAGAGTTATTAAGAGATTAGTGATTCCATCCGTGGGAGGATTGGGATTAGAGTCTCCTGGATATAGTAGGAGAAGGAGAAGGGCATTAGGTTTCCTATAGACATATGTATATATGTATAGCCTCATTAGCCTTAGTTTCTTCACGCCGCTGAAAGAGAGAAAAATCATGAAGAACAGAGGAGCCAAGAAGCAGTAGCAAATTCGAAGTCTTGCATAGGAGTCTCTTTTGGCGATCGTTAGGGTTCGATCAGAGAGTCTAAGGCAAGTATCCTTCCCCTGTAATCCTTTCTTACAGGTCTTGATTGAGTTTGATATCAGATTTCCATAATTGAATCAGTTCCAGTGCATGTATATATATATATATGTGCGTTACAATGAGTTATATCAGTTCAGTGCATGTTATATATATATATTTACATGCGTACAGTGAGTTCATAGTAGGCATGCATAATTTCTTTCAGCGATTCTCATCAATATTGTTGTTGAATCATTCTCAAGTTTGTTTGGAATCAGTTGGGATTTGTTTTCTCAAGTTTTCTTTCGAAATGGTGTAGTAATGTTAAGTTTGTAAATCAAGATATCATCTCTGTTCGTGAGTTATGTCTGATAAGATTCAAGTCATTTGAATGAGTCTTGTGTCATTCGAATGAGTTCCAAAGCATCCGAATAAGTTTCAGTGTTATCGTAAGCTTTTCTCTTATAATATTCCAGTCATTCGAATGAGTTTTTTTGGCCATTCGAATGAGTCATGTGTTATCATATCGTTCGTATGTGTTTTTGGTTTGTCATTCGAATGAGCTTCCTTGTCATTCGAATGAGTCCTTGAAGATGTGAGTAAGCTGTTGCTTTATATAGTCTAGCATTCGAATGAGCCTTCTTGTCATTCGAATGATCCATAAATTGATTCGAATAAAGTTACTGTTGCATTCGAATGAGTCGCTTTTTGCCAGTTCAAAAGTTGGAAATTTTCAAAATTCATTCGAATGAATTTGTGAGTCATTCGAATGAGTCCCTGATCAGATCCGAATAGCCTTGTTATATATCATCTATCATTCGAATGAGCCTTCTGTCATTCGAATGAGTCTCTGTCATTCGAATGAGTTTTCTGCCATTCGAATGAGCTTGCTGAAATCCATTTTTTTTCATTTGAATGGGCTGCTTTTTCATTCAAATTACTTCCTTTTGCTTCCTCAATCATCCAAATAGTATCAAATGGCATCCGAATGGCTTCCAATAAATTCTTGATTCAAGTCTTAAATTTAATATAAATATTCAATTATTCAAATATTGAATTTTTATGCCAAGATATGATAAAATCCAATATGCCATGCCTATACTCAGAAATTTCAAAATATTTGAATCTCAATATAGTTGATAAAAATCATATACCATATTTAGCAGTTAATTATGACATAATCAACATTATTTTGTGAGATTATGTGCATACATATTTGTATGAGTATTGAGCATGACTTTATGTGGAGCACTAAATATCGTGTGCCAGCATTTATATGAGCATTGCATTATGCGCACCAGGCGGCTTGTCCGCGGAGATCCCACTAGTATCAGTTCAATTATATCTTAGTTATGAGTTGCTCGCCTGATGTCGACTAGGGTGCTAGGGGCATATTGCCCAAAGTATATGCTTACAATTTTTATGTTTGCAGGACTTAGATCAGTCAGGTATGTATTACAGTTATGTGGGCCTACGTGCCAAAGTTGCATACCTACATTTAGTTACAGTTATGTGCATTACATCTTACAAATGCCATCCAGTGATTATTATATCTCTCAGTACCAGTTCAGTAAGTATTTTTATCAGTATCGATATTCTTCGATTCAGCTCAGTTATTCTTTCCAGTTTATTACTTGCTGAGCTTTGTAGCTCACCTTGTACTCTTCACCATTCCAGGTCCTAGTGGGGAAGTACCAGATGTGGGGCCTAGCAGCAGTGTCCAGTAGTGTGTGTACGTGGAGCCGCTCAAGACCAAAGATGTCTGGGAGTTGTTAGTTTATTAGTTAGTGCTTGATCAGTTTAGATTTATTTTATATTCCAGTTTAGGGATTTTCCCTTAGATGTAATTTATGGTTTTCAGTTATTAACTCAGAGTTTTATTTCAGTTGATTGAGATGTTCATTTTGGTATCAGATTTCAATTTATCAGTCAGTTTATTTTATTATCTCCAGTAGCACCTCTTCTCGGGTAGTTCTAGGAGAGGGGGTGTTACAGATTATTAGCACATTCTACAGTAGCTTCGCAGAAGTCAAACTGTCAATCCAAGAGGATAGCTCGGCGATAGCATTTTTTGGCGACCACTCCTTCCATATCCTTCACCCCCTTTGTCGAAAGATGTTTGGTGTTCCACCCCGGCTCGCTCAATGCCAGCGATTAGCTACGATAAAAGTTCCTCGAAACCCTATCCATGGGTATGTCAAAGGCAAGGAACTCTCAATCTATCGGCAATGTTATGTTGATTGCTTTAGGAATGCCATATTTGAAGATGTACAATTAGTTGGACCTCATTAGGAACCTTCAGGACTGAGCGATTACCATCATGCCAAAAGCTTAAACTGTTAGCAGAGGCGTAACTCTTTATCTCTATCCACACTGTAGGTGCAACCTTCTTCCCTAGCCTCACAAACAGGCAGTCCCACGAAGCAGTTGCTGGGGCATAGGCTATGGACCAACAATCCCCCCCTAGAACTTCGTTGGGCCATGTGTTATGGATCACCAAAATCCCCCCCCCACTCCCCCATAACTACCCTTATAACACCCCATTTTTCTCTTACTGAGCGCGTCACTATGCTGGGTCCCAAAATATACATAAATTATTTTTTTCTTTCTTTCTCGGTACATAACTTAACCTTAAGTATCGAATACTAAACAAAACCCCCCAGCAATTTATTAAAAATGCGGAAGTGATAATCGAAACCTAATATGGTACATAATCAATTCACTTTATTTATAACATAAAAATCCGTACCATAGTTAACATCATATCCTCAATATTAAAATACATAAATACATGGAGATTCCATAATATTCTAACAAGACTAATCATCAATAAAGTATCAACTAAAACATATCTGAGTCAGCTCGCTGAATCCATTGGCCGTGCCATCACGTGCCGTCATATCTCAACCTGCTCCTTGCCTAAGCTGCAAGTCTAAACTGGAACATTGAATGTTCTAGGGGCATAACCCAATAGAAGATGAAACTTCTAGTGAGGGTTCAAAACATATATACGAATGCATGATGCAATAACATGAACAACATTTGCCCTTAATGTAACTTCCTAGGCCTACCAGCCCGACACAGAATCCTAAGCAAATCCCGAACCTCGGCAGGATAAGCCTAACGTTATTCCATCATTGCCCTAGGGGGATTACGGCTACACTCTAGGGGCGACATCCCATTCCCATGCATAAATATCAATGTGACAATAATATTGTGTCATGCAATTATCACGACTTTCCATGCAATATGACAAAATGAATATTGCATTTATAACAACGTGCATATATGACAACCATATCATGAATATAAGTTCTTGTGAGAAAACCATTCACAAAACCATAGTTAGGATATGAAAACTCACATTTGCCCAAAGATCAAGACACCTCGAAAAGTGTGCACCCCCTCGATATGCATGCCCGACCTCGATTCTCTGCCAACTCTCAAAAGTTGCACAAATCACATCATCTCGATCTCCTCAATCATAAAATAATATTTAATCACTAAATATCCTTGACATTCCATTTATTTCATTTTTCCTTCATTTTCTTTCATTTTTCCGTTTTGAAAATTCCAATAAATACCTTGGGACTATTTTCTTAAATCTAATTTCACAGCAATTCATTATAAGCTATGAACTTCAAGGGAAAAATACTGGACTTACCCGGATGATGCGTTTTCATGCAAAATGAGGCTCTTTGGTGCTAAAATTGAGACATCAGGAATCCCAAATCCCAATATTTTTGCACGAACTTCCATAAAATATTTTTCTAGATTTTTAGACAATTTTTCCAAAATTTTTGGAGGCCCCACGCGGCCTCACCTATTGGCGCGTGGGCTGCATGTGCTGACCAGCGCGTGTGGCCCACGCACCGGTCATCTTCTTCGGCGTTGGCCATACCGGCGATGCTGGATTCCGATACCCCTCGAAAGCCCTTCTTCAATCGATCCTAATGGCACCTCTTGCAGCATGAAATAACAACCAGAGACCCCTCAACCGAGCGGCTAAAGCCTCGGCTTGGCCGTCCGCCTCGTTTTTCGACGACCTCTCGAACGGCCACCAAAATGCTCCAAAGTTTCCATATATGCTCTACACCTCATGGGCTTCAAAAGCCCCTTATTCTCGAGCCTCAATTCGTTCAATATCACGATCGATTTTGAAGCCAAATCTCTCCAACTTTCGGCAACTTCGAATGCCTATTTATAGGCGAAATTGAGCCCTTAAACGCCCTTGGCCACTCGACCCACTTGCTTTAGAGCTTCACCTGCCCCTGGATCGACCTTGAGCAAGCCTTATCTGATCACAAAAGCGAGTTGCAAGCTTTGATAAAAATGACTGAACTTTCGGTCGCTTTTCTTCTTTTTCCGGCCACCATGATGGCTGTTATGGGCCAAGACCTTTACCAAAAGTTATCCTCAACCAACCCTCATGCTATCCCTGTGGCCAAAATCGGCCATGGTCGACCAGCCATGTGCTGGTCATTGGCCAACTTTGAAAAATTGCATTTTGGCCCCTCAACTTTTGGTCTTTCTCATTTTGGCCCATTTTCACTTAACCCCTGAACTTTCCAATATTTTCATTGAGTCCCTCAAGTCCTAAAACATTCATTTGACCCTTGAGGATTCCGAAAAATATCGTTTCGTCCTCCCTCTAGCAATTTCCTAAAATTACAATTAGGCCCGAATCTTCGTTTTGGCCTCAAACCCTCTCGTTTCTTCCTGAAACCTCTGAAGGGTTGTTTCTCATGAGAAATCGAAGTCTCCTCAAACTTTTGTTAATTTCCGAGAAGTCATCTATAACAATTCGGTTTTGTAGCCTAATTGACCTGCCTTTTTACTGTACTGAAAATTGTTCCCGATTCGATTTCTTTCGGCACCATAAATCCTATCTCGGGGTGCTCGTTAATGCCACATCATTTTCCTTTGGCCTCTCGGCTCTAGGGTACTCCTGGTAATCAATTCAGTCATCCATACGGTAATAAATTACCCTTATACCCTCAATTTATCCTTAAATTCCATTTTTGCCCCAAGATAAATTACCCTTGAGTCCTTCAAAATTTCTTGGGTATTACAACCCCAGAGAAGACTCGAACTTGCGACCTGCTATGATACCGATTGTTGGTCCCTTAGGATATGGCCACTCAAAAGGGGGGTGAATTGAGTGTTTAAAATTTTTGTCAATTTACTTAATTAAAATTCTTGTTATTTAATTTTGAACAAATTAAGCTTTTGTAACTATGTGTATGTGAGTTTGAGATTAATGAATTGCAAGCCACAAGATATAGCAAGAATAAATAAATGAGGCATAATTTATAGTGGTTCGGTGTCTCCACACACACTTACCCCACTCTCCCAAGGTCTCAACCATCATTGGGGTTCCACTAATCTCACCAAGATTTTCACACTAACTCACGTTGGAAACTAGATACATTCTTAGATTACAACGAGTTCTAGAAAAACCACCACCAAGGTTTTCTTTCTAACTTATTTTGAAAACTAGATACACCTAGATTTTCGATTCTAAGAAACCAATACAATCCACAAGAAGTTTTCATGGATACAAATATTTGTCCACAATTTGACCCAAATAAATAAGCAATTAAGCACAAATATACAAGGCAGTGAAATATAAATAATTAAATCAGTAACCTCGGTTGGAGAAATTTGGATTTGTTGTAGAAGGCTTGAAACACTTTTCTCTTCTTGCCTTGTGGCTCTTTGATGGATGTGTAATGTAACTTCGAGTCTTGAATTGCTTGGATTTTTGCTTGAGAGCATTTGGGAGCTTATGGGTGCTTCGGATATGCAAAATATAAAATGAATTGATCTCCAAAATGAGTTTGAAGCTATTTATAGACATTATGAAAAATACTATTAAAAAATGGTCAGATTACTATTCTCAATGGTCAGATTACTATAGCGTATTGTAGAGTATTACAGCAATAGTAAAAAATTCTACAAAATAAGCAGTGAATTGATCTCCAAAATGAGTTTGAAGCTATTTATAAACATTCTGGAAAGTACTGTTTAAAAAGGTCGAATTTACTGTTCACAATGGTTGGATTACTGTAGAGTACTCTAGCAACAATAAAAAATTTAATTTTCAATCTAGATTTTAAAAAATATATTTATATGAATTTTTTACTTACTTTAAAAATTATTTTAACAGAAAATGTAACACTCGGTGTTATTTGTGTTAGAAAATAGGGAAGGTTGATAGAAACTTCAGAAAAGTGCCCTTAAGATAAGTGGATCGATGGAAATAATGGTACCCTTAGGGAGGGGCATTTTGGTAAATTGGGTAACGAGACCCAATGAAGGCTAATTGGGAAATTTGGAAATTATTCCCTTGTTGGAATGAAAAGGTGTTGGGAATTATTCTCATTTGTACAATTGAATGGAATTGATGAAATTGTTAATTTCTAAGGGCGTTTTGGTAATTTGGAGTATAATTCTAAGAGGGAATTTAGTTATTAAAGAGGGAAATTAATTACAATTTATTAATATGTGAGAAGTAATTTATTTTTCCCTGAATTGGAGATTAAATGTGGTGGAAAATTGAATGGCTTTGATTAATGCTTGGAAGACACGATTAGTGTCTAGAGATGACACTTGGCAAAGTCTTGTTCAAGTAAAAGGGTGGGATTAAGTAAATCCAAATGTTAATGGAAATTAGTCATTCATGTAATGATGGTGTTGGAATAAATAAATTCCAAATGAAAATGATAAATTGTCACCCATTAATGGTTGAAAAATGTGATATTTAAATAAATAGGAAATATGAGTGAAATTAGCACTCTCTTGTGATGGTTTGAAAATAGTTAATTAAAATAAATAGAAAAGAAATTATATTTTGGGATTGGAAGACTTGATTCATGGGTGGAAAGCTTGTCTTGATGAATCCAAAGGCTTGGATTTAAGATGAGAAGAGCACATGGATTGTGCTTTCTTGTGTGGTTAAGATCTTGTCTTGGAAAGTCAATGAGATCCAAGGGTGGATATTAAGCAAGACCTAATGCCATGGATTGTGTTTATTTGGAGGGTGAGGATTTATTCTCACAAGATAATCCAATGGCAATGAGTGGGTTTTAAAGTTATTAGATATATAAGGGCAAGTTGTCTTCCAATTTGAGAAAGAATGGAAGACGAAGGGAAAGAAGAAGAAGAAGAGAGAAGAGTTGTCTTCCAAGAAGAGAAATGAGAAGAAGAGGAGAAAGGTAAGGAAAGATCATGTTTTTAGCCCTTTAAAGGCTGTATTTTTTCTCTTTATTTATCCTTTAGTAATATAGATCTATGTTATTCAAGGATCTCTTAAGGAGAAGAGTTGGAAGGAAGCTAGGAAGTTCTTGAAGCTTCAAAGAATGTAAAAGGTAAGGGATGACCCCATGTAGAGGTGGCCTTGCAAGTTGGTAAATATGTTTGATAATTTTTTTTTATAACATTTGCATGTTGTGGTTAACACTTGCATGATGTGAGTTCTAGTGGACCTATGGCCATATGGAGGACTAGTGTTGTGGGAGGGGTAGGTTGATGCCTCAAACCTTGGTGGGTTGTGAGGATAAAATAACCTAGCCTTATTTGCATGCACTTGGCATACATAATCATGTTTATATTCATATTTACATGCATTGCACCTTTACTGAGCTTTATAGCTCATGAAGTTTTCATCATCATCTTGTAGGTTGCTCATATGGCAAGAGGTTGGGAGTGTTGCAAACTTGAAGTTTGGAAGCTCATGGTGGATTTTTGTTAGTTTTATGGCTTGTTGAAGCCTAAAGCATGTGTTGTAATTTTTGGTTTACTTATGTTGTATAAGTGTGGTGTGTTGCCATGAGCATTTGGATTTAGGCCCTCATTGTTTATATTGGTGGCTTAAGTGAATAAAAAAAAAATTGTAAGGCTTTGAAGGCCATAGAGTTGGAATGGGAGTGGAAAATGACAAATTTTTTATGTATGTTAATGTGTATTTTTAGTGATGGAAATCTGAAAAATTTGGGCTAAGAAACCCAAAGAAAAAAAAAAAAAAAAGAGTGAAAGATGGTTGTTGGCAATAGTTGGGGCCTGGGTGTGCTAGTAGGCCCCCGCCAGCCAATTTTTTTTTAAAAAAAATTGGGATTTTTTGGGGCATTTATGAATTAATTTTGGGACCCAGAGGAAATTTCAAAATAAAAGGGATTTTTGGGATTTTTGGATGCCAAAATTTTTGAAAATTTAAATTATATGAGTTTTTCCTCGAAATTGGGAAAATCATCGAGTGGTTTGGAATTTTGAATTATATGGAACCCGGTGGAATTCTTGGGAAAGAAGAAATATTATAAATAATGGGATTTTGGGCATCTTAAATGGAAATTATTTAGTCTGGTGTGGAATTTCTAAAACCCAAATTTTCTAGTCAATTTTGGGGTTGAGAGAAGGGAATGACGAAGCTTAGTTCCCACCTAGAACGTTTCGTGCTGAAACATAGTCCGCTCTTCCCGAAAGACCGGGCATGTGGGCAATTTAGTTGATTGTTCACGAGTGGCACCCGTAAGTAGGAGCGAGGCGTCACAGAAGATACTAATTTTGATAATACATATACTATGCCAAAATATTTTATAAATTAATAAAAAATAATTAGGTACAAAATATCATTTTCGTTAATCATCAAAACTTAATTGAAAATTAAATAGAGCAAGTTGGCTCAACACAATCAAAATTGCAAGTAGAGCGACTCAAGCGAAGACACTACTAACACAAAACTAATTTGTTGTAAATCGCGGACGTAGGTGCCTATACCAAACCACGTAAACAAAATACCTCCATAAGTGTAACGAAGATATAAGGTAACATATACCTACATGTACTCTGTTTTACAACAACTCAGAGAAATAAAAGCCAAAATGGGGAGCTAAGGGGATGGAAACCTTTAGGTTCACATTGATTCCTGTAATCCCGAATTCGAAGTCAGGCTGTTATGAATAAACAAGGTTTCAAAACAAAAATGTCTGGATAGCACAATTATGTGACATGGGGATAGTCATTCACCAAGAATAATTCCTACGGGCAGACATAGGAAAAGGCCAAATCGCCAGAATAAAAACATCCAATTGTGATTCCTAGTAACCTTTATATCATTCTTATATTCATGTTCGAGTATAAGAGTCGTGCCCAATTCCTATATTAATGTTCGGGTACAAAAGCCATGCCACAACAAAACCTTATCATAGTGGAAGTAGGCACTCTGCCGAACCACTTCGACAAAACATTATGATAGCGGAAGTAAGCACTCCGTCGAATCCCTTCGACAAAACAATATGATTGCGAAAGTAGGCACTTCGCCGAATAGCTTCAACAAAATTTCATAGCGGAAGTAGACACTCTATCGAACCATTTCGACAAAATCCTGGTGTTCTAATCGCAAATGTAGGTTGCCTAGGAAAAATCCCTGAACTGCGTTAACATAATACAACACCACTGGGTGGGCTTCATGCCATTAGGGGCCTTTCTGTCCTCTCTATCCAATATTCTCATGGGCCTAATACGCTTCCTTATGGACATCCCCCGGATAGCTCCACCATCTTTGGACACAAAGACTAGGGTTGAACCTTGCATTATATGACTTATTGGCCCAGTGCTCTTACGCACCCTTTGGTGGAAGGAGCAGAGTCTTAGGAAATCTACTCTGTTTTGTAGATCCATTGGTATTCATCCCTATCACTATACTAGGGCGCCTAGACCTTGCACCACTCCTCATGGCTAGACCTTTCCACAAAGGGACTTTATGGGTCAGTGTCCTCCCTTCCGCATGGCCTCGGGGCAATAGTGGTGACATTCCAGCTACGAACAAGATTGGCGGGTAAAAAGTAGTTGGTGGACTCAGGCATGCATCTCACCCCTAGTAGCAAGTGGCGGCGATGGTACTCCTAATTGATGCCAGATGCAGGATGTTTCATATCCTCCTCTGAATCTCTAAATATCTATATATGTCTTAAGGTTGGATGTTTCACATCCCCACTGCCAGGTATATCAACACTCTTGAAATCACTTTACAATTTTCATAGATTCATATATACATACAATTGTTTTACCTTCCACAAGCTGGAGGAGGCCGACATCCCCCTTGGGGCTGGATTCCATTTTTGTGCCCCTAAATATGTAGGACCACATGTATTGAAATCCTGCTCAAAGGGAGAACATATTTGTATCGGTAACAATCCATTACTTTACAACTCATTTAATTAATATTCCATACATTCATATACAGGGGCAGATCTAGAAATTTAAGTAGGGGGAGGCTAAATTTTTTTTTAAAGCTATAAAATTACACATCACAAATTTTGGGGTGGGCTGAAATTTTTTTTGACTAAATTATTAGTAAAATTTATTATTTTTTACATTAAAAAATTAATTTTTTATATTAAAATTAATTTTTTTAATAATAAAAAATAATTTTTAATATTAAAAAAATATTTTTAATTGTGAGCTGCCTTGGGCCATCCGCCCCTGTTCATATAGTTCATATGTGCATTAGACTCTCATCCAGCTGCCCCCAATGATCTATCCAATTCCCAAAAGAATGCTAATTATATTCGTATATGTTCAAGTTCTCAAAATGCAATAAATGTGATGAGCCCAAAAAGACCAAAAATGGAGGGTAAAAGCAAGCCTATCCTAAGTCAGGGCCCTAGGAAATCCATCCAGGCTAGGGATATTCTCTACAAAGCCCAAATCGACGAACTCAATATTCCCCAAAGCATTGTTTGTTTCCATGCCTTGGGAAGCCTCTTGATCGACTAGCATGTCCAATTCCAGAACATAAGGGCTCCACGGATTGGCGGCCTTCTCCAAATCCCTCACATCTTCATTCAAAAATGCCATGGGCAATATAGGGTCAGGGTCCCCAAACAGTCGCTAGTCGTGGATATGCCCTATCTTATCGACCAAAAAGATGACGTAAAAAACGTTGGCGTCTAGGCGTGTTTTCTCTAAGTACTCTCAAGCTAGATAAAACCCATACTTAGTATAGCCCGAAACTTATCTTTCCTTCTCCTTAAAACATACATGAGACGATCCATACTCCTTGATGGTCTCGGCCTTGATGGCCTCTATGCTCATCCCCCTAAGCTGGTCTATCAGCTCATCAGCTCGTCTATTCTCTTCCAAAAATTGGGAGCGAGCATTATCTCTCTCTCTCTTGCAAGGCTCACTTCAGTTTAACGGACAATTAAGTATTTGTCCCTGACAGCAATGCCCCCATCTTCTCTAGATGCATAACATCCCCCTTCAAAGAGATATTCTCCATCCTCATTTCCTCCACCTTGTGCTCCATCCAGGAGGTTCGCCTCTCATATTCCTTGAGATCCTTGAATTTGTGCTCCAAGTCCCTTACCCTGCCTTGGAAATATAGAGGGTGGCAAATGATCTAATCATTGTCCAGTTTGGCCTTGATCAAATTGACCCAAGACTTCACCATGGCCATCGCTTGAAGCTAAATTCCTTGTTAAACATAAGCTCAAATATCAGGAGCCACAATAAACACATGGAAAACACCAACAAAAATTCTGAAATTTTTCATACCTTAGTCAAATACTGCTTCGCTATATCAAGATGGCTTAGTGTATCCCCCATGTACCTTGCCTCATCTCGTGGCATTATAGAGGTACACATAAACCTCGTCGTAGCTCCTGGCTCCAAAATTGTATCCATATCAAGGAGCTTGGGACTGTTTAAAAATTTGTGCCCCTCTAGCCGTTGGCTTCTTGCTAATGCTGCCCCCTGATAGATGGGGCCTATGTTAGGAAATATAGGCAGGTGCGCTCTAGTCTCCGAGGCTAGTGTTCTCCTTTCCGATCGCTCCATCGGCTGTGGAAAAGGCAAATTGTTAACATCTCAATTCTGGCTGTGGTGCCTCTCCAATTCTGCTTGAGCCCCAGTGTCTTCTTTTGCTTCCCATCTAGCCTAAGTATCCTTTATAGCCTCTTGTGCCCTCGGGCTTAATGGTGATGGATCTAGAATCTCTCACTACTCTATTCCGCCAGCATGAGAAAGGGATAAAGGTAGATCCTCCATAGAAAAGCTAAGAAAACCCTCTGAAAACAAGTCCACAGAGGCCTCTATCGACCCCGAGCCCATGTTATCTGTCATTGCCCTCTTATTTCTTCGGGCTTGCAAAGCTTTGTCTCCTCCAGCTCCTTCCAGATAAAGGCTGGCAGTCGTTTCTCTTGAAGGGCCTCTTGCATCAGCTGCTTTGCTTCTTGTTGCCTGACCCAAGTTTCCCTTTGAAGTCGTCTCATTTTTGCACAACCAAGAATCAAATTATTAGTGGAATTATCAAAAATCGATATAAAAAAATAACTAAATGCATGATAAAAAGCCAAGGTTCTGGGTGAGCACCCCGAGGGTTTGGTTCCCATTCGATCCCTTCCTCTTTTTTGGCCGCTATTGAGTCCTCGATAATATCCACCTCCTTATCGTCTCCCTCATCATTATTATTATTGTCATTCTCCGACAAAGAGGACGAGAAAGACTCGGCCATCCGAGTTTGAGCTAGTTCCGAAAGACTCGTGCTATTGCGCCCTTCAATAACCATCCATCCTGTCTCAATAAGACATGAATCATTTATTAATTCTGACAAAATTACTGATCCTCCCTCATCCAGTTTATTAACATCATCTTGGTGATCTTTCACCAATGAATCTACATTCGCCCAGGTGCATCTTGTGCTCTTTATTTTTTCAGTCTGCTAGTATCTCGAAAACCTCTAAAATCTTATGGGCGATGTAACCACTATCCACCTAGTCTCAAAATCATCTACCTTTTGGGGTCCATCCCTAAATTATTTAATCCTAAAGTGCATCTTCTGAAGGGACACAAATTCTTTCTCCCCTCTTATGATGCGAGTGTGGTAAAAGTAGTGCAATAAAGACATTGTGGGTTCCACTCCCCGCTCTTTACACAAAATAAAAAATTTTGCTAGCACATCACAACCTAGCCATTCGGGTGCAGCTAAGCCACCACTAATATCTCCTCCCTCAAAAATTGCATCCCAAATGGGTGTAAAGGAATCCTAAGCCTCACTTGCAAGCTGTCTAAATGAATCACTATGTCCCCATCTTCTTTAACAGTAGTAGTAAATTCTCCTTTCCTAGGACCTTTGGGTTTCGATGACTCAGGAATGCAGAATGATTGTGTAAGGTCCTTAGCATGTTTGCCTCTTAGAACCAAGGGTCTCCTTCATGGGGAAGGGTTATATCAGCAGGAAGTGGTTCAAAATCAATTTTTACCTCTCAGAGTTAGAATTTTTTAGCAAGAGTGACTCTTCCGAATAGTCAAAGAGCTTTAGGTGTAGGAGTAAGAAAAAGTCTCCAGGACAAAAAGAAGTTTTTGGGAGCTCTGGATGACTCTGACTCTTTGGGGTAAAAGTGTTTCTCATTCAAGACTACCATCTATTTATAGCTGCTACCTTCAGAAGGCTAATAGCCGCGAATCCCCTGAAGACTTTCTCCCAACGAGCCACCGAGCACCCACTTTATTCTACTCTTCCTTTTACCTTTCAGCCCAAGGCAAGAGTGGAAAGCTATTGTTGTGGGGTGCTCTCAAAATTTCCTAAATCTATAAGTAATTTCCAAGCATGTTTTTCACATCATCCCACTTAACAAAGGGTCGCCCCGTATTGGAAACATTACACATCCATTTATTTTCTTTATCCATCTATACCATAACCAATAAACAATGTGGGAGACGAAGAAATATTAAAGTGATTAAATTAAGACCTTTGGGAAGGTAGCCTCCTGAACCCCCCATGGGTCCTCAGGATCAATCGATCTTGCATCAATGTAAGTCTAATAGCCACCTAGACATAGCCATTAGGATGCCGTACCTTGATGACTTCTCCAGGCCTTATAGCCTCATGCATGTACTCCCCGAAAGAGCCTTTTGACTTAATTGTGGGTCCCACATCTTCATCTATAAATATGTGCCTTTTCAAAGGCAACGAGACTTTTTGCCCGATTAATCTTTTGAGCACACTCTCAGATCTCTTGATCCCTGCTCAATCTCTCTCTTTAAAACCCACCCGGAACTTAAGCACCCATTCGAGGCATGAACATAAGATAAACATAACACTTATGTCATACATTGGACATTCCTATTGGTCAAACCATCGTCTGACTTAGGCATCTAAGGGCTCACGTGGGGGAGTCTCTCGCTTGGATTTTTGATCATTTTGTGATTGCAGGCCAAGTCTCAGCCTTGCTCCCTCGAAGACCTATCGGGACCTTTTTCTCCATTAGGTCCTCGAAGGCCTAACCTATCATCCAAACTCAAAGTCCTAAAGGCCCTCTCATCCGGGTCCATCTAGATCCGTCCTCTTCGGACCCCCACTCCAAGTCCAACAAGCCTCACCCATAACATTTTGGACCCTCGGTTGTAATTAAAGGACTCTGCTCTAGCTGTCGTAAAATAAATAAATTTAATTATTGTAATTTGACAATAACACCAAATATGGTAAGGCGAAGAAGTTATGGTCAATCATATTTACACTTTTGAGTGATGACACAATAAGTATATCTAGACTATAAAGTTTGAGCTAGTATGATTTTTGAGGGTAGGAGTTTCAGCAAGGAAGACAATCTAATGCAACTTTTGTACCAAAATTAACAAAAAGTATGAAATTTTGGGATTTTGTTTTGAATCTAGGGTTTGTAACCAAAGGAAGGTGAGAATAAGTGAATGTTTGGAAAGAAACGAGAAAACATTCCTATGCCAATCATTTTGAAATGATAATGCTATTATCTCTAGTAGAGATGAACATCGGTGATGTGACAAGTCATGTTTGCATTACACATTTATTTAAAATATAAAAATAAAGTTTGTTAGGCGCTTTTTCATCTTCATTTAGGCAACACATGGGCTGCAACATTACAATTGCTCGTCTCTACTATAGATGAATAGCATTACTCTTTTGAAATCAGTAAGTTATGCTTTGCATGTCATTTATCTATAAAGTATTTACTATGTTATGAATAGTCATATTTAAACTTGCCAATCTACTACAAAACATCATGATGTGTGTAGAGGCAGTTACAAAAAATGGCGTGCTTTTACAGTAAGTCAAAAGAGTTAAAAGTTTCCTTATAACACCTAAGAGGGGGAAGAGGATTATTGATTATTCAGTTTTTTTTTTTTTTTAGCTTGTGAGTCTGCAAGTCTAGTTTCATGCATCATATAAAACAATGTCCTATATATTAATATGTTACTCTATCAATATGCCAATGAATGATTAGGCAACAATATGTTTCCTTCTTAAGTCAGTTATTACGAATTGTTCCTATTTCTGCCTATTTAACATTTTCAACTAAACTGAACTTCTCATATATTTTGTCTATATTAATTAGGATATTACCAGTCTTCTTTACCATGCTTATTCCGACAACACTCTTTATTTTCTTCTCTATTTGACTCTCTATTTATTTATTTATTAATAAACTTCAATTCTATTTATTTTACTTTACATATAATTTTCACTACACATAATTAATAATCAAATACACAAAATAATCAGATACACACAAACACATAGTTAATAATCAAATACACACATATTCAAAAAATAATAAATAATAAATTCACAAAATTATCAAAAAAGATAATAAATCAGATACACACATACATAAAATAATTAAATACACAAAATAATAAATAAAAAATTTAGAAAAAATCACAAATCACTCATTCTGCTTTTTCTCGTCGTAGTCGATCATGGAGTTGCCGCAGTTATTTTGCAAGCCACCGGTATTTCATGGAGTTGTCGTAGCCTCCGTTGGTCGTTACAAATGTGGAATCTAGCAATCGATTTATCTTATGCTACGCCTGCACCTCTCTTCTTCAACTGATGTCGTCTTCTTCCGACGTTGATGGTCATTGGAGGGGGAGAAATGGCGATGTTGTCTTTGAAGATTTTGATTGCCATAGTTGGCGACCCATTTCAATTTCATCTGAAATTTAGTGATGGCGAGGGCTGTTGGAGAGTGATTTTGGGGTTGGTTCCCTAAATTTTGGCCATGGCAATCGGTTTAGGATGCTACTGGAGATGGCCTTAAGACAACTTAATTTTTCTGGGGGCATATTGACCCATGAGTTGTGGCTCCTTATCTATCCTAAAATTTTGACTTGTCATGTTACTCGATTTTAGGTTTGCAAACGAGTCGAGTCGAGCTTCCCTGAGCTTAGGCTCGACTTAGTAAGTGTATGGGCTCTTAGTCCTTCATATAGTGCCATTTAACATTAATAAAGATTGGGAAACCAACATATATTTCCCTTTGTTGGCAGGTGTGCCTGAAATTGTTTTCTATGTGTGCCTATTTGGTTTGAAATTTAACAAGAGTAAGGTACAATTTTGAGTGTTAACGTTTTGTAACTAGTCCTGTGACTCATAATTTAGATCCACCTAATCCATTATGATTGAAAAGCTATAAGATGGCGTTTGGTTTGTCAAATCAAAATGAATAGCATATAACCTAAAGAGGAACTAGTTGAGTTTGAATGAAATGGGCTGGATTTTCATTCATTTGTGTGGTTGCATTAGAAAGAAACATGTTGGAAATAGTTTAAGTCCAAATAATTGTTATCTTGCAAGCAAAAATAGTTTATTTCTATTATCTATTGCTTCATATATATTCATATATATATATATATATGTTAATTATTGACCCTTTTTTTTATATCTCAATAGTTATCTTGGTAATGGAGCCATATCTTGCATTTATGCTTGAAAGTAGGATATGTTTTGTTCCTCCTCCATATTTATATTTATCAGATACATATTGGAGCCGAGAAAGGGAGATGATCTATATGTATCATATACATATATGTACCTTTGGTGTATTAAATGGACAGAAAGATGGAATAGGGGACGCTGGAAACGGGAAGAGGCGCACGCAAGTGTGCTTTTCGCTGTTGCGTGTTTTTCTTTTATTAATAATAATATATTAACATATATTATATATTATATATATGCTTGAAATCGAGCATGGGGAGAACTTTTCAAGTGCGATTTTGTGCACCTTGGGTGACTTTATCCTTGGATAAAAAAGTCATTTTGGGCCTCCTTCTTTACCCAGCCTATTTCTCTCTCCTTTCTCTTGTCGCTGACTCACCGACCGTCACTTCATCGCTGTCTCACCTGTAACACCCCGCTCCAACCGAGCGTAACATTAATCTTGAATTTCGGGAATATATTTTTTTCAACATACACTTAACATGAATCAATTTTCAAGAATCTCATTTCGCTTTCTCAGCATATCAAACTTAATAATCAATAAAATCAGATAGGTAACATCACCATAAATGCGGAAGCAAGATCGAAACCTGAATGATACATAACCGTAAATTCCTCATTTATAATCAAGAAATCTATACCATTATATAACATCATATTTTGAAAACATAATACATAGAGACTCATCTCTGAAAAGTACAACTGAACACCTCAAACATAGTCAAAAGATATGCTAAAGATTACCTATGTAAACAACAACTACATCTCGACAACCTCTTTTCTCTTGGCACCGTTGCTTTCACCTGATACGTTTGAATATTCTAGGGACATAGTCCAAGTTAGATGTTGAATCATCTAAGTGAAGGTTCCAAAAACATTTTTATGAATATATGCAAGACCATGAATAAACTGACATATCTCGACATGTCCTAGCCCAAGAGAATCTCGTATAGCGCTTAACTCATACCACGGGGAAAGAGTGATCTCTCTAAAGACAACACAACCACATTGAAACAATGGCATAACACATCACAACCCAACCCTCCACAAGAGGATCACATCAACACTATCCTTGGAATGCAACGTTCTTCTCAAAAATAATGTTATTGCTCAAAAGAATCTAGGGTGGTGTCCACTCACAGCCTCGCCAATTGTGGACCGCCGAGGTGGTATCCACTCTCAACCCCCACCACAAGTGGGCATCTGTCCTAAGAAATGCATCCTGAGTGCTATCACAAAGGCCACAACCCAAGTTGACATCCCACATGGACAAACACACAAACATGTCAATGCCATAACACATACCATGATTCGATGCATTATATAAAACAACATTTCAATGTACACAATTTATCGCACAAAATTCAATGCACATGTATAAAATATTTTGGAATGAACCTCCCACATGAAAACAACCATCCATAGGTTAAACTAATCGCATGCAACAAAACCATTTGTATGAAACTAAATCAAGTTTGGGATCGAAACACCCACAATAAACCAAGTTTCGATAGAACCACTCACTTTGAACGAAACTTAGAATACGTCAAATCTGGTGCCCAACCTTGATTCTCGTGCTAGGCTTCTAATGCTTGTCAAATCTGAGTCTCAACATACCCTAGCCATCATATATATTCAAGGAATTCAATCTTTCTCTTTTCTCCATTCTTTCTCCCATTTCTCCAAATGGTACCTCCTATTTATAGGTCTTGAAACTTAGTCACCAAGTATGTTATATTATATTATAATATTTCTCAATCATTTCAAATCTTTTAAGATATTCCAATCATTTCAAATCTTCTCAAGTGGATCTCAATTTGATCCAAAGTTATAATGAAATGCTTGAGTTCAAATCCATCCATGGCCAATTTATAAGCTTTTTTGGCCAATCACATGTTACCACCTCAGTGGGTCATCATGATCGAAGCATTATCCACCACCCTAAAGGGTCTTCATGAAGCCTTATTCGCCACCTCAGAGGGTCATTATGAAGCCTTATTTGCTACCACAGGGGGTCATTATGAAGCCTTATCCTTAACTTCAAATGGCCAATGGTTGCTTGTTACATGTCCTTAAAGATAAGACTTGGAATCCAAAGTGATCCAAAGTTAAAATGGAATGTTATTTGAAATCCAAAATGATCTAAAGTTGTATTGGAATGTAAACTCACATCTGCAGCCTCATCATGAGTTCGAATGGTTAGTTGGTTTAGCTCGTTTCTAAAATGACCTAGTTACGGTGTTTCAAAAATTACACCTTGTCTTGAACTTTTTAGGTAATTGCACTTTAGACCCCTTATAACTTGGTCTCTGACCATTTTTTAATTGCACTTATGCCCCTATAGAAAGGATTTATTATGCTAATACCTCAAGATTTTAGGTAAACTATACTTTTACCCAAACTTTAATATTTATGATTTTACCTCTGGCTCAGAAACTGAGTTTTTATCTCAGAACTTTCATAATCCTTTGAAATATCTTATTTCCTAAAGCATTTGAGTTTAAAAATCTCACGTATTACATCGCAACTGCCTCGCCGACCCGCTGCCTTGTCGCCTTGCCTCACTGACCCGCTGCCTCGTTGTTTCTCTCTCCTCTATCTCTTTTCTTCTGCCACTTCCTCGCCACCTCGCCTCACCTTACCGCTGCGTAATGGCTAGGTGAGGTAGTGATGTAGCGAGTCGGTGAGGCGACGATGGCGATGGAAAGTTAGTGAGCAGCGTTCGATGAGTCAACAACGGGAGAAATGAGAGAGATGAGATAGAAATGGGGTGGTGCATAGAAAGGAATACCAAAATGTCATTTTTACCCCAAGGTAAAGTCATCCCAAGATGAACAAAATCGCACTCAAACTTTTTTGACCCCACCTCCTCCCTTAATCATTTCCTTTATGCATGCGCTTGCATCGTTCTCTCTTCTCTTAATAATTTCTAGCCTACAACCTGTATTTTGATAATTTTCAATTGCCATCACCGAGAGCCATATCCTCCAATTCCAATTGCCTTTCACTTTGCAAATCCGAATGCCTTTTAATTTATTAATTGTTTTTTTCATACAATATATTATATATAAGACAATTATATATAAAATATTATAAAAAAAATTAAACAATGAAAAATGATATGGCCGCAAATATCAATAAAAAGACTATGTGTCGGATCTATGATTATGGATCAAATACACATAAAAAAGACCCCCCCCCAAAAAAAAGCAAAATGAAAGAAACAAAAAATTAAAGCATAAGTGGGGGTCAAAAAGCCCTCTACTCGGGTCAATCAACTGGCTCTCGGTTCCTCTGCTCAAGGGGTGGCCACCACTAAGAGCCTTTCAATTTATTTCCTAAGGGGTGGCCACCACAGAGAGGCACTCAGTTTTACTAAGACCCTTTCGGGTTAAGTCTTTAAACTCCGAGCAGAATATACCGAGAATATGCCGTCTGAGAAGCTGCAAATGGCTACGATATGTCCCCTAGGAAATCCAAGATGATTGCCACATGTCCCCCATTCCTTCCTATATAAATAGGTGGCTTGCCTCTTCATTAGGGGGATTTTTGGGGATAAAGATTCCATTTTTTCCTAGAGCATCTTAAGGGCCAGTTGGTTATCAAGGGTTAATTGATTTTTTTGGACCCAATTGGTTCTTGGAGGCACCCAATTCTCAAGAGCCACTCGGTTCTTGGAGGCACTCGGTTCTTAGGACCCACTCAGTTACTTAGACCCAGTTAGTTATTTCAACAACACTAATAATCAGGGAGTTACTATTCACCAACAACTATTCATCAGCATGAACATAAGCATTTATGCACATATCGATAATATCATGCATATTATTTATGACATGAATTGGACATATTTCTCAAAACATTGTTTGACTTGGCCATTGGAGGGCCCATGTGTCCTCTAACTGTTGTTGTGCTCACAAGCAAAGTCCCAGGTTTCTTGTCCCCAACTATGGAAAACCAACCTACTGAAGACCCTCTCAGGGTCCCACATCGCTTGTCACTCAAAGAGCCTTCCAGTTAGATTTCGAAAACTATTCTGGGCTCGTGCCTTGTTGAATTCCAACTCCTACCCGATCCAAATCGATCGAAGCCTCGTTGATGATATCCTAAACCCTTGACAACGGTAGATGCTTCTACTCAAGCCGATCCTGAGACAAATAAATTTTATTGTTGTAACTTGGCAACAACAATTAGCGTCGTTTGTGGGAAGATGCAACAAAAAGTCAAATTCGTTGTTAATGGCAGGTAATATAGGCAATCAATGGACTTTCTCTCAAGGAGTGGAAATTTGTCCTCCTTCACAAGACTCACAAAATCCAATGGGAGTGCATCAGCCTCCATTCAATTTTTAATGACAAGGAAGTCTTCAGTCAACTATGTCCAATCCCTGATGGCTAGTAGGGACCCAACCACCTTTACCAAGTTTCCAACACTTTGTTAATCAGCACGGACGTCACTATCAACCTCGCTCTTCACAATAGGCGCCTCATACCATCGCTTGGACAGATTATGAAGTGTTATGGAAGCAACATATTGAAGGAATGCAAGCCTTATGAGACATGAAAGGGATACTCCAAAGTTTAGTCCCTGATATGGCATTACTTGCCACACTAAGGGGACTTATGCCAGAAAATATGCTGTTAAAGAGAACTTATCATAGGGATGAAGAGAGCATTTCTTATCGAGAGGCCACAACCAACTCCCACTCTCATTCTTTTCCTCGCAGAGAAAAACAACCCAAACCCCAGCTGTAGGGCCCTAATGCCTCTCCGCTACATAATTGGGAGCGGTAGCAAAATTATCAAAAAGATAAAGGGAGCTCGAGAAGGAGAAAGTCCTAGAAAACTATGGCAAGTACGCCTATAGAAAGAAAGCAAAGCCACACCAGGGACTCGACACCAAGAAGTAAATGAGCTAATAATTACACCGCAATGTGTATACAAGAGGACATAAATAAGGAAATAAAAGAAGTGCTCGAACAGAAGAAATTGGTTTTGGCCACCAAAGAATAGCTGAGAAGGAAATCCCCGTTCACTGAAAACATATTGAAGAAACCATTGCCACGAAAATTTAAGATGCCACAGATTACCCCTTATGCTGGAAAAGATAACCTTGACAATCATATTCAGGATTTTGAATCATTAATGATACTTCATGGATGGGGCGACGAAGTTATGTGTCAGGTATTTTCTTTTGACTTTGATAGGGTATGCTCGTACCTAGTTCAATAGGTTAGCTGAAGCATCCATTTTATCATTCGAGCAGTTAAGAACATAATTCATTAATGCCTTTGTGATTAACGGTCATAAAAAGATGAATGTGACACATCTCTTTATCACTGACAAGAAGCTAAAGAAACCTTACGGTAATATGTGGGTAGATTCTAGAATGTCACTCTCAAAATCCTAGACTTACCGATTGAAGTGGCATTATCCGTTATGATGCAAGGGGCGTGACTGACATCCTTTCAAGAGTCGTTATCGTTGGACCCCCTCAAGTCTTTGGTAGATTTATTCACCAGGGCAAACAAGTATATACTCCACACTGAGATAATGAGAATAATGGGAGGAGGTGAAATCGAAGAATGTAAAAGAAAAGATTGAGAAATCGAAGAAGACTTCAACATGTGATAGGAAAGCTGGTCATCCTATGGGAAAGAATCAGAACGAATACTATAGATACCACAGGAGCTAAATAATCGAATTGAGATGTTTATCCTAGAAAGAGAAAATGACATATAGCTCAATATTCAACACCTAAAATCAAACATATAAAAATGAATGTACATTGTCAACTAAGGACTAGGGAGCATATATAATGCCCGCCCATCATCCACTCAAAACTAGGGAGCAAGTGTGTCCTTTCTTCTAAGGAAAAGTAAGTGTAAGCATTATGCCATGAAAATTAATAAGAGAAAAAATAAGGAATTTTTTCCAAAATAAAAAATATATGAAGGAAAATTTAGCCACGAGGGCAAGCCTTGCGGCAAGACTGGCCGTGAGTGCAAACCTCACGGCAAGGCTGGCTGCAAACTGCTGCGAGGCTATGCTGGCCGTGAGGGCCAACCTCGTGGTAAGGCTGGTCGCGAGTTGTCGCAAGGGCTAGCCTTGCGGTAGCTTTGTGGAAATCTCCCCATTTTACGTTAAATTTGACCCAATTCAATAATCGACATGTGTCAGTACTAGCCATCCTTGAGAATCGTGCCTTATAAATACCCAGCTGTAGGACATTAAAGAGGACTTCCAATTTTAGTAAAATTTAGACACTTTGACTGCATCTTTATTGTTTTCATGAATAGTCATTGGGATCCGATACTGACTTAGGCATCAGAGGGTCTTCGTGGGGGAAGATTCTCATGAGCCTTCTAACCCATTTTCTGAGCATCAACAGGGCCAAATCCTTGCGGCGAATCTAAATCCTTGTGGTGAGACCAAATCTTGGCGGTGAGGCTTAACGGTGAAAGCAAATCCTTGCAGTTAGACCTAATAACGAGGACAAAACCTTACGGCGAGACCTTGTGGCGAAGGCAAAACCTTGTGGCAAAGGCCTTATGGAAAAAACCTTGTGGCGAAAAAGCTAGTGGCGAAGGTAAAGTCTTGTGTCAAAGGCCATGTGGTAAAAACCTTGTGGCAAAGGCCTTGTGGCGAAAGAGCCAGTAGCAAAGGAAAAATCTTGTAGCAAAGGCCGTGTGGCAAAAACCTTGTGGTGAAGACCTTATGGTGAAAGAGCTTGTCGCGAAGACCTTGTGGCAAAGGAGCTTGTGGCGAAATCCTTGCAGCGAGCATCCTAGCGGTGAACTCCCTTGAGGCAACTTCTCTTACGGTAACCTCACTTCACCCGACACCGAGCTCACATGGATCCCACACCATAAATTTTAATTGTTGTATTTTTGGTAACAACAGTAAGTAATAAAATTTTTAAATAATTTACTACAAAATTTGATATACTCTGCAAGATTGGGAAATCAAAGAAGACTTCAGCATGTGATAGGAAAGCTGGTCATCCTATGGGAAAGAATTAGAACAAATACTACAGATACCATAAGAGCTAAAGAACCAAATTGAGATGTTTATCCTAGAATGAGCAAACGACATATAGCTCAATATTCAGCACTTAAAAATCATAAATATAAAAATGAATGTACATTGTCAACCAAGGACTAAGGAGCAGACATAATGCCTACCCATCATCCACTCAAGACTAGGAAGCAAGAGTGTCCTTTCTTCTAAGGAAAAGTGAAGTGTAAGTAATAAAAATTTTAAGTAATTTACTGCAAAATTTTATATACTCTGCAAAATTCTAACATGTCACACAGAGAAACGAACCAAGGCTATGGAACTAGAAGCACACAAAGTGTTAAAATGGCATGGGTTCCCACCTTATGACACGACTTCCCTCCTCGTGAATAAAATGAGAGTTGTCCCGCTTCCGCTTCTAGCTTGACAACACGATGTATAAGATTGGCTTATTATGCCGCCTAACAGCCAGACAATGTGGTTTGCACAATCTCTCCATTTGCACGATTGACCCATTGTCCCACCTAACGACTCGGCAATGTGGTTCGCACAATCTCTCCATCTATATGATTGGCCCATTGTCTCGCCTAAAGGCCCGGCAATGTGGTTAGCACAACCTCTCTATCTGCATGATTAGCCCATTCTCCCACCTAATAGCCCGATAATGTGGTTCGCACAACCTCTTCATCTGAAAGATTAGCCCTGTAGGGTTTCATAGATCCAAACACAGTAAAAAGTTTAAAATTTTTTGGATCAACCAAACTCTTTGGCCAATCTTGAAACCCAACAAGACCAAATCTAGTTTGTAAATATATAACCTCCTCAATAGCAAAGAATATATAATTGAAAACCAAACCTTTTGGTTATTCGATGAATCCTTGTGCAACGAGGTGTTACCCACCATCTATAAGTGATTCACACTAAAGAGAAGCCTCAATCGATGTCCATGAGCATGCCCCTTCAATCTTCTTACATCAACCATGCAAGATCTAATCCAACTCTTGGAAATTTTCTTAATTTTTCTCAAAAATCACTTTCTCTCTCTATAAAACAAAGGTGGTGAGGCAAAAATGAAGAATCCTCACAAACCCTAGTCAAACTAGGGATTTAAGAAGCTCCGTCATTTTCTAAACATGTTGGGCCACGGCCTAACCCATTGGTGGGTTGGTCACCCTGGCCTAGCGCATATGCCTGGCCCAGCCATGTGTTGGGTCGCGCATGTGCCAGCCTTAGACCATGCTTAGTGCGACCCGTTGCTATTTTTCACCTCGTTTTCCCTTTTTTGCTCATTTTGTTGTCATCCCATGGATTTTTCCATGAGTGCTAGCTAGCTCTAAAAATCCACGAATTCATTCGGGCCCCAAAAACATTTTTCGGTTCCCCTAAATTTTCCATGAAACTTTTCTTTATTTGTGTGTGACCTTATAGGTTCACTATGAAGATGGAAAAGGGCAATTTATAAAATCCTACTCTTAATCAAATTCTTTGATTATGATATGTAATTTATGTTATCTCATGACAAAAGTTATCATCCTACCCTTAGACCAAGATTGATGTCTAACAACGTATCATGTCCCCCCTATCATAATAAAATGTAAACAACACTTCAAATGAACCTTTTCGCAACGAGTTCCAATGTTATTCAACCCCTCTATCATTATGTGTACGAATGCTAAGTTCACAACACCTATAGTTGAATTGATAACATTAATTCTCAAGTATCTGCGTTGGCCTACGACTTCTTGACTTTTGACTTCATCATTCACATAGGGCATATATCTTTTTAAATCTTACTAAGGTCCATAGATTCCATCTTGCATACTCACCTGCCTTCGTATAATTTGGATCATACTCAATTACCACCCTATTAGGGACCCAACTTACTGGACCCCGTAAAGTGGCATCAAAACATGATACTCCTCATACAAGATAACTATGGTATCTCAAGACAAGAGATTACTACCACGTGTCGCCACATAGAACTTTCAATTGACATTTAATAAGAATTGTCATTTGAATGTTTTTAAGTTAGGTCATTCAGTGAACTCATTCACCAATGAACACCTACATAGTTGCATTAGTGTCGCCACATAAGTAGTCAATAAGATAAATTACCCTCCTTATGAGCATGCATAGTGTGTACCGGCCTTTACGGTATTATAAAGGCCTCACTCGATAGTCCTATAACCAAGAATAGTTTAAAAATGAAACATCAGTTATTCGATCTCATTAGTATGATCTCATCATAACCTGATTGACTTTGCTACACTCTTTGGGATTTATCTAAATAGGAAAATATAAAGATGAATGTATTGCCAATTATTAAAAGAGAAATACTTTTATTAATCAAAATATGTCCCAAGATTAATAAGAGATGCAGCGAACTCACAACTCTTATGATTGGCTCCCAGGTTACAACTCTATCAATCTCTCACTTAACCTAAAGCCAATCACCTTTATAAAAGATAGCCATCTTCTCAAGATGTTTCTCGAAAAGTTTCTATGAAAGAGCCTTGGTGAATGGATCTGCTATGTTATCCTCGGTGGAAACCTTGTCAATTCTTACATCTCTTCTCTCTATAATCTCTCTAATGATGTGAAAGCGTCTTAGAATGTGTTCGGTTCCCTGATGAGACCTTGGCTCCTTGGCTTAAGATATTGCCCCATTGTTGTCACAATACACAAGGACTGGATCAACAGTTGATGGAACCATTTCTAGTTCCATGAGGAACTTTTTCATCTATACTACTTCCTTGGCCGCTTACGATGTTGCAATGTACTCTGCTTCACAAGTAGAGTTTACAGTGATTTCATGTTTGGAACTTTTCCAACTCATTGCACCACCATTTAGCAAAAACACAAATTCAGAATTGGATTTGCTATCATCTACATTAGATTGAAAACTAGAGTCTGTGAAACCCTCAAGTTTCAATTCACCTCTTCCATAGATAAGGAACATATCCTTAGTTCTTCTCAAGTACTTAAGGATATTTTTAATTGCTTTCCAGTGTTCCTCACCTGAGTCCACCTAATATCGACTCGTGACACTTAGAGCATGCGCTACATCAAGTCCGTACATAGCATAACGTACATTATGGATCCTATAGCTGATGCATAAGGTATCCTACTCATACGCTTTCTCTTTCTCTTCAAAAGTCTTTGGGGAATGCTTCCTAGAGAGGTGAATTCCTTGCCTAATTGAAATGCGTCATCTCTTGGAATTCTTCATATTAAACCTCTTTAGCACATTTTCTATGTACATTTATTGGGTCAACCCTAGTATCATATTAGATCTATCGCTATAGATCTTTATCCCCAATATGTAGGATGTGTATCATCCCAGTAATTTGGGAAAAGATAATGTGTAATCTGAAGTATAGGAAATAAATTATTGATGATTTAGGATCTTAAGAAATTTGATCGAGGCCCCCTTGGTAGCTTTTCGTAGTGTTAAGGCTGGTGAATTTATACTGAAAAATGACGACATGGTGTGTTAATTCGTCATCTTGTGGAATTGAGTGCTAAGTTATGAATTGGGCAATCAAGATAATTAAATTATTTTATTTGGGGGTGGTCATGGAATTATCAATGTGAGGTGGGGTACTTATGAAAATAATGTAATTATGAAATGGGGTGTAACCACAAATTTGTGGAAGTTCAGGGTGTAAGGGATATTAATTTGGTAGCGTGTATGCAATTGTTGGAAATTGGGGGTGTTGAAATGTAATTTTTGGAAGTTGCCGTGAGGTCACTTTAAAATTAATGGGGGGGCATATATATGTTGAAGACGAATGTAGCATGGGCGGTTGTGTGGAAGGTAGGCCAGGCAGGTGACTCGGGATCAGACTCACGGGCGTGCGCGTGCAGATGGGGAAAATTTGTTGATTATTTAACAAATCCCTCCCCGAAACAATGTCATTTCTGGGAGGCGGTGGCTGCCTAGTGGAGGCCCCAGTGATCGCCACATGGCCGGGCCTTACCACTTTATTTTGCTCCCTTTTTAAAGCCTATTTAGGGTAATTCTCGAGTAGAAAACCAAAAGGAAAAAAGGAAGCTCCGAGAAGAAACAAAAGAGGGAGAGAAAATGGGAGAAAATCAAGGAAAAGTTGGGAGAAATAACTAATGGATTATAAAGCTCAATGGTGGAATATGAGTGTCTTGTGAAATATGCTATCAATTAGTCGTATGATCTATCGACCATATATTAAGATTTATATGTGTGGGGTTAGATCAATTTTATAGTAACAAAAAAGATGATTTATATAAGTGAGCTTGAGAGAAAGAGAGAGGGGGGAAGAATAAGAAGATGTGGAGTGAAACAACCTGGGAGCCCTAGTGAAGTCGACAACTTGAGGCAACGACAGCGACGACCGGAGGTGGTAGCGACGTACAGGCAGATGGAGTTGGAGTCAATAGCGGCAGCAGTGATGGGCTTCAAGCGTCGACGATAAGAGTGAGTAGAGAGAGAAGGAATGAGTAATGAAAAGATAGTTAGGGATTTGGGGATTTAGTGGTGGCAAAAAGGGAATTGGGGATTTGATAAAAGATATTCTAATGTTAATTTGATTCAAATTTGTTAATGACAAATAAATTAAATAATCTTTGTTTATAAATTAAACAAAATTTTAATATTAGAATATTAAATAATAAATATTATTTAATATTAACTATTAATATTGATATTTTACTCTTGTGTTTAGTTTTGATGATGAAAACAAATGATTTATATTTTAAGTCAAATATATGGTTTTCAAACAAAAATCAATTTCAAATACTTTGTTAAAATGAAAATAAAAATAAAAATAAAAACCAAATGAATTATAATTTTCTATATTCTTATACAATGAAAACCAAATTAATTACATGTATGGAGATTTACAAAAACAAGCAATAAGATTTAAAAAATCTCTTAAATAATTTTTACAAATTAGTTTTGAATAATTAATAAATGAAGCAAAATTTTCAAAAGTAAAAGACCATACAGGCTCTTTATGAATTGATGTTTTTGTCTTTGACATGATTTTTAATGATGAAATATAATTGTATTTTTTATGAAATTATTTTATTAATTTTATTAACTTGGTGCTCTAAATTTCTTTTATATGATTTATTAAACTTCAAAATAAAAATTAATCATACAATTAAATGTCAAAAATATTATTATAAATTTTTTATGACATTTGAAATTATATAATTCTAATTAATCAAAATTGTTAAATAAAAATTGTCGACGTTCGGAATTGGTCGATGGTGATTCGTTGGCCCATTCTGGTGCAGTGGATTCGAGAGAGAGAAAACAGGATGCTTGGTTCAACGCCTTGACCCCCCGGCCCTTCCTTGCAAAGTACTCTGATGCCCAAGTCAGTGAGTGAGAAAGTAAGAGTGCAAGGTATTTGTTCATGGACTCAAGAAAAACATACCCCGGCTCTTAAAAGAGCTGACTGATATATAGGAGGGCATGCCTTCCTGCATGCACTGTACGTATATAGACGAAGGGATGGAATAGCAGGCGTTGACAAGGATGTCCATGTAGCAGCAAGGCGTCGACAAGACCCTCATTAATGTGGATGGGATCCGTCATTAATGAGGATGGGATCTGAGGTGAATGCGCGTAAACCCAGACGCGGCTGTAATGATGTTGTAGTGAAGGGTCCAGGATGGGACCGGCATGGGCTAGTGAAATAGGCCGAAAAAATGGGCCTGAATGGTCCAGCTAGGGCGGCCCTTGGCCTACTGATATATCACGGCATGCGTCTCTTCTGTTATGCTAGCTGATTGGCTGAGCCGACGAGTTACAAGGATCGCTTGGAGCTCACTTGAAACGTAGCTGGGAGCTCGCCCGAATACGTTGATAAGTTAGAGGCATTATCGGGAGCTCGCTTGGTCCCACCGTTTGAGCCCAAACTCTAACATCGTGCGTGCTCGCTTTAATGAGCTCAGCTCGACGTCTACTGGATCTTAAGCGGTTGGGCCAGCCCACTGAATTAAGTCTAACCCACATGGAGTAGAGCAGGAAATACTCATAACATTAAGCCCCCCAGCTCGCAGTGCGATCTTCGGATTGGGAGTTGACACACATCAGCCATTCCAGCTGTTAGTACATCTTTTCAGCTTCTAGCCCAATCGTTTCATATCACGCTGTTTCATGTAGCACGTCTTGTCTGCAGCACGTTTAATGAGCACGTTTCCCATAACCGCCCAATCATCATGTCCATAGTCCCCACGCTTTTGTGCACTGCCATTGGATCTGGGGAAGCTCGTCAGTCTCTTTATCCAACGGTAGGTGTCCTGAGCTATAGAAAGGGATAGAGGATTACCTTGCTCCCTCTTCACTGTATTATTCCAAAAATTTCCCTTGCCCCTGTAACTTCCTTCCTCTCGACTCCAAAACTCCATTGCCGTCAGTCCCGGAGTTTCATTGCCCCACTTCTCAACTGGTTTTCTTCTTCAGTTATCAATTCGAGAACTATAAGTTCCTCACGTTTCTCTAACATATTTTGTCCCTGTCCCCATTCTTTCCACTGATTCTGTCGACGTGCCCCGCTACTCTGCGATGGTGGTGCGTTTTGTAGGAATAGACTTTGCCTATATCAGGAGGTTTAATAAACTTAGAAACTTCATCCCCCTTTTTGTTTCGAGTCATACCCTGTTGTGAAGCGCGCGACGTGATAGGTAGGAGGTGCCTCTATGAGCTTTGGTTCAACATTCTGATTCTTTTTCTTCTTTCTTTTTTCTTCTTTTAGATGTCTACATCAGGTCAGAAGCGTCACGACCACAGGGTAGAGGATGATGAAACCTTTAGTTCTTCGGAGCAGAGAGGAATGATGTTGTCGCGAATTGCTCAGAACGTGGCTTCATCTGATTCAGAGGTCGCTGAGAGAGATTCTCAGCGTACTGCCCCTATACTAACCCAGAGAGTTACCGAGAAGCGTGCAACTCGTGAGATCTTCAAGCGGTATCCCTCGAGGCTGACAGTCGGCGAGCTGACATTGTATGCTTCCACGTACCGCCTCCCCTGTGGAATTCGTTTGATGGTCCCTTCCCCTGGTGACCACACAGCTTTTCCTCCTATGGGATTCATTGCCATCAGCCCCTAACACTTAGAATTCGATTTTAGGTTTCCACTCCAGCCCTACCTCATAGACATTTTGAACGACCTTAAGCTCGCTCCTTTCCAACTAACTCTAAACTCATACGCCCATATAACCTCCCTTGCCCTTCTCTTCAAAAAGAACAAACTTCCTCTCCCAACCTCTAGAGTATTAAGGTAATTTTATTCTTTCAAAGGTACCAAGGACTGGCTATACTATATCGCAGCTCGCTCCTCAGATTGCAAGAGGGTTTTGCCTCAAAGGAAGGCTAAAGGCAGGTCCAATATAGGGGACTATAAGTCCCAGTGGTTCTACCTCTCCTGCTCTTCTCTACAACACCTTAAAAACTTCAGCTCTGTTCTTGTGCCGAGTAAGTAGGTTTTTTTTTATATATAACCCGCACTTGTAGCATCAATTCAGTTGTTCTCATTTTAGACTCGTGGATGTCTTTCTGATTTTACAAACGTCACCGAGGGGCAGCCTGAGCTAACTATCTCCGAGGCACAAGACCTTCAAGCGGCTTCGGAAGCAAAGACTGATGAAGACGACTATGAGTTCTGCGACTACGGGCTTGCTCCTCCTTTCAGCATCAAGAAAATCAGGAAAGGAAACATCGGAGTACGTGGCTAAAGGGAGATAAGGTCAGTCTTTGACGAGGCTGATTTTAACGGGAGTCCAGTCAGGGAGAGTAGAGCTCATGGTGAAGTTATGGTTGCGGCTTTACCAACATTATCAGAGACGATGAGGCTCCAGCTCGAATTACTCGGTTCTTCCACCATCTCGAGCGTACCTAAGGCCGTTCGTGCGTCCTCTTCTCCTGCAAAAGCTCAAGGGGCTGGAGCTCATACTGAAGCGGCCGGCTCGAGATGCAACCCCACCAGTCTGCCTAGCCCTGACCCCGCACCAATGGTCACGGCTCCCCCAAGGCCAGTTCCCACAGGCACCTCCTCACAGCCCAGGGCGACCAAAACTGTCGTGAGTCGCGGGAAGTCTGTGGTTCATGAGGAGACTTCTAGAAGTAAAAGGAAAACCCCTCCGACCTTGCAGCCCGCTCAGCAGGCCCAGGCTGACAAGAGGAAGAAAACGAGCACCTCTGCAGGGCCAAGCGCGTCTGATGTTGTGGCCAGTGGGACGTACTTCGCCCCCCTCCTTGATAGCTTAGACCAGGTCCTTTGTAATTATGCCAAGAACCTAGACAAGAGGGAAATGTCGAGTGAGGCGCTTGATGATTACGTTGCTCGCTATGGCCTCCTGGTAAGGTTCTTTACCCTCTCTTGTGCTTCTCTATTTTATCTCTTTCGAGTGTGCTGACCTTTCAAATTTTGTAGGCTTCCCTAGGCGTCTTTAAGCAAAAAGAAGAAAGAGCTCGTGCCACGAAAGAAAGGGAGAAGCTGGAGGCTACCACCGTGGTACTAAAAAGGGAAAAGAAGAAATTGGAGGAGAGCCTAGCCTTCATGACTGGTGAGTCTAGAAAATATCGGAACCAGGTTGAAGGCCTGGAAGACCAAGTAACGAAGGCCGAGCAAGCCAAGAAGGAGGCAGAAGACAAGCTATATCGTCAGAAACAAGTGCTTAACTTGGCCTGTTCCCAAGCCACCTCGAAGCTAAATAAGGCCAAAGCAGACCTGGTCGCGATGCAAGGCGAGTTGGAGCAGGCCCGGTAAGAGGTTGAGCAGTTGAAAGTCGACGCCAAGGTCCAGGTCACGAAGGAGAGTGAGGAGGTCGAATCTGATGTCTGTAGCGCGTTTCTTTTTACTTCGTGGAAAGCCCATCCAGATCTCGACTTCTCGTTCTTCGGTGAGGAAGCGGTGGAGGCGGTGAAGAAATATGCCGCTGATGCTGTGAGCTCAAGAGTCAATGCCCCCCTATCTGAACCCGACCAGGCCGTGGTCGATCTTTCTGCTGAGGATGCCACCAACCCGGCTTCCCAAGACGCGGCGACTCCAAGCCCAGATCCTCTAGGCCATTAGACTATTTTCTTTTTTATTGTTGTACTTGGATTTTTGGAGACAATATATTTTTCTCTTTCAATCGGATTTCTGCTTCTTTGGTCATTCTTCGATGCGAACTGAAAACCAAGCATGAAGATGACTTTAGACTTCATTAATTTGAGAACATCTTCAACTCCCAATTGACAAATCTTAAAAATGAGCGAATTTAGATAACACATCATTAGTATGTCCAATAGGTCATGATCGTGTAATTAAATCTAAACCGACATATGGCTGCTTGATGGTTTTGACTAAATTAACCTTTCGCTGTCAAGTTATACGCCCAGGTAGACTATAATTTGATCCCAACTAACGCACCATGACTTTTAAAGGCTTCAGTAAGGTCAAGATTAACACTCAGGAAGGTCACAATCCATGACTTTTGTCAAGATAAAAAGGGCCCTAGCTGGTGAATTTATGATTTAGAAATTATCGGGGTCGTAGCTTATTCAGCGCCAAACCGTGACACTTTAGTCAAGATGGATGGGCTCTGGCTCGCCGACCGCGACCTGGGGCGAAGGCTAAGATGAATGCTTAGGAAAGCCGCAAACCATGGCACGTTTGCCAAGTTGGATGGGCTACAACTCGCAAACCATAGCCTTCTAACCCCCAAATTATTCTCTAACTCTTATTCTTATCGACCAAAGCATGGGTGTAAAAAGACTTATCAGAGATGAAAGACATATTAATATATTTCAAACAAAATTTGCCGCTTGGTTTAATCAAAGCAGTATTAACAAAGGCGAGATGTCAAAAAGGTACAAGAAAGAGAAGAATGTTTGCTTATCGAAAATAAGGTCTCAAATGCTCTACGTTCCAAGCTCGTGGGAGAGCTGCTCCGTTCATGTCGGCCAGGTGATATGCTCCGTTGCCAAGGTTTTCCTTTACAATGTAGGGACTTTCCCAGCTTGGGCTTAAAGTCCCTTCGTTGCTCTTAGGGCTTCGGGAAGAACCAAGCGCAGCACGAGGTCGCTGATTTTATAGCATCGGACTTGAACCCGCCATGTGTTGTTGGTAGTTCCCGACTCTCAAGCGAGCTGTTTCCCTTGCTTCTTCAAGCAGATCGAGATTTGCGGCCAGTAGCCGATCATTACTCTCTTGGTCAAAAGTGGCCCTTCGTTGACTCATTACTTCATTTTCTGCTGGGATCATCGCCTCATATCCATATACCATAGAAAAGGGGATTTCTCCTGTAGTTGTACGAGCTGTAGTTCGGTATGCCTAGAGCACAGTTTGTAGTTCATCTACCTAGGCTCTCTTTCTAGCTTCCAACCTGGTTCTTAGTATCTGCTTGATTATTTTGTTGACAGCTTCAACCTGACCGTTAGCTTATGGGTGGTCCACGGCTGTGAAACTCTTCCTGATCCCTAGTGACTTACAAAATTGGACAAATTGCTCGCTGGTAAACTGGGTTCCATTGTCGATAACTATTTGTTAAGGGACTCAGAACCTGCAGTTGATGTTGTTCCATACGAAATTTTCTACCTTTGCGGTAGATATCTGTGCGAGCTCCTTCGCCTCTGCCCACTTGGTGAAGTAATCTATGGTCACGATAGCATGTTTACACCCGTCGTGAGCTATTGGAAGTGGCCCGATTAGGTCGATGCCCCATATGGCGAAAGGCCAAGGGCTACTCATTTGTTGAAGATAGACGGGGGGAGCTCGTGGCACTTTCGCAAACCTTTGGCATGCGTCGCATTTCCTCACCAGGTCCGTAGCGTCTCGCTTCATGGTAGGCCAGTAAAAACCCTAGTGAAATGCCTTCTCAGCCAAGGATACTCCCCCAGCATGATTGCCACAGTAGCCAACATGGATTTCAGTGAGAACCACTTGGTAGTTAGGCTCGTCGATGCATTTGAGTAATGGGACTGAGAATCCTCACTTATACAACACATCATCACAAATACAATATCTGGTCGCCCAGGCTCGAGTACGCCGTGCTTCCAGCTTGTCACTCGGCAACTTTTCTCCTTGCAAATAGTCAATGATCGGCTTCATCCATGAACCTGGCCTTAGCTTAATTGTCAATGCCTCAATTTTCCCCTCCATGCTCGGTATTACTAGGAACTCTATGGGGATGGCCCCCAATGAGTCTACATCTCCAACTGACGCCAAACGAGCTAGGGCATAGGCATGAGAGTTCTGGCCTCGTGGGATTTGATTCACTTCACACTCTTGAAAGAGATGAAACATCTCTCGAACTTTCAGAAGGTATGCTGCCATCTTCGGGCCCTTTACCTGATATTCCCCTTGTACCTGATAGACCACGAGCTGGGAATCACTAAAAATTTTCAATCGCTCTGCCTTGACTTCCTTTGCCAAGCGCAGACCAGCCAGAAGTGCTTCGTACTCCACTTCATTGTTGGTCGCCCTGAAATCGAACCTTAGTGCGTAGGGGATCTTGTGTCCTTCCGGGCTTATTAAGAGTACGCCAGCTCCAGACCCGTGCTCGCTGGAAGAACCATCAACGAATAACTCCTAGATTGGAGAGAGCGAGGGGGCGGGCTCTTCCACCTGTCCTGTGAATTTCGTGATGAAGTCCGCCAGTACTTGTCCCTTTATGGCCGTCCTTGGCTTGTACTCTATGTTGAATTAGGCAAGCTCAATAGCCCACTTGAGCAGGCGGCCGGATGAGTCTAGTTTCTATAAGATTTTCTTTAGTGGGTATTTGGTTAGCACGCCAATTTGATGAGCTTGGAAATAAGGGCATAGCTTTCTGGATGCGAACACCAAGAAAAAAATGAGCTTCTCCATGGGGGAGCACCTTGTTTTGACATCAAGGAGTCTGTGGATTACATTGTATACCGAGTATTGCACCCTGTCTTCTTCTCGCACTAGCGCAGCGCTGACTGCATATTCAAACACTCCTAGGTAGACAACCAATTCCTCCCCTTCCTTTGGCTTTGACATGAGAGGAACTCGTCCCATATATTCCTTCAGCTGTTGGAAAGCATTCTCACACTCTTCTATCCATACGAAGCTCTTTGCTTGCTTCAAAACATTGAAGAATGGGACGGACTTATCAAATGATTTGGAGATGAACCTGCTGAGGGTAGCGACCTGTCTGTTAAGGCTTTGTACTTCCTTAGTCTTGGTGGGCGATCGCATGTCCAGTAGAGCTCGGATTTTCTCGGGGTTGGCCTCGATCCCCCTTTCGTTTACCATGAACCCCAAAAACTTTCCAGAAGCCACGCCGAATGAGCATTTGAGTGGATTTAACTTCATTTGGTGCTTCCTCAGAACTTGGAATGCTTCCGCTAGGTCACTGACGTGGTTAGCGACCTGTTTGGACTTCATCAGCATGTCATCAACGTATACCTCCATAATTTTTTCAATCAGATCTCCGAACATCATGTTGACTAGCCGTTGGTACATTGCTCATGCATTCCTTAGTCCAAAGGGCATTACCTTGTAGCACTATAATCCCCGATCCGTCATAAACGATGTATGCTCTTCCTCGTCGGGGTTCATAGGGATCTGATTGTACCCCAAATAGGCATCCATGAAGCTCAGAAGCTGGTGGCCATACGTTGCATCTACGAGCTGGTCAATTCTAGGCAGAGAGAAACTGTCTTTTGGGTTCGTGAAGTCGATGCAAGTCCTCCATTTCCCATTCTTCTTCTTCACCAGGACTGGGTTCGCCACCCAGGTCGGGTAATGAGCTTCGCTGATAAATCCGCTGGCCAGAACCTTGTCTACCTCCTCTTTCAGGGCCATATACCGTTCAGTCGTCATTAGTCTTCTCTTCTGACGAACCAGCTTATAGTTAGGATTGATATTGAGTCGATGTTGCATTATGTTTGGGTCTATTCCCACCATGTCTTCGTGGTTCCCTGCGAACACATCCAAATTCGCTTTAAGGAAATCAATTAGCTGGGATTTTACCTCGAGGGAGAGACATTTGCCCATCTGGAGGCGCCTTTCATCATCATGGCTACTGATTGCAACATCTTCTAGTTCGTCTGTCAGGCTGGCAGCTCGGTTGTAATCCACGTCGCGCGGGTCCAGGTCATGGCTGACTCCCCGACTACTAGTGACTTAGGCTTCCCCTTCAGAGACCATGTTCACCTTTTTTCCTTTAAGTCCTATTTTCAATGCCTCCTCATAGCAGCATCTTATCGGATACTACTCGCCCCTCACACATCCGGTCCCATTGGGGGTTGGGAACTTGATGGCCAAGGCCTTGGTTGGGACAACTAGGTCTAGGTCGTTCATGGAAAGTCTCCCCATGATGACGTTATATGCGGAGGGACTATCAATGATAAGGAAATCCGCCATTGCAATGGCCTGGAGACCTGATTCCCCAACTATTAGCGAGAGTTTTATACGTCCTTTCAGGATTACTGCGTCACCAGTCAATCCATACAACGGCTCTAAAGAGGCTATCAGCTGGTTTGCCCCTAGTCTCATCTGGTCAAAAGGTCCCTTGTACATGACGTTTATCGAGCTGCCTGTGTCCACCATGACCCTTCGCACCTTCATGTTGCCAATCCTAGCTCGGACCACTAGGGTATCATTTTGCAGCCAATGAACGTCCCTGAAATCATTCTCAGTAAAAGAGATATCATCTGAAGTCATTTTAGCTTTCTTTGAGGATCCTTCTTGGCCGCCATCCCCAATGAGCAGGAGGTGACCAGCTTCCCGAACGTACCACTCATGCGACCTGTTAGAGGTCCCTTCAATATGAGGCCCTCCATGGATGGTAAAGATGGTTTTCACCGTAGGTGTTTGATCTGGCTTGGGAGCTTCGTGAGGACTCGATTGGGCTAGTTGTTTGGACTGTTGATCTCTAGGATGCACCACATAGTCACGTAGTCGACCCCTCCTAATTAGTTCTTCAATCGCATCCTTTAGCGCCCAACACTTGGAGGTGGTGTGCCCCGCCTCATTATGATAGGCATAGAATTTGCTCTTGCTTCTGTAATTTTTGGGAGTCCTTAGAGGGTTAGGCCTTCCAAAGTCTTTTTTGTTGTGCTCCGTGGCGAAGATCCTATCTTAGGAGTCAGATAGGACACTATAACTTTCATACCGACCTTGGAGTGCAGGTCGTTCCACTCCCTGCCCATATCTTGCTTTCTTGGTAGTCTGATCGTTGGGGCTTCGTTCTCGGCCTTCCTTGCGAGTGTCCTCGTCACTTCTCTTCTTATTTTGGCCGATGTGTTCTCCCCATTTCTTCTGGTCGGTTGATTTTTTTAGGCCGAAAGCTTCCTCCCATCGGACCTCCTTTGTAGCTCATTTATAAAACTCGCCGAGGTCTCTGATTGGGGACTTGTAAATGCTTTCGTAGAGCTTCCCATCCTTTCAAAGCTTGGCGGAGATAGCGGTTAGGATACTTTCATCGGAGGGGCTCTCCACATTATTGACTTCGCGCCTAAACCTCTTTATATAATCTTTCAAAGACTCGTCAAACCATTGGAACACCGTAGCGAGGTGGTATGTTGGGGCGAGCTGCCTTCAGAGCGACCTGTACTAGTCTATAAAGTTCTTCTGGCACTCCTCCCAACTGCAAATACTGCGGGGGTGGAGCCTTCTCAACTATGCCCGGGGTATGTCCCCCAAGGTCGTAGGGAAACCTCGGCACTTCACCAATGAGCTGGAAGTTTGCAGGTCCATCTGAACATTGAAAGCATCCAGGTGGTCATAAGGGTCGTTGTCGCCATTATACTGGGGGATACTGGGGACCTTAAATCTACGGGGAAGGGGCTCCAGCTCGATTTCCTTGGAAAATGGGGTTTTCTTTCTGTAGGTCTCCCTCTAGTTGTGAACCCCATGTCTTACCTCTAGCTGCTAGATTCTCAGCAGTAATTCCCCTACTATAGGATCCTGGTTCGTCGCCCGCCCGATAAGGGGCTGTTTTTCTCGTGCGGTGCCTTGCTCTGAGTGGTGGTAGTCTCGCGGGAGAGGTCACCCCCCATTCTCACGATCAGGGGAGTAGCAATGGGTAGCGTGACTACTGTTGATCCTGACCGAGGAATCCCCACGTCGCGGATTCTCAAGTTGGCGACTTCCTCCGTAAATGCCCTCATATCGATTTCTACAAGGGCTCGCACCGGCCCTTCGTTTGGCGGGGTGCACCCCCGACTCCTCATTGTGGCGCTGTCGTCCTTCCGTCCTTTGAGAGTGTAGGTTGGAGGAGCGGACCGATCCATCTTGCCGAGTATCCCTTCTGGCTCCTCATTCCTTTGGAGAGGGCCCTTCACTTGGAGGTCGAGAAGCCCCTACTTGCGCCTGCGCTGTTTGGGCTTGAGTTTGTGCTAACGCCTTAACCGCGTTACCAAGCTGCATGACGGTGTTCTCCAATGTTTCTTGACATTGCTGCCAAGTCTGGGTCACTTCCGTTCCAAGGGTAGGGGTCACGGGAAGATAGGAACACCACGTGGGGACTCTAGGGATAGATCCGGCCGGAGGAGGCATGGAAGTGGACGCCACAACTCCCCTAACTTGTGGAATTTCCAGTAAACGGTTAGCATGGTTCACCGGTCGGTTGGTCATTACTTTGAAACCTCTTGTATTTCTTGTCTTCGGCATTGATGTTGACCAGAGCGGGCCCTCTTTCTAGCGCCAAAATGTCGACATTTGGAATTGGTCGATAGTGATTCGTTGGCCCGTTCTGGTGCGATGGATTCGAGAGAGAGAAAACAGGATACTTAGTTCAACTCCTTGACTCGCCGACCCTTCCCTATAAAGAACTCCGATGCCCAAGTCAGTGAGCGAGCAAGTAAGAGTGCAAGGTATTCGTTCGTGAACTCAAGAAAAACATACCCCAACTCTCAGAAGAGCTAGCTGATATATAGGAGGGCATGCCCTCCTGCATGCATTGTATGTATACAAACGATAGGATGGAATAGTCGGCGTCGGCAGGGATGTCCATACAGCAGCAAGGCGTCGACAAGACCCTCATTAATGTGGATGGGATCCATCATTAATAAGGATGGGATCTAAGGTGAATGCGCAAAAACCCAGACACGATTGTAATGATGTTGTAGCGAAGGGGCCAGGATGGGACAGGCATGGGCTAGTGAAATGGGCCGAGGAAATGGGCCTGAATGGTCCAGCTAGGGCAGTCCTTGGCCTACTGATATACCGTGACATACGTCCCTTCTATTATGCGAGTTGATCGGTTGAGCCGACGAGCTACAAGGATCGCTGGGACCTCGCTCGAATACGTTGATAAGTTAAAAGCATTACCGAGAGCTCGCTCAGTCCCACCGTTTAAGCCCGGACTCTAGCACCGTGTGAGCTCATTTTAACGAGCTCAGCTCGACGTCTACTGGATCTTAAGCGGTTGGGCCGGCCCACTGAATTAAGTCCAGCCCACATGGAGTAGAGCGGGAAATACTCATAACAAAAATTAAATCCAATGCCAAAATATCTTATCATAAATTTCTTAATGGTATATTATGTTTTTATTTGATTAAAAATTTATTATCAAATGAAAATTAATTTCATCATGTGATAAATTTGTATTTAAAATGTTATGATTTTTATTTGATTAAAAATACTCCAAAAATTTATTTTTCAAAGAGTTTTAAAAATAAAACCAGTTTGTTGCCCATTCGAACCCAAGACACCAAGCCTAAGCCTTATAGTTCTAACAAGTAACCACTACATCTGGTAGTTTCTTTGTTCATTTATGCGCGCAATGGCTGCACTTAACCTTGTGCATTTATTTGAAACAACACATACAAAAAAAACAAAGAAGAAACAAGCATGCAAGCACAAGGCGTTTATACTCACTAGTGTACGAGTGTGCGCTGTAGCATAATTTAATTTTCTGGGTAAGTCCAAGTCGATTCACTGGGAGATCAAAATAGAAATGAAATGCGGCGAAAGATTTTTACGCTCAATGAGTTTGTCAGACCAATTCAGCTAAATGATTTGTTTTTCAAGATTAAAAATAAGATGTTTATGTATGGAAGGCAACCTTGGGACAAAGCAATTTATGTGCCAGCCCACTGATTTACCAAAGAGATATCAAAATATTAACATCGATTGATTTAAATTGAGGTTATGTAGTTAACTGTATTCTAAAATGATAATAGTTCTAAGTTAAGCACTCTCCATACATGGCATGAGAGAGTCTGGATTAAGTAACTATCATAAATTGAAATACAGATTAACACACATTTGAGATCCGATAAGTAACTACAACTCAAGGTCATGATAGTTCTAGATTAAGCACTCTCCATACATGGCATGAGAGAGTCTAAATTAAGCAACCACCATAAATTGGATCGCAGATTAATCATTCCAGCTTGAGTATGAAACCATTTCCAGTTTAAGTAACCTCCATACATGGCATGGAGACTCTAAGTTAGGCTTATGTTTCAACTCAAACCCAAAGATTCAATACACACACATTTCTCAATTCAAATAAGCATTTTGTTAATTCAATCGGAGTTCAGCTCTCTTGGGCAAGCAGTGGCACTGGACACAGTCCTTGCCTTGACCCAAGCTTAAACTTAGCCACACATCTTCAACAAAAAAATTAAAGAGACAGGAATTAAAGTTCTGGAATGTAATACAGAAACGTAAATAAACAGTTAAAGAACATTACAGAATGTAAACAAGCATGAAAAGAAATAGCAGAATGTAACTAACAGAAAATGAAGAACACTGGAACAACACGAAGAAACAAAAAAAAACTACTGGAATTTAAGAGCAAAAAGAAAGGAATAGAACAGTGTGCTTTTCCCCTTATTCTGATTAAAATGGCGGATGGGGGCTCTCTTTTTGTGAAGCCGACGATAGATATATATATATATTCATCTCCTGCAAATGGCCCTTGTCAAAGAAGAAATTACATCGCGTGCCACTACGGTCATTTGCGCGTCTCTGACAAAAGATCGCATGCTGAAGTTGCTGTGCGCCTGCTGATTACAGGAGCTGGGCTTCCTTTTTAATTCCAATTTAATTTCATGGGTTGCTTGGAGCTGGGCCTTCTTTTGCTTTGGACTTTGATGAGCCTCCAAGTCCACGCATGCTGCTTCCAATTCATTATAATATGTTATAATATTATATATATTATATGATATATTACATGCTTATTTATTATATTATATATATGCTTCACGCATGCACTTATATGATATATATATGTTTTATATTTATATAGGTATTATATTTATATATATTATAATAAATATATTTATTTATTATATATTATATATTATATTTACTTACTATTTTATTATTATTATTATATATATATTTGGGAAATCTACATATAACCACGAAAGGCATGTAAATATTCAATTAAAGCCAATTTCAAAGTCAAAATAAGGGTGAAAATATAATAAAATTTTGACATTTTTGAGCATCAATCACACCCCCAACTTAAACATTGCTAGTCCCATAACAATCGAATTTTATACTAGTCAATTTTCATTCACAGCATCAACATTAATGTTTAAATTTCAGATTTGAAACTAAAATGTATAAAACAAGAATAAGCTACTCTAACACGCAATTGACCATTCTTTGTCAGATTTTCGTCATGGGACACTCAATCATAGAAAAAGCAATCAAATAAATTAACACACCCACATTACAACCTCTAAGCTTTGACTTCAAACCCTCTTAGGTGTACACTCCAAGAAAAATGATCCCTCATGGCTACTCTTTGGGATGCACCGTAATAAGAGTAAATGCAAAACAAATTCAAATCGGTGTCATCATAAAATGAAAAATGGACTTTAATGAAAGAAAAAGGATTTTGACATAGCTTCATGATAGGAATAATGCACAAATGCACAACTTCAGATATTAAACAAAATTTCAATTCTAAAATTCAAATCTCAAGCTTCCATGTGTCATAGGATGTAGAGGGATTGCATAAGAATTGTAACGGGGCTTAGGGGTGGATGGGTAAACAAGGAAAAGGGTAAAGAATTCAAAGAAATATGCCCCGGGAAATATTCCTATCTAAGCAGATACTCATTTTTTTTCTTTTTGTTTTTTTTCTCTTTTTTTTCTCTTTCTCTTTTTTTTTTTTTTTTGAATTTGATGTTAACAAAAAAAAAAATGAATCAACACAATGAAAGCATACATCTTCTCATCAGCTTTTTATTGAATAACTACGAGTTTTTTTCTTTTTTTTTTCATCATTTTTTTTTCTTTTCAATTTTCAGTACTAAGATAGACTATTTCTCGTACACATTAGGTGGGGCAAATATTTACATGGTTTAGGACAAAAGGAGGGTAATAAGAAAAGAAATAATTTAATGGGCTCAATGGGGCTAATAAGGGAAAATAATAGAAAAAGAAATAGGTTAACAGGCTTAAATTTTCAACAAGAGAATTCCACTGTTACATCCTATGACACACTTTCACTCAATCATCAAATTTAGAATTTGAAACCAGTTTAATTCTTTCATTGACATTTTTGGCATTCAAAGCAAAGTAGTGTAATGAAGCTATTGAAAAACATGAAAGGCAAGGAAAATTGCAACTAGAGTAAGCGTTTATTCACTCAGAAAGAACAGTTAATAGGCTCAATTGATCACACTAGGTAACAGTCTCCACTTAAGTTGAGAAATCATGTAGTGCATTAACCAATTAATTACTATTTCTATAGATTTCATGCCCGACAAACAAATTTTCAATCAAAGAACAATCTATGCATACAGATCACTCATTCTAAATCCTATACATTCATGTGTTCAAATAAGAAATCATCACACTTATGCCTAAAATTGCAAACTCAAATTGACTAACAGCATAAAAATTTAATGCGATAGAATAAGCATCAATGAAAGTATATTAATCCTCAAACAGAAAAAATATATACGTATGCAGGATAATTGTAGGAGTAAAAAGGAGCAAAAGAATCCCAAATTTTTTTCTTTCTTTCTATTATTTTTTTTAATTTTTTTTAAAATTTTTAATTAATTTTTTATTTTTTATTTTTAATTAATACATTCGGATGCTACATGAAGCTCATTCGAATTGATTCTTCATTTTTTTTTCTTTATTTTTTTTATTTTTTTTATAATTTTTTAAGGATTCATTCGAATGTTACATAAATAACGTTTGAATGAATTTGTTAATTTTTTTAATTATTTTTTTTATAAATATTTTTTATTTATTTTTTAATTTTCTTAAGTGATTCATTCGAATGCTACTGGGAGCAACATTCGGATGCCTTTGCAGATTTTTTATTATTTATTTATTTTTTTATTTAATATATATATTTTAGGATTATCATTCGAATGAGAACAAAATTCATTCGAATGAATTTTAAACAGTAATTCAATTTGTGAATGATTTGTACAGGTCATTCGAATGCAAAAGTATTTTCATTCGAATGAATTTCATGCACATTCAAATGAAAATGAGGACATTCGAATAGTTTTTCTTTTTCTGTACATTTCCTTCTTGGTTTCCTTGAGTCATTCGAATGTAACTGCAACTCATTCGAATGACTAAGCACACATTCGAATGTCAGCCAAATTTTTTTTTTTAATTTTTTTTTCATATAACACAAGTAGAAAAACACACAAACAAATAAAATAAAACACTCAAATTGAGACACTAAAACACAACGGAAATATTTTTTTTATTTTTATTTATTATTATATAACACAAACAAAAACCAAATAAAAACAGAAACACACAAATAAAAACTCGAATTCGAATGTTTTTATATAACATAAACAGAAAGTCACACAAACAAAATTAAACAGAAACTATTTTTTTTAATTATTATTTTTTTTAAAATAACACGACCACACAATTAAACAAAACCAAAATAAAGTCGAGCGTTCTCATAGGTAACCATGAAATAGGGTCGCAATTTTTTATTATTATTATTATTTTTTTTTTATAAGGAAAATTAACTAATTGAATCTATATTCGGATGTTAGAAATGGATTCAGATGAAGGGTAGGTTATCGAATGAACTTGAGAGTATTCAAATGTTGGCTTCAACTTTTAAAGAAATAGCAGATTCATTCGAATGAAATTTGAGTGTGGAGAAATTCATTCGAATGAATTTTAAACAGTAATTTCATTTGTGAAGGAATTTGGCCAGCTATTCGAATGCAACAGTACTTTCATTCGAATGAATTTTGGACACATTCGAATGCAACAGAGGCTATTTGAATACTTTCTTGCTTTCTTCTTTAATAGCTCACAGGTCATTCGAATGGTTTACAACGCATTCGAATGACTAATCTCATCCGGATACAGAATTCGAATAACAACAGAATTTTTTTTTTTTTTTACACACACTTCCAAATATCTAATCACAAAATTTAAATCCACATAGAATGTCATTAAGGTGTAAATGTGCAAGGATCATCTCAACAGTTCAAGCATACCTTTACCACCCAACTTGTATTGTGTATTGTTCTTAAACACAATAACACATAAAAATTAGGAATACCTGGATGGTGAAATATGCTTAGACACAATAAAAAGTTGAGATTAGGAGTACCTGGTGTCTTCAATGCATAAAAGATCCATATGCTCATTGTGGATGTAAAAAACTGAACTAAAAAAAAGAAGCATAAACTAGTGAATGTTAAAGAGGAATGCCAAACTTACAAAAAAAAAACTCTCTAAAAAAAAAACACACATTCAAAATCAAAAACAACTACATGAAGGCAAAACTAATAGCCTTTTATTCTATTTTTTTTTTCTATTTCTTTTTCCTCTTCTTCCAATTAAGGATCAAATAAGTGGTTGCACTTCGAATCACAACAATGATTACATGCTTTAAACCACTTATAACATTATTTTCAAAATGATGCAATTGGATTTTTCTTATAAAAGCACGACTATCTTTTGAAAATGTTTCATTCAGAGGTGTTGGATCTATTACATCAGAATATGGCATATTAATTTGCACAAACACCTCACACATGTCTGGTTTAATTTGATCCCCTACATAGACCAACCTAAAGGACATAAAGTTAGGCTCAAATGTGGATAGACCTATGTCATCTTTACATTTCAACTTCTGGATCTTATCCTCATCCTCCTCCCGAACTTCTTCTTCTACAATGGTATCACTGGACGAAAATTCCTCCCCAACACATTGACCTATAGAATCTTGATTAGGTTGGGTTGAAAACTCACCCGGATCACTCATGCTCAAGATCTCTGTCAACAAGGTCAATTGTTCTAAAATGTCACTTGTGGCCCTAATGGTTTGTTCTTGAAGTTCGACCATTTGCTCAAAAAATTTTTGACCTTCCATGAACTCCTGAAAGGTATCCTCTAAAGATTGCTCATCTTGAGAGTGGTACTCGTTGGATGTAAACCCTTGCTCTAACTCAAATTGGTGAGGTGGTGAAGGGAAGGGTTCATGAAGTTGAGAAACAGAATCATTGCTCCAAAAAGAATTCTGATTATCATATGAGCTAGGGTAAGGGAAAAGACTTGGGTTGTAACTCAACACAAAAGAATCCTCCCCCTGACTCTAAATCTGGTTAAAAGAAAACCTACCCTTATTGTGGTGTGATTGAAAATCAGATGGTTTCCCTTTCAGAAATCTTTTAAGAACAGGTATGGTAGGACAATCATCTGTTTGATGATTTAAAGACTTGCACACTGAGCATCTCACCTCACTTACATTTTGAAAATTTTGATACTCTAACCACTCCACCTTCCAGGTTAAATAATCTAATGTCGCACTAGGGTCATCATTAAAATCATGGTGAACAACAGGAAGTGTGGTGTAGGAAAGAGTTGGTTGCCTAGGAAGGTTTGGGTAATCCTCAGAGGGTCTGGAAACAGTTTGCTCAATGGGATCGTGATAACCAAAAGCACTTCCAAACATAGACATGTAATCAAAATACTGAGACATGATGGAATATGAACGTGAAAATGCAGATAAGTATTCTAACAATGAATCTTACCTAACCTATGTCTCATGTATTAATAACACAACAACAAAATTAACAGAAATTAAGTTCCTGTATTTTTTTTTTTTTTGCAGCACTAATTCCATCACTGATCTCCCCTACAACAGCGCCAAAATTGGTTGCGCTTAACCTTGTGCATTTATTTCAAACAACACATACAAAATAAACAAAGAAGAAACAAGCATGCAAGCACAAGGCGTTTATACTTGCTAGTGTACGAGTGTGCGCTGTAGCACAATTTAATTTTCTGGGTAAGTCCAGATCGATTCACTGGGAGATCAAAATAGAAATGAAATGCGGCGAAAGATTTTTACGCTCAATGAGTTTGTCAGACCAATTTAGCTAAATGATTTGTTTTTCAAGATTAAAAATAAGATGTTTATGTATGGAAGGCAACCTTGGGACAAAGCAATTTATGTGTCAGCCCACTGATTTACCAAAGAGATATCAAAATATTAACATCGACTGATTTAAATTGAGGTTATGCAGTTAACTGTATTCCAAAATGATAATAGTTCTAAGTTAAGCACTCTCCATACATGGCATGAGAGAGTCTGGATTAAGTAACTATCATAAATTGAAATACAGATTAACACACATTTGAGATCCGATAAGTAACTACAACTCAATATCATGATAGTTCTAGATTAAGCACTCTCCATACATGGCATGAGAGAGTCTAAATTAAGCAACCACCATAAATTGGATCACAGATTAATCATTCCAGCTTGAGTATGAAACCATTTCCAGTTTAAGTAACCTCCATACATGGCATGGAGACTCTAAGTTAGGCTTATGTTTCAACTCAAACCCAAAGATTCAATACACACACATTTCTCAATTCAAATAAGCATTCTGTTAATTCAATCGGAGTTCAGCTCTCTTGGGCAAGCAGTGGCACTGGACACAGTCCTTGCCTTGGCCCAAGCTTAAACTTAGCCACACATCTCCAACAAAAAAATTAAAGAGACAGGAATTAAAGTTCTGGAATGTAATACAGAAACGTAAATAAACAGTTAAAGAACATTACAGAATGTAAACAAGCATGAAAAGAAATAGCAGAATGTAACTAACAGAAAATGAAGAACACTGGAACAACACGAAGAAACAAAAAAAAAACTACTGGAATTTAAGAGCAAAAAGAAAGGAATAGAATAGTGTGTTTTTCCCCTTATTCTGATTAAAATGGCGGATGGGGGCTCTCTTTTTGTGAAGCCGACGATAGATATATATATATATATTCATCTCCTGCAAATGGCCCTTGTCAAAGAAGAAATTACATCGCGTGCCACTATGGTCATTTGCGCGTGCTCTGACAAAAGATCGCATGCTGAAGTGATAGGGCGTAATTATATGCATATTTTTATCTAATTTTTATCTTAATCTTTTGTTATTTTTCCTACATAAAATGTGTTTATATGGATTTTATATTATTTTAATATTTTTTGTAGGAATTTAGCAAAAGGAATAAATTCGAAGATTTGGGTATAAAAAGAAAAGAAACAAAAAAAATATATATTATAAAATTAATTTCAAAATTAATATGGTAAATTAATACTATAATAAAAATAAAAAAATAAATATTATAAATAATTAGCATTATAATATAAATAAAGTTATAATATAATTAATAGTATATTAAATATTATATTATCTAGTATATTATTTATATATATTATTATATTATATATTTCATTACTTATATATTATATATTATATATTGAAGTGCCGTGAGTTGCATGGAATTAGGGCAGCCTTGTGTTTCATGTGTATATATATATTAATATGAGAGTTGGCAGGCAGATGGTGTTGGGAGAAAAGCGGCACGGCATGGACGGAAAGCAAAAGAAAGATAGAGAATGAAAAATTGGAACCGCGGCCATGCAAGCACAGGAAGAAGAATAGACAGCAGCGCATGGAAAAGAATTGAAGGAAACGGAAGCAAGGGAACGAGTGTGGCAGACGAGGCTGCAACAATCGGGCATTTTGATTCAACTCCAGTAACCCAGATCTGATATTCAGATTTGGAACAGGGGATTCCTTTTCTTATTTTTTCTAGTTGCCATTCTATTTTTCTTTGGTTGGTTTGGATTTCAATTATGCAGAAACTCTTGGTTAATGTTGAGAATATTTTATTTATTATGAGTGGCTAAATAATTGTCTAGGGTTTTTAAAGGATCTTATGTATTGAAACTTTATTGGTTACTCAATTTTTGGTTGTGATTGTTATATCAACTATGTTTATTTTGTTCTAAACTTAATGCTTGTAATTGTTTGATCGCCAATTACATGATTAGAGATTTCTTATGATGCTAGACATAGATAAATAAGAAATAGACTTTGGACAAAATAACATATGTTAATTGGGGAAGACATTCACTTGATTACATGTGCAATTTGTGATTATATTTGTAATGAATATTTTCATATAATGAGTACCTATGCTTAATGTGTTCTCTAATTCTAATTCATATAGACATATAGTGAGTTATGTTAGTTGAATAAACTTGTTAGACCTAGACATAGGCTAACAAATAAATTAGAGTGCTCCATTGACATAGTTCATAATTTAATCAACCAAAAATTGAGGTAATTTGATAAAGTGGATTTACTAGGTGAATTTAGAAAACCCTAGGTCTTAACCAATTGATTTTTAATTCTTAGTTAATTCTTAGTTATATATTAATTAATTTTCTTAATTAATCAACTGTCCAAATATAGTTAATTGTGAATAATTTTAGTATTTAACAGGGTAGTAACCAATCTCCGTGGGAACGATATCTTATTCATCATTTTACTTGTCTTGACCGCGTATACTTGCGTGTTATTCGTGGGTTATATAAAATCACGAACAAGTTTTTGGCGCCGTTGCCGGGGATTGTGTTTACTATTTCTTTTAATATTAATACCAATTGCAATTAATTATAATTTGGACATTTTATTTATTTATGTATTTATTTTTTACTCATGCAGGGAAATGGGCTAGTACATGAACACAAGATCCAAGGGCATTGAATCTATTCCACTTGACTTGGAAATTGAGCAAACTATTTCTCATTGAATCTATTCCACTGAATCTAGCCATTTAGATCAAGTCAAATTATCAAGTGAAGGCGAAAAGGAACCAATGGCTCAGCAAGAAGAACAAAAAAAATTGAGAGAGTATGCTATGCCTAAGGTGGATGGGATTAGCTCAAGCATTCAGAGACCAACAGTGCAGGCAAATAATTTTGAGATCAAACCATCCATAATTCAGATGATTCAGACATCCGTTCAATTTGGAGGTTTTCCAAATGATGATCCCAACCAACACCTCAGTAATTTTCTAGAGATATGTGACACTTTCAGGTTGAATGGGGTGTCCGATGATGCAGTGAGATTAAGGCTCTTTCCTTTCTCTCTTCGAGATAAGGCTAAAAGTTGGTTGAGTTCGTTGCCACAGGGATCCATTACTACTTGGACTGATTTGGCACAGAAATTTTTGGCAAAATTTTTCCCACCTGCAAAGACTGCAAAGATGAGAAATGACATTACCTCATTCATGCAACAAGATTCAGAGACTTTGTATGAGGCTTGGGAGAGGTACAAGGAGCTATTACGACGATGTCCACATCATGGTATTCCTGATTGGTTACAAGTACAGACATTTTATAATGGTTTATTGGGACACACGAGAACAATCATAGATGCTGTTGCAGGTGGAGCACTTATGGATAAGTCATTTGATGATGCTTACACCTTACTTGAAGACATGGCTGCCAATAATTATCAATGGAATCCTGATAGGACTCCTCAAAGAAGGACTGCAGGTGTCTATGAAATTGATGCAATATCAGCCTTGACTGCTCAGGTACATGCTTTAACTAAGCAGTTAGCTCAAAATGGAATTCATACACCTCAAGAAATTGTGGCATCATGTGATTTATGTGGAGGAAATCATCTCAGGGAGAGGTGTGGATTGAACACGGAGTTTGCACAATATGTCGGCAATTATACCAGGCAACAAAATAATCCCAACTCGAATTTCTATAATCCTGGTTGGAGAAATCATCCAAATCTTTCATGGAGCAACAATCAGAATGTTCAACAGCCTATTCAAAGGCCGAATAATGGTCCTTCAGGATTCCATAACAATCCAGTGCAAGACAAGGTTAAATCAGTCGAGGAGTCTTTGAATAAGTTCATGGAGCAAATTGCAAATCTTTTTCAGAATCAATCTGTGCAAATTCAGAGTCAAGGAATTGCAATAAAAAATATAGAGAATCAATTGGGCCAACTGGCAAATTCCATGAATTTTCGACCACAAGGTGCCTTACCGAGCAACACTGAGCAAAACCCAAAGCGAGAGGACAAAGAATAATGCAAAGCAATTTCAAGCCACCAAACTCACGAGCATACCAGCTTATATGCTCCACAATTAGTTCCAAAGGAGATAAGTAAACAGTTAGTGGAAGGCCAGTCAGATTTTGAGCAATTTGTAGAAATGGGTGATGAGTTGAATGAGCAGGGAGTGCCTTCAGTTAATCAAAATAAGGCTAAATCTGATGCATACGAAGAAAATTCTAGGAGGCAAAAGAAGAAGAAAGGGGAGAACTATCCAACTGAATATGACCCCAAATCTGGATACCCACCTCCTCCATTTCCTCAGTGTTTACAAAAACAAAAACAAGAGCAAAATTTTTCTAAATTTCTTGAGGTTTTTAAGAAACTGAATATTAATATTCCTTTTGCAGATGCATTGGAGCAGATGCCGAGTTATGCTAAATTCATGAAGGACATACTCTCGAGAAAAAGAAGGCTAGAAGACTACGAGACAGTTGCTTTGACTGAAGAGTGCAGTGCTATTCTTCAAAACAAACTTCCTCCAAAGCTCAAGGACCCAGGGAGTTTTACTATCCCTTGTACTATTGGTAATCAGTATTTAGGTCGAGCTTTGTGTGACTTAGGAGCTAGTATCAATTTGATGCCTTTTTCTATTTTTAAGAGATTGGGATTAGGAGAGGCTAAACCCACAACAGTATCCTTACAACTAGCTGATAGGTCAATTAAGTATCCATATGGAGTTATTGAGGATGTTTTGGTTAAAGTTGAAAAACTGATTTTGCCTGCTGATTTTCTTGTTCTAGATATGGAAGAAGACAAGGATATTCCCATTATCCTTGGAAGACCCTTCTTAGCTACAGGCAGAACTTTGATTGATGTTCAAAAAGGAGAACTTACCATGAGAGTTCAAGACCAAGAAGTCACATTTAATGTCTTTAAAGCTATGAAATTTCCTAATGGTGCTGATGATGGTTTCAGGTTGGATGCATTGGACACTTTGATGTTTGCTTCCCCCAGTCCCAAAGAAGATGATCTGCTCCAAGCTGCCTTGACAAATTTGGAGGCTTTTGATGATGAAGTCGAGGAGTGCTACACGAACTTCCCAGGGGGGTCACCCATCCCTAGATTACCCCAGGTTAAGCACTCTTAACTTGGGAGTTTTTTGCCAACATGCAGCCCAAAAGGTATCCAGCTGGTGTTGTTTCATTTCTTACACTATCCTCGATATATACTAACTTCTCTGGGTTCTCGGGGTATTACATTCTCCCCCCCTTAAGCACATGACGTCCCCGTCATGCGACCTTACAACCGGTCCCAGATCTCTCCCCCCTTGCATGGCCGATGTGGGATTCGCCTAAGGTGCCTACACGCACCCCCCATAGGGGCCTTACGCCGCCCTCGGGACTCAGCCTCCTCGCTGAGGTTTGCCCCACCACCGCGCTCAGAGGCTCGGGGGTCGGCTATGATACCATTTGTAACATCCCGTTCGAGCGATAGGAAGGACCGGAACAACTTACCCTAATGGGCCTACACGAACTTCCCAAGGGGGTCACCTATCCCTGGATTACCCCAGGTTAAGCACGCTTAACTTGGGAGTTCTTTGCCAACATTCAGCCCAAAAGGTATACAGCTGGTGTTGTTTCCTTTCTTACACTATCCTCGATATATACTAACTTCTCTGCGCTCTCGGGGTATTACACAAAATATGGGTGAAAATATAATAAAATTTTGACATTTTTTAGCATCAATCACGTAATCTAATATATATAGTAATATGTTAACCAATTGTTCTCCAACTGTCAATCAATTTCCTCATTTCTGTCGATAGACAGAATAGTTGCCTTGTATCTATCGACCGACCAAAACCATTTGTCGATCATTTTCACTCATTTGTCGATCGATTTTCATATTTTAACTAACCAGTCAACCAATACTCTTCATTTGTTGATCGTTTCTGTTGCTGAAAGCCTCCAACGACTAATTTTTCAATTCCTAACGACTCTAAACGGCTAGTTTTTGGTTGAAGCTTGTAGGATGCCTATAAATACAAGTCAATGATGATGTTGAAGAGGTTAATGGATGGGAATGAAGTGAAGTGAGCTTATAAATTATTTATATATTTTAAAATTGTATTTGTGCTTTCATAATTTTCTCTCAAAGACTTTGATTTTCATTTGTATTTAATTGTTTCATGCCTTGTATCTTCTTGAAAGACATTATAACAAAGAGTGTATATTCTTAGATTCTCTCTATTAAATATTTCTTGTATTTCCTATCTTGTGTAGTTAGAGGGCCTACTTGTGTAAGTAGGACGTAATTCATAGTCTTGAACTAGAGGACTTACTTGGTTTAAGTAAGAGATTTTAATGAATTGAATTCAAAATTCTTAATGAGGAATTAAGATAGTGGATTAAGTTTAGTTTAAATCGAACCACTATAAATCTTTGTGTTCACCTCTTGCTTAAGTTTTTTGTTTCATTTATTATTTCAAGCATTTCAATAATCCTCACTTTCATCATATTCTTATTTATTCTGAAAAAAAAATCATGTTTTCAAACTAATTTTTAAATAACCCAATTCACTCCCCTCTTGAGTTGGTGCCATAGCATTTCAAATATATCAAATATTAGATTATTTAAAAAATTCAAAATAATATTAATATTAGATTAAACAAATTAACATATTATTATAAATTAAATATTTAAATATAATCTTAAGTTGTTTATTATTTATTTAAATAATAAACAACTTTAAAATTATTCACAAATAAATAATCTTTCATATTAATGTTTATATTATGATGATACCATTATTATTTTGATATTTTAATGTTATAATATTATTATTACTGTAGTTATTCTAATGTTTATGTTTTATTGATATTCTAATATTAATAGTTTTTGTTTTCTATTAAGAAATTATTTTTAATTATTCATTTTAGCTATTTTGTAAATCAATCTTATTTTCTATAAATGAACAATCTTTTATATTTTCTTAATTTTTAAAAACTATATTTTGTGAAAATGTTATGTACAAATAAAAATCTTATTTCACAAAATGAGGAGATTCAATATTAAATACTCAATTTTAATTTTACTTTCTTTTGCTTTGAAAAAAATAAGCACGTCAAATATTGAATGATCTGTGATGATGGTTTTTGGGACCGACCACCACGTGCCACCTCTACGACTGGACCTCGGGAATGGAACCTCGGACTTGGGGATGTCGGACCTCGGGTGTAGAACCTGCAAGACAATGGAGGGCCGGGGCTTGGATCCCTCGGGTGGACTCTGACGCTCAAATCACTAGAGTAAATGCAAGTAGTAGTAAATGAGAGAGCTGTAGAACTTGAATGTACCTGACGAGAGTCCTTGTCTTTTATAGGCGAACCTGTTTTGGGGTACCCGAGATGAGTGGGCACGACTCTCGAGAATCCCGGTCAAGTTGGAACTGGTCTTGCGGTTCGGCCCGAATTTCCCAGGCTCCGCTCCGAAGTGCTGACTTGCCACGTGTCAGTCTCTTAGGTGATCCACGTGGCATGTGAGACTATCAGCGCGTAGGGGTATTCTAGTAATTTCAGTTGGTGCCACATCACTTGCCCCCCACTCCTTGAGCCGAGCTGAAAATCATGCTGGGTCGAGGAGTAGGTTACCTGACTGTTGATTTTTACCAAGACGCACGAGAGTGTTTTTGAGATTAGTGATTAAAAACCTCATTTACTACTTTGAAATTATAGGGATGGGTTTTGGTTGGAGGGAAGAATTCGTTTGGAGGGAAACATTGTCATTTTGAAAATTTTCCCCCCTTGGGTCCCCTCTATATAGGCCCGAAGGCCCCACCCCACAATTATTATTTCAAGACAAGCGTTCAACTCCTTGAGGTTAGTCTTTCCCATCCTCCTTTGCTTTTATTTTTCCTTATTTGTTATTTATTTATTTTTTACCTTTGCTTCCACTTTGTTTTTTTTTGTTTTTTGTTTTTTTTTTTTAAAAACAAACTTTCCCTCGGCCAGACGCCTCTGCCTGGCCGAGGTCGGCCTTGCCTGGCCAGACCTCGGCCGCGGCCGAGGTCAGCCGCGCTCGGCCTCGTCAGATCTCGGCGAGGCCGAGCCCCTCGGCCTGGCCGAGGTCGGCCAGGGCCGGGGGGCTCGGCCCTGGCCGAATCGGCCATGGCTGACCCCCCTCCTGCTTCTTCTTTCTGCAATTTTTTTTTTAACATCTAATATATATATATATATACATATATACCTACATAGATATATGGGCGTCCTTGGGTCGGCCATAGCCGACCCTTGGGACTTTTGCCCTTTTTTTTTCTTTTTATTATTTATTATTATTATTATTTTATTATATATATATATATTTTTAATTATCCCCTTGGGTTAGCCATGGCCGACCCTTAGGCTTTTCCTTTGTTAATGATAACAAAATAATCTTTAAAACAAGGTTCAACTTGACTAACCCGTTTCCTTGGCTCTTCTTTTTCGCAGGCGTGACTCGAGATTTTTCCAAGCTAAATCGTGCCTATTGAGTTCTCCTAGGCTCAAGCCCAGTCGTGGTTGTTCCTACCTGACCTCGGCCTTCACTCTCTTGGTCAGTAACCTTCTCTTAACTACTTCTGTTCGTTTTTAGCATGTCTTCTTCCTCTTCTTTCTCTGATTCAGAAAACTCTAGTACCAGCTCTAGTAGTGAGGAATCACACACCGAGTTATCCAGCCCCTCCTATGGCCCCCTTCGTAGGCCCGGGAAACTTAGGAGGCTTGAAAGACTTTCACTCCATCCCACTTCAGAGTCTCATGTGAGTAGTGATCCCAACTTAGGAAGCTTACCCGAGGATCTAACCACGGACCATTCTACCATAACCGAGAGGGAGTTGTTTCCCCTCCTCCGAAAATACCACCTCATTCATGATGAGTATTGGTATAATGAACCTTGAGGTCTGAAAGCTCACCAGGCCCCCTATGGCTGTATCACCGTCTACGAGCAGGCCTTGGCTGCCGGCCTTAGATTCCCTCTCGCGACTCATGTAGTTGAGGTGTTCGCTATTGTGGGGTTATGCCCCTCTCAGTTGACTCCCAATGGCTGGAGGTGCCTATCTACCTTCGTTCTCTACTGTCGAGCTCGGGACATTGAGCCCACTGCTCAAGTTTTCTTTAGGATGTTCAAGGTAATCTCCATTAGCAAAACTGAACCTCGATTCGCCTTTTCCCCCCTCAACCAGCGTCAGTTCATAGTCGATAACCCTACATCGGTAAAATGATGGAAGAGTAGATTTTTCTTTGCTGGCTTGAAAGACCGGGGGGTCAGCTTCGGGGTGCCAGTTGAGTGGGCTTTCCAGCCCTCAAAGGTCCGTAGTCGCAAGATCACGCAGGACGAGCTTCATAATATTCAGATCTTGAGGGAGCTGAACCCTATCAGCGCTCGGGTCCTGATATGTGATCGCACCTTGTACCTGGGGAGTTTATCCACTCACACTTGCTTCGAGCCTGATGTCACTTTGGGTAGTCATTTTCCCACTATTTTCATACTTGTCTAACTTGCTTTTCTTGCCCTTAATATCTTGTTTTCGCATTTACAGCTGAGATGGTGAGCACAGCTTTCATCTGGGGGAAGAACAAACGGAGACCCACGGAGGACAAGGGCGCCCCAACTCTCACAAGGGGAAAGGGTGCCTTGAATGCTCCTCCTGCTGAGGAAGGAGAGCCTAGTCGTGCTAAGAGGAAGAGGACTTCCCATCCTCCGAGAGAACTCATGCCAGCCCTAGAGTCTCCTCCCCACAGTCCAGACCATGTTCCCGATTGGGGAGTGAAGGTAAGCAATCTCAGCCGGAACACTCAGGTGGCAAGACGTATGATTCACCACTTTGCCACTCCCGCCGATCGTCAGGTGTTGGCCGAGCAGTCCTCGGAGGCCATAGAAGCCATATTGTGCAAGTATCTGGCCCAAGTAATCACTTATACTTTATCAACATCCTCCAGTCTCATCTATGTTGTCCTTACTTGTCTTGCCCATTGCAGGTGGTCACACTCGTTTCAGACTTTTCTGGACGTTTCTCTCAAGCTTCCAAGAAGACCTTGGAGTTAGACACCCAGCTGCAGGAGAGGGACGAGTTATTGGAGAGCCACAGGAAGAACTTGGATGAGTTATCCTCCCAGCGGCAGGTTTCAGACCTACGTATTTAGGAGCTAGAGGCAGAGCTATCTCGGACGAGCTCCAAGCTATCCCGGGCGAACTCAGTCATTCACCAATACGAGCGCAAGTATGCCGAGCCTATCAAGCTTCCTGAGGTAAAGGAGTTCCTCCAGAAGAACCTGCAGGACGCTTGGACAAAGGGATTCCAAGCTCATGCGACTGAGGTATTACGAGCTCATCCAAACTTGGACATGTCCAATGTTCGGTCTGTTGTGGAGATTGTGGCCGGGATGGAGGACTCGGAGATGGCCGGTGATGATGATGCGCCTCCTGATGCTTGAGCTTTTCTTCTTTTTCTAGCTGGGGCCTTTTGTACTTCCTCTATTATCATGTATTGGACCATCTCGCTTTTATACAATGCCGTTTCATTTTGACTGTTCATCTTTTGCTTGCGAACATATGGGCTGAGACTAGTTGAACCTCGATCCCTTCCATAGTTGACGAGGGTGAATCTGACCCTTGGTTCTCCCTAAGTCAACAATCAGGAGGGTGCTGTGTTGTAATTTTTTCTTAGCCATTAGTCCACCTTTGGGGGACAGCAGAGGGCTCGTGACCCATGAATAAATCTTTTCGTGGCCATCAGTCCACCATTGGGGACAGCCTAGGGCTCGTGACCCTTGGATTTTAGCCACTCCCACGCGAAGGAGGGTGTTAGCCAGAGTTTTTCCGTAGCCCTTAGTCCATTTTTGAGGATGGCCTAGGGCTCGTGACCCTTGGATTTTAGCCACTCCCACGCGAAGGAGGGTGTCAGCCAGAGTTTTTCCGTGGCCCTTAGTCCATTTTTGAGGACGGCCTAGGGCTCGTGACCCTTGGGTTTTAGCCACTCCCATGCGAAGGAGGGTGTTGGCTAGAGTTTTTCCGTGGCCCTTAGTCCATTTTTTAGGACGGCCTAGGGCTCGTGACCCTTGGATTTTAGCCACTCCCATGCGAAAGAGGGTGTTGGATGGAGTTTTTCCATGGCCTTTAGTCCACTTATGAGGACGGCTTAGGGCTCGTGACCCTTGGATTTTTCTTCGATGAAGTATAATCCTTTGTACAATTGCTATTAGATGAAGAGAATATGAAGCCTTGCCATTAGTCGTAAAGAGAAAGAATACAAAGAGATTCAGGGAATTCCCCTGCTCATTGATAAAACTTCCTTAAGTTCTGCACATTCCAAGTATGCTTCAGGGGCTTGCCTTCCATGTCTCCTAGTCGATATGCCCCCGGACTTAGGGATTCCACCACCCGGTACGATCCTTCCCAATTCGGAGTTAGTTTATTCATGTCCCGAGGATGACTCACGTCGAACCGTCGTAGTACAAGATCTCCTGGCATGAAGCTCCTAGCGTGGACTCGTCGATTGTAGTACCTAGCAATGCGCCGGTTATATGCGGCTTGTCGAATTCGTGCCAGGTCTCGGAGCTCATCCATCAAATCCAAGTTGCACCTTAGCCCTTGCTCGTTAATCTCAGGATCGAAATGCTCCACTCGGTAGCTCCTCACCCCAATCTCGACAGGGATGAGAGCCTCCGAGCCATAACACAATGTGAAAGGGCATTCTCCTGTAGCCGTTCGTGGTGTGGTTCGATAAGACCATAGTATACTGGGGAGCTCATCTACCCATTGACCGTCCGCCTTCTCAACCCGAGCTCGGAGTCCTTGCAAAATGGTCCTGTTCGTAAGCTCTACCTGCCCATTAGCTTGAGGATGGGTGACCGAGGTAAAATGTTGCTTAATCCCCAACTCTCGGCACCATTCTTGCACTGATCGGTCTTCAAATTGGGTGCCATTGTCAGTTATTAGCACCCTTTGAATACCAAACTGGCAGACGATGGATTTCCAAAGGAATTGTTTTACCCTCCAGCCTATAATAGTCGCCACAGGCTCGGCCTCCACCCATTTAGTGAAGTAGTCGATGGCCGCTATCAAGTATTTTTTTTGTCCAGCCGCTAGTGGAAAAGGCCCGAGGATATCGACTCCCCACCTGGCAAACGGACAAGGCGAAGCCAGGTGGGTGAGTTCAGCTGCTGGGGTGTGAACCAGGTTGGAAGTTTTTTGGCATCTCTCACAAGTCTGGACCAAATGCCCAGCGTCGCTCATCATTGTCGGCCAGTAATACCCCTGCCGAAGTGCCTTCTGGGAGAGAGACCGAGCTCCGATGTGACTGCCGCAAATCCCTTCGTGGATTTCCCTTAGGATGTAGTCGGCCTAGACCGGTCCCACACACTTCAGTAGCGGCTGAGTGAAGGATTTCTTATAAAGTTCTGATCCCACCAGTAGAAACTTGGCAGCCTGGCGCTTGAGTTTTTGACTTTCCTGTTCCTCCTCGGGTAGCCATCCCTTGGTCAGATGTGCTACGATGGGATCCATCCAGCTTTTAACCCCTTCCACGCAAAGCTGCTCTGCCTCTGTCTCTATGCTCCTCTGGGGCAACGACTCCATGTAAACAGCTTTGGAATTCCTAGGGAAGGAAGAAGCAGCTATCCTCGAGAGAGCATCCGCCACTGCATTCTGTGCCCGTGGGACATGATTGATTTTCACTGTCCAAAATAGTGCCATAAGATCCTTGGCTATCGCCAAGTATTGGGCCATGACGTCCTCTTGGGCCTCGAACTTCCCTATGACCTGCTGCACAATTAAATTCGAGTCAGAATATACCTCTAGATCCCTGACTCCCATCTGTTCCGCTAGTCTGAGCCCGGCAATGAGCGCCTCATACTCGGCCTCATTGTTAGAGGCATTGAACTTGAAGTGGAGGGCATATGGCCAAGCCTGGCCATCGGGGCCCTAGAGTAGTAATCCAGCGCCACTGCCTCCGACACTGGAGCTGCCATCCACAGAGAGAGTCTAAGTCTGGAAAATCCCTTCATCTGCTTCCTCTGGTAGGGTACCCTCCACGATGAAGTCGGCAAGAGCCTGCGCCTTGATGGCCGACCGAGGTCGATAGTCGATGTCGAAAGCACTCAGCTCTACTGCCCATTTGAGCATCCTCCCCGACAAGTCCGGCTTTCCCAGCATATGCCTCAGTGGCTGACTTGATAGGACGATAATGTGGTGTGCCTCAAAGTAAGGCCTCAACTTTCGAGCGGAGATGACTAGGGCATAGGCCAACTTTTCTGTTGGAGTGTAACGAATCTTAGCTCTGGCCAACCTTTTGCTCACATAATAGACCGGCTTTTGAATTTTGTCCTCCTCCCGTACCAAAACTGAACTGACAGCCTCATCCGAGGCAGCCAGATAAATATATAGTGACTCTCTCGGTTGTGGTTTTGCCAGGACTGGGGGGGAGACTAGACATTGTTTCAGCTGCTCAAATGCCTCCTGGCATTCCTCTGTCCATGCAAAATTCTGGACTCGAGTCAAGGCCTTAAAGAATGGCAATTGTCTTTCCGCAGATCTTGACAAGAACCTCCCTAATGCTGCTATCCTCCCGGTTAGCCTCTGCACCTCCTTGATACTTCGAGGGGGAGGCATCTCGAGTATGGCCTTTATCTTCGAGGGGTTAGCCTCAATTCCCCGGTAATGCACCATGAACCCCAAGAATTTACCAGCTGTAACCCCGAAGGCACACTTGGCCGGGTTGAGCTTCATCTGATATTGACGTAAGGTTCTGAGGCACTCCTCCAAGTCGTCCGGATGTTGTTCAGCCAATAGACTCTTGACTAACATGTCATTCACGTAAGCCTCCATGTTTTGACCGAGTTGAGCTTTGAACAGTTTGTTGACCAACCTCTGATATGTAGTTCCAGCGTTCTTCAGCCCGAAGGGCATAACTCGGTAACAATAGGTAGCCTTATCCATGATGAAGGCGGTCTTTTCCTGATCTCCAAGGTGTAGTGGGATTTGGTGGTACCCCTGGAAGGCATCCAGGAAACTCATTAGCTGACACCCCGCTGTTCCGTCAATCAATGCATCAATCCTGGGCAAAGGGTAACTGTCTTTTGGGAAAGCCTTGTTAAGATCTTTAAAATCAATACAAAGCCTCCATTTTCCCGATCCCTTTGAGACAAGAACCACGTTGGCTAACCACTCTGGGTAGTTAACTTCCCGAATATGATTAGCCTCCATAAGCTTTTCCACCTCCGCCTCTATAGCTTTAGCCCGCTCCGGGGCAAACTTCCTCTTCCTTTGTCTTACCGGCACACAATCCGGGTAGAGCCCCAAGCGATGTGTCATGATCGCTGGGTCTATCCCCGGCAAATCCAAGGTAGACCATGCAAACACATCTTGATATCAACGTAGGAGTGAAAGGATCTCGGACCTCAAGGGCTCCTGTAACTTGGCACTGATTCGCACTGTCTGATCGAGCTCTTCTCCCAGTGGGACTTCCTCGAGCTCATCCATGGGCTCTGAAGTCTTAGGCTCTTCCGGACCTTCCAAGATGAAACTAGTAACCACAGTGGGAGGGGCAGCGGAATTCTGTCCCTCCTCCCTTACTGACCTTTGACCTGCTCCTATATTTGGGTCTCTCACCTGTTCTGTCTCCATCTGGCACTGACCAGCTTGAGGGACCGCCTCCTGATTCGATCCTGAGTCTAACTCTGACCCCTTGGCCATAATGGCACTCAAGGAGGCCACGTAGCATTCCCTAGCCTGCCGCTGGTCTCCTCTTACCTTGCCAATCCCTCCCGAAGTAGGGAATTTCAACACCATGTGATACGTACTCGGTACTTCCCTCAGAGCACTAAGCCCAGACCTACCAAGGATCATATTGTACGCCGAGGGCACATCTGCCACCAAAAAATCCAACGTCACCCGGGATTTATGAGGACCACTACCGACCGTCAGGGGCAACTGGATCAAAACTTCAGAATGGATCACCATTCCATCAAAACCCACTAATGGGACACGGACTGGCCTCAGCTGATTGAGCGTGAACCCCATCCCTAGGAATGCCATCTTGTAGAGAATCTCTGAAGAGCTACCTGGATCCACGAGGATTCGCCTCATCTCCCACTCTCCCACTTGAGCAGTGATCACTAGAGGGTCCGAATAGTTGGGATAACTTGGAAGATCCTCCTCAGAGAAAGTGATGACCACCCCTTCCTTTACCGTGCTCTTGGGAGCAGTTGAGTGGGACCTTGGAACTGTCCCTGCCGCCAGCGTGTATAAGATAAACTTCTGTCCCCCCTCCTCGGCAGGCTGCTTTCCTTCTTTCCGAGGCAGCGTTCGGCTTCACTCTCGAAAGCGATCTCGAGTAAGAGACCTCCCTCGATGCTCCGGCTTGGATTCTACCCTGTCCGAGCTCGTACCTCCTCGACCCACGAAATCCTAGAGGTATCCTCGGTTGATAAGCTCTTGTATTTCTTCTTTCAGTTGGATGCAATCTTCAGTATCATGGCCGTGGTCACGGTGAAAACGGCAATACTTCTTTTTGCTTCGAGTGTTGGGTGGAGATTTCAGCGGGGGAGGACGCCGTAAATAATTCTTATCCTCCAATGCCAGGAGAATCTCTGCTCGACTTGTATTGAGGGGAGTGTAATTCACCGGGCTTCCACGTGCACCCCCAAAACCCGGGCGATCGGGAGCTCGGGAGGGGCGATAGTCCGTCTTCTGCTCTACCACCGGCTTTTTCTTCTCCTTTTCTCTTTCCTTCCTGTCAGGTTGTTCTGCCCGCTTCACCTTCATCACTTCTTCAGCGTTGATGTACTTATTAGCCCGGGCTAGGGCCTCTGTGAAAGTACGAGGCGGAGTCTTGGCCAAGGACTGAGCAAATGGCCCAGCTCTCAAGCCATTTTGAAGAGCCACCATTGCGATTCGCTGGTCAAACTCATCGATACTTAACGCCTCTTCGTTGAACCTAGCCACGAAATCCCTTAGGGATTCACCTTGGTTTTGCTTGATGTTCACCAGAGCCATGGAAGACTTTCGGTGGCTCTTCAAGGGAGCGTAGTGAGCTAAGAAACAGGTCTTCAGCTCTTCCCAGCGGTTGATGGAACGATGGGGAAGGCAGGAGTACCGGGTCCAGGCATGTCCTCCCAGAGTAACCGAAAATGCCCGCCACCACATCGCGTTCGACCCCGATTGCACCAGCATGTGAGAGGAGAAAAGCTCGACGTGGTCATAGGGATCTGTACTTCCATCATAGAGCTTGATGGAGGGGATACGAAACCTTTCCGGTGGAACCTCTACCATGATGCCCTTACTCAAGGGTTGGTTAGAGCCGAGGTGGAGCAGCTCTTCCTTTCCCTTCTTGAGTTCCTGGACTTGCTTCTCTAGGAAACGCAATCGTCTCTCCTGCGAAGTCCCCCTTTCTCGTGAGGGGGCAGAAGTGGATCCTGCCGCCTCAGAGGAGTGGATTTCCTGACCCGTCTGGCGGGATTGACGAGGCTCCCAAGCAGGAGGAGGTGACTGATGCTCCGCCCGCTGAGAAGGCACATGCGAACGATGCTGTTCAGTCTGGTGTAGATAACTAGTCAACAACTCAGTTAGCTGTTGGACCTGGTTTTCCAACCTGGTGAGTCGGTCCTCCGGCATTGGATTGGCTGGAGGTGGTGGATTCTCTCCTTGTTGCGGGGCTTCTAGATTGGCTCCGACCTGGCTGCGAGTCACGTCTCTTCGGGGAGCCATGTAGTTAGTTATGACAAGGAGCGAAAGTCGTTTGACACTTGTGGAAAGACCGAGGTCTGAGGTGAAGAGTTGAAGTCCGAAGCACGAGGTGGGGAATGAAGAGGCTAGCGAGTATGGACGTCGGCCCCACGGTGGGCGCCAAATGATGATGGTTTTTGGGACCGACCACCACGTGCCACCTCTACGACTGGACCTCGGGAATGGAACCTCGGACTTGGGGATGTCGGACCTCGGGTGTAGAACCTGCAAGACAATGGAGGGCCGGGGCTTAGATCCCCCGGGGTGGACTCCGACGCTCAAATCAGTAGAGTAAATGCAAGTAGTAGTAAATGAGAGAGCTGTAGAGCTTGAATGTACCTGACGAGAGTCCTTGTCTTTTATAGGCAAACCCATTTTGGGGTACCCGAGATGAGTGGGCACGACTCCCGAGAATCCCGGTCAAGTTGGAACGGGTCTTGCGGTTCGGCCCGGATTTCCCGGGCTCCGTTCCGGAGTGCTGACTTGCCACGTGTCGGTCTCTTAGGTGATCCACGTGGCAGGTGAGACTATCAGCGCGTAGGGGTATTCTAGTAATTTCAGTTGGTGCCACATCAATCTGTTGATAACAGAAAGAGTAAACTCTAATAATGTAATGGATGAACGATCTTCTATAATGACTCAATCAATCATTAAAAGGTTATTAAAGAGATTGAATAGATTCTTTACGATTGAAATAATTATAAAAAAATATGGTGGATTAAAGATTCAACACAATTGAAATGTGAGAGATAATATTAATAATTTCAACTCATTTATATTAAAATAAACTTATATTATATTTTTAAATTTCATGTCACCTCGACCATATGAATTTAAGTTAATTCATATATTTAGAATTAATCAAATACAATGCATTTATTGATGGTTAACCATTGCACTAAAGAAAATAATTGATATTATTCTTAAATTAATTAAGTACCAAATAGTATACTAAATATATTATTGAATGAATAAATATTTCATAAAGACAATACTAAATATATTATTAATCAAGATAATATTTGATGTATACTATATAAAAATTGATGTATACTATATATATAGAGAAATGTACATCTTGATCATGTTTGATGTATTGTTATTCTTAATTCAAAAAGTTATTATAAAATCGATGTTTCTATTCTAAGTGCTAACTAATTAGGGGAAAGGAAAAATATATTTATGTTATGTTTAAAAATAGAAACACTTGCACACTACTAAACTATGGGGGAGGAAAAAAATATAGTAATTTAGATTTTGAAATAAATAAATAAATAAATAAATAAATAATTATAGCATAACTCAAAGTATATCAAGTGAAAGTACAAAAATGACGTCTCCTAATGTTAGCTATAGTTCTCCTAATACACTAGAAGCGATAGTTAATTAATGTATTATTATTTAAATTATATTTTAATTTATAATTTTTTTCATATTTAGTTTATATTTATATATATATATTTAATTTTATATTTTATGCACATGAAATATATTTATGCATATATTTAGAATTTAAATAAATACTCATGTAGACTTTACAAAATTTACTTATAACCACTAAATGTATGTTAGAAGTAGTTTTAAGTTTAAGTTTTGTGTAATGATAAATTTTAATTTTTTATGTAAAATATGAAAATGATATTTTAAATAATTTCTTTATATATAGAGTTTTATAATATTAAAATGCAGTGTATGTTTTATATAAAAATATAAATGAATATAGACATATGATACATCAATTATTATGGAAGTAGTTTACATTTTGTACACATTTAATAAATATTATCAATAGTTAATTATTATACATTTAATATATATTTTAATTTATAAATTTTTATATATTTAGTTTACATTTATATATATTTCATTTTATATTTTATGCACATGAAATATATTAATTTATATATTTAGAATTTAAATAAATATATTTAATTAATTTATTTATAAATAAATAAATTATATTTTATAAATTAATATTTTCAATTCATAGGTGAAAAATTTTTCGATGTCAAAATTCATTTCAAATTTGAGACAGACAATTCTCAAATTTGAGACGAATTTTTGTTCGTTTCAAAATTTAAATTTTTTTTATCTCAAAATTAAAATTCATCTCAAATTTGAGATAAAAATTTTGTCTCAAAATTTTCTATCTCAACATTTGTCTCACCGGTTTTCTTGTAGTGAGACATGATAGGGACTTCCCCTTTTTTAAATAATTGTTAGCCTGTTTGGTCTTTGATAACAGGGAGATCTCTTCTCCGTTTAACAACCTTTCGCAAGCCAATAGTGGTCATTTCTAGATGTTGGCTATCCTTTATCATCTTCATCTCCAACTTTATCAACGTACCCCTTCATGTTATGTAGATCGACATTTGATTGGCTAATTTCAATATTCGAACAACAAGGCCCCTTTGATTATATGGATCCCCCAATTTTGGTGGTTCCCCTACAGGGGTGGAACCTGAAAATATTGGTTGTGGGGGGCGGTGTCAAGGCCCGTTCCAGGATTTTTCCCGCTAGAACAAGAAGTCCGAGAGAAGGTCCATTAAGGATGGATACAGATACTCAAAATTGCTGAGAAATTTCCCTTTTGAATTTGCTCACCAATAATAGGAGCCAAAGTAGATTACATAACACTCAGTACATTATCATCTTGGGCTTACTGCCCATACATTTTCAAAATAAAAGGGCTCTCAGTACATATTATATATCAAATTAAAGCCCTTGAAGTTTAGTTTATGACGCTTCAAACGGATTGCAATTCTGAGTTTTACGTCAAAAGTTATGGCCGAAAAAGTGAAGCATGCGCAGAGTAGTCAAGTTGCAGTTGAGTTGACTCGACAGAGATCCGAGTCGACTCAGCCCGAGTCGACTTGACCTCCTAGACGAGTCGACTTGGCCGAGAACGACAGAAAAAGGCCAAAAACCCACCGAAAACCCACAAAATGGCCACCAAACATTCCAAAACAATCCCAAAACAACCCATGGCTAATCTCCTAACCCCCAAGTTGCTATTCCATGAAATAAAAATGAGGAAAACAAGCCCCAAAGAGACCAAAAACAAGACTCAATGAAGCCATTGAAAGAAACCTACATTTTTTTGAAAAAAAAAAAAGTTGGAAACAACCAACTCAACTCAAGCTTCAAAAACACTACTTAAAGACATGAACATATAATCTTGGCTAAGTATAAAGATGAAATCTTGCAACAAAGGATATAAGAAATAAAGAAGGATGCTTGCACACATAAAACAAGAGTGCAAGAAGAACTTGCCTTAAAAGAAGACTGAAGAAGCTTGCCCGAATGCCAAGAATCCATCTTCTTGAAGCTCCAAATATAACAGAAAATGGAAGAAGAAGAAGAAGAAGAAGAAGAAGAAGAAGAAGAAGAAGAAGAAGAAGAAGAAGAAGAAGAAGGAGAAGGCGCACGGGAGAGAGGAGAAATGGGAAAATGAGAGAAAAGTAAAAGGCAAAAGGGGATGTGGTTTGAGTAGTTTAAGGTTTCCCTAAATCTATATTAACAATAACGATCATATTTTGGGAAGTTGTTACGTTATGTTTTTGGTTTATGTCTGCGAAAATCTCTTATCTTGTGTGTAGTAGTAAAATGTACAGGGAACTTTGTTTTGTCACACATGGGGACAGTTTATAAATATTTGTTGTGTGAAATTTTCTTACGTGCCTAACATGGTGAGTGAACAATGTGGCAGGGTATTGAGCTGGATAAGCTATAATCTTGACATACCGTATGCATTGGAGTAAGCAAGACCTATAGGTTTTCGTGTTTAATTCTTCAAGGTCTTAAAAATGAAGAATGTCTCCATGTGAGGGAAGGGCTTGAGGATTGAATTGTCATTGACCTAGTGTTAAGGGGTAATGGTTGCAACTTATGTGTGATACAACTACAATTAGTGAGCAGTGTAATAGTTATGGCAGTGTTCATGTGGAATATGTGAATTAGGGATATTTGGGTAGCAAATTGTAGGAGTTTAAGGAGTATGTAGTACTCCCAGGTGAGTTAATTGGGCGAGCACGCAACTGAGTTAATGAGGAACTAAGTTAGAATTATATGAAAGACACGTGTCGTTACCTGCCTGAATTTCTGGTTTGGGTTTAAGACAAGGATGTGCTCAGTGAAATAGAGGGGAAAGAAAGAATAAGGGCTACCATACGAATGCATGCGTACGTATATATGTAAAACCTAAACAAGGCTAGACCATATAAAAATATAATGCGATTCTGTAGGCTAATGAGAAGCTAAGGGGAAGAAAATAATAAGAAGAGGGCCTATTTTAGCATAGCAGCGGTTGACTGATGGTAATGAGCTATCGATCGGTCGCGAATGGTCACCCATTTCCTTTTGTCTGTCGACTGTGGTTTTCTAAAACCATTAAAATAGTAATGCGATCAATGTATGTATGAATGTACAGACAAATTCGGTTCGTGGTATTATTATTATATATTAATAGCGCTAGATGATCGTGGATCAATTCTTAAAGAGATGTCCCAGCCTCAAAGCTCCATGGGTGTAGTTTGAGGGCAAGATTAGAGGGTTTCATTTTGTATTTAAAGCTTTGATGCCCTTGTATTTTTTTTTAAAGTGTATGGGTTGTAAACCCAAGCTTATGATATAAAGAATGATGTATAATGTTTATTTTGGCTCCTATTGATAGTGAGTAAATTTGAAAATGAAAAGAATTTCTTGGCTAATTTTGAGTAATATTTGTATCTGTACCCATCTTGTATGGACATTTTCTCGGGTTTCCTATTCTAACGGGTAATCCGAGAGCGGGCCTTGACAGGCGGGGCTTATGATAGTAAAATTTGTACAAGAAATTAAAAACTCAAAAACAAAAGTGAGATATTTAATCCATAAATTGTTATTAGAACTAAAAAGCAAGAAACTGAAATTGAATAACCACAAAAACAGGAAAAGAATTAAAAAAAATTGCCCATGTGTATTTGTATTGGGTCTTTTATTAGTTTATCAACTTAGAAGAACTATTTGTTCAAACCCCAGCAACGTTAATTTCTTTCTTTTTTAAATTTTCTTGTTCTTTTTTCTTTTATACTTGTTGTATAGTTTATTTTTCTTGGCCAAGTTTTAAATGACTAAAATGGACCTATCACTTATTTTTACAAATAAATTTCTTTGAATGCAATTTCTAAGTGAGGAATTTAACTAATTGTATTTGAGACATAAATAGTTTTATATACGTCAAAGTTATATAATTATTATATACAAAATAAGAGAACAAAAAACCAAACAAAACCCATTGCCAATGGGTTCGACTAGCAACATAACTAAACATGATGAGGTCTAAATCTAGAATGCATCACAACAATGGGTTCTAAATCAATGGGTCTCGTCGTCTCAATTATGGAGCTAGCAATTTAGAACCTAGAAAGAGAGAGAAAGATCTAGGGAGAGAAGATTTGCTTGGGGACATTTGTCTTTTACTTAGTCAATATCATTGTTTTAAAAATTGGACTGGACTGGTCGGTCGGACCGGTTTAACCGGGAACCGGTGGCCTATTCAGTCCGATTTGACATAAAAAGTCAAATCTCTTTTAACCCGGTCAAAATTTGGTCGGACTGGTGAACCGGAAACCAAGTTGACCCCAATTTTTTTCACCCTTTCACTTATTTTTAAATTTTTAATTCTTAATTAATTCTTTAATAACATATATAACAATTATATATAAAATATTAGTTGTATATTAGTTAATAATAGCATTTCTCATAATAATATATAGAATATTAGTATTTTAAATATATATTAAAAAATATATTTATATATATTATTTAATTATAAAATATATATATATGACATCATCTGGTCGGACCACTCCGGTTTAACCGGTCGGACCAATTGACCCGTGACTCAATTAATAGGCCGGTTCGCTCTCCGGTCCGATTTTTAAAACATTGATTAATATATGCTTCAAAACAAAAACACTGGGGTGGGATAAAACGCTGCTCAAAGAGTTTTTAAGATATGTAGCAAAAAAAGATCTTTCACTGTAACCTAACATGTCATAAAATTCAAAAGGCAAGAAGGGAGGCTAGAGGCCATCGATACCCTGATTTCTCCTTTTATTTTGTTTGAAACAAAAAAATGGTAGTTTTGGAATGTGAGAAAAAAGGTAATCGTTTTGTGAATTGAGCTTTGTAAAATTTATAATTATTTTATCTATCCATTTTGGAATGCCATCATGGCAATCCTTTGATTGAAGTCCTTTGATACTTAAGGCTTCTTCATTGAATCAAGCCACAAACTCCTTTAGTGATTTTACTTGGGATTATTATCGTTGTGCGGTCCTCCGTCGTTCGTGTTCTCGATTTCGATAAAGGAGATAAATCACAGGTGGAGGCTTTACCTCACTATGTAGGGCAATGAGTCGAACTCATGACCTATTAGTACAAATCCTAGTTTATCATGGCCTAATTACTTGACCTATAATTCTCCTTAATATTACTTGATGTAGACTAGGGCGAAAAAAACACTTGCAGTAATGTGAAGTAAAGTGAGCTAGGAAACAAGTCTTTTTAATTGTTAAAAGTTGGCAATGGAATGGTAAAAGAGGCTTGAGTATCAAGTCCTAGCGCCCTCCTAGAAAGTGGTTGAGAATAACCTACACCACATGGTGTTGGTGGTGCCTTAGAGAAACATGTGAGATGAAAAGAGGTCTACTAGGTCCATAAGGTTAATGACTTTATTCATAGAGTTTGATGGCAGGGATGTAGAAGCACTCAAACAACACCTCAACTATTATGGCTCAGCTAAGAGATTGGTTGGAGCTTGGAGTATGTGACTTTCTCTTGTCTTCTTTAGCTTGATAGTCTCATTCTCCAAGAGTTAGAGCCATATCTCTTGCAGAGTCCCACCTTCTCACGAGGGAAGGCGTTGGAGACCTCTTTCAAGTGGTGTTGCTCTTGCTTAGAATTACAATAGTTCTAATTTCCTTCTTTTTGTTATGTATCTTATTAGTGCCACTTATACTCATTCTGATATATATATATATATCTCCCATGAGTAGCTTGACCAACTGTTAGACTTGACCCTCTAGTTGAGTAAGACGATCAGGCAGAGAGATGGGTTTCTCTGGCGATGGTTGATTATCTAAATTGTTCCTACTTGTCTTGCTACAAAAGGCTTAAGCTATGATGGTTGCGCAATTAAGATCAAGAGGCTCAATAGTGCTAGAAAGTAGATGTATGAAATCTAGACCCATAGTATGTGCTAAATGATGATGGAATAAGGGACCAATCACCACAACTCTCCTTCAATTTGAGAACCTATAAGAAAAAGAAGGGTAATTCCCCCAATATAACCTCTGATGCTATAGTTAATATAATAAATAAGCAACAAAACACATTTAATACTTAAAGGTCTTGTGGGGGTTGAGATAATCAGAGTTATTATCTTTTGAGATTTTTTGACTTCATTATTATAAGTTGTGAAAAAATTTATCAGATAAGATAAAAATAAAAATGAGATGTCGATTATGAATTTTTTGGGTATAAGATAAGTCAAGTAGAGATAGAGTTATTCTCTTTTGAGCTAAATATAGATGATCTCTAGATTAATTGAAGATGTGATGAATAGTTATTTATTGGTAGTTATCCATCAAAATTGAGGTAGGAGAAATGACACATGCCATCTCCCTATCGTTAGTTAATATGCACACATGAAAATATGAAATATGAGATTTGTTATTTTTCAAGGGTGTACCTCCTCATTAAAACCAAATTATTAAATTTGGGATTTCAATTTGAATATATTGCAATTCAAATTATTTTTAGTAGTGAGATTAAATCAAGTGAACAATAAAATTACAGTTTGGTTTGGTTCAAACTATGGTTTGAACAATATAAAAAATATATAAATCAATAAAATAAGTAAAAACAACTAAAATATTTTGAGTAGTTAAAATAAAAAAAATAGTTGTATAATTTATTTGAATAAAATTTATATACAATTTTTAAACAACAAAGGCTAAAAATCCTATCATTAAAATGTTTTTTGGTACTATATATAATTTTACGTTTTGCTTAGACATCCCATTATGCTATTGTTACGGGTATTTCTCGTTCTACTCTGTGTGGGCTGGACTTAATGTAATGATTCGGCCCAAATGCTCAAGGCTTAGTAAAAATTGAACTGAGCTCGTCAAAACGAGAGATAATGCCGAAGCCCAAGATCCAACGTCGGGACCAAGCGAGCTCCCTGTAGCGCATCTAAACTCGTCAGCGTATTCGGGCAGGCCCCCAGCTATGTTCTGAGCAAGTTCCTAGCGATCTCCATAGCTCATCGGCTTAGCCCGTCAGCTCGCATTGTAGAAGGGGCATGTGTCGTGGCATATCAGTAGGCTAAGGGCCGCATTGACTAGACTCTTTGGGCACATTCTCTCGGCCTACTTGGTCTGCCCATGCCAGTCCCATTCTGGCCTTCTAGCAACTACATCATTACAACCGCACCTGAGTTTTCGGACATCCACCTCAGATCCCATCCTCATTAATGATAGATCCCATCCTCATTAATAGGAGATCCCATCCTCATTAATGAAGGTCTCGTCATCGCCTCGCTACGGCAGGGACGCCCCCGCCGGCTACTCCATCCCATCGCCTGTACAAGTACGGAGCATGCAGAGAAGCTTCGGCTCATATATATATCAACAAGCTCTCTTGAGGGCTGGGGTATGTACTCTTTTTCTGAAAACTTACGAACACCTGATAGATTGGCTTACTCGCTCACTAACTTAATATTTGGAATACCTTGCAGGGACGGGCCGGCAACTCAGCAAATCGAACTGGATACCTCACTGTTCCTCTCTTGGATCTACCATACCGGTGCAGGCCTACAAATCTCCGTCGACCAATTCTGAACGTCGACATTTTGGCCCTAGAAAGAGGGCCCGCTCTAGTAAAACATCGATGCCGAAAACTTGAAACACGAGAGGTTTCGGAGCAATGACTAACCGACCTGCAAATCATGCCAACCTTATGCTGGAGATCTCACAAGCTGGGGGAGTTGTGGCGTCCACCTCCATGCCCCCTTCGTCCGAAGCCATCCATGGAGTCCCTTCACGGTGCCCCTACCCGCGTGTGACTCCTACCACCAACGCAGAAGTAACGCAGATGTGGCAGAAATGTCAAGAAACATTAGAGAACACTGTCATGTAGCTCGCTAAAGTAGTAAAGATGCTAGCGCAAACACAAGCCCAAACAGCACAGGCACAGGCGGATGCCTCTCGACCTCCAGGCGGAAGACCCCCTCCAGAAGAAAAAGAAGCTAGAAGGGACACGCGGCTAGATGGCTCGGTCCGCTCGTCCAACCTACACTCTTAAAGGGCGGAAGAGCGACGACACTACGGTGAGGACTTGGGGGTGCACCTCGCCAAATAGAGGACCGGTGCAAGCCCTTGTAGAAATCGCCATGAAGACGTTCATGGAGGAAGTGGCCGGCTTGAGAATCCACGATATGGGGATTCCCTGGTCGGGATCAGCAGCAGCCATGCTGCCTACTACTGCTCCCCTAATTGAGAGAATAGGGGGCGACCTCCCCCGCGAGACCACCATCACTCAGAACAAGTCTTCGTGCGGGAAGAACAACTCCCCACCAGGCGTTCGGTGAACTAGGATCCCATAGTGGGGGAACTACTACTAAGAATTCAACAGCTGGAGGCTAGACATGGGGTGCATGATCGGAGGGAAAGCTGCGAAGAAAGGACCCCATTCTTTAGGAAAATCGAGCTGGAGCCCCTTCCTCGCAGATTCAAGGTCCCCAGCATCCCCCAGTATAATGGGGACAGTGACCCTTATGACCACCTGGACTCTTTCAATGTTCAGATGGACTTGCAAACTTCCAGCTCATTAGCAAAATGCTGAGCTTTCCCCGCGACCCTGGGAGATATCCCCCGGGCGTGGCTAAGAAGACTTCACCCCCGCAGTATTTGCAGTTGGGAGGAATGCTAGAAGAAATTTATAGATCAGTATAGGTCGCTCCGAAGGCAGCTCTCCCCAACAAGGCGAGGTTCGAGTAGGGAGGTGAACGACCAGCACATCAAGGTCGGTATGAAAGTTATAGCATCTTATCTGACTCCCAGGACAGGATCTTTGCCACAGAACGCAACAAAGAGGATTTCGAAAGACCTAACCCCCTAAAGACTCCCGACAAATACAGAACCAAAACTAAATTATGTGCCTATCACAATGAGGTGGGGCACACCACCTCAGAGTGCTAGGCACTGAAAGACTCGATTGAAGAACTGATCAGGAGGGGTCGGCTACGTGACCATGTGGTGCGTCCTAGGGATCAACAGCCCAAACAGTCGGCTCAGCAAAGTCCTCACCGAGCACCAGAGCTGGACCAAACAACTATAGTGAGAACTATCTTTACTATTCATGGAGGGCCCCATATCTCAGGGACTTCTAACAGGTCGCACGAACGATATGTTCAGGAAGCCGGCCACCTTCTGCTTGTCGGGGATGGTAGCCAAGAAGCACCTTCCAAGAAATCCAAAATAGTTTCGGAGGACGTCTCCTTCACCGAAGATGATTCTAAAGGAGTGCACTGGCCGCACAATGACGCCCTCATAATCCGAGCCCAGGTTGGCAATATGGAAGTACGGAAAGTCATGGTGGACACAGGAAGCTCGGTGAACGTTATGTACAAGGGATGTTTCGACTAGATTAGGTTAAGGCCGGACCAGCTGACATCCTCCCTAGAGCCACTTTACGGGTTCACCGGCGATGCAGTAATCCCTAAAGGACGTATAAGGCTCCCGCTAACAATTCGAAAATCAGACCTCCAGGCCACAGTGATGGTGGACTTCCTCATCATCGACAGTCCTTCGGCTTACAACGTCGTCATGGGGAGACCTGCCATGAACGACCTGGACCTAGTTGTTTTGACCAAGGCCCTGGCCGTTAAATTCCCAACCTCGAAAGTGACCGATTGTGTGAAGGGTGAGCAGTATTCGGTAAGGCGTTGTTACGAGGAAGCACTGAAAATAGGGCTCAAGGGAAAAAAGGTAAATATGGTTTCCGAATGGGAGGCCCAAGCCACTAATGGCTAGGGAGTCAGCTATGACCTAGACTTGCGCGACGTGGTTTACGACCAAGCCGCCAGCCTGGCGGACGAACTAGAATATGTGATAGTCAGTGGCCTAGATGTTGAAAAGCACCTCCAAGTGGGCAAAGGTCTCTCCCTCGAGGTAAAAACCCAACTGATCGAATTCCTTAAGGAAAATCTGGACGTATTCGCGTGGAACCACGAAAATATGGTGGGAATAGACCCAAGGATAATGCAGCATTGGCTCAATGTCAACCCCAACCATAAGCTGGTTCGTCAGAAGAGGAGGCCAATGACGGCTGAATGGTATGCGACCTTGAAGGAAGAAGTAAACAAACTCTTAGCCAGCGGATTTATCCGGGAATCCCAATACCCGACCTGGGTCGCAAACCCGGTCCTGGTAAAGAAAAAGAATGGGAAGTGGAGAACTTGCATCTATTTCACGAACCTAAACAAAGCTTGCTCGAAAGACAGTTTCCCACTTCCAAGGATTGACCAACTCATGGATGCAACAGCTAGCCACCAGCTTCTGAGCTTCATGGATGCCTATTCAGGGTACAATCAGATCCCTATGAACCCCGACGAGGAGGAGCACACATCCTTTATGACAGATCGTGGATTATACTATTATAAGGTAATGCCCTTCGGATTAAGAAATGCAAGGGCGACGTACCAACGACTAGTCAACATGATGTTCGGAGATTTGATCGGGAAGACCATGAAAGTATACGTTGATGATATGCTGGTGAAATCCAGACAGGTCACCAACCATGTCAGTGACCTGGGAGAAGCATTCCAGGTTCAGAGGAAGTACCAGATGAAGTTAAATCCGCTCAAATGCTCATTCGGTGTGGCTTCTGGAAAATTTTTGGGTTTCATAGTAAACGAGAGGGGTATCGAGGCCAATCCAGAGAAAATCCGAGCTCTACTTAACATGTGATCGCCCGCCAAGACTAAGAAAGTACAAATCCTGAATGGACAGGTTGCCACCCTCAGCAGGTTCATCTCCAAATCATCTAATAGGTTCATCCCATTTTTCAATGTTTTGAAGAAAGCAAAAAGCTTCAAATGGACAAAAGAGTGCAAGACCGCTTTCCAGCAGTTGAAGGAATATATGGGTCGGGCTCCCCTTATGTCAAATCCAAAAGAAGGAAAGGAACTGATCGTATACCTGGGGGTGTCTGAACATGCAGTTAGCGCCGCATTGGTGCGAGAGGAAGACCGGGCCCAATACCCAGTATATTACGTAAGCCATAGGCTACTTGACGCTGAAACAAGGTACTCCCCCATGGAGAAGTTCGCCTTTTCCCTGGTGATCGCGTCCCGAAAGCTCCGCCCCTATTTCCAAGCTCATCAGATTAGCGTGTTGACTAAACATCCACTGAAGCAGATTTTACAGAAGCCTAATTCATCCGGCCGCCTATTCAAGTGGGCTATTGAGCTCGCCCAATTTAACATAGAGTACAAGCCAAGGACGGCCATAAAGGGTCAAGTACTGGCAGACTTTGTTGCAGAATTCACAGGGTTAGTGGAAGAACCAGCCCCCCCAACCTCGTGGGTTTGGGAATTATTTGTTGATGGCTCTTCCAGCGAACATGGGTCTGGAGCTGGCATACTCCTGGTGAGCCCGGAGGGACATAAGATCCCCTATGCACTGAGGTTCAGGTTTAAAGCGACCAACAATGAAGCTGAATACGAAGCACTACTAGCTGGTCTCCCCTTAGCAAAGGAAGTCAAGGCAGAGCGATTAAAAATTTTCAGCGACTCCCAGCTCGTGGTTTGTCAGGTACAAGGGGAGTATCAGGCAAAGGGCCTAAAGATGGTAGCGTACCTCTAGAAAGTTCAGGAATTGTTCCACTTCTTCGAGGAGTGCGAAGTAAGTCAAGTACTGCGGAGCCAGAACTCTTACGTCGATGCCCTAGCTCGTTTGGCTTCAGATGGAGAAGCTGACTCATTGGGAGCCATCCCCATAGAGTTCCTAGAAGCACCGAGCACAGAGGAAAAAGCTGAGACATTGACAATTGAGCTAAGGCCAGATTCATGGATGAAGCTAATCGTGGACTATTTGCAAGGAGGACAGTTGCCAAGCGACAAACTAGAGGCACGACGTCTTCGAGCCCGGGCGGCCAGATATTGTATCTGTGACGATATGCTGTACAAGCGAGGGTTCTCAGTCCCGTTACTTAGATGCATCGATGAGCCTGATTGCCAAGTGATTCTCAATGAAATCCATGTAGGCCACTGTGGCAATCATGCTGGGGGTCATCCTTGGCTCAGAAGGCATTTCGCTAAGGTTTTCACTAGCCTACCATGAAGCGAGCCGCTATGGACCTAGTGAGGAGGTGCGACGCATGCCAAAGGTTTGCAAAAGTGCCACGAGCTCCCCCCGCCTATCTTCAACAAATGAGCAGCCCTTGGCCTTTCGCCATATGGGGCATCGACCTGATCGGGCCACTTCCAATAGCTCGTTGCGAGCGTAAGCATTGTTAGTGTAGGTGCTCTAGACCCAATCAGATTGGGCATGTTGTACACTGACAATTGTAATCATGTTATTATTTGAATAAGGAGTTATTCAAATTCACAAGAAGTCATTCTATTAGTTTCTTGTTATTATTGTAATAACAGAATGAAACTAGATAGAAGTCCATATGATGTATACTGTGAATAATCTATAAAGATGTGAGATGATGCATCACAGTTTCTAGACATCATTAAACGTCCCAAGTCGTAGCAATGTCAAGAATGGACATTGACAATTGCGGTAAGACTTGTATGTGCTATGTTTTTGTTATGTGATAACAATAGGGGTCTCACACCCATAGGCATGGGGATGCCTAGACAAGTACATAGGTGACCAATGTTGGAGAACGTGTCACTGGACATGACTCGCCATGAGAATCCATTTTGGTTATATGTTGATGGAATTCTCATACGAGATGGGTGTAACTAATCCTTGGACCTGAGGTTGTCACGGTCATCTCATAAGAAGACTGGTATGCTTTGACATCGTTTCGATGGGCCTAGACAAAGGCTGCACGTGGGCGATCGTTGGGTATATCATGAGGCTTATGGAGATGGGTGCATAGCCAAGATGGGACTCGTCTATCCCTTGATAGAGGATGATGTATCTAAGGCGCCTTCGGTGGATATTCACTTTAAATCCATGGCCATGGTGAAAGAGATCAATAAGGAGTTATTGATTCACTTTCTATTAAGTGAAGATATCCGAAAGACCGAAGAAAACTCATGTGATCGTTATCAAGCAACACATCGCCATATTTGAGATCACATAAGATACATTGACGAGAGGATCGTATTATACGGTAACCATGCTCGTGAAAGGTTATTTGAGGATTATGAATCCTTCTGAATAATTGGGTAGGCATGATGCCTTGCTAGAGGCCAATCTTGTCTTATGTGTTCGTACCAACACATTGCCAACATATTCGGAAGCCTAATGAGTCATACGCAATAGGCACGGTCCCTGGCTTAAACCAGGAGAGTGGACGTATGGTTAAGTGGGACACTTCGGCAAGAAGTTGTGCCGTCGTAGGTTCTCACGGAAAAAGAACAAATAGACGTAATGACGTCGATATGACGAGGAGTCGTCATAATGGAAAGAGTTTCCTAAAATGGAATTTGATTAAATTAGGAAGGAGTTTCTAATTTAATGATTTTCTATTTGTTGGAGTGGCAAATAGGAAATAAAATATTTTTGGGCTTAAGTTAATATTTGGAATAAATTAGATTTGGGCCAAATATTAAAATAAATATTATATTTGGACTAAATTAGATTTGGGCCAAATATTAAATATTATATTTGGACCAAATTAGATTTGGGCCAAATATTAAATAAAATATATTTGGGCTTGAATTAGATTTGGGCCATAATATTTTATTTAACTTATAAAAGGATTGGGCCATTTAATTATATTTCTAGTTGGACTAGAATAAGCCCACTTAAGATTCTAATTAAATTAGAATTAATGGGCTAGCCCAATCCATTAGGGTTTTAGAAACCCTAGGATATTTCATTATAAATATCCTTTTATAGGTTGCCCATTAGTGATGTGATTTTTGGTGTCGTTTTTCAAGAGTTGAAAAACGCATTGCTGTTCACTCTTCCCCGTTTCTTTTGGGCATCGATTTGAAACGTGGGTGTTCTTTTACCGTCCATACACAAGCCGCGCAAAGGAGAAGGAGCTAGCACTCCTATTCCGCTCTCCTTGCCAACGGACGCGTGCCGCGTATCACAAGTTAGAGGCCGGACGCTTGGACGGCTCGAATCCGCGAACGACTCGATAATCTAAAGGTTAGATTTATTTATTTGTTTGTGAATGATTTGATTTCGACGTTGATCCAATCGCCGGGATCGGGGTAAGATTCAAAATTTTTGAACTACGCTGCTTGCCCCGTAGCGATCTTGCTTCACTTTCAAGCATGCTATCGTGGCCATAGATTACTTCACCAAGTGGGCAGAGGCAAAGGAGCTCGCACAGATATCTACCATAAAGGTAGAAAACTTTGTATGGAACAACATCATCTGCAGATTCGGTGTCCCTCAACAAATAGTCACCGACAATGGGACCCAGTTTACTAGTGTGTTGTTCATACAATTTTGCGAGTCACTGGGGATCAGGAAAAGCTTCACAGCCGCGGACCACCCATAAGCCAACGGTCAAGTTGAAGCCATGAACAAGATAATCAAGTCACAAGCAAGGACAACTTGTAAGCGACTTGCCCAACCTTCTTTTCCACAACAAATGGGCCATAAAATCGAGGTGCTAGCTTCTCATGAGGACGTGCAACCAACGACTTGCAGCGATAGGGCTTGATCTTCAAGTAAACCATGTCTCCAACTTCAAATTGAACATCCCGCCTTTTCCCATCTGCCCCTTCCTTCATCTGAGCTTGAGCCTGTAGCAATTGAGCCTTCAATTCCTTCGACATCTGATCCCTCGCAACCAACTGCTGCTGCTCCACTGCTGATACCGGGGTAGAACCCCTATCGAACCTCAATAACCTCAACGGCTCCCATCCATAAACCACCTAGAAGGGAGTAAGTTTGGAAGTCGTGTGGTAAGAAGTGTTATACCATAACTCTGCCCATGGTAGCCAGTTGAACCAAGCCTTTGGTTTTCTTGACGTAAAGCAACATAGGTAGGTTTCTAGCATCCGATTTAGTACTTCCGTCTGCCCATCCGATTGGGGGTGGTAAGTTGTACTTCTGCATAGCTTCATACCCTGGAGGCAAAATAACTCTTCCCAAAAATAACTCTTCCCAAAAATAACTCTTCCCAAAAATGGATCAAGGCACCCCGTGTAGGCGTATCATCTCCTTCACAAAAATCGCAGCCACACTGCCAGTAGTAAAAGGGTGCTTGAGTCCTATGAAATGTCCATATTTGCTCAATCTATCAACCACAACCAATATCGTGTCCATATTTTTGGATCTAGGTAACCCTTCAATAAAATCCATAGTTATATCTTCCCATACCTGACTCGGAATAGGGAGTGGTTGTAAAAGGCCTCCCGATGATAAGACTTGGTATTTGTGCTGCTGACAGATGGCACATTGGTTCACATAGCGATGAATATCCCTCTTCATTCCAACCCAATACACATTCGCTGCTATCCTCTTGTATATCTTCAAGAACCCTGAATGCCTGCCCAAACTCCCATCGTGCCCCTCTTGGAGCAATATAGGAATCAAAGTCGATCCTTTAGGCAAGTATAATCTGCCCTTGAATAAGAGTTGATTATTGGCCCACTAATAGTTGGGTTTTGCCGAAGGATCATGCTGTATTTCCTGGATGAATTCCTGCAAAATCCACATCTTCCTCCGCTTCCTTAGCCAGCTGTTCAAGTTGAATAACTTTCGAAACTGTTATCGCAAAAAGACCGACTGAGTGATTGATCCTAGAGAGGGCATCTACTGCCTTGTTCTCCCACCCGGGCAGATATTGGATGTCAAACTGATAGCCCATCAGTTTCAGCAACCATTTTTGGTGTTTGGGACTCACTAAACTTTGCTCCATTAGAAACTTCCGGCCCAATAAATAATGCCTCCATTTTTGGACATCGAACACTATTGCCATCAACTCCCGCTCATACACCAACTTGTTGCAGCCGTTAGGATTAAGTGTATGGCTGTAAAAGGCAATCGGGCGATGCTCTTGTATTAAAACAACCCCTAAACGTGATCCAGATGCATCCATTTCCACCACAAACTATTTAGTGAAATCAGATAATGCCAGCACTGGTAAGGAAGTCATAACTTCCTTCAATTTTTGGAAAGCCTTCTTAGCTGTTTCATCCCAACTGAATCCGTTTTTTCGTAGTTTTTCTATGAGAAGCCAAGCCAACTTCCCATAATCTTTCACAAACCATCTATAGTACCCTGTTAGCCCTAAAAACCCCCATAATTCCTTTATCGACCCCGGCCTTGGCCACTTAAGCACGGTCTTAACTTTGGACTGGTCAGCAGCCACCCTTTCGCGTGAGATGACATGGCCCAGGTACTCCACTTCCTGTTGTCCAAATTGGCATTTTTTTCTGTTTGCATAGAGTTGGTTTTCAGCCAAAACCTTCAACACCTCCTTCAGATGCAGCTCATGTGCCTCTAAGTCATTGCTAAATACCAAAATATCATAAAAAAAAAAAAAACCAACATGGATCATCACAACTGACCTTTGAAGATCTCATTCATGAGGGACTGAAATGTTGTCGATGCATTGGTCAGCTCGAAGGGCATGACCAGAAACTCGTAGTGCCCCTCGTGAGTACGGAATGCCGTCTCCGGCACATCTTCTTCCTTAACTCTAATCTGATGGTATCTGGCCTTCAAGTCCAACTTTGAAAACACCATGGCCCCATGCAGTTCATCTTACAACTCATCAATCACTAAAATAGGAAATTTATCCGGCACCGTTACTTTATTCAAGGCTCGGTAATCTACACAAAATCTCCATCCTCTTTTTTAACCAACAAAACAGGGCTGGAAAAGGGACTAGTACTAGGTGTAATGATCCCTGTAGCGAGCATCTCTCGTACTAGCCTCTCAATTTCATTTTTTTGAACATAGGGGTAGCGATAGGGCCTTACGCTTATCGGGGAAACTCCTAACTATAAGTTGATAGCATGTTCTCATGTCTTTCTTGGTGGCAGCTCTTTTGGGTCATTAAATACTTCATTGAACTCGACCAACACCTGCTGGATACCACCATGTATGAGAGCATTAAACTCCCCACAGTCTGCCGACAAACACCCTAATTCAAGAAGCACACCCTTCCCATTGTCCTTTAGTGCTTTCATCATGGCTTTTAATGTGACAAGGGTTTTGCTTAAACTTGGATCCCCTTGCAACGTAACCATCATTCCTCCTGCATTGAATCTCATAGTTAGGGATTTCCAATCAACCTGTACCATGCCCAAGGTTGCCAACTATTTCATTCCTAGGATGACATCCAAGCTGCCCAGCTCCAAGGGAAGAAAGTCTTTGGTTATCTCTAGGTTTTAAAGAGAAGAAGTACACCTTTTAGATTTCGGCCCCCTGCACAGCAACCATCGTACCCATTATCACTCTGTAGCCTGCTGTCTCTGACCTTGGCAGTACCAGTGTTTGTACCAGCTCAGCTGCAATGAAGTTATGAGTAGCCTCGCTATCTATAAGTACCACGACCTTTTGGCCAGCAATCTGCCCTCGCACCTTCATGGTTTGGGGTGGGGTAAGTCCCACCACCGAATTCATAGACAATTCTATCACCTTTCCCTTAGCCACCTGCGCCTCCCATTCACACCCTCCTTCCGTCTCCTCTTCTTCCCCCAACTCTTCCCTCTCTTCGTCATAAATCACCATTACTTGTAACTCCCTATTTTTTTAGCTATGCCAAATAGAATATTTCTCATCACATCTAAAGCACAACCCCTTCTCCCTTTTGGCCTTCAAGTTTGCCTCACTAAGTCTCTTGAAAGGCGGATTACTCCCCTTATCGGCAACCAGATTTTAGTGCAGCACAACCGCATTGGCCGTTGTTGACTTTAGCACCGCTAATGGGGTAACCATACTCACCGATCGATGGTGGTTCGAAAATGGGTTGAAGTGAGTCGATCCCCTATTTTGACCACTTCCTAACGAACCTCCTCTGACGACCATGTTTCTTTCCTCAATTCGCTAGGCCACTCCCATTAGCTAATCCAACCCATTCGGCCTTAGCACTCTCAGTTCCGCTCTGATTTTCGACTTCAACCCATTAATGAATTGGCCCTCCAGCAAGGCCTCTGGCATGCCTTCGAGTGGTGAAGCCAATCTCTCGAAGCAAAGGAAGTACTCTTTAACAGAGCCCCACTGCCTAAGGGCAAGGAATCTCTCCTCCAGGGTCCTCTCATGCGTGGACCTAAATCGGCTTCTTAGTATCGCTTTCAATTCTTCCCAACTCCGCACCTAACATCGCCTATGTTCCCATTGAAACCATGCGAGCGCTGGCCCATCAAAACAAAGGGCTGTTGATTCCAACTTCTCCAGCCCCATCAACTGGTTGACGATGAAAAATACCTTTCAGCCCTGAAAATCCAAGCATCTAGATCCTCCCTCGAAGATTGGCATTTCCAAGCGCCTCCCCTTGTAATAAAAACCTTCCTGCCCCTTCGACTCCATCATCCCCTTAGCCTCTTCCCATACTCACTTCGGGAATTCTCTCTATGAACGAAGAGGAACCTGGTAGCAACTCTGTCCCTTCTCGTTTCCCTTTTCTCCCTCGCTCCTGTTCATCCCATTGTGCCATCAGGAGAGCGAATTGTTCCATCATCGTGGCCGTATTTTTCTCGATTCCACTCACCTTCTGCACTTTCAACTTCAGCGAGTCTAACCCACTGTACAACCCATCTATCCGCCCTTCCAGGTCTCCTTCTCGCTCAGTAAGGTTCACCATGGGAATCGGTTTTGCTGCTCTGATACCAAATGATAGATTATTGAAGATAATCTATCATGATTTAATGAAAATAGAGAGCAATACAACTAGAAAATTAAGTAAATGAAAAGAAAGTGGACTTTCGAGAGGTCCACACTCTCCCAATATCTTCACTACTCCAAAAATATATCCCCTCCCTATTCTACTATCTTTCCTATTTATATGTTGTTCCAGCTATCCTCCTCTAACCGATTCTGTTGTCTGCACATGCCACCTGCTTTGCTCTACCCATATTACCCTTTAACCACCTTTGTTGTTTTCTCCCTTTCCCTTATCACTATTCTGCCCTTGCTTATTCCGTCTTTGGTAACGGAATTGTATGGGTCTTCTATCACCTTCATTGTCCACATTGAGGATTACTGTTTGCATTGTCAAGGACCCAATATGGCGTTCAAATTGTTGTGGTTAAAGACGAACTTCAAGATGTTCTTTAATTGTTGTGAAATTGTTACCTACTATATGTTTCATCATGAGTAATATATAATTGTATTTTTTACTTAAAATTTTTAATGATCTTGGGTTAAGATTCTTGATGTATTTGCTAACAATGTGTTTCTGTTGAATAATTTCTATTAAGAGGTAATATGTTTATTGGCTTAATTTTTCTCTTGACAATAAGTTGTTGTTCTTAATGTATTTCCAAGTGATGTATTTTGTGAAAGATAATTCTTTTAAGAGGTAATGCCTTATATATATGTATGCATAATATCACAGCATATGAATTATGACTTTGCTATTGTTGTAGGTCACACATAAAATATATGGAATGTATTGTATTGGTACATATTTTACCAAAGGTTGAACTGATATATAAGTTACCAAATGGAAGTGATATATATGGCTTGGCAATGCAAGGTGGCTACTTTCAGACTTGAATAAACTTTTATAACTATTGGAAACCCCAAGAAACCTCAACAGTAACATTATAGTGTTAGAAGATTTTACCATTGACCTTTATCCAATGTTGTATTATCCAGTACTTTCCATTGTGGTTTTGCTAGGATTTGTGAATTTGTCATATCAGAGATATGCTTGTGTTACTGTATTTACTTGGGAATTTAGAGTTTACCTTGACTTGGAGAAAGTTTTTAGGTGTAAAGTTACAGGTATTTGAGAAACAAGAAACTAAAATGGGAAAATAAATAAAACTCAACATATATGGACGTTTGATAAGCATTTTCAATATGATATTAGACTTCAATATTGGTAGGTGAGTGAAGATGTCAATGTATACCTGCAATTAGTTGGAATTGTGGCAAATTCCAAGGTTGTTTTTATGTTCATATTTAGATTTTTTGTAGTTTTCATACAGACTCTGATTATTTGAGTCCTACTGATACAAGTAGATGTGTACTAGGAATTGCAAGGTGGAAGAATAGTCATTTTGCCACAGTTGACCCATACACTGTGATGACACACTGAGGGTATTGGGAGAGTAAAGTTAGGGTTAATTATAGCACCTCTAGGATAGAAGGGTTTTAGCTAGGAAGACAATTTAATGCATCTTCTTTTACCAAAATTAACATAGAAAATGAAATTTCCTGATTTTGTTTTGGATCTGGGGTTGGTTACAAAGGAGGGCTTAGAATCAATAAAAATTTGGAAAGAAATGGAAAAAGATTCTTATGCCAAACATCTTGAAAATAATAGGTTGTGCTTTGGAAGTCATTAGTCAATTAAGTTTTTACTATTTTACGAGTTAGTTATATTTTGAACTTTCTAGTCTGCAGCAAAACTTTATGTAGTAAATAGGATGGAGTTTACTTGTAACACCCAAAATAGAGAAGACAATTATTGATTATTTAGCTGGTGGGCCCACAAATTTGGTTTCATGCGTCTAAAACACTTCTATGAGCAAATAGGATGTTTAGTTTCATGCATTTCAAATAGTGTGTTATTATGATGTTTTCCTAGTTGAACTTATTGAATGGCTTTTACTACTAGATTGGTCAGATTTTTTTGTCTTTTTTTTTTTTTTGGGGGGGGGGGGGGGGGGGGGTCAGTGGGTGGGCTATGTTATACATTAACCATCAGCAGACTCACCTCCAGCTTTATAGAAATAGGGCCCCAGGGTGCTGCAAACCAATAAAGCTATCAACAGAAGAATCAGTAAAGGTTAGGCTTCTAAGTGAAAGTTTTAGGTCTTGGTTTATGTGGTACGTTGAGTCCTGACTCCTGATGTTCTAGAGGCAGGATTTTTGGAGGGCTGAGGGTTGTGGTCTGTAAATAGCTCAATTTTGAAGTAATCTCCTTAGTACTTGATGGGTAGAGGGAGTCTATTTTAGCCTATTTATCATTTCATGTGTGTCATGTGATAAGGATAGCCGTGTAATAGCCTATTAAAAGAAGGGTAATAGTGTAATAAAGGAGGCAGGCAGTTAGAAGGGTAGAAGAATGTAGAAGATCGGTAGTTAGCCGCATGTAATTCAAATATTGGCGCCACTCCTCGAGGAAAGTATATAAGCCAACACACGCTATTGGAGCAGGCATGCTTTTGAATACAATTGGATCACATTTTCTCTCTCATATTCTCTCTCAACTCTCTCTCTCTTTCTCTTTGTATTCTCTCTTTCTTTCGGTTCACAATTCCCGCACAATTCATCTTGAATTGTGAGAGAATCCCTTGTCGGAATAGAGTTCTGACAATCTGGTATCAGATCAAGTTCTTGGGCGATCGGGAAGGCCACGGCAGACGGAACACGAATGAAGCATATGGAGGCGCAACTCCAGCAGGTGACGACGTCAGTATCGGAGATGCAGAATAGGATGGAGACATTTGAAAATTTGGTGGAAAGAAGGATCGATGGAGTGGTGAATGTATGGTGTGAGGAGAGTAGATCACAAGCTGCTCGATTGGAGAAGCAGATGAGAGAACAGAACCAAACTCTCTGAGACCATATGCATCAGTTCATACTGATGCTTTCGCGCCAAACTTAGGTACGAATCTCACCTGAGTTCCCTCTGAGGGAGCACTCGGAACCGATCCTAAATGGCCAGGGAGGTAATTGCAGATCGGAGGGATTTGCTGAATTAGAAATAGAGCAATCGGTGATGGAGGAAAATATGAGAGTTAGGAGGCTGGGTGTTATGGGTGGATCGAACTAGATCGATTCGTTGATGCCTCAAATGGAGATTCCTCTATTTGATGGCCAGAACCCGAGGTGGTGGGTAAGGCGATGTGAGAGAGTGTTCAGCCTCTACATTGTGGCCGAACAACATAAGGTAACAATCATTGCGGCCTACCTTAATGACATAGGAGATGTATGGTACCAAGGTTGGATGGGAGTGAAGGAAGAGTGCTCCTAGGAAGAATTCGTGGATGGACTATGTGGGAGAATTCGTGGATGGACAAGGAGGATCTGTGCAAGCTTACCAACAGAGGTTTGAGGAGCTAAAGGCCCTTATGTTGATCTCCAATCCCACCCTTACCGAGGGATACTTTGTGTCAAGTTTCATCAACGGCTTGAACGAGGAGATCCGTCCCACAGTGAAAATGTTTCAACCAAAAACAGTACAACAAGACACTGAGTGCACTAAGTTGTAAGAGTTAACAGTAGAGACATTAATAAAGAAGCAAAAAAGGGTGAGCAAAGGATGGCAGGCGGTGCCTCTGCAACAGAGTAACCAAGGGTGGAATAAGGAGGGCGGAACATAGGGACAATGCAGTAAGGGGTTAGCTCTCCCGGCTCCATCCCAATCATTCGGGAACAGTTTGAGGGAGTAGAGGAGGTTAGCAAGGCTTTGCTTTAGATGTGGGGACAAGTACACCCCAGGCCATTAGTGCAAATGCCAATTACTACTATTAGAGGGAATAGAGGAAGAGGTTGGAAAAACAGATAACCAAGAGAAAGAAGAAGTGGATGAGAAAATGGAGATTTCCCTTCATGCTCTAAGGGGAGTGTCTACAAGTAAGATCATAAAAGTAGATGGTAAAGCACAAGAGAATGACCCGTCAATACTCATTGGCAGTGAAAGCACACATAGCTTTCTCGATGAAGGTGTAGCTAAGAGGCTTCATTGCAGACTAACAGGGATTCAACCGCTGTTCGTTACTGTCGCAAATGGACTTAAGGTAATTTGTAAATCAACCTGTATGGGATTTTGTTGGCAGATGCAGGGGGAAGACTTTGAAGCTGACTTAAGACTCCTCAGGTTGGGAGACCGTGACATGGTCTTGGGCGTGGACTGGATGAGAGAAGTAAGCCCCATTTGCTTTGATTTTAAGAAAATGGAAGTTACTTTCGAAAAAGAGGGAAAAATAATGACTATCACTGGCAGTGCAAAGGTTGGTACTTGCAAGCTTATCTCGGGAAAGAGATTACATAAGCTATTCAAAAGCAAGTGGACATAGGTGGCTCAATTGTTCTCGATACAAACAGTTAACCAGGAGGAGGAGGAACCGGACTATGTTGGGAAACTTAGGTTGGACTCAAAGAGGAATGGCTCTATTCCCTGGGAGGTAAACAAACTGGACTTGCTTGATGAACTCTTAGCTGAATTCAAGGATTTGTTTGAGGAGCCTAAGGCTCTGCCACCCCCTAGACCTTTGGACCACACTATAAACCTTAAACCCAATGCCCAACCTGTTAACATTTGTTCTTACCGGTACCCCCCAAAACAAAAGGCTGAGATCGAATGCATGATAAAAGAAATGTTACACCAATCAGTTATCAGACCTAGCATCAGCCCATATGTTTCTCCTATACTCTTAGTGAAAAAGAAGAACGACAGTTAGCGGTTTTGTATTAACTGCTTCCAACTCAACTCTCTTACTATCAAGAACAAGTTCCCTATTCTAATCATCGATGACCTATTAGATGAGTTACATGGGGCCAAAGTTTTCTCTAAACTTGACCTCCGTTTAGGATATCATCAAATCCGTATGAACCCCTAAGATATCCATAAAACAGCCTTTAGAACCCACCAAGGGCACTATGAATTTTTGGTAATACCCTTTGGATTGACGAACGCACCCGAAACCTTCCAAGCCCTCATAAACCAGATATTTGAGCCTTACCTACGCCAATTCATTTTGGTCTTCTTCAATGATATCCTAATTTACAACCCCAATTTTCCTAAACATCTAGAGCACTTAAGGATAACTCTACAAATCCTCAGATTCAATAAGTTGTTCATCAAGAAGTCCAAATGTGCCTTTGCACAAACCCAGGTGGAATATCTTGGCCATGTTATATCCGAAAAAGAAGTGAGCACAGACCCCCAGAAGGTAGCAGCAATGACTGCTTGGCCAAGGCTGATGAATGTGAAGGCCCTGTGGGGATTCTTAGGCCTTACAGGCTATTATAGAAGGTTTGTTAAAAATTACAGCATCATCAACAAGCCATTAACTGAGTTGCTGAAGAAAGAGGGATTTCTCTGGTGTGAGGAAGCTAAAGTCGCCTTTGATAGGTTGAAGAAGGCCATGAGTGAGGTTCCTACATTGGGCCTCCCTAATTTTAACCAACTGTTTGTACTAGAGATTGATGCCAGCAATTATGGGGTCGGAGTAGTGTTAGCACAAGGGGGTAGACCACTAGCCTTTATCAATCAAGCTTTATCACCAAAGCACTTAGGCCCCAGTGTGTACGAGAAAGAGCTACAGGCTGTTCTAATAGTGGTAGTGAAGTGAAGGCACTATTTGGAGGGGAGTAAAGTCATTATTTGAACCGACCATGAAAGTCTAAAATTTTTATTGCAGCAGAAACTCCATACACACTTCCAAAGGAAAGGTATGTCTAAACTAATGGGTCTTGATTATATTATCCAATACAGGAAGGGACATGAGGATAAAGCAGCAGACACCCTTTCCCGCTGCATGGAAGAAGGGACTTCGGCGGCAATGACTTTTGTTATACCGGAATGGTATCTAGAAGTGGCATCCAGTTATGAGAAGAAAGACTGGACCAAGGATCTAATGGAGAAATTGACCCTAGACCCAACTAGCAGACCGGGCTATTCCTTAAGGAATGGACTGCTAAGGTATAAAGAGAAGTTAGTGACCAGAGATGATGAGTTGCTACGAAGGAAGATCTTGACAGCCTTACATGATTCTCCTGTGGGAGGTCACTCAGGGGTTCAAAGTACTTATAATAGAGTCCATCAACTGTTCTATTGGCTGGGGCTGAAGAAGGTGGTGCAAGAATATGTGAAGGGCTATGACATTTGTAGCCGGTGTAAGCATGAGAACATCCTCCCCCCAAGGTTGCTACAATCGTTGCCCATGCCGGAGCAGGCTTGGTCTAGCATCAGCATGGACTTTGTGCAAGGGTTGCCCAAGTTTGAGGTCAAAGACTACATACTGGTAATCGTGGACAGACATACTAAGTACGATAATGGTATAACACCAACTACCATTCCACCCTAAAGATGACTTCGTTTGAAGCACTATTCGGGTACAAACCATCATTGTTACCCATGAGAGAGAGACCTAATTTGGTGGCCATAGTGAATGACTATTTGAATCAGTGGAAACAAGTCATGCAGACTCCAAAGAAGGAATGGGCAAGTGCCCAAAACTGGATGAAGCAGTATGCAGATAAGAAGAGGAGCGAACGATCTTTCTCAGTTGGGGACTGGGTATATTTGAAGTTGAGGCAAGTGCAATTAAAGACCCTCCCTCCAAAGGCAGTAACTAAACTGAGCCCCAAGTTCTATGGACCTTATGAGGTGCTAGCTAGGGTGGGAAAAGCGGCGTATAAACTACAACTACCAGAAGAGACCTCCATCCATCCAGTTTTTCACGTATCTCTTCTCAAACCCTTTTCTGGCAGTAGCCTGGTAAGTGCTACCCTGCCCCGACAGTTCCAGAGACCGAACAGATAGCTGAACTTATAGTTATTGTGGGCAAGAGAGTGATCTACAAGCAGAACCTAACCCTTACATAGGTGCTGGTGCGATGGTTCACCCTACACTCGGATTACAACACATGGGAATACTTAGCAGACTTACTCCGACAATTCCCTAAGGCGGTAGGACCACTCTAAACTCTTCTTGAGGATGTCACGGCTTGTCCGTAATAGGGTCGGCCTTCTAATTCTGATTGAATTAAGAGGCTTAAGAACAGAACAAAAACAGAGAGATAAAGGGAGATGAAGACGATAGAGAGAAAGTGAGAGAGAGTGAGAGAGAAATTCTGAATTCAATTCATTGATGCCTCCCCAAGATAGCCTTAGAAAGAATATATACTCAGCCGTGGAAGGATAGGTCCGCTGTAGCAGATCCTACTCCCTCATTCAGTTGCAACCAACCTTTTTGTCTTTTCCTAGCCACTACACTTGGGACCTAGAGGCTAACTAATCCTCAACAGAAAATGACAGCAAGGAAAGCTAACAAATTACAGTAGAAAAGGAAATAACCAAGAGTTATAGCGATAAAGAAATTAAAGATAGGTAAATGGGATTCTTCCCATGACAATTCTCCCCCCTTAGCAGATTTCCTGTCCTCAAGAAATCGTGAGGAGGCTGGCAGCTCTCGGAAACTGTTTGAGTAAATCAGGCAAGTATTCTCATGAGTTGTTCTCTGCTGATTCTTCCTTCCATTTCGCTAACACTTGAATGAGTGGGGCTCCCTGATTGTAAATTACCCTCCTATCCAATATGGCCTTTGGTTCTTCCATTCTACTCTTTTCCCTAGGAAGGGATGGCAAGGTCGTATTCACCGACTCAATGCCCAATGCTTTCTTTAAGAGAGAGACATGAAAGACTGAGTGAATTTGGGACTCTTCAGGAAGCTGCGACCTATAGGCCACCTTTCCCACCTTAGCTACTATAGTAAAGGGTCCATAATATCGAGGATTGAGTTTCGATACCTACCCTCATGTGATTGACTTAAGGCGGGAGTGTTTCAACCTCAAATACACCTTCCCTCCCACTGTAAACTCTTGATCACTCCTCTTCCGATCAGCTACTTGCTTCATTCGATTTTGAGCGAATGCCAGCTCTTATTTCAGTTGCTGTAGTACCTCTCTCCTCTGTTGTAAATACTCCTCAACTGAGGTTGCAAAGGTATGGTTCCCTATGGGAGGTAGGAGAGGCGCTTTATACCCAAAGAGAGCCTCGAATGGTGACATTTTTAGGGAGGAGTGGTGGCTTGAATTATACCACCATTGGGTTAAATTCAACCACCTATGCCAGGCCTTGGGTTGTAGGATACATACACACCTCAAATATGTTTCCAAACTTTGGATCAGCCTCTCAGTTTGCCTATCCGATTGAGGGTCATAAGTTGTGGACATATTCATCTTAATTCCCAGTGCTTTCATGAGTTCCTGCCACAATAGGCTTGTAAAAATCTTATCACGGTCAAAGATTATCATCTTAGGGATCCCATGTAATGCTATCACCTGATCCAAAAAAACCCAGGCCACTTCTTTGGCGGTGTAGGGATGGGCCAACCCTATAAAGTGGGTAAACTTGGTTAACCAGTCTACTATTACTAAAATGCTGTCCTTCCTTTCTGATTTTGGTAACCCTTCGATAAAATCCATTGGGACACTCGACCAAGCCTATTCAGGTACTGGCAGAGGCTGCTATAGTCCTGGGTAAGCTATATTTTCATACTTGTATCTCTTGCAAGTGTCACAAGCTAACACAAACTTCTTTACTTCTGTCCTTAACCTTGGCTAATGGAATAGTTGTTTTACCCGAAGATAGGTATTTTGAATTATGGAATGTCCCCCCAATGGAGATTCATGTAGGACTTGCAAAATCTTTCTCTTAACGCTGACACAATCGCCTATCACAATCCGACCTTCATATCTTAGTAACACATCCACCAATGTATACCCTTCCAAATCCTCAGATCCCACAACCATTCTTTCCAGCACTTCCTTCACTTTTTCATCACCTTCATAGCTGTGTATTACCTTCGAACACTAATCCGAAATTATAGCAGTCATGGCTGCATTACTGCCTTCTTCATGACATCTCGATAGTGCATTTGCGGCCTTGTTTTCCTTGCCCTTCTTATACTGGATTGAGTAGTCCAGACCCATTAACTTGACCATCCCCTTCTTTTGTAGCTGGGTTTGAAATTTTTGTTGCAGTAGAAACTTCAAACTTTCATGATCAGTTTTGATCACAAACCTGCCTCCTTCTAGGTAATGTCTCCATCTATCCACTGTCATTAAGACCACTATGAATTCCTTCTCATATATGCTGAGCCCTTGATGTTTAGGGCTCAAGACTTAGCTTAGGAAAGCTAACGGCCTTCCATTTTGTACTAAGACTGCACCAATACCAGTCCCACTTGCATCCATTTCTAGCACAAAAGGTTTAGTGAAATCTGGCAATCCCAATATTGGCACCTTGCTCATGGCTTCTTTCAACTTCTCAAAGGATTCCTTTGTCACAATACCCCAGCTAAACTCTCCTTTCTTAAGCAACTCGATTAGAGGTTTGCTGATGGCCCCATAGTCCTACACAAACCGGCGGTAGTAATCGGTTAATCCAAGAAATCCCCTTAAGGACCTCACCGAGGTCGGTCTTGGTCAAGATATCATAGCTTCCACCTGTTTTGGGTCGATGCTCACTCCTTCCTTTGATATAATGTGCCCCAAATACTCTACTTGTCCTTGTCCAAGTGCACACTTAGATTTCTTAATAAAGAGCTAGTTAAATCTGAGGATATCAAGAGTGGTTTTAAGATGATTCAAGTGTTGATCAAAGGTAGGGCTATAGACAAATATGTCATCAAAGAATATAAGTATAAATTTTCAAAAATAGGGTTCAAAAATTCTGTTCATGAGGGATTGGAAAGTAGCTAGGGCATTGATGAGCCCAAATGTCATCACCAAGAATTCAAAGTGCCCATGGTGTGTCCTAAAAGCTGTTTTGTAGATATCTTTGCGTTTCATCCTAATTTGGTGATAATTCGAACGCAAGTCCAGCTTAGAAAAGTATCGAACGTGGTGAAGTTCATCCAAAAGGTCCTCCACCAAGGGTATAGGAAACTTATCTTTGATGGTCATGGCATTAAGTTGGCGATAGTCCACGCAAAACCGCTATGTCCCATCTTTCTTTTTAACTAGTAGGACTGGAGAAGTAAAAGGACTTTGGCTAGGTCGAATGATTGATTGTTGAAGCATGTCCCTAACCATCTTTTCAATCTCATTCTTTCGAATTGGGGGATAATGATAGGACCTACTATTAACCGGTTCTATATTGGGTTTTAAATGGATGGAATGGTTAAACAGTCTGGCTGGGGGCAAGGATTTAGGCTCAACAAAGAGATCCTCATAATCATCTAGCAGTTTATTAATGATTTCTAAGTAGTGTACCTGGTTTGGACCTCCCTGGGTTGTGCTGACAGTAAGGCCGGTCTCACCCTGCATCATTTGATCCTCCAATCCTTCCTCGATGGCCATCATTGAAAAAAAATGTGCCAATTGATATCATCTTCCTTTGAACACTTTTTGTAGCCTTTTTCCAGAGATCATCTAGCAAGATCCAGTCTCCTTATTCCTCGATAATGTCATCCTTCTCCCTTCCTTCTCAATGGATACCTCTATTTTGTTGAAATCAAAACTGATGGGGCTTACCCCCTTCATCCAATCCACTCCAAGAACCACATCACAACCCCCCAACTGTAGCAATCTCAAATCTACCTCAAACCTTTCTCCCTGCATCTCCCAGCAGAAGCCATTGCAGGATGACCTGCTCATCACCTTTTGGCCATTAGCCACCGTAACACTCAAGGGAGGTGTTCCCGAGAGTGGACACTTCATCCGCCTGGCCGTGCTTTCATCGAGAAAGCTGTGGGTACTCCCACTGTCAATTAGGATCATGAGATTGCCTTCCTTGGCTTCTCCTTCCACCTTAATGATTTTGTTGTTAGCTACTCCCTTCAAGGCATGAATGGAAATCTCACCATTGTCTTTTTATTCCCTAATTTCACAATCCTCTTCCTCTTCTACTTCCTTCTCTCCATTCCCTTCTAATAGGAGAATCTGCCTTTTGCACTAGTGCCCAATGTGGTACTTATCCCCACAGCAGAAGCAGAGGCCAGCTAACCTCCCCTGCTCCCTCAATTAATCCCCAAACGGTACTGAGCCTGAGCCCATTCTGCCCCTACTTCCACTATTAACCTTCATTGGCTCTCTACCATACCCCTTACCTCCCATATTAGAGGCTCTAGTCACCATTCCCCTTGTTTGCTACCTCTGTTTTTTAAGTATAGCCTCCACCGCCAGTTCTTGTAAACGAGCACTCTCTACTGCTTGTTCTATAGTTCAAGGCCTCAACACCTTAACCATTGGTCTAAGCTCCTCATTGAGCCCACTTAAATAACTAGACACAAAGTAGGTTTCTAATAGATGGGGATTGTGCTGGATCATGAGTGACCTTAGCTCCTCAAAGCGCACCTGATAGCTTCCACACTCCCAGACTATTTAAGTTTGTTGAACTCTTCTACGATATCCACCATGCTCCTTTCCCCAAATCTTTCACACAACTTCTCTGAGAACTCCTCCCAAGTATAATTCCTCCTCAGCCTTATACTACCTTGATACCAGACATCCACCACCTCGTTGAAGTAGGCTGATGCTAATGACACCCTCTGTTCCCCTTGAATGTTATACCACTCAAACATCCTTTCGCATTTTCTTAACCACCAGCGAGGATTCAATCCCTCGAATGTGGGAATTTCCAACCGAGGCATGGGAAATCCCGGGTGATGTTGATTTACTGGTCCATTTCTTCCCTGGTTCAACATCCCTTCCACCTCTTCTAGGTCAACCTTGTAGGATTGGTTCTGTTCTCTCTAGGTGGAAATTTGGGAGATAGGCTTACCCTATTCTGGCATCCAAACATTACCATGAACTGCTGCATTTAGGCAGCCAAGTCTTCTCTCACTCGCATTATAGAGCCTTCCAATCTTCGATCCAACCCTTCCATGGATACTTCAACCTTGCGATCCATCACGACGATTGCTTCATGACTCCGATTGGCTCCGAACTCCAGCTACTCTATCCAATTTTGTGTGTCGGCCATAGTCGAGCTGAACTGATGCAGTTGCGACTCTAAGGCCTTCACGCAAGTTCCTTCTGCCATAGTAATGGTCTCAATGCTTGACCGAGGATGACAGTTCTGATACCAAATTGTCACGGCTTGTCCGTAACAGGGTCAGCCTTCTAATTCTGATTGAATTAGGACGCTTAAGAATAGAAAAAAAAAATAGAGAGATAAAGGGAGATGAAGACGATAGAGAGAAAGTGAGAGAGAGTGTGAGAGAAATTTTGAATTCAATTCATTGATGCCTCCCCAAGATAGCCTTAGAGAGAATATATACTTAGCCGTGGGAGGATAGGTCCGTTGTAGCAGATCCTACTCCCTCATTCGGTTGCAACCAACCTTTTTGTCTTTCCCTAGCCACTGCATGTGGGACCTAGAGGCTAACTAATCCTCAACAGAAAATAACAGCAAGGAAAGCTAACAAATTACAGCAGAAAAGGAAATAACCAAGAGTTACAGCGATAAAGAAATTAAAGATAGACAAACGGGATTCTTCCCTTGACAGAGGACAAGAAGAATTCAAGGGGAGGGGAATTGTCATGTGATAAGGATAGCCGTGTAATAGCCTATTAGAAGAAGGGTAATAGTGTAATAAAGGAGGCAGGCAGTTAGAAGGATAGAAGAATGTTGAATATCGGTAGTTAGTCACATGTAATTCAAATATTGGCGCCACTCCTTGAGGAGGGTATATAAGCCAACACGCGCTGCTGGAGCAGGCATGCTTTTGAATACAATTGGATCACATTTTCTCTCTCATATTCTCTCTCGACTCTCTTTCTATCTCTTTCGGTTCACAATTCCCGCGCAATTCATCCATGAATTGCAAGAGAAACCCTTGTTAAAATAGAGTTTTGACAATGTGCAAGGGTGTCTTTCGTAGCTGTTTTTTCTTCTTTCCTCTGGATGGTTTATTCTCTTTATCCTATCATCGGTATCGAATTTAGCTTGAGTTTATGGATCCCAATTGGGAAGGTCTTCTTGCTGAACTCCCTTGTTAATTTTACTGTAACGTACAGTGTGGTCTCTGTGGCTTGGCTTTGAGTTTCATTTGTGCTGGACTTCGGTGGGGTCCCAGAGGGTTTACATTTTTGGAAACAACTCTTAAGATCAGGAAGGTTTGTTGTGGCTTTGGGTCTCTTAAATTCAGGATGGCTTCTGCTGGACTTCGGTGGGGTCTTTTTTGGCTGTCTGGAGGTCAATCAGGTCGGCAGTGCCTTTCTTGAGCGGATTACTGTTTCGCTGGGTGTCCTTGTGGACATGGCCGGCTTTTTTCTTCTTTTTTTTTATGTAATTGGAGTTGTTTATTCAAGGATCAACAATGTTACACCCCTGTGACCAACAATCTTTTGGGTTGCTAGTGTTTTGGTTTGTCTCTTGGGGTCTATGTTATATGGGCAGGCATTATACCTTCTCGACATGACATGACACTAGTACTGGTATGGGATGTGTCAAACTTTCATTTCCATGTGTTAATTCTTGTCTTTTATGTATTTAATTTATTTTTAATTTAAAATAATAAGCACTAACAATTCATTTCGATTTATTATTTCTGTTAATCTGCCTTTAGCCTTTTAAAATATATGTTTGCTGAGATCACCCAAATTATCTAGCTGCAGATTACCATTTTGTCTTATATGTATAAGTAACATACTTAATTTTTAATTATAGAACTAAAAGATAAAAAAGATTCATAAGTGTAAGGGGTGAGGTAGTAAGATTTTTTATTCTCTATGTTGTATCTACATTCGACACATATGCCCATATCCTAAAATTCATGAAATTAAAGTCTGAACTCTAGGTACATGCATGTATCTAGCACCCATACCCGAGTACATGTAACATAGCTTGTGGGTTGGCTCCTAGGCATCATCCATGTTTGGTCTTTGTGTTGTATATTTAGTTTTATCCTTCAATAATGATATTTCACCTTATTTCGAAAAAAAAAAAATCATTATCAAAACTATTACAACAACAAAATCTGGAGGGCTTCTTGTACCATGAACAATTTTGCAGCTAGAGGGAACCTAGTCTGGAAAACCTTAGAACCAGTCCACAACCTCGCCAAAATGATTTCGCAAAATAATTCCTTTTTTTTTTTTCTAAATTTTCAGAAAGCATGTGTGTTACAAAAACTAGCTAGTCTTCCTTGGTTAGGAGGCAGCGATGGCATTTGATAGCAAATTTGATGAATATTGTGCGCAAATGCTCAGCAAAAAATTATGATAACACATTACATAGATGACGAGAGTGCCATATCAAGTATTGAGTCATGGGTCTTCCCATAATTTACTTGCCATGCCTGATCTACCTTTTATTTATTTATTTTTTACTTGTTATGTTCCTGAGGGCAATTGCTGATCATTTTGGCATGTTAACCGAATGCTGATCTCCCCGTCTTTTTAGATTAATTGTTGGATTTCATTATGTTTCAACAGAACCATTGTTAAACAATTAGAGTTCCTTTTTGCTGATCTCCCCTTAAGGTGCTTTTGATTCCAAGCATGGAATTTGGGTGGAAAAAAAATATTTTCTAGGCAATTGAATTGCCTAGAATTAAATTCTAAGGAAAATGTCAATTGAATGTGTTTAATTGGCTTAAATTTCTGCCTAGAAATTATTATATTTTTTCAATTTTAGTGTTTGATTTTCATACATATAGATACATATATACATACATATATATATATATAAATATGGCTACAAATGGTGGTTTGATGTTGACAATGATGAGGGAAAAGACAAAGGGGAAGGGCTGTCGTCATTGGCTGCCATCACTGGCCAAGCTTCCCTTATCACCATCGTCGTTCACCCCTTGACCGCTACCTCTCGCTCGCACTCTCGTTCGATTGCCCTCTCTCTCGCTCAGACCGTCGGTCGAGCTTCCCCTCATCCTCGCAATCGGCGACTGCACTTCTTCTCTTCCTTGCGACCGTCAACCACTCTTCTTCTCCTCTACTAGATAGTTTCGAATGATTTGCAAAGGGAAAGACTTGGGTTGATTTTCTATTTCCCTTATTCCACGCCCCCCCCTCCCCCCCGGCGAGAAAATATTTTCTAGCAAAAGTGGGAAATGGGCATCACGTGACTCAAAATGAGAAAATAAATCACCTGAAAAATTTGGCCAATCAAACACCTCAAAAGCTAGAATTTGGGTGGAAATTGGCCATTTTCCATTGAAAATGTGTGCAATCAAACACACCCTAATTGTTAAACAATTAAAGGTGCTCTTGTTCTATTTTGTATTCTTGTGTACTTCAAATGAAGTTTTATATCTGATAAGATGCCTCTATGCTTTTATAACCTAAGACATTCTTAAATTAATATCTTGATTTGATAATCTTGTGACCTCTTGTGATGTAATAAGTGTTATTATGAACTTGTGCTTCCTCCAAAGATTGGATTCCCTTCACCTTTCACCTAACTCAACACGTCCTTCCTCCACTGATTTTGTCCACATTGTCTGTGAACCACAGGCCTGTCTTAGAAATAATCAAAGACAATTTGTCTTAATTTGATTACAATGAGCAAGAACATCATCCTCTTTTAAGGGGAGGATTATAAACAAAAAAAGAAAAAAATAAACTAAATATTGATAGCATCCTAATCTACATCATTGACTTACTATATTTACATAAAACTTAAATCCTAGAATATTCTAGGATCAAGGACAAATCTTCCTTAATTTGAGCATATTTCCAGCATTCCCCCTCAAGCTAGATTGTAGATGTCTTCCATAGCTAGCTTGCCAATAAGTTTATCAAATTGCTTCTTGTGAAGACCCTTAGTTAGAACATCAACAATTTGTTCAGTTGTTGAAAAATATGGCATGCATATTATTCCAGCATCGAGCTTCTCCTTGATGAAATGTTTATCCATTTCTATATGTTTTGTACGATCATACAATACCGGATTATGAGCAATAGAGATGGTAGCTTTGTTGTCACAATAGACTTTTATAGGTTTTGACTGAGGAAACTTTAGCTCTTCAAGTATCCTTTTGATCCACATTCCCTCACAGATTTCATGAGCAATAGCTCTGAACTCTGCTTTTGCACTATTTCTAACCACCACATTTTGTTTTTTGTTTCGCCAGGTGACTAGGTTTCCCCCAACAAAAGAACAGTAGCCAGAAGTAAATCTTTTATCATTAACACTTTCTGCCCAATCTGCATCAGTGTGGATCTCAACTTGTAGGTGGCCATGTTTCTTGAACAGTAAGCTTCTTCTAGGAGTCCCTTTCAGATTTCTTAGGATTCTGTAGATCGCTTCAAAATGCTATGGCCCTGGTGAGTGCATAAATTGACTCACCATACTCACCGCAAAAATAATGTTAGGTTGCGTATGAGACAAGTGTTGGAAATGTATGCCCTAAAGACACGTTTTGTTTAATTTATAGTAATGATGTTTCTTTTAGTCAGTTTATGGCACATATATCATTTGCATTTAATTGTTGGAAAAGTGTCCATGCTATTAAGTAAGTGATTCATGTGATGGGTCGTTCTTCACAATTAGGCATGAATCATGGGTACTTAATAAGCAAGAAAATATTACTCTTGATCTTTTGATAGAACTGGGTATTCTATCATGATAAGATCATTGTGCAATAGATCCTAATGGAGGATGGCTTACCTTAGCCAGTAAACAGTCCGTTTACTTTAATTGTACAAGCGCATTTGGAATGCGTAGAGTGGACCTGTGATAGAAGCTAATGACAAAGTACTAATTATCATGGAGCTAGTCTATCACTGCTACTACGTGGACGAGTACTCTAATACTTGAGTATTAGTTGGTGGTCTAGTGAACCTAGAGCTATATTCTTAGATTCACTGTAGGTGAGGTTTATCAAAGATCAATAACCTTTTGAGTTGGGAGTATGGTTTCTAATTAGCTAAGACAGACTAATACAAGATAGTTTCTGTGATTCACCCCCTTGTGATTGTCCAAGAATAATCAAATAATCCAGGGCCCTAGGAACGTGACTTAAGAGTGTGTGCTTCTGGGTAGCTCCCAGTGATAAGCAAGTACATTCGAGTAGTCACGGATTATTGGACTAGTGATCTAAGGATGGTAGAAATCATTTAGAGAGGTGTTAGTACATTATTCCTTTCTAAATGATGGGTGTTACGCAGAGGGGTATTTTCATCATTACACTAGTAGGTCAAAGACATTGCATATGCAAAATTATTCGTGGGGTCAGTGTTACCATATGGTGATAGTTGGAACACTTAGAATGACAAAATATAGCTACTAGGTAGCAGGGATATTTTGGTCATTTTAGTAGCCGTGAATAATTTGTCTTTTGGTCCCCGGGATAGCTCGATATAACTCATGTATTTTTTTAATACATTTGGCTTGTTGGGTGAATTACATTGAGAGGGAATTATTTTATTCAGAATGGTCCATAATTAATTGGGCTAGAATAAAATAATAGTTCATTAGTTTTTTAATTAATTAATTGGGCTAACCCAATTAGAAAATTAATTAAATGAACTTGGCCCACTAGGGTTTTAACCCTAGGGTTCTCCCTATATATATTCTCTCATTGGTTGTTTTTCATCTAAAAGTTTTTTTTTTACTCTTCTTCACCAAAAGAGAGGCCACGAGTTTGAGTCATACCTTTGGAAGATCAAGAGAACGTTCAAGTTCTGATGCGAAGGAGCCGAAGGATTGCAGGACAGCCGTCATCTCCACCACGCGAAGAAGCTCCCGCCCATCCTCCTCCTATCGCTTCATTCCGTCTGGTAATCCGAAGGAAAAGTAAGTTTCCTAGATTCTAATCAATACGAGGAAAGTTTTTTTTTATTTAAAAACGCTTCCGTTGCATGCTATGTATCCTCGTGATGATCCTTTAACAAGTAGATTAATCTGCCCACAAGTCTCTTATATTGTTCCCTGTCCTTTACTTCTTTAGCTTTGGCAGCATATAGTTTCACATTAGGCTCAATGGGAGTTTCTGACACCCTGTAGCCGAGTAATCCTGTTTCTCCAAGAAGGTCAAGAACATATTTTCTCTGATTGACGAAGATGCCTTCTTTGGATCTTGCAAACTCCATTCCAAGGAAGTATTTTAGGATCCCTAGGTCTTTGATTTGGAACTCCTTTGCAAGTTTCTGTTTGAGGACTGCTAACTCTGTCTCATTATTACCAGTTAAAATAATGTCATCAACATAAACAATCAAAATTGCAACTTTACCATCTTTTGAGTGTTTATAAAATATAGTGTGATCTGCTTGACTTTGAAGGAAGCCATAACTAGTAACTGCCTTTCTAAAGCGTTCGAACCATGCTCTCAGGGACTGTTTGAGACCATACAGGGATTTCTTCAGTATACATACTTTATCAGTCCCAAGTTTATTTTCGAATCTCGGTGGCAAACTCATAAAGACCTCCTCTTCAAGATCACCATTAAGAAACACATTTTTTACACCAAGTTGGTATAGAGGCCAATCTGAATTTACTGCAAGAGACAACAGAACTCTGATAGAGTTTATTTTTGCCACAAGAGCAAAGGTCTCCTGATAATCAATCCCATAAGTCTAGGTGAAGCCTTTAGCCACGACTCTGGTTTTGTACCTATCAACACTCTCGCCAACCTTACATTTTATTGTAAACACCCATTTACACCCTACTATTTTTTTTGTCTTTGGGCAAGTTAACTATCTCCCAAGTGTCACTTCTCCTTAGAGCATTCATCTCCTCTATAACTGCTAATTTCCAGTTTGGGTCATCCAAAGCTTCTTGTATATTCATTGGCACAAACAAGTGTGAAATCCTAAATGTGAAAGCCTTATGATTCTTTGATAGTCTATGGTAGGAGAGATATTTAGCAATAGGATATTTAATGCAATTTCTGACACCTTTCCTAATTGCTATAGGAATATCAAGATCAGAAATAGTAGGTAAATGATTGGAAATAGTTGAAGAATCAATTTGGGAACTATTAGGTAAAGTAGAAGGAGGTGGACCAGAAGTTAAAGTGGGATTTCTTGAACTTACAGTGCCATTTCTCAGGTTTTCAGACTAGTTTTATGCAGAATTGACATTCAAGTCTTTGTTCTCTTGATGAAATCTCTTCCTGGTATAAACCTAAAGATCAAAATTTAAATCATGATGATCAGTTTGTAGTAATTCTCCCCCTGCTCGAGAAACCCTTTTACTTGGCATCAAAGAACCAGAATCTCCTAAGTGACTATTATCAGAAACATGTGGTTCCTGATTAGGACAGATTGCGTTTGGAAGGGGGACAAAAACATCCCAAAAATTGTCTTCAGCTTCACATTTCTCCCCCTGAAGGGAATTTTTGGTAAAATAGGGTTTGTTTTCAACAAAGGAGACATCCATACTCACGTGGATCTTTTTTGTGAGAGGATCATAACACTTGTAGCCTTTTTTTTTAGAGGTATAACCCAAGAAAACACATTTAACAGCCTGAGGATCAAGTTTTGAGCAAAATTGAGTAGGTATATGAACATACACAGTACATCCAAAAACTTTGATGGGGAGGTCCGAATGTAATCTAGTGTTGGGAAAAATGTCTTTTAGGCACTCAAGGGGTGTTTGGTACTTTAATACTTTAGTAGGCATCCTATTTATCAAATAGGACGCCGTCAAAATAGCTTCGCCCCATAAATATTTTGGAACATGCATAGAAAACATGATGACATGTGTTACTTCAAGTAAATGTTTATTTTTACGTTCAACAATGCCATTTTGTTGAGGAGTATACCGACAAGTAGATTGGTGGTGAATATCTTTGATTTTCAAAAAAATCCCCCAAGTGCTCATTGAAATACTCGGTGCCATTGTTAGAATGTAAAATGCCAATTTTGGTTTGAAATTGATTTTCAATCATAGTGTAAAAGTTTTTGAATAAATATGCCACTTCAAATTTTTTGTGCATCAAGTAAACCCAACACATACGGGTATCATCGCCTATAAATACATACCATTTTTTTCTAGATAGAGTAGAAATTTTAGATGGACCCCAAACATCACTATGAATTATATAAAAAGATTTGGATGCTTGGTAGGGTTTTGGTAAATATGTAAAACGATGATTTTTTGCCAAGATGCAACTTTCACATTGAAAAGAAGAACAATCTATTCTTTTAAAAAATTCAGGAAATAAACGTTTCATATAGGCAAAACTAGGATGTCCTAGTTTAAGATGCCATAGCATAATTATGTCTTGAATAGGAATTGAACTAGTACTACTAAAGCCCTGAGCTTTTTTATTACCAGAAGAAATTTCATCAAAGTAGTAAAGACCTCCAATCATCCTAGCACGCCCAATCATCGTCCTTAAGTTCTGGTCCTGAAAATCACAATGGAATTCAAAGAATGTAACACGACAGTTAGAATCTTTGCAAAGTTTACTAACAAACAAAAGATTACAGGCCAAGTTAGGAACATGAAGAATAGAATGGAGATTAATTTTTGCGGTTAGTTTAATAAGTCCTTTTCCTGCAATAAATGAAAAACTACCATCGAAAATTCTGATTTTTCATTGCCAGAGCAAGGAAAATAGGTATTAAATAAATAAGGAGAACTAGTCATATGATCGGAGGCTTCGGAATCAATAACCCATGGAGAGTAATCTAGACAAGAAAGAGCTTTAGGTTTTCTACCTATGTGTCAAGGAAACACTAGGAATACCAGATGAGGAATTGGATTGTAATAGCTTCAAGAGTTTATTAATCTACTCTTTGTTGAAGGGACCTGTGTCAACCTCATTCACAATAGGGACCCCACAGTTACTGCTTTTATCTCCTTGCTTTTCCAATTGGCAAGTTTGCCATGAATTTTCTAGCAAGTCTCACGAGTATGGTGTGGCTTGTTGCAATGGTCACACTAGACCTGGGACCGCTCATTGCTCCTACATTGGTAATTTGCAGCCTTGTAGGAAGCAGTATCAATAAACAAGGTAGAATTTTCAATTGACTCACCGACAGTTTTTTTTGCCGAGCATGACACTCCTTCGGCTTTCTTCCCTTCTAGCCTCAGCAAATACTTCACTAATAGGAGGAAGGGGAGATCGGCCAATAATCCTCCCTCGCACCTCATCGAACTCAATATTAAGGCCAGCAAGAAACTTTTAAATACGACCATCTTCAACCATTTTCTTATGGTGGTTGCAATCTTCAGTAGATTTTCACTCATAAGTGTTGAAGAGGTCAAGATCTTGCCATAGTCTCTTCAATGAATGGAAGTATTTAGTAACAAAATCATCTCTTTGCCGAATCTCTCCCAGCTTCAGAGTTAACTCAAAAACTTGAAATTGGTTACTTAGGTCAGAGTATATCTGATTTATATTATCCCATAATTCCTTTGCAGTAGAATAACACATAATTGGAACTGATATCTTCATCCATAGAATTGATCAGCCATGTCATGACCATAGAGTTTTCTGCATCCCAAATGGAGTGTGTTGGGTCATCCACTGCAGGTTCCTTCTTGTCTCCAGTAATGTAGCTAATTTTTCCTTGCCCAAGGATATACATCCTGACAGATTGAGACCAGCGAAGAAAATTATCACCATTTAAATGAATGGTGGTGATTTGGACAGAATGGGTACTAGAATGGTTTGGCTGGGTCGCTGGATGTTTTGTTTGGATGGCAGCGGCAGGGTTTAGGGTGGTTTCGGAAGTGACTTCCGACATAACTTATCACGTTGGGAGTGGAAAAAAACAAGAAGGAAATACAACAAGCAGGGTTATCAAGATCTGGGAGGTGGCTGCAAATTGGTGGCTGTCGATGTAAGACGCTAGCAAGCAATAAGTGGTCAGCAGAGAGGCCGCGAGCAATCAGGGGTGGCTGAAGAAAACACAGTCGTCCCAATTGGAGTGGGCGTCACCGTCCTGAATGGTGAACTTGCACTTGCCCAGCAGAAACTTGCATTCGCAGGAGGTAGAAAGGGACCTAGCAGTTGACAATGGAGGAAGCGACAAAGAAGACGACCTTGGGTGGCTGCGACCAGTAGATCCGAGCTTGGCGATGGCTGGGAAGAGCCGACAGTTGCCGGATCTAAGCGTTAGTGGCCAATCGAGAGGCTAAGAGAGAGGCGCAGGCGGTTGCGAGAAGGGCCTCACACGGAATGGATGGTTGTGATTTAATCTAGATCTGATACCATCTTAAAAATAATCAAAGACAATTTGTCTTAATTTGATTACAACGAGCAAGAACATCATCCTCTTTTAAGGGGAGGATTATAAACAAAAAAGGAAGAAAATAAACTAAATATTGATAGCATCATAATCTACATTCTTGACTTACTATATTTACATAATATTTACATAAAACTTAAATCCTAGAATATTCTAGGATCAAGGACAAATTTTCCTTAATTTCCAGTAATATTTCCAGCAGCCTGATACCACAATTGTCATAGGCTCGGGCTTGAAACGACAACTCCACGTGGCCAATGCTTGGCTTTGACACCCCTCAGTGAGCTAAGTCAACCTTGCTGCTAAAGGGTAGGAGGCAAGCCAAGCAAGACAGAGAGAGATTATTAGAGAGAAGCTATGAAGATCCTGTTCCATTGAATTCTCAACTCAACTCCAGAATGACCACAAATGAGCTTACGACTCATTTATATGAACTCCAAACAGAACCTTCCGAATAAATACACCTAAGTCCTAAAACTACCCAAGAACTCTTGAGGATGTGGAATGCATGACCTAACCTAAGAATACTTTGAAAATTGAAACATGCAATACTCAAGAATAATCTAGAATAATTAGAAGACTCCAGGGTACCTAGAATACCCTTGATCCTTCCAAAACCTAGAAGGCCCTAGATCATTTCAGGACAACTTATGGAACGCTTTAGATGTCCAAATTAAACCTAGAATACTCTCAACGACGCTAGGGAAGTCTGAATATTCTAAGAAACGTCCCAGTCTACATTCCTGCATGTCGGCATTCAAAATTAGTGGGTTGTGACACGTTGCTTATCCTAGCCATGTGAATGTATGATTGTTTATTTACTTTTCAGTTTTGATTTGTGCAAATAAGATCAGTTAGAAGCTTGCACATACCTAACAAAAAACCAAAAAATAAAAGAAGAAAAAAACACTTGTAGGCTGCCTTGGTTCTACATATTTTGGCTGTTGACATGTGTAACCTTCTTGGCTGTTTCATGTGTGTGGCCTTCTTGGTTGCAGTTGGTTCCTTACATTAATAACCTGATTTTCCTTTGTACAATTGTTTTTACAGGGATTGTTTTGAATTCTCTCATTATCAAAGCATTCACACTCTTGTATTGTTGAGATCTCAAAGTTCGATCAGGCAGGTTGCTTGTATGTGCTTTTTAGAAAGTGCAGATGCTTGTGACTCGGAGAATACTTGCAGGATCACTTGTAGCTGGTGGTCCTTTACAGGTGAGCTCCTTTCTTTATTGGGCGGGAAAGGATGGCCCTTGCAACTGCATTTTAGTCTCACTTTCCTTATTTTCTTAATTTTTCATATCTAATTTTCCTTATTGCCACACGAGGGAAGGGAAAGGGGAAGGGAAATGAATTGTTGGCTATTTACAAAATGAACCTGTTTGGTGGTCAAAATTCATTCATAAATTAGCAAAGTATCTATACTGGGATTTGCCATTTGGCAGGCAAACCGTGATTTTATATTTTGCTGACCGTCTTATTTATATTAGGGTAATGTTAGAACTAGATATTGGTTGTTGAGTGAAGATGTTTATTTATTCTCAATAACTAGTTGGACTTATAGCAAATTCCAAGTTTGTCTTTAGATCTTTTGTTGTTCTCGTACAGACTTTGTGATCAGTTGAGTCTTACTGGCACAAACAGATGTTTACTAGGGAGGGTATGGTGAAGTTAGGGTCATTCATATTTACACTGACAAGTGACGATGCAGTGAGTTAAAGTTCGAGCTAGTATGATTTTTAAGGGTAAGGGTTTTAGCAAGGAAGACAATCTAATGCACCTTTTGTACCAAAATTAACACAGAGCATGAAATTTTGGGATATTTTTTTGAATCTAGGGTTTGCTACGAAGGGAAGGTGAGAATCAGTGAATATTTGGAAAGAAAAAAGAAAACATTCCTATGCCAATCATTTTGAAACTAGAAAGTTGTGTTTTGCATGTCATTAATCTATAAAGTATTTACTGTGTTATGAATAGTCATATTTAAACTTGCCAGTCTACAGGAAAACATCATGATGTGTGTAGAGGCACTTACAAATAAATCTCTTTTCTTATCTGGTGGTGGTAGAATGGAATAATGTGCTTCTACAGTAAGTCAAGACAGTTAAAGTTTCCTTATAACACCTAAGAGGGAGAAGATGATTATTGATTATTTAGCTTTTCTTTTTTTTTTTTAGCTTGTGGGCCTGCAAGTCTAGTTTCATGCATCATTTAAAACAGTGTCCTATATATAAATATGTTACTGTAACAGTATGCCAATGAATGATTAGGCAACAGCATGTTTCCCTCTGAAGTCAGTTATTATGAATTGTTTCTATTTCTGCCTATTTTAACATTTTTAACTAAACTGAACTTCTCTGATATTTTGTCTATATTAATTAGGATATTACCAGGAAGATTGTGTCCTTTACCATGCCAGGGCCTAGAGCTGTTTGCATCATTTCTGCTACAGGTTTAATTTGAAATGCTAGACTTAGACAACCTGGTTCTTCTAGGGGCATATTGACCAATGAGGTGTGGCTCCTTATCTATCCTAAAATTTTCACTTGTTATGTTACTTGATTTAATTTCTGTGAGTGTTGTTTTTGAATGTTGAATAAGATATTTTGAGACCTATGCTTGAAACTTTGGTCCTGTTACTTCGTGGCAGTTTGGGATCATTGATGAAATTTGTGTAGTTAGCTAAATATTGTTGTTTGGCTAACAAACGTGAGATGCAACAATGATATAGGGGCGGATTGTATTTCCTTGAACTGCAGAAACTTATTTGAAACTCTCACTAGATTTGTGTTAAAAGAGTAGATTTGTAATAAATATTGTGAAGCCGCCTATGTTGAGTAGGCTTTTGGGGTCTACAGAAGCATAACTTGAGAAGTTTATATTCCTTAATGCTAGTCTCTTTAGTCTTTTTGAGGCCACGAATTTTATTTCTCTCTATAAATTGCTTGTCCTTGTTGTATTAAGCTAGCAAAGTGGGAAGTGAAATATGGAGAAGCCTAATATTATAAATTAATTTATGGGATGAAGGAAAAGATAATCTCCGCAGAAAGAGAAGAGTAAGATAAGGAGAAGAGATAAAAGCAAGAAGAGTGAAAGAATAAAAATAAAAAGGCGTTGCAGGGAAGTCGGCAGAGAGGAGGGAGGCTCGGCCGGGAGAAGTAGCAGGCGAGTATTGGCTAACGGATGCAGTAAGGCGAGGCAAAGCCGGGAGCAGGAAATGGAGGTGGAAGAAGAAAAGCAAGAGACGGAAGCAGTCGCCGGAAATCCTAACCGAAATCCTAACTTGATTTGAAGATCCATTACCCATTAACCCGACCCATTTAACAAAAAAGCCTCTAAAACCACCACCCAATTACCCATGGACCAAGTCCTAATTTGGACTCTAGTGCTCCCAAACCCAACAGCCTACAAGCCTAATGTAATACCCTTGATGAGTCATGATAAATTTTATCATTTAAGAGAATTTTGGTCTATGAAAAATTTCACAATTGCCCTTGAATTAAAAAAAATGCCATGATATATTGAATGTCTTAGGAGGGGCAAAATGGTAATTCGGAATTCCATCCCAAAGGAAGATAAATTATCTTTGGAGAAATTATTTATATTGGAGAATTAATTTTGGAGAATTTAATTCTTGATTAAGTGCATGGATAATTAGGAATTAAATTGGAAAACCAAGTATGGCTAGATTGGTGACACTTGGCAAATTCTTATGGAAGAGATTTAATTTAATTTGGAGAATAAGGATTTATTTAATTAAGAGAATTTGGTGACACATGGCATGATCTTATGAATCAAGAGGGATATTTAATAAATGCAAAAAGGAAAAAGAAATTAGTCTCTCAAGCATTAATGAGAGCCATTATGGAGAGAATTAAAAAGAAAATCAATAATAAAAAGAAATGTGTCAAGCATTAATGTTGGAAAATAGAGGATTTAAATAAATGCTAAAGTAAATGGATTATGTCTTTCAAGAGCCTTTAAAATTAAATCAAAAAGAAATTATTTAAGAAATTATTTAAGTCTCCATTAAATGCTTGAAAAGTTATGGATTTAATTTAAATGCAAATTTGGGAAATTAGTCAATCTTGAAAATTAGTCATGATTTAATTATTTGGAAAATGGAGAATTATGGAATATTGGGATTGATCCAAGGGAGGAGATTTAGTCTCCAAGGAAAGATCAATGGATGAGAATTAAGAAGACAAGTCTCTTGGATTTGTGTTTCCTTTGAATCTAGACAAGAGTTTTCCTAAAATCAAGGGCTAGGATTTAAGTTGGGAGAAGCACAAGGATTGTGCTAATGTTCAAAGGTAGAGATTAAGTCTCTTGAAATAAGAAGAAATCTATGGCTAGGATGTGATCTTGAGAATTGGCATGGATTAAGAAGAAAACTCTATAAATAGGAAGTGAGAAATTGGTTCAAAGCTTTTTCCCCATTTGTGAATTGAAGAAGCAAGAAGGCAAGCAAGTCTAGAGAAAGAAGAGAAAAACTAGCAAAGGTAAGCCTAGTTTTCTCCCTTGATATAGTTGAATGCATGTGTTTAAGAACTAAAGTCCCTTTATTATTTTTCTTTAAGGGTGAGTCTTAGCTTGTGGAGGTGTTGAAGCTTCAAAGTCTAAGAGGGATTCTTGGCTTGTGAGAGTGTTAAAGCTTCAAGGAAACAAGGTAAGGGATAGCCCCAAGTGGAGGGGTTTTTGCTTGCATTTGTACATGTGTGAATGAGTTGCATGTAATGGTTCTTTGCATGTTTTGTGCCCAAGTGGACCTATGGCCATAAGGAGGACTTGTGAGGGGAGTGAGGGGTTGGTTGGTGCCTTAACCTAAGTGGTTATGAGGGCATGGAGAACTACCCTTAATATGCATTGCATTGCATTACATGTTATGTTTCTCATACTTCATTTACATTTGCATAGCACCCTTACTGAGCATTGGCTCATAAGGTCCTTTGACCTCAATGTAGGTGGAGAATCATCAAAGGGAAAGGGAGTTTTGCAAGGGTGAAGGTATTGAAGCAAAGAGGAAAACCATGAGTAGTGGTTATGTAGTTTTGTGTTTGTGTTGTATTATTTTGTTAAACTTGGAATGTATGTAAATGTGGTTAAAAAGGGGTAAACTTGAGTGTTTTGGAAGCCCCTTGGTATGGAAATGTATTCTGGAAAATATGGTTTTTATTTAAAAAAAATATATATTTTTTTGAAAAAAAAATGGTCGAGGCAGTGGGCTAGCGCGGCCAAGGGCGCGCCTGGGCGGGGTTGGCGCGGCCGGCCAGTGCGCGCGCTGGGGGGCGCGGCTGCTGCTGCGCGCCCCCCCCTATGGCTGCTGTGAAGTTCTTTTTTTTTATATTTTTTTTGGGTTATTTAATTATTTCTGAGATTTTATAAAGTTCTGAAATAATTTAAATAAATAAATGAGTATTTAGCCTCTAAATTAATTTTTAAATTAATGTGAATTTGAGGCAATTGTGGGGAAAAATTTCTATATTTTGGGAAATTAAATAATAGACTATTTTCCTTAAATTTTGAAATTGGATGAGGATGCTTGAGATTTGTATTTCAAAAATTAATTCCCTAATAGTTGGAAAATTATGGAATTTTTGAAATAAATAAAAGGGAAAATCAATTGAGCTTTAATGAGGAAAATTTATTTAAATTTTTCCAAAGAAAGATTAATCCAAATATTTTCCAAAGGAATTGGAAGTGAGGTAAATAGGTTAATGGTTGGGGCAAAGATAGGAAAAATCTATTTTCTTATAATTAAGGCGTTATGCCATAAATTATTTTAAGCTAGAGAGTTAGCTTATTTTCTTTCGATCCTGGTAGGTCACCCTTAGCCCTTCATTAAAGAGCTCAAGAAGGGGTGACGATTGCGAGGTTTCGGGTTTTAATAGGTCGTTTGATAATTCCCGGACCTTACAGCGAAGCGAAGAGAGGGCAAAGCCTAGTTCCCACCTAGGTCATTTCCCGTTGAAACGTAGCCGTCTCTTCATCTTTGCCCTAGCGTGTGAATAGTAAGTTGGCTATTCGTGAGTAACACCCGTAGGTGGGAGCGGGGCGTTACAGTATGGTATCAGAGCGTGATTCTAGTTTGAGACAGGATTTTCATGATTGTTGGGCATCATAGTTATGATGATATGATTGTTGTGGTGGTGATGTCTTTGGGTTGATATCTATGGTGTGGTGTTTTGTGCGTAGGAATGGAGAGGCGAACCCCATTTCGTTCAGTGTGGCTAGTGCGAGACTACATCAGGAGGCTGAAAGCCCAGTGGACGTTAGCCATATCGGTGATGAGACCCGGAGAGTCCATCCAGCGCTACCTTAGCAGGGTGGAGGACGTCATTGCGGAGACCCCGGGCACAGCCTTACCTCCTGGATTGTTGGGTGAAGTGAAGGTGCACTATGTGAAAGAATTACTCTATGGCAAGTGGAGGCGGTACGCAAGGAGGATTGCGAGGCGTCCAAGAGTATCCCAAAACTTCACCTTGTTCATTGAGATGATACGGGAGACAGACGCATGGTAGTCTAGAGAAGTCACCCGTGGGCATACGGGACCAGACGAAGAAAGTGTGGGAAGCAATGAGACCATAGATGATTCAGAGGAAGACCTTAATAGGGAGGTAGACTCTCCCGAAGCCCCTTATGAGGACCCCTCGGAGGAGTCCGAGTCCTTGATTGGCATCTACTATAGCGACCCGGTTAGCCTAAAGCTTCGAGGCGGGGTGATCCCAGGTAGGCCTCAAAGTAGTTATGTGGTTGATGGGCCTAGTGGCGAGGGTCGTGATGTGGAAGCCATGGGTAGGGCTAAGTCATGTTAGGTGACTGATGAGCTCTGAGGGTTGAATTTGTGGGGCTAATGGGGGAAAACTTGATGTATTTTGTTTTGTGTGGCTTTGGTTCATGATGACTATAAGCTTTTCCTCCTTTTGAATCATTTTGTAATGGGGAAAGCTCTTTGTAAGCCTATGTCTTGTATATGCAAATAAATAAGTTATGTTGGAAACATCATCTTGTATGGCATTGCTCGGAACTTGTGTTATGTATGTATGTGTGGCTATGGTGTAGTAGAAAAATGAATGTCGCTTGTGCCATTGGGCAGATGAGCCATGAAGAATGACTTCGTAGGAGAAGGGGCCAGGCCCAGTCGTCATCTCAAGACTTCCCAGAAGGAAGTGGCTCGGAAATGCCAAGTGGTGATAGGTCATTCGAAAGGTTCGTTGAAATGATGATGAGTTCGGTGAACAGACCAGAGAACCTTACTACAAATTGGCTGAAGATGTTTCGAGATTTACATCCGCCAAGCTTTAAGGGAGACCTAGAAATGGACCCAAGTGTAGGAGAATATTGGATGGAGCAAACTGAAAAATTACCGGAACACTTGGAGTGCCCTGAAGACCACTGGGTAAGGTGCGCTACATTTATGTTAGAGGAAGAAGCGGCTATCTGGTGGAAGTCGATGTCAGGAGTCTTAAGGACTCGAAATACCATCCAAGAAAACGAGGAGGTGCGGGTGACACCTATTACCTGGGAATAGTTCAAGATTGCATTCAATGATAAGTACTTTCCTGAGTACTGGAGAGAGGTGAAGAAACAAGAGTTTTTGAAGCTGACCCAATTAGAGGATATGTCCGTGGTGCAGTACGAGGCCAAGTTTTCCAAGCTGATAAAGTATGTACCTATGTACACTACGGATGAATTTGAGAAGGCCCAGAAGTTCTTTCAAGGACTTAGAAAGGAAGTGAAGCAAGTACTGTACGCGTGGAACATCCGTACTTTTGATGATGCAGTTGAGAAGGCTATTACTGTTGAGCGAAACATGATGGCTCAGGGAGAGCTGAAACTCCGAAGTGATGTGAAAAAGGAGGTGGAAAACAAAGACAAATCAACAAACCCTCCAGTAGCACAATTCAAGAAGCCTGAAGGAGCCAAATTTAAGAGGGAAAGATATTGCAAGAAGTGCCAAAGGAGGCATGCTAACAACAAGTGTGGGACCAAAAGCAAAGGAGCAGGTTGCTTTGTGTGTGGAGAAGTTGGACATTTAGCGAGAGACTGCCCTTCGAGGAAAACATTGAAGATCGAGGAAGGGGCCAAAAGGGAAGTAACATGCTACGCTTGCAAGCAACGGGGACATTATTCATGGAACTGCCCCCAACGAGACAAGTCTGACCCAAGGAAGAAGCCAGAGGGAAAACCAGGCCCACAACCAGCACGAGTATTTCAGCTAACAAAGGCGGAAGCTGATGCTGATCCGAGCGTTGTGGAAGGTACGCTCTTCATCAACACTACTCCTGTACATGCATTGGTGGACCCTGGTGCCACTCATTCATTCATAGCAAATGAGTCTGCTAGGAGTTTGGGTCTTGCACCCTCAATAATAGGGCATGGAGTTAGAATTCAATCTCCAATTGGGGAGACTATGGAGACTAATCTAATGGTCCGAGATTGTAATGTGGATATTGAGGACGAGAAATTTAAGATAGATCTTATACTTATGGAGATGCATGACTTCGATGTCATCCTAGGTATGGATTTCCTTTCTCGGTATTGCGCCAGTATGGATTGTTTGGAGAAGACAGTAGAATTGGGATGTCCGGGGGGAAAAGTAGTGAAGTTTAAAGGACCACGGTTTGGTAGGCCATTAAAATTTGTATCGGCCTTGAAGGCCTGCAAATGGTTGGAAAACGGAGCATATGGATTTATAGCTCATGTTATGGTAGTGGACAATAAATCAGAAATGAAGCCGAAAAAGGTAGAAGTAGTGAGGGAGTTCTTGGATGTTTTTCCAAAGGACTTGACAGAGCTACCTCCTGATCGAGAGGTGGAGTTTGCCATTGAACTGTTGCCGGGAACAACACCAATTTCTATACCCACTTATCGAATGGCCCTGGCTGAGTTGAAGGAGCTTAGGGTACAACTTCAAGATTTGGTGGATAAGGGATTTATTCGACCAAGTATTTCCCCATGGGGAGCTCCAGTGTTATTTGTAAAGAAGAAAGATGGCAGCTTACGATTGTGCATTGATTTTCGAGCACTCAATAAGGTGACAGTGAAAAATAAGTACCCATTGCCTAGAATTGGAGAGTTATTTGATCAATTGAAAGGTGCTAGAATATTTTCAAAAATTGATCTGCGCTCGGGGTACTACCAACTGAAAGTTAGAAGTGAGGATATACCCAAGACGGCATTTCGGTGTCGATACGAACACTTTGAATTTTTGGTGATGCCATTCGGGTTAACCAATGCCCCTGAAGCTTTTATGGATCTCATGAATAGAGTGTTTAAACCATTTCTAGACCAGTTTGTGATCGTCTTTATTGATGATATCTTGGTGTACTCAGCTAGTGAGGCGGAGCACTGTGAGCATTTGAGGTTGGTGCTAGAAAGGTTGCGTAGCGAAAGGCTATATGCCAAATTTTCCAAATGTAGCTTCTGGCTAAGGGAGGTGGCATTTCTTGGCCATGTAATTTCAAGTGACGGTGTATCAGTGGATCCATCCAAGATAGAGGCCGTTAAAAATTGGCACCGACCGAGTTCAGTGTTCGAGGTAAGAAGTTTTCTGGGGTTAGCTGGATACTATCGGCAATTTGTTGAAGGATTTTCAAAAATTGCTTTGCCTCTGACACGTTTGACTCAGAAGAATGTGAGGTTCATATGGGATGACAAGTGTGAACAAAGTTTTAAGGAACTTAAGAAACGGCTGACCACAGCGCCGATTTTGACCCTACCTGAAGGTTCTGGAGGATTCGTGGTCTACAGTGATGCTTCAGGATCGGGATTAGGCTGCGTGTTGATGCAGCATGGTAAGGTGATTGCTTATGGGTCGCGTCTATTACGACCTCATGAGAAGAACTACCCGGTCCACGATTTGGAATTGGTTGCCGTTATCCACGCCCTGAAGATTTGGCGACATTATCTCTACGGTGAGAAGTTTGAGATCTACACCGATCACAAAAGCCTAAAGTATATCTTTTCCCAAACAGAGCTGAATATGAGACAACGTCGATGGATGGAGTTCTTCAAGGACTACGACTGCACCATCCATTATCATCCAGGGCGGGCGAATGTTGTAGCAGATGCCCTTAGTCGTAGGGATCTTGCTGTCGCGGCCGGGATGATGATGCGGGAATGGCAGCTGATAGAGGTGTTCAGTAGCCTAACGGTGGGTGTAGCGCCTGGGAACGGTATATCCATGGTGGCTAGTCTGCGAATTCAGCCAGGTTGGTGGGAGGAGATACGTCAGGCTACCGGGGAAGATCGGAGGCTTCCCCAATGGGTGGATGAGAAGGGTGAGCCAGTGAAAACAGGTTTTGAGTTCAGAGATGGAATCATGAGGATGAACAGGCGAATTTATATTCCTAATAATGAAGAATTAAGGCAAAAGATTTTAGATGAAGCTCATCGATCAATGTACACTGTACATCCAGGGGCGACCAAGATGTATAAAGACTTGAGAGAAGTTTATTGGTGGCCTGGAATGAAGCGGAGTGTGGCTCAGTATGTAGCCAAGTGTGACGCATGCCAGCGTATTAAGATCGAGCATCAGCAGCCAGCAGGATTGTTGCGACCGTTAGAGATACCAGAATGGAAGTGGGAGCACATTTTCATGGACTTCATTGTGGGATTGCCCAAGACAGTAAGGAAGAAAGACTCGATATGGGTTGTGGTCGACAGGCTAACAAAGTCGGCTCATTTCATACCTGTTCGGACTACTCAAGGTGCGGAAGAGCTGTCACGGATTTATGTTCAAGAAATCGTGCGGCTGCATGGAACCCCAGTCAGCATTGTGTCTAATAGAGATTCAAAATTTTTATCAAGATTTTGGACGTGTTTGCAAGAAGAATTGGGAACGAGGTTGAATTTTAGTACTGCATATCACCCCTAGACAGACGGCCAGACTGAGAGGGTGAACCAGGTTTTGGAAGACATGTTACGAGCATGTGTACTGGAATTTGGAGGAAATTGGGATGAGTACTTGCCGTTGGTGGAATTCTCGTATAATAACAGCTATCAGAGTAGCATCGGTATGGTGCCGTATGAAGCTTTGTATGGCAGGCGTTGCCGATCGCCTTCGTGTTGGCTTGAGGTGGGTGAAAAGCAGTTGGCCAAGACTGAATTAGTACAACAAGCCTCTGAGAAGATTGAGGTGGCAAGAAAGTGTATGAAGATTGCTCAAGATCGCCAAAAGTACTATGCGAATCACCGTGCGCGAAATTTGGAATTTCAAGAAGGGGATAGGGTATTTCTTCGGATCTCACCACAAAGACCGTCAATGAGAAATCGGAAGCAAGGGAAGCTTAGTCCGAGGTTTATGGGACCGTATAGGATCATTGAGCGAGTAGGTCCTTTGGCCTATCGATTGGCCTTGTCCAACGAATTAGCGGGATTTCATGACGTGTTCCATGTGTCTTAATTGCGAAAGTTCATACCGGATCCAAAAATGGAAGTTCCAGAGGAAGAGGTTGAGGTTCGTCAAAACCTAACCTATATTGAAAGACCAGTAAAAATCTTGGACCGCAAGGAAAAGAAATTGAGAAGCAAATCAATTCCATTAGTTAAAGTTCAGTGGAACCATCACTCTGATCGGGAAGCAACATGGGAGCTAGAAGAGGATTTAAAGCGTCAATTTCCCGAATTATTTGTTGATGTAATGGAAGAGTAGCTTCGATGTATTGATACGTTGCATTAATGGAAATGAAATTTCGAGGACGAAATTCTTTTAAGAGAGGTGGATTGTAATACCCTTGATGAGTCATGATAAATTTTGTCATTTAAGATAATTTTGGTCTATGAAAAATTCCACAATTGCCCTTGAATTAAAGAAAATGCCATGATATATTGGATGTCTTAGGAGGGGCAAAATGGTAATTTAGAATTCCATCCCAAAGGAAGATAAATTATCTTTGGAGAAATTATTTATATTGGAGAATTAATTTTGGAGAATTTAATTCTTGATTAAGTGCATGGATAATTAGGAATTAAATTGGAAAACCAAGTATGGCTAGATTGGTGACACTTGGCAAATTCTTATGGAAGAGATTTAATTTAATTTGGAGAATAAGGATTTATTTAATTAAGAGAATTTGGTGACACATGGCATGATCTTATGAATCAAGAGGGATATTTAATAAATGCAAAAAGGAAAAAGAAATTAGTCTCTCAAGCATTAATGAGAGCCATTATGGAGAGAATTAAAAAGAAAATCAATAATAAAAAGAAATGTGTCAAGCATTAATGTTGGAAAATAGAGGATTTAAATAAATGCTAAAGTAAATGGATTATGTCTTTCAAGAGCCTTTAAAATTAAATCAAAAAGAAATTATTTAAGTCTCCATTAAATGCTTGAAAAGTTATGGATTTAATTTAAATGCAAATTTGGGAAATTAGTCAATCTTGGAAATTAGTCATGATTTAATTATTTGGAAAATGGAGAATTATGGAATATTGGGATTGATCCAAGGGAGGAGATTTAGTCTCCAAGGAAAGATCAATGGATGAGAATTAAGAAGACAAGTCTCTTGGATTTGTGTTTCCTTTGAATCTAGACAAGAGTTCTCCTAAAATCAAGGGCTAGGATTTAAGTTGGGAGAAGCACAAGGATTGTGCTAATGTTCAAAGGTAGAGATTAAGTCTCTTGAAATAAGAAGAAATCTATGGCTAGGATGTGATCTTGAGAATTGGCATGGATTAAGAAGAAAACTCTATAAATAGGAAGTGAGAAATTGGTTCAAAGCTTTTTCCCCATTTGTGAATTGAAGAAGCAAGAAGGCAAGCAAGTCTAGAGAAAGAAGAGAAAAACTAGCAAAGGTAAGCCTAGTTTTCTCCCTTGATATAGTTGAATGCATGTGTTTAAGAACTAAAGTCCCTTTATTATTTTTCTTTAAGGGTGAGTCTTAGCTTGTGGAGGTGTTGAAGCTTCAAAGTCTAAGAGGGATTCTTGGCTTGTGAGAGTGTTAAAGCTTCAAGGAAACAAGGTAAGGGATAGCCCCAAGTGGAGGGGTTTTTGCTTGCATTTGTACATGTGTGAATGAGTTGCATGTAATGGTTCTTTGCATGTTTTGTGCCCAAGTGGACCTATGGCCATAAGGAGGACTTGTGAGGGGAGTGAGGGGTTGGTTGGTGCCTTAACCTAAGTGGTTATGCGGGCATGGAGAACTACCCTTAATATGCATTGCATTGCATTACATGTTATGTTTCTCATACTTCATTTACATTTGCATAGCACCCTTACTGAGCATTGGCTCATAAGGTCCTTTGACCTCAATGTAGGTGGAGAATCATCAAAGGGAAAGGGAGTTTTGCAAGGGTGAAGGTATTGAAGCAAAGAGGAAAACCATGAGTAGTGGTTATGTAGTTTTGTGTTTGTGTTGTATTATTTTGTTAAACTTGGAATGTATGTAAATGTGGTTAAAAAGGGGTAAACTTGAGTGTTTTGGAAGCCCCTTGGTATGGAAATGTATTCTGGAAAATATGGTTTTTATTTAAAAAAAATATATTTTTTTTTGAAAAAAAAATGGCCGAGGCAGTGGGCTGGCGCGGCCTACGCGCGCGCAGCCTGCGCGGCCCGCGGGCGCTGGGGGGCGCGGCTGCTGCTGTGCGCCCCCCCTGTGGCTGCTGTGAAGTTCTTTTTTTTATATTTTTTTTGGGTTATTTAATTATTTCTGAGATTTTATAAAGTTCTGAAATAATTTAAATAAATAAATGAGTATTTAGCCTCTAAATTAATTTTTAAATTAATGTGAATTTGAGGCAATTGTGGGGAAAAATTTCTATATTTTGGGAAATTAAATAATAGACTATTTTCCTTAAATTTTGAAATTGGATGAGGATGCTTGAGATTTGTATTTTAAAAATTAATTCCCTAATGGTTGGAAAATTATGGAATTTTTGAAATAAATAAAAGGGAAAATCAATTGAGCTTTAATGAGGAAAATTTATTTAAATTTTTCCAAAGAAAGATTAATCCAAAAATTTTCCAAAGGAATTGGAAGTGAGGTAAATAGGTTAATGGTCGGGGCAAAGATAGGAAAAATCTATTTTCTTATAATTAAGGCGTTATGCCATAAATTATTTTAAGCTAGAGAGTTAGCTTATTTTCTTTCGATCCTGGTAGGTCACCCTTAGCCCTTCATTAAAGAGCTCAAGAAGGGGTGACGATTGCGAGGTTTCGGGTTTTAATAGGTCGTTTGATAATTCCCGGACCTTACAGCGAAGCGAAGAGAGGGCAAAGCCTAGTTCCCACCTAGGTCGTTTCCCGTTGAAACGTAGCCGTCTCTTCATCTTTGCCCTAGCGTGTGAATAGTAAGTTGGCTATTCGTGAGTAACACCCGTAGGTGGGAGCGGGGCGTTACACCTAATCCAACTTAATCCTCATACGGCAGGTTTCAATCCCTTTTGCACCAACCCAACTCCCACTTTGCTTTGGTAAGGTATACTCTTTACTTTGAAAATTTGATTAATATTTATTTATTGGATATTTTTAGTAAATTGTTTTAGGTCCATTAATATTCTTTCATCGCCAATCAAAATAAAGAGAGAGAGAGAGAGAGAGAGAGAGAGAGAAATCCCTTAACCTATTTATTGTATCTCGAGCATTATTTTTTTGATTAATATCATCATTTAATTTAAATTTTTTAGTCCTATTTTTGTATGCTAGTAGATTTTTTGTCTACATTTAGGTTACAATTTGAGTCTTCTCAACATTCATTTAATTTATTGTATCACCCCTTGGCATTCCCTCATTACTTACTATTTCTTTACTTTCCCATGCCCTCCCCCAAACAAAGATAAGCAACCTTCTTGCACTACAGATCTCCAGTCATTACAAAATTCTATAATATTCATTGAAACTAGAATAAACAATCTCAGAGTCTTTCGAATACAATGGACACACTAAATAAATGACACAAATTCTCAAAATACTAGGTGAGCAAAAGATAAAAGAGAGATTTTGTAAGGTCCTCTCATTCCAATGAGTTTGTACAAGGTGCACTTAATACCTCAGAGATAAACATTGTTTCCAATAAGATTCCTCGTTAACATGAGACATTGATTTCTTTTGAACCTAGGCAACCCCATGATAGGAATACGTCCTAAAGCACTCAGGTATCATTGTATATGTCTAAACTTTGAAGAACCTATGAGTGGTAATCCTAGAATCGACGCATATCATGAAAGGAATCTAAAAAGATAATATAGGCAATCACTTTTACCCCATAGAAATAGATAAGAAGATAATGAAGAAAACATTAAGAATGTGAAAGTGGATGTTCAGGAGTACGACGGTAGGTTCGAACCTAATGTGTTTTTTGATTGGTCAGATGACACAAAAGATTATTTCACTTTGTATAATATGACTATTATTGAGAGTGTTTTTTCAAAATGAAATTAACTAGTTTTGTAAAGTAATAGCAAAATGTTCAACAAAATTTTGAGAGATTTGGTGAGCCTTCCATCACCCAATGAGTCGTCATGAAGCAAAAGTTAAAAGAGAAATACCTACCCTCATTCCATAAAGATCAATTACAATAACAATTGTTATAGCTAAAATATTCCAAATTAAGTGTGACTAAATACTTGACTCAATTTGAAAATCTTCTCATTTAATATGATTTAAATGAGGATTTTTCCTTTACAATGCAAGATTTTATAAATGGATTGTGGATAAACAAGAAAGAGATTATGTTGCACTCTCATAAGACTATAGAAGAAGCCTATCATAAAGCCTTGCAGATAGAATGTTAAAGTCTCATTTATTCGTTGAGTGTCCACATAATTACTTGACTCCTGTCCATTAAGGTTCTTTCCTCCACCTTTCCCTAGAGATACTAATGTCAATAGGGTAATCCCTCACTCAAGACTCCAGGGATAGCTTTATTAGGAATATAAATTTTCGTTACAATAATTCTCAACCTAGTACTTCTTGTCCTCGTAATTGTTAGGTTTTCACAATTATGTCATTTCACACCCAAGAGAATGGTGAATTGGGTGTTATAGAAAATACTTGAAGATTTGAAAATTTTTACTTAAAATGGGGATTAAGTGCTATGAACTAGTGAATGTATAATGGTATTTGCAAAGCTTGAAGAAATTAAAGCAAGAATAAAAAATATGATACAAGAGATTTATAGTGGTTCGGCTTAATCAGCCTACTCTACTACTTAGCTCCTTACTAAGGATTTTCAAAATCACTAAAATCTCATACTTGAACTCAAGTAGGCCCTCTAGCAACCAGTTAGACAAATACAAATCCTCATACCAATAACCCGGTAGGCCCTCTAATTCACAAGTTAGGTAATACAACAATAACTTTACAAACAATAACTTTACAATCAATAAAGGATCTAAGAGATAACTCTCTTAGTTACAATAAGGGTCAAGATGAATATTCAAAGGCTAAAACAAATACTACACTTTGCCTTTGAATATGAAAGATGAAAGTTTAAAAACACATGTAAGATGGAAAGACTAGCTTGAGCACTTGCACTTGTTCCATAGCCTCTCCACTTGCTTTTTCATGCTTTATTTATAGCTTTTTGGTTAGCTAAGCGATTAAATTCAATTTAATGAATGTTGTCTCGTATTAAATACTTGAAAACTAGCCGTTTTAAGAATGTTAGAATATAAATTGTTGATAGATGCATAAAGAAGTCGACTGTTTCTTTCAAAACTTTTGAAAATTCAAACAAAACTTAAAGAACATTCAACTTTTCAAAAAAGAAGTTGACTTCATTGAAAAAGAAGTCGACACTTTGGCATATAAAGTTGACATTTTTGAAGTAAATGTCAACACTATACAGTCACTATCAACTATATTTGAACTAAAAACACTTGGATCAAGAGTATGAATTTTCCTTGTCGATAGATTTTGAAACTATTGACTGATCTTTGTCAAAGAACAAAAGAAATCGACTATTTTCTTTAGAAAGTTGGTAGATTTTGAACTTACAAAATCTTTTAAAACAAAGGCATGAAAAAGTTGACATTTGTAAAGAAGAAGTTGACATTTTTTACTTGCTCTTTTAAGAGAAGTGTGATTTTAAAGAACAAGTTTAACAAATTTCAGCACACACTTTAACAAAATATTTCTCAAGAGATAAAGAGATATTTTTCAAGATATAATATTTCTCAATGAAAATTTTCTACTACTTGTTAAGGATTTAGAAGAAAATAGGATTTGTAAGCCATGAAAACTTCATTTGGAAATTATAAGCACATACCAACTATTTCATTTTTAAATTTAAAATTATTAAGTTTTTCATCATCAAAATTACTTTAAAAAACATAATAATCTCCCCTTTTTTTATGATAACAAAACTTCCTAACTTTCCCTTACTAACAAATTTACTTAAAAGATTGAATTAAGGATTGAAAAGATATGCTCCAATTCTCTCCCTTTTTGTCACAATAAAAAAGAACAAATTTTAAGAGCAATTTAATAACTCCCCCTTAATTCATGAGACAATAGAGCTTACAGAATCTGCAATCAGATACTCTCTCTTAGACAATGAACTATCACGTAAGCTTGAGAGAGCATAAGACAAGGTAAAATCCATAATATGATAGACATTACAATATAAGAACAAATCAAAAAATTCACACCTCATCGATTGAATTCATTAGAGCATTTGATACAAGCGTCAGACATCATCAAAATATATCCAAAAAACATAACATATGAAAAATGTAGATGTGAACAACATTGAAGAAAGAAAAACTAAAAGAAAAATGCTAGGGATCTTGAGGAGGTGAGGACGGTGCTGATGCATGCAAGCGGGCAAGGATAGAATGGACGAGTGGAATCAGCTATGTGACTTGAGCAAGCTGGGAGGATATCTCATTCTAGCGAGTAAGGATCATGTCTTGCCTGGAGCGAAGGTCAATGATCTCATTCTTAAGCTTAGCCATCCCATGAAGAGGAACCTAAATATCACTATTTATATGCTCCATTTCTTCTCTAGGCTATGAGGATGAAGGACCGAGATTGAGTTGTGGAATGGGTTGCTCATCGTCGCGAGACTCATCAACGAACTTCCTCTTCTTGCTCCTTACCCATTCACCTTCTTCATTCTCCTTAAATCCTATTCTCATAGTGGTGGCAGCATTAAGGTGTTGAGCGGGGTTAATATAAGCTTTTCTAGCACTCCCTAAGTTGCCTACCATCCTATCCAAATTAGAACTAATTGCCATACCATATAGCAGTAACCTAGACTTTCCACTAAATGCCCTGATCATCTGGTTCACTATTAGTAGACATAAATTAGGTATTCTCTTAGCAATAATATACTGCATTAACCACAAATCTTCTTTGGTAATTTGAGCGTAATTTCCACTCATTGGAATCAAGAACTAAGTACAAATGATGTGAAGAAAACGATTGTGCAAGGACACCTTAGTGGTGTTAGAAACAAATTCAGTAATGGTATCATCTTCAAAAAACTAACCTAGAAGCAGCCACAAAATTACATATCCACAAGGCATAGTCTTCACCATCTTCTGGTATTCCAAAGAGATTATGAATCAAGCTCATATTCACCTCAAATGATGTGGATCTTAAGTTGGTTTTGAATCTCTTATCTAATCTTCGCCCATTAAACAAATTACTACCATTTGGGTAAGACCTTAACAAAATCCACTAGTATATCTCTATGTAAAGATGTAAAATCCCACCATCCAAACTCTTTGAAAGCATTTATGTAAGGAAACTTGATATACTCCAAAAATTGAACATCTAAATATTGACCAAGAAGTACCTCACGAGAGTTGAAGCCCTATTCAAATCTTTCTTCTTGGCGACGGATGGAAAACAACTCTATGGCACATTTAGATGGAGGGGGTCGACTGTCACTTGCACGTTCCTTTCCTTTCCCCTCATTTTTCGTTCTAACCATGGCCATTTTGAGGAGTAATCAATCAAAATTTTGATGAACAAGAAAGGATAAGTCGAATGAAATGTATTGGTTAACTCTTTGCAATTGATTGAATAAGAATGAAAGAAAAATGAATGAAACGGTAACACCTCGATATTTTGATAAAAAAAATAATAAGGAATAATTCTTGTACTTGAGATAACATATGTATGATTTTTCGAGGGTTTGTGGGTTTAAGGAATTTATTAGGGAAAAGTAATTATCAGGATTTGTGTAATAAAGGTGATTTATTATAGTTCATGTACAATTATGGATTTGAGGAATTTTATTGGCTAAAGTGTATTTAATATATTTTCGGAGTAGGGGTGTAATTGATAGATTATGGAAAATTATGGTGTGTAAGTGGTATTATTGAAATAGGGCATGAGTGATAGATTTTAGAAATTTTGGGGGCTTAAGTGCAATTTTAGAAAATAGCCATGGAGTCTCTATACGGTTAAATTATAAATTTTACACGGTTAGATTTAATTATTTGGGTCGTAGTCTCATTATTTTTTGTAAAAATATTACTTTACAGCGGAAGTGCGGGAAAGTTTGGAATTTGTTACCTAAAGACAAGTTCTATACCCTCTTTGCATGCTCTTTAATCCTTATGCAAATCCCCGTCATTTTGTGTATTTTATTCCATCCCTTACCCTGATTCGGTTCCAAGTATTAAATTTGTGACTATGTATGGTACCTATTTTATAACTCATGAGTTGTTGGTGAGTTTGGTGGTTGTGGTTTTAAGTTAAATAGAAGACTCCTTGCGATATTTATTTCTAACCGTCACGGGGCTTTGTATCGCCCTATTTCCTTGAGAATAATGCCAAACCAATAATGGGGTTAGGTTCTTAGAGGATTGGGGGAAGTTTAGTCATGATGATGGACCCCTTGGGGGCGAGCTATTGTGACCGGCAATAGGAGCGGTCAGGCGGTGAGGCAAAGGTTGACAGTTTCGTGATGTAGGAGCGAACTATCAACCGAGCCGAGGTAGGTCGTCAACCAGTTGCTCTTAGTCGCGGACTATAGACTGGTGTCTGGCCATTGTCGACTAACTCTACCATTATGTGTCATATTGCATGGCATTGTTATGTATGGGACTAGGCTTGCATTATTAGGGAAAACACGAGCTATATATGCCTGGACACGATCATTTTAGGTGGGCTAGGTCGCACGAGCATTGTATTGAATGTGTATTACTATGTGGGTGAAGCATGACCTGATGCCTGGTTTATGGGGGACTTATGTCACATTTATGCTTACAGTGCCATGCATTTATATATGTTGCATTGCATGGTTCTATTACACACGGTGACTCTAACTTCCTAATGTACATCTTTCGAACGGGAGTACTGATCCGAGTCTATTATCACGAACAGAAGGACCATATCGTTTCAGGCGAAAGGACCGACCAAAGGTTTAGCATTACACCCAGAAGTATTATTCCATTTCAAGAGAAAATACCAACCTAAGGTTAACTTTGGCTCAAATTCCAAACTAGCTCGGGAAGGGCCCGAGGGAAGACTTGATATGTTATGAGGTTTTATGCACAGGATTTTGGGAGCAGCGACTCATGGTTTCAGCTTGCCAGTTCATGGCAACGACAGGTTTGTTAGGGACTTGGGTGCGAGTGTCTTTTATGTGGGCCCTGTTGTATCATATTTTTTGATACATGAGAAAATGTGTATGATAAAAAACCTATCTTAGAATGAAAAATCTTTATGTGAATCTCATATTTTGAAATAAAGTTTTCATATTTCAAAGCATACACGAATAATGTTTGGCACAAATGTTCAAATGTTTGAAAAACCCAAAATTCATGCATCATGTTTTGAAACTTAGTTTCCATCTTTCGAAACATAATTCTACCATGTTTCTATACATGTTTCGAAATGTCTTTTGATAAGGTTTCAATATTTGCTAAGTTTGTATGTTATATTTCGAAACCTGTTTAAAATTCAAGCATATGTTTCGAAACCTATATAGTATATTTCGAAACCTCTGTCAATTCTGTCAATAGAGTATTTAAAAACTGTATTGCATATGTTTTGAAACCTTGATATCATATTTCGAAACATTTGTCTCTGATAGTAGAATATTTGAAAATCCGACATGCTTTTTCCTTTTAATTTCTTTTCATCCAAAGGCTGTTGAAAAGTTTACTTTTGATTTAATCTCCATGCTCTGTTGTTTCAATTTCAAAAGATTGAAAGTGGAGAATAAAAAAAAATCATGTTAAACATAAAGTTTTGTCGCCTACTCATTCTGTCTCTAAGTGCATAACCAGCTTTAAAGGCTGGATGTTTCGAAACATGTGATGTATGTTTCGAAACCTTAGTAGAAAAGTGTGTTGTTTAGAAACCAATAAGGTGTGTTTCGAAAATTACTCTTAACATCTTGTCTCTAACGGTTATAATTAGCCAAAATTCTATTTCTTGGTATATATATCAATTCTTTGAAAACAAGAAGCTCCACTCACAAGTATACATACGAGAACACACATACAAAAGACATTGAAACATACACAAGCACAAGTGAACGAAATCGTTTCGACAAGCTCTCAAAGAAGATCCATTCAATCAATCCTTGAAGTGCATTGTGAAGTGAAAATGAGAAACAAATTGAAACGACATCTCATCCTTCCAAACTCTCCTCACCTCATACCAAGAGGTTTGTATAACCATTTGGTAAGTTATTTCATTACATTAAATTTGTTGGGTTATAAAAGATAAGTTTTATTTATCTTGTTATTTATTGTAAGGTTTGAGTTAAGCCATAAAAACTCGTCATGTACAAGGTTTTAGGGTGAAGCGTGGTAAAACTCTTGTTGTGGTTGATCACTAGTGAAAGTGATTGTGTTTGAAAATCCTTCAAGTGATTAAGCTTAAAGGTAGTGGACTAGGTGGGGTGCCGAACTACTATAAATCTCGTATGCATTTGTTTTACTATTTTTCTTGCCTATTCTCATTGTTCATGCTTTTAAAATAAACATTTTCAAAAGCCAAAAGTTTCGAAATAAGCAAAACAATGAACAAGGTTTCGAAACATATCATAATAGGTTTCAAAACATACTTAACAGAAAGATTGATTTTGAAATATACTCATTTATATTTCGAAACATACTTAATAGAAAGGTTGATTTTGAAACATAGTGTTCTACAATCAGTATGTCTATAAACTATTGAAAAATTTACCCTAATCCCAATTCACCCCCCTCTTGGGATATATTTTCCATCATTTGGAACTAACAATTGGTATCAAAGCGCAAGGTCTCTAAGTGTTTTGTAGGTTTTACCACCCAAGTGAAAAGATCCAAATGGCATTCAACACCGACTTCAAGTTGGAAGGACAAAACACCTCAAGGCCACCTTATTTCGATGGTTCAAACTACACCTACTGGAAAACAAGAATGAGGTATTTCTTAATGCAAAATATTGAACTATATATATATCTAGTACGGTTACATTACCCGAACCTCCTACTAAAAGTTGGAGTGAACAACAAAAACACACTAATGAGACAAATGCTAGAGCTGTCAATATACTACATTGTGCAATAAGTCCAGTTGAGTTTAATAGAGTCATTTCATATACCATGACAAAAGAAATTTGGGATCACTTAGAAGTAACACATGAAGGAACCAAGAAAGTGAAAAGCACTAAAATTGCAATTCTTACTAGTGAATGTCAAAATTTTGTAATGAATGCTAATGAATCCATTAAAGAAATATTTACAAGGTTTAATGACATTGTAACAAACTTGCAAGCTTTAGGAAAAACAATAACCACTGAAGAAAAGGTTCAAAAGATCTTAGGAAGTCTACCATCTTGTTGGGAACCTAAAGTCACGGCTATAGAAGAAGCTAGAGCCACATCTACACTTACAATGGATGATCTATTAGGCTCACTATTAACTTATGAGATTAAGTTAAATATAAAAGAATCAAATGAGCTCAAAATGAAATCCTTAGCATTTTGAGCTCATGAGTTAATAGTGAGCCTAATAAATCATCCATTGTAAGTGTAAATGTGACTCTAGCTGAAGAAGATGAGAGTAAAACAAGCGATGAAGATGAAGAACTTACTTTACTCACAAAACGTTTTAACAAGTTCCTAAGAAAAGGAAAATTTCCCAAAAGAAAAACATATGACAATAAGAAATTTTCTAACGATACTCCTTATGAATTAAAAAGTTTTGAGTGTAAGTAATTAGGACATATCAAGGTAGATTGCACTCAATACAAAAGGCTGAAAAAGAACAAGAAAAAGAAGTCATTAGCCACATTGAATGAAGAAGACTCCCTCTTCTTCGATTCAAGTCAACAAGAGGAAGCTGCAAATTTTTGCCTTATGGCACGAGAAGAGAACGAGGTCACTTCAAATTCATCTAGTAGCAATTCTCTTTCATTTAACTCTTTATAAGAAGAATAAAATTTACTATTAGAAACATATAATAGGATTCTAGCCAAAAATAAAGTTCTGAAAAATATCTCAACAATAAAAGAAAAAGAATGCAATGATCTTAAGATTGCTTATGATGACTTAGAGCAACTCATTGAACAAAAGGATAAAAAAAAAGTATAAATTTAAAGATCAAACTTTCAGAATTAGAAAAGAAAAATAATGACTTATTAGACTCATTTGAAAAACTATTAGAAGGTAAAAGGAAGTTGGAAATGATTTTAGGAAATTAAAAACCATTTGGAGATAAAAAAAAAAAGCTAGGATATACACACGATGTACCATCTACCTCAACACCAAAGTTTGTTAAGGGAAAGACTTTGAACAAGCCCCCATCATTTAGAGAACATGGCTTCTATAGAAAAACAAATTTAACTTGTCATTATTGTAACAAGAAGGGACACCATATCAAGAAATGTTTCTATAGAAAAAATGCTCATAGATTAAATTGGAATTGGATTCCAAAAGTTAAAGATGATGTGATTGCTAACATTATTGGACCCAAGAAGATTTGGGTACCAAAAGCACCAATGTGATATATTTCTTGTAGGTGAGCTAGGCATCCAAGGAAGGAAAGAAGAAGCGATATCTTGATAGTGGATGCACCAAGCACATGAAGGGAGACAAGGATTAATTTGTCTATCTCACTTACAAAGAAGGAGGTAATGTTGTCTATGGAGACAACTCGAAAGGTAAAATCCTTGGCTATGACACAGTTGGTTTAAGTATAACAAAACTTGAAAATGTGTGCTTCGTTGAAGGTCTAAAACACAACTTGCTAAGCATAAGTCAATTATGTGATAAAGGACATAAAGTCGCTTTTAAATCAAGCAAATGTAAAGTCTATGATTTGAAGTCAATGAACTTATTTTTCCTAGAAATAGACATGGAAATGTATATGTTATTTGGCTTGATGATGTTGTGCTTAAATATGAAAATTGCCTTATTGCATCAAATTCAAATTCGTCTTGGTTATGGTATAAGAAACTAGGTCATGCAAGCATAAGCTTAATTGACAAATTAGCTAGAAAACAACTAGTTAGAGGCTTATCCAATATAAACTTTAAAAATGATCATGTGTGTGATATGTGTATGAAAGGAAAACAAATTAGATCTTCATTTAAATCCATAAACTCAGTTAGTATAGCTAAACCTCTAGAACTGCTTCATCTAGATTTGTTTGGTCCTATGAGAACTCAGAGTATAGGAGAAAAATCATATACCCTAGTCATAGTAGATGATTTTTCAAGGTTTACATGGATGCTATTTTTAGGAAATAAAAATGATGCCTTTAAAATATTCTCTAGATTGTACAAAAGATTTCAAAATGAACAAGAATTAAAAATAAAACAAATAAGGAATGATCATGGTGGAGAATTTGAAAATCAAGAATTTCAAACCTATTGTGAAGAAAATGAAATTCACCATAACTTCTCGGTCTTTAGAACCCCTCAACAAAATGGTGTCGTTAAAAGAAAGAATAGAACTCTTACAGAAATGTCTAGAACCATGTTGCTAGAGAGTAACTTGCCAAAATACTTTTGGGTTAAAGCTGTAAATACAGCTTCCTATGTTCTAAATAGAGTATCACTAAGACCAATCATTAAAAGAACTCCGTATGAGTTATATAAACACAAAAAACCAAATATCTCTCATTTCCATCACTTTGGGTGCAAATGCTTTGTTCTAAACAATGGTAAAGATAACTTAGGAAAATTTGATGCTAAGAGTGATGAAGGCATATTTATAGGGTATTCGTCTCAAAGCAAAGCTTATCGAATATTTAATAAAATAACGTTGGTTGTAGAAAAATCAATTCATGTAGTGTTTGATGACAAACCTAGAATAATCAATAATGATGATGATCTAGAAGACATTCCAAATAAGATGAATCAGATTCAAATCAGTGAAGAAATAGATCAAAGCAATAACCAAAATCCAAAAAATCAAAAAGAAGTTTCATTTCCAAGAGAAATAAATTATGTTAAAGAAAATGAAATCTTGGGAGATCCTAGCATAGGAGTATCAACTAGGTCTTCCCTTAGACAAAATACCAATCTAGTTTTAATCTCTCAAATAGAACCCAAAAATGTTCAAGAAGCTTTAAATGATGATGAATGGGTTAAGGCTATGCAAGATGAGCTAAACCAATTCGAAAAAAATGAAGTTTGGTGTCTTGTACCTAAACCATCAGATCATCCTATCATTGGAACAAAATGGGTCTTTAGAAACAAGCTTGATGAGAGTGGTAATATCATTAGAAATAAGGCTAGATTAGTTGCTCAAGAATATACTCAAGAAGAAGGCATTGATTATGATGAAACCTATGCTTCGGTAGCAAGATTGGAAGTTATAAGAATATCCTATTATCTTTCTCATGCTACAAGAACTTCACTTTATATCAAATAGATGTTAAAAGTGCATTCTTAAATGGGTTCATTTCGGAGCAAGTGTTTGAAAAACAACCACCCGGCTTTGAAGATCCAAAATGTTCAAATCATGTATATAAGCTTACTAAAGCCCTATATGGTATAAAACAAGCTCCTAGAGCTTGGTATGAAAGGCTAAGTAAGTTTTTTTCTGAAAATGGATTTCAAAGAGGTAAGGTTGACACAACACTTTTCATTAAGAAGAAAAGACATGATATGTTGCTTGTCCAGATTTATGTTGATGACATTATTTTTGGATTATCAAATCTTAGTTTGTGTGAAGAGTTTTCCTCAATAATGCAAAATGAATTTGAAATGAGCATGATGGGAGAATTAACATACTTCTTAGGACTTCAAATTAGGCAAACATCTCGAGGAACTTATTTAAGCCAAACTAAGTATGTAAAATAAATCTTAGCAAGATTTGGAATGAAAGACTGTAAGCCCATATTAACCCCTATGAGTATATCTAGTACCATTGATAAAGACGAAAAAGGAAAATTAGTGGATCAAAAGTTATATAGAGGGATCATTAGCTCTTTGCTATACTTAATGGCTTCTAGACTAGATATTGTGTTTAGTGTTGGTATATGTGTTAGATATCAAGCTGATCCTAAAGAGTCTTATTTGAAAGCCACTAAAAGAATCTTAAGATATATTAAAGGTTCTGAAAATTTAGGCCTATTCTATCCAAAATAAAAAACATTTGAACTTACGGCCTATATCGATGCTAATTATGGAGGATGCAAAATTGATAGGAAAAGTACAAGTGGAATATGCCACTTTCTAGGGAACTGGTTAGTGACTTGGGCTAGCAAGAAACAAAATATCGTTACCTTATCCTCAACCAAAGCTAAATATGTAGCAGTTAGTTTATGTTGCACACAAGTTCTTTGGATTAAGCATCAAGTAGAGAATTATGACATTCATCTAGAAAGAATACATATCAAGTGTGATAACACAAGTACAATAGCCTTATCCAAAAATCCCGTATTCCATGCAAGAACCAAGCATATTGAAATCAAACACCATTTATTAAGGGATCATGTTCAAAAAGAATATATCACTTTAGAATTCGTAGATACAAATAATCAAGTAACTGATATCTTTACCAAACCATTGGATAGCAAAAAGTTTGAACACTTTAGATCATGTCTAAATTTGTTGGAAATCAAAATCTAGATAAATTTCTATCAAAATTTGAGTCAAAGTGTTTTTGTCTGTAGAAGTTTTGAAACATCAGTATCATGTTTCGAAACATCCCTTATCCGAGAATATCATGCTTCGAAACATCATAAAATTCTTTCGAAACACATTTTTCAGAGAGTTTTATTTCGAAACATGTTGTCCTATATTTCGAAACATGTTTTCCAAAGAGTTTTATTTCGAAACATTTCAATTTATGTTTCGAAACCTCATTTCCAGGTAGGTTTGTTTCGAAACATATGTATCATGTTTCAAAACATAAAGTCGGGATTATATATACCTGATAGGTTTCGAAATTTCATTTCTTCCAAGTTTTCTTGCATATTTTGAAACCCTAAGGTCCAAAACTCCTCTCTCTTGCTCCCCACTCTCAATCTCTCATCCTATTCTCAAAAATCTATCATCGTAAGGACTAAGCGATCTTAAGATCCGCTAGAAATCGCTAATGCAGTCATCTCTTGCCTTCTCCGCCTCACCAAGAGTTCAACGACGACTTTCCTACTGCTCAAACCTTCAATACCTTCAAGTCCTCATTCAAAAAATGAGAGGTAAACCCTGGTCGCCTCTTCAATCTTGAAATCTTAGGAAAAGCTAATTTTTCTTACCACTTTATGAAATAGAAATTGGTTACAACTTCTTGAACTTAAAGTTCCTATTCTTCAAAATTACGTTTGTATATTCTATTCAAATGCTCAAATTTCATTTGATGGGCATGATTATACTGATTGCTTCAAAACCTTCCTTCAAAATACCGAACTTGAATTAAGCCCCAAAACCCTAGCTACCTTTTTGGAAATTCCAGACAAAGGCGATATCTATGTTCCCTATACTTTCAAATCTTTAGATGCATGCAAGAAAAATTCTGGAAACCCTAGTCTTAAAAAGGCTTTCACGAACATAAATGCCTTATCTGTTGACTTTCGTATTATGCACCTTATCATTTGTCAAGTTTTGAACCCTAGGAAAGGAAATTATGCTAAACTCTATCTCGAGGACCTATGGTTCTTAGAAAAGATTATCGACAACAAGCAAATAAATCTTCCTTCCATTATGTGCAATAAAATGGTAAATGCCCAAGCTCACCTCAGAAAATCTCTTCCCTACGGTTGTCTACTTTCCGCTTTTATCAAATCAAAATTTCCTCACATCCAATTCTCTTCCATTCGTCCCGAGTCAAAACTTCCTATTTTTAATGACACCTCTCTTCATAAAATGGGATGCGTCTTCAATAAAGCAAATGGTAAGTACATCAAGGTAGTTGACCGCCACCAACAATATAGATATGTGGTGGAATCAGAAGATGAGGAAGAAGAAGAAGAAGAAGATGAAGACAACGATGCTCATGCTCAAGCCGCCTCCGAAGCGGGACCATCTACTTGAGTCACGCCTGATATGTTAGCATCGCTTCGGTCCACCATGGCTGAAGGCTTTGCCTCCATGACTCAGAGATTTGACGATGTTTTAGCTCTACAAGGTTCCTTCTCGACTCAACTATAATCTCTAAACGATAAGGTCGATGAAAATCATCACCAAACAAAGGAGTACCCTGATAGTCTTTGAGAACAAATAGGAAATTTAGAAGAGCTGGTAGCTAGCCACCCGAGGCCTAGTTCTCTTGATTCCCCGATCTCCTAGATTTTAGCTGTTTTGCATTGACTATCATTATATTGTTGTTTTGGATATTTTTGCATGTATTCAGCAGTTGGATCTTTTGATATTGAATTCTCATTGGTTTACATTTGGTATTCTCATGGATGTCATATTATCTTTTCAAGGGGGAGAAAAATTGATTATCATATTTTTCGCTTATGATAAAAAAGGGAGAAAATGCTTGAAAAAATGTGTATGATATGCTCATTGTAATAATGGATCAAGATGGGATCAAAATATGCTTATGTTTAGTTATCAATTTGTATAAAACAATCTTATCTATTCTTAAAGCACTAACTCTTGGTATCCAAGAAAACATTGGCATTATGTAGTGTCAAGCAAAAACAAAAGAAGATATGCCACTTCAAAAGGTTTGTTTTCTATCTCCCACATAATTTTAAAAGGGAAACCTTAGTGTATATTGATTTTTCAAAAGGTTTTTATCATTATCAAAAAATAGGGGGAGAATTGTTGTATCATATTTTTTGATATATGAGAAAATGTGTTTGATGAAAAACTTATCTTAGAATGAAAAGTCTTTATGTGAATCTCATATTTCGAAATATAGTTTTCATACTTCGAAACATACATGAATAATGTTTGGCGCGAATGTTCAAATGTTTGAAAAACCCAAAATTCATGCATCATGTTTCGAAACTTAGTTTCCATGTTTCGAAACATCATTCTGCCATGTTTTTATACATGTTTCGAAATGTCTTTTGATAAGGTTTCAAAAGTATATTTCGAAACCTCTGTCAATTCTGTCAACAGAGCATTTAAAAAATATATTGCATATGTTTTGAAATATATTTTTGAAGTATGTTTCGAAACCTTCATATCATGTTTCGAAATATCTGTCTCTGACGGCATAATATTTCAAAATCCAACATGCTTTTGCCTTTTAATTTCTTTTCATCCAAAAGCTGTTGAAAAGTTTACTTTTGATTTAATTTCCATGCTCTGTTGTTTCAATTTCAAAAGATTGAAAGTGGAGAATAAAACAAAATCATGTTAAACATAAAGCTTTGTCTCCTACTCATTCTATCTCTAAGTTCATAACCAGCTGTAAAGGCTGGATGTTTCAAAACTTGTGATGTATATTTCGAAACCTTAGTGTGGAAGTGTGTTGTTTCGAAACCAATAAGGTGTGTTTCAAAACCTACTGTAACATCTTGTCTCTAACGGTTATAATTAGCCAAAATTATATTTCTTGGTATATATATCAGTTCTTTGAAGACAAGAAATACCACTCACAAGCATATATACGAGAACACACATACAAGAGACATTGAAACATACACAAGCACAAGTGAATGAAATCCTTTCGATGAGCTCTCAAAGAAGATCCATTCAATCAATCCTTGAACTACATTGTGATGTGAAAAGGAGAAGCAAATTGAAACCGACGCCTCATACTTCCAAGCTCTCCTCACCTCATACCTGTGGTGTTTAGAGTCTCTGGGAGTGCCGGGATTTATTTTGTTTTTCTTTTGAGTTGTACCAGCACGGACTTTGTAAATATATAAACCATGTAACCACGGTGGTAGTGGTTGGTCATGTATGCATGCATGTGTTTTGCAGTTTTGCTTCTGTTGAGCCAAGCTACATTTATGCTTGTGGTATGGATATTTTATTTAAGCCTATTTCTATGCCACTACACAACGACCTTCTCATGGATATTCTATGCTAGCGAGAGCTCCGGGAGGTGGGCCATTATAGAAACTTTAAGAAATCTTTCAAATCAATCGAAGTTAATTTGGAGAATGTAAGAAATCGATCGAGATTGCTGGGAAAGCTAGTCAATTGACAAGGAGAAATGAAGTTGAGAGATTAGGGTTCAAAAAATGAGAAATGAGGGCCAATTTAGTTTGGAAAGGTTGACTTTTATAGCCCTAGATTCGATAAAAGTGAATAAAATTGAGCAAAAGTCGACTTTCTAATTAAATAGTCGATAGTCTTATGAAAACGATCGATAATTTTGTGTTGTTCATATTACTTTTGACAAAGGTGAAAAACAATCGACAGTTACAAGAAAATGGTGACAGTTCCTCTATGTCTTTTTGAAAAGTTTGAAAACAAACTTCACAAACAAGATAACTACAATTGACTATATACAAATACAAATCATACACATTACAACAATCAATATATCACTCAGGGTGATGATATCAAATATGTGTAACCTCAAGAGGCAATCATTCCTAATTTGCTCCTTAAGAATTCAAACTTGTTCTTATCTAATGGTTTTGTGAAAATATTGACTATTTGATGATTTGTGTCTATGAATTCAAGTTTGATGTCTTCTTTTTGAACATGGTCTCTAATAAAGTGATATTTTACCTCAATATGTTTTGTTTTTACATTGAATACAAGATTTTTTATTAAAGCTATTACACTTGTATTGTTACATTTTATTGGAATATTTTGAAGCATTATTCCATAATCCTCAAGTTGATGTTTTATCCAAATAATTTGTACACAACAGCTTCTAATTGCTACATATTTAGTTTCGATGGAACATAAGGCAATCGTATTTTGTTTTCTAGTAGACCAAGTTACCAAAGAGCAACCTAAAAATTGACATAAACCACTAATGCTTTTACCATCAATCTTACATCCATCATAGTCGTCATCAGTGTAACCTACTAAATCAAACTTATTTGTCTTAGGATAATATCATTCAAAATTGGATGATCTTTTTAAATACCTAAGAATCCTTTTGACAACTTTTAAATTAGACTCCTTAGGATTGGATTGAAATCTAGCGCACAAACAAACACTAAATATAATGTCCGACCTACTTGCAGTAAAATAAAACAAGGATCCAACCATACTTCTATATAATTTTATGTTAACCGACTTACCTATTTCATCCTTATCTAGATGTGATGAGCTACTCATGGGAGTAGCAATTACATGCTAATTGACCTCCTGAGGAAGCTATTATAAATAGAAAAGGGGTTCCCACTTTCTGGTCATCTATTTCAAAACTCTTGTGTATCCAAATCATCTTTGTTTTTATACCTGTTTTTGAGAGTAAGCTCATGTGTCATTAGTGAACCCATTAGTTCATCTAGTGACAACTTCTTGGTATCCTTGGCCTCTTGAATGGCTGTCACCTTTGGATCCCATGCCTCCGGTAAAGATCTTAGAACCTTTTGCACCTTTTCAAAATCTGAAAATGATTTACCAAGAGACTCAAGAGAGTTAAGAATATCAGTCAAGCGAGTATACATTTCAGAAATAGATTCATTATGTTTCATATAAAACAATTCAAAATCATGTATGTACATGTTTATTTTTGTTTCACTAACTTGACTAGTACCTTCATATTTTAACTCTAACTTCTTCCAAATTTCATAAGCAGATTTACAACACTGTACATGATTAAATTCATATCTACTCAAAGCACAATGAAATGCACTCTTAGCCTTAGCGTTTAAAGCAATTAATCTCTTATCTTCATCTGTATACATATCTCTACTCTTTTCTACTATCTCTTCTACTTCTCCTCTCTTTACCTTTTCCTTAGGGACATATGGACCATCTCTAACTATTTCCCACAAATCAAGACTATATGCTGTTAAAAAATCTTCCATCATTGTTTTCCAATATGCATAATCGGTGCCATCAAAGAATGGTGCCCTAGACAAAGAACGACCCTCATTTTCATAAAAACGTGAACTCGATGCCATGGATACACCTAGTGATGATTAATCACTCTCTTAGGAACCTCGCTCTGATACCACTTGTTGAGTTCTAACCTAGTCAAGAGGGGGGGTGAATTGACACCTTTTAAAAACTTTAATGCAAAACTTATGCACGTATATATATATATATGAGAAAACAAATTTAATACAAACCAAAATTGTAGTTGAGAGTACGGGAGCACTTAAATACTAGATGGATAATATGATATCCGCCGGCTGTGCTAGTATGTGCTTAGATCCAATATACTCTTCAAATTACAACTTGGTGAAAACATGTGATTTGAATGCACACAATAACAAGACTTTAAATAAAGAATGATCAGTTAAAGCAAAACAGAATATAATAACCAACAAGAATGTAGGCCTTAGGATTTGGCCACTTTAGATAGCACAAGACCAAAAACAAACAAGTATGATCAAGCAAGAATAAGTAAAGAGTGAAGAGAAGAAGAACACAACGATGTATAGTGGTTCGGCCCTTATGGCTTACATCCACTACCTAAGGATTTCCTTCCTTAGGATTTTCAACCAAATCCACTATATGAAACTTTTGTTACAACCACCAAAGCCTTCACTTGGCTTCACCACCACCAAACTACCTCTGGAGTCTCACACTCACTAGTTTGGATTTTGTACGCTCTTTACAAGATACAAGAATAGTAGAGATTTAGAAATAGGGTTCTCTCAAAAATAATACAATGAAGTGTAGAGAACTCTCTTAGTTTTTTCTCAAGAAGATAGAGGAAAAGAAAGACTTAGAGAGAATGAAAATCTTGGCCAATGATGTAGAAAATAATAGGGCTTCCAAAAGTTGTACCAAAGCCTTCAAGAGATCCTCTTATATAGTGTTAGAGCAAGCTTTCCTTGATCAATCTTAGCCCTCCATGTGGCAAGTCTTCAAGCCAACTCAGCCCTTCATATTGAATTCTTGATTTACCTTCCATAGTCAGCTAACTTGATTGATCATCAAGACCTTTGACTTTTGTTGATCTCCAATCAGCCTTGAATGAGAAAATCAATTCCAATAATGCATGGCTGATTTTAAGGATTAAAATATCATCACAATCCTTCATAATTCTTGCAAAATCGTCCATAAATCAGAAATGATCAATTATGACTTCTAGATGATCTTCAAACACCTTTGATTGAGCAATTGACCCCTTAGCTTCCATAACAAGAATAGCTGATTTGAAATTTGAATCTAAATCTCCATGAGGTGAAAAATGTAGCCAAATATTCTCAAATAATGAAGCAAATTTGTCCAAAAATGAATATATCAATTATAACTTCAAAAGCCCTTAATTGATCAAGTTTCCATACTAAAAATGTTGGCAAGTAGAGAATCAATTTGTGTAGCTGAATATAAGCAAGATATCCTTAGAATATTCTCCCATAATGAAGATATCAAATAGCCATAATGAGTAGGATACTTGATTCCATGATTTGAGTCTCCATATCCTTTTAATGAGAGAGAATCAGCAATAAAGGAAAGTAATATCAATCAAGGTTTAATTTTCAAACCTTAATTTCCTCCATTAATGTTGAACAATAATGCTGAATCTTTAACTTCTCCATTTGAATGCAAATCAAAAAAAAATCTTCCATATTTAACTGAGTAGAGGAGCTTTTAGGAACTTTTAAATTTACTCCTTGATTCTCTTACCATATCTAGACCAACGAGATGATGTATCCTTGATGAGTGAGCTCAACGTGGCTTCCATGTCATCAAAATGCCACATTAACAATGCCATGTCGCCAAGTTACATATATGGCAACTCCATATAGTGGACTATGGCTGCACTCCTCACCCTACAATTTAAATAGCGTTAATCAGTTTTGGATGTTCAGTGTTGAAATGGTGAGGAGGTTTAAACTCACCAGTGTGTGAGTGTAGTTGTAGCACAAATATAAATTCCGGACAAGTCCGGGTCGATTCACTGGGAGGTTTATTTAACAAAAGAATGGTTCATTCGGGTTGATTTATCCAAAGAGAGCTAAGTTTTCCTGATTGTGAAAAGGTTTTTTTTTTTTTGAATATTAAAAAGGTCTTGGGTTGAGGCGAGTTCAGAACCAATGCCTTATAAATCTCTTATAGTAATTTAAACAGCAATATTAATCTGAAATAAACAGAGGATCGTTTCGTAGTTATAATTCAAGATACGAATGATTCTTAGCTAAGCAACCCTCATACATGATATGATGGTTCTGGGTTAAGATATCACTGTAAATTTTATTATACTAGAGACTATGATTTGATCGTCTGAGCTTGGGTATATCTCATCTCCAATTCTAGCAACTTTCATACATGGCATGAGAGTTCTAAGTTAGGATGATGACCCAATCCAAACTCACAAAATCATTTATACACTCAACTCGAGTTTAACTCAGATAAATCTTGCATTCATCGAGGTTTGGCTTATCTTGAGATTCAAGAACATTGGACACTGTCCTCGCCTTAACCCAAGATTAGATTTAGCTACTCATTTCCATTTTTAAAATAAATTGGCAGGAATTTAAATGACGGGAATTAAAAGACAGTATTTAAAAGACTATTTTTTTAACCGACCATATAGGCGGTATATAATTTAAAGACAATAATTGAAAGACTATTTTGACCGACCATATAGGCGGTATATAATTGAAAGATAATAATTGAAATTGCAAGAATTTAAAGGCAGAAATTAACCGACCATTTAGGCGGTGGATAATAAAGTAACAATAAATGACATAAGAATTTAAATAAGAAAAAGAAGAAGTAAGATTTGCAAGAGAAAATAAAAAAGAACAAGAGCAATTAAAACAACTAAAATTTCATTCAAGAATAATCCCCCTTACAAGTGCACCTAAGTGCTCTATTTATAGGCTAAAAGATGTAATGGAAACCACTTAATTATATAATTTAATAATACAAAATATCTAATTGATGATGTAAGCAATGATGTCATTTTAACCATGATGTAAGCAATGATGTCATCTTATCCCATGATGTAAGCGATGATGTCATCCTATCCCATGATGTAAGCGATGATGTCATCATATCCCATGATGTAAGCAATGATGTCATCCTATCCCATGATGTAAGCGATGATGTCATCATATCCCATGATGTAAGCGATGATGTCATCCTATTTGTGGGACTTGGGCTTTTCATGTTTTTGGGCTTTGGGCCTTCTTTGTGTTGGGCTTGAGCTTGGGCTTGGGCTTGTCTTATGTTGGATTCTATTTGATTGTTGGGCCAAGTGCACATGAAACATCCTCTAGACTCCATAGTTGGCCCATGATTTTGAGCAACAATAATGGGTAATCCAACGTCTCGATTTATGCCCCTAATTAATTGTAGAAGACAGCTTTCTTGCTTCATCCTGTAATAATATATAATGCAAATAATTATTTATTTTAAGCATAATTATAAAGCTAAAATAGGGATATAATTCATTAGGATATAGGAAATATTGACCCTTATCACACCCCCCAACTTGAATATTGCTAGTCCCTTAGCAATTAGATTATACACCAGCCATGATCTAATCGCAATACTTGCATGAATATAAAAATTTCAAATTCGAAACCAAAATGCGTAGAGTAGAACATTCAAAATAAGTCGAACATGCAAAATTAGATTTATGGTTAAAGGTCATACAATCTTAGGAATGGCAATCAGGATGATCAATACACAGATTTACTCCCTCGAAGTTTTGACTTTAAATCTTACTGTGGATTTTCCCTCTAATAAAACGATTCCTCAGGTGTACACACAAGGGGGTGCACCGTTATAAGAGTAAATGTATAACAAGTTCAAACTCGGTGTCATCCCAAATACAAAGAACGTATTTTCATGAAAGAACAGGGAAATTAACATAGCTTCATGACTGGAATAATGCCATGGATAAATAACTTCTGAATTTAAACAGAATTCCCTACTCCGAACTCGAATCTTGAGATCACATGATTTATAGCATCAAGAGAGACCAAACTAGGTTGTAATGGGGCTATGAGGTTAATACGGGTTGTCAAAGAAAAGGGTAAAGTGTGCAAATGGTGTGTCAGGATTTTTTTTTTTTTTTTTTTTTTTTTTTTTTTTTTTTTTGGCACTAATCTCAAATTAGACATATTTTTTTTTTTCTTCAGCATTTATTTTGAAACACTCATGCTGAAAAGCTAAGAGAACTTCCTTTTTTTTTTTTTTTTTTTTCTCTTTTTTTTTATATGAAAATACCGAGATAGACTGATTCCTAGAAACACACCAGGTTGGACAAACTTCATATGGTTACAGGTTTAGACGAAGGTAAGGAAAGAAATTGTGCTAAGAACAGCTCAAATGGGCTAGTAATGGAGGTTAATGTAAAGAAAGAAAAAGGTTAATAGGCCCAAATTGAAAGAAATTGCTCTCCCTATCATACTTCTATAAAACAATGTTACTCAGTCAACTAATTCAGAGTTTGAAACCAGCCAAATTCATCCGCTATCATACTAGACATTCAAAGCTAATTGATGCTTTGAAGCTATTGAAAAGATGAGATAAACAATAAAGCATATTTAGAGTAAGTGTTATTTCACTCAAAAGTAACGATTATCAGGCTCAAACACTCACTCGGGTAATAGTCTCTACTTCTGTTGAGGGATCATGCAGTGTGCTAATCAGCTAATTACCATTGCCTTTGACTTTATGACAGATAAACCAATTTCTAATTATTGAACACCCGATGCATGCAAATCATCTATTCTAATTTCATACATATACGTTTTCAAATAAGAAATTAATGCATTCATGATTCATATTGCAAATTCAACTGGCTATCAGTGTACAATTCCAAAGCTTTAGGGATAACATTATTTAAAGCACACACATTTTTTTTTTTTTTTTTTTTTTCACACAAAACTACAAGCATGCAATTGCAAATTCACAGTTAAACATAGACCAGATAATTCATAAATATACCTTACTCCCCCAACTTGAATTGCAGTAATAAAATAGGGTTGTTAGGAATACCTGTAACTCCATAAGTCCATAGATTTACTGTGAACTGCTAAAACTCAAACAAACAAATGAGCATACCATATATATATATTTTTATATTTTCACACCAAAATAAAAATTTCATACAAGTCATAAGATAAACAGAATGCGTCTCAAGAGTACAAAGTACTCCTTACTCAGCCATCTTATCATAGACTCGCCTAACAACATTCCACAGTTTTTTTATTATTTTTTTTTTATTATTTTTTTTTTTATTTTTAAGAACACAAGAAAAGAAATTTTGTACAAGTCATAGGAGATGCGTCTCAAGAGTACAAAAAGTACTCCTTACTCAGCCATCTTATCATAGACTTGCCTTACAGGGATAATTCTAAATTAATCGAACCTTTTTGCCGCTTGTTTTTGATTGCCTTAGACCAATCTATCCGAGGCTCATAAGGATCGTGTTGTGGAACATAAGTATGTAATTTCTCTAGCAGCTCCTCGACGGTGGATGCAGAAATAAGAATCTTTCTTGCTGAAGGAGAAATGAACTGTTGGTCCACAGCCTGATCAATAAAAGAGAGCAACCCATCGAAAAAATGGTTAACATTTAAAAGTCCAATGGGTTTGGTATGCAGATTGCTCTTGGCCCAAGAGATTATACAGAAGATTTCTTCAAGTGTACCAAAACCTCCTGGTAAAGCGATGAAAGCGTCTGACTGATAAATCTTACAAGCCATGCGCTCAGACATAGAAGTCGTTTCTACAAGTTGACCGCGTGTAATCCCAGAAATACGTGGTTCAGCCAAAGGGATTGGCATTACACCTATCACATATGATTTTCCAAAAAGTGCAGCTTGTGAAACATAACCATTCAACCCACGACTTCCCCCTCCATATACCAAATTAATCTTTTTCTCTCCTAATTTTTGGCCTAGTTCGCTTGCTGCAAGTGCGTAACAAATATCACTCCCAAGTTGAGAGCCACAAAGTACACATATGGTTTTGATTCGACGAACTAACTGGCCTTCCATGTTTGTTTCTTTTGTATGCCCTGGAAAGAGGTTTGGCAATCAAAAGTAGCTATACAACAATTCAACAAGAAATAAATACAAACAAAAATCATGCGTATGTACAAGTAGTTGTGATTGTGGCTCACATCTTCCTCTGGTTTTACGTCCAGAAACGGCTTAAACACTTTCTATGAAGCGAGGATAAGCTTCCCATCCAATTTTCTTATAGATTGGCAAACAGGGTCGTTTTTAGTCAGATTCCCAAGACTATAGCGTTGGTGGTCACTTATGAACTGGGTCCATAAAGCAAGAAGTTCTCTTTGCACTATTCCACATGGATGCGTCTCAAGAGTCAATCGGATATCATCCAATGACTCCTTACTCAGTCCATCCTTTATGAAACTAATTTTATCTTCTCGATTTACGGACGTAAACCCCACAGATTTGCATCGAGTGTTACAGGTCCAACGAGCACACTTGTGACAACCATTCACTCTTTTAGCTCTTCGTTTCTTTGCAAAACTACTCTTCCCTAAGCCCGGGAAGTGCTTAAAACTAGGTGAAGTTTCGCCAGCTAATCGAACTTTTGCTTCGATCAGCCAACGAATATCTTCAGGGATGTTATTACGCATCAATATCCTAAGTCTTTCACACCTACCAATATAAATTTGTTTCAAATCATTCATTGGGAGAGATGGATAGTACTTGCGGATTTTTGATAGTTGAAGATCCATTTTTTTTTTTTTTTTTTTTTTTTAAAATCAAAAGACAACTATAATAAGAGAAAAGTAGAAACTATAAATCTTACAAAATGAACGAAAATACCTGATCGAAGAACAACACGAAGGAGAGGAAACTGAGCTTGCTTGCAAAAGTGTGGTTTGACTCATACAGATATGGAGTCTCTTATAGAGCAATGGGTGTCACTATTCTATACTTGGCTCGAGGCACGCCATAATTGTAGGGTCAGGCGCGTCTATTTTTTTCAATGCTCGGTGCCTCATTTTTCAACATTTGGCAGTGCGCCTCTTCCTTTATAGGACAGTGTGATTGCACTGCCCGAGAAAATGGCCGCCACCAGCGCCAATTTTGTCTCTCTCAATTCAATTTTTTTTTATATATATATATATATATTGTTTTTTCTTTTTTTTTGTTTTTTTGGTTTTTTTTTTTTGTTTTTGAAATATATATATATATTTTTTTTTTAGTTTTTATTTTTATTTATTTTTTTATTTTTTTAATTTTTGGGGTTAGTTAATTTTTTTTTTTTTTTTAGGTGCTTAATAAAATCATATATACCACACAAAGCATTATTATCGAGTCAAACAAAATTACTTGCACAATAGATTAAATTCAAACACCAATAAATTCCTAAGTACACCTTACCCCCCAACTTGAATTGCGCATTGTCCTCAATCGGCAATAAAAGGATAGAGGATAGGCATACCTGGCGATCTTCAATGCATGAACTCGTATGCAAAAATTTTTATTTAGACTGCACACAGAGAAACACTATTTAAGTAATGCAGAAAAGAAACAAATTTTTATATACTTTTTTTTTTTTTTTTTTTTTTTTTTTTTTCAAATCTAGAAACATCCATTTAACCTAAATGGAAAGGTGGTCTTTTAACGTCAGATTCCCAGACGAATGTGTTCCTAAAGGTCACTCAACCATTGATGGTGGATCACCCAACTCCACCATTTCTTCATTTCCTTCAACAAGTTCTTTCTCAGCTATGCCTAGATATGGTTTCAGCCTTTGACCATTCACTTTAAAACATTGTCCAGACTCTTTGATTTCAATTTCTATTGCCCCATATTCTGATATGGTCTTGATTGTATAGGGTCCTGTCCATTTTGATCTCAACTTCCCTGGGAACAAATGAAGCCTTGAGTTGTAGAGAAGCACCTGCTGACCAACATGAAATTTTTTTCTGTTGATGTGTTGGTCATGCAACTTTTTCATATGCAACTTAGACAATTTGGCATTTTCAAATGCCTCATCCCTAAGTTCTTCAAGTTCATTAAGTTGTAATTTCCTATTAAGGCTCACTTCTGTTGATTCCTCATTAATCTTCCTAATGGCCCAGTAGGCTTTGTGCTCTATTTCAACTGGTAAATGACATGGCTTGCCATATACCAACCTGTAGGGAGACATGCCTAGAATGGTCTTGTAAGCAGTTCTATAGGCCCAAAGTGCATCAATCAACCTCAAGGACCAATCCTTGCGATTAGAATTGACTGTTTTCTCTAAAATCCTTTTTATCTCCCTATTGGCCAATTCAGCTTGGCCATTGGTTTGAGGGTGATATGGGGTTGCAACCTTGTGGACTACTCCATATTTTCTCATTAATTCAGCCACTGGTTTGTTGCAGAAATGAGAACCTCCATCACTTATGATGGCCCTAGGCATTCCAAACCTACTAAAAATATTTTCTTTCAAAAACTTCATTACAACCCGATGATCGTTTGTTCTTGTTGGGATTGCTTCTACCCACTTGGACACATAGTCAACAGCTAACAAGATGTACTCGTGTCCACCTGAATTAACAAATGGTCCCATGAAGTCTATTCCCCAACAATCAAAAATTTCTAACACCTGAATGGGTTGCAAGGGCATCATATTCCTCTTGGTTAGGCTTCCTAGCCTTTGGCATCTATCACATGAACTACAGAACTGATGCACATCTCTAAACATGGTAGGCCAAAAGAATCCACTTTGTAAGATCTTGGCCAATGTTTTTCTTGTGGAGAAATGACCTCCACAAGCAAGAGTATGACAAAAATTCAAAACACTCTGTTGCTCATGCTCGGGGATGCACCTTCTTAAAATTTGGTCAGCACAATACTTAAACAAGTAAGGGTCATCCCAGAAATAAGTCCTAACCTTCCTAAAGAATTTTTGTTTATCTAGCTTGGTCCAATGATTTGGAATTAGACCGGTGGCTAGATAGTTGGCCAGATCTGCATACCATGGTGTAACAGAGGTTGAGGTATCATTGATAAGGAAGAGTTGTTCATCTGGAAAGGTGTCCCTGATTGGTTCCTTGTCTAGATTAAGGTCTTGGCATGGAAGTCTAGACAAATGGTCTGCCACCACATTTTCTACTCCCTTTTTATCTTTGATTTCTATGTTGAATTCTTGGAGTAACAAAATCCACCTAATAAGACGCGGTTTGGCGTCTTGTTTGGTGAGCAAGTATTTCAAAGCAGCATGGTCAGTGAAAACAATGACCAATGACCCCACCAGATATGATCTGAACTTCTCTAATGCAAACACTACTGCCAATAATTCCTTCTCAGTTGTTGTGTAATTCTTTTGCGCTTCATTGAGGGTTTTACTGGCATAGTAGATGACATAAGGTTTTTTATCTTTTCTTTGCCCTAGGACTGCTCCTACAGCATAATCACTTGCATCACACATGAGTTCAAAGGGCAATGACCAATCTGGTGGTTGAATAATGGGGGCTGAGATGAGAGCATTTCTTAACCTCTCAAAAGAGGTTTGACAAGATGATGTCCACTCAAATGGAACATCTTGGGAGAGCAAATTACACAGAGGCCGGGCTATGCTGCTAAAAGATGCTATGAATCTCCTATAGAACCCAGCATGCCCAAGGAAAGACCTGATGTCCTTAACACTCTTAGGGACTGGTAATTTTTGGATGGCTTCAACTTTGGCTTTGTCCACCTCCATTCCCTTAGCAGAGACAATATGCCCTAGGACTATACCTTGTTTGACCATGAAATGACATTTTTCCCAGTTAAGCACAAGGTGGGTTTCTTCACAACGAGCTAGAACTCTCTCTAAATTCTCTAAACATGCCTCAAAACTAGCTCCATAGACAGAGAAATCATCCATAAAAACCTCCACAATGTGTTCTGTCATCTCACTAAAAATACTCATCACACACCTTTGGAAGGTGGCAGGGGCATTGCATAGTCCAAAAGGCATACGTCTATAGGCAAATGTCCCAAATGGACATGTGAAAGTGGTCTTTTCCTGGTCCTCTAGGGCAATGTCAATCTGGTTATATCCTGAATAACCATCAAGGAAACAATAGAATGCTTGTCCAGCTATTCTTTCAAGGACTTGGTCCAAGAACGGCAATGGAAAATGGTCTTTTCTAGTCATTGCATTGAGTTTTCTGTAATCAATGCACACTCTCCATCCGGTTTGGATGCGAGTAGGGATCAACTCATTCTTTTCATTTCTCACCACTGTGACTCCAGACCTTTTTGGGACCACTTGAGTGGGGCTGACCCACTTTGAATCAGAGATGGGGTATATAATACCCGCATCCAGCAACTTTAGCACTTCTTTCCTAACCACCTCTTTCATGTTAGGATTGAGTCTCCTCTGCATTTGCCTAACAGGTTTAGCATCCTCCTCTAGAAATATCCTATGAGTGCAAGTCAAAGGACTAATTCCATGCAAGTCTGAGATGGTCCAACCTAAGGCTTTTTTATGAGCTCTCAAAATGTTTATCAGCTGAATTTCCTGTTGGGATGTCAAACTTGAAGAGATGACTACGGGGAGTGTGTTCTCATCACCTAGAAATGCATATTTTAACTCACTTGGCAAAGGTTTCATTTCAGGTGTGGGTGAGGTATTATCAGATTGTGACTCCTCATTGTTCAGAGAACCCAATGGTTCTGATTTGGGAATCCATTGAGCCACAGGCATTGCTTCTTCCTCCCTAGTGTTCTCTAATTCTTTTAACTTTCTCTCTTCTTGATCTTCTTCCATAGATTTGTTCAAAAATTCTTTTGCAAAATAGTCCTCAGCTAATGTTTGAACCAAATCTACTTCCTCCACCTCATTCTCAGCTATGTGTTGTTTGGAAACTCTAAAGATATTCATCTCTACAGTCATGTTTCCAAATGATAACTTAAGTATTTCATTCCTACAATTAATTATGGCATTTGAAGTTGCTAGGAATGGTCTACCAAGAATGACTGGAACAGGGGGTTGAGGGCCTTGATGGGGTTGTGTGTCCAAGACTATAAAATCAACAGGGAAGTAAAATTTGTCCACCTGCACTAATACATCCTCCACTATCCCCCTAGGGACTTTGATTGACCTATCAGCAAGCTGTAGGGTAACTCTTGTTGGCTTGAGTTCTCCTAAGCCCAGTTGCTGATATACACTATAAGGAAGCAAATTGACACTTGCTCCTAGATCTAAGAGTGCTTGGTCCACCCTCTGGCTTCCAATTATGCAAGAAATGGTTGGGCTACCAGGGTCTTTGTACTTAGGAGGTGTTTTAAGTTGCAGGATGGAACTCACCTGTTCGGTTAAGAATGCTTTCTCCTTGATGTTGATCTTTCTTTTAACAGTACACAAGTCTTTTAAGAATTTTGCATAAGATGGTGTCTGTTTGATTGCATCAAGTAGAGGAATGTTAATCCTCACCTGCTTGAACACTTCATAAATATCAGCATTTTGTTTTTCCCTCTTTGTTTGAGTAAGTCTTTGAGGGAATGGTGGTGCAGGGTTGCTCTTGAATTCTTCCACCTTATTTTTTTCTTTATCTTCCTTTTTTTTGTTTTCAAGTTTTTCCTCCAAAGCTGGAGCATTGTCATTTTTTATATTTTCATTTTGTTCTTCTTCTTGTGCATTAGGTTGGTTTGTCCTAGGGTCATCTGGTTTGTCAATTATTTTTCCATTCCTAAGGACAGTGACTGCTTGCACCTGCTCATGATTATAGTTCCCACTATTTGATGATTCCACTTGATTTGTTTGCCTCACGGGGTTGGGATTTGGTTGAGAAGGGAATTTCCCAGGTTCTCTCACAGTCAAGGTTTGAGTTAGCTTGGTTAGCTGACTCCTCATGTCCTCAATTGCCCTATTTGTTTGCTCTTGGAATTTTGCTACCTGAGCATTGTTCCCCATCTGCCCTTGCATAAATTGTTGTAGAGTATCCTCTAGGGATCTCTTATGCGGTGGCTGATATGAGCCAGATGGTCCTTGGTTAGGTTGGTAGGGCTGTGGCTGAGGTTGTGGCTGTGGTTGTGAGGGAAATGGTTGGTGTGGCTGAGGTGCTGAGTCATTTCTCCAAGAGAAATTTGGGTGGTTCCTAGAATTTGGATGGTAGGTATTTGAGTTTGGGTTGTACCCTTGATAATTTCCACCCTGGTTCTGGTTTTGGTATATCCTACCCTCTGTTTGCCTTGGTTGTGAGTTTGAAGTTTGGCCATACAACACTTCTTTGAAAACAGGGAGAGTTGGACACTCCTCTGTTCTATGGCTATTGGCTTCACACACTACACAATGCACCTCTACCTCATTGATAGCCTTCATTTTTTTCATCTCCAATTCTTCCATTTTCTTTGTCAACAGAGCTAATCTAGCACTGATGTCATCAGTTTCATTTAATTGGAGTTTTCCCTTTGGTTGTGGATTGTATTGGTCTCTCAAATCTCCCATGGTTAATGGCCCAACTTCCCAATTTCTAGAGTTTTCAGCTACATGGTCAAAGTATGCAACAGCCTCTTCAGGAGTTTTTTCATAAAAGTCACCATTACACATGGTGGACACCAGCATTTTCAAATTAGGAGTTAAGGCATTAAAGAAGAAACTAACTACCCGCCATTGTTCAAAGGCATGGTGTGGGCAAGAATGCAAGAGGTCCTTGAAACGTTCCCAAGTTTGAGCAAATGTTTCATTTGGTTTACAGACGAAATTCATCATTTGCCTTTGGAGTGATGCTGTTCTATTAGCTGGGAAGTATTTTTTTAGAAATTTTGTTTGCATCTCCCTCCAAGTTCCTATTGATCTGGGCTCTAGAGTCCCTAACCACATTTTTGCTTTATCCTTGAGTGAGAAGGGGAAGAGTTTTAGTCTAACAGTGTCCTCATGAATATTTTGATCCCCACAGGTACCACATACCTCTTCAAAATCCCTCATGTGTGTATATGGATTTTCAGAATCCATACCATGAAATGTGGGGAGCATTTGTATGGTACCTGGTTTAAGGACAAATCGATGATGGTTTATTGGTAGGATTATGCAAGAGGGAGTGGTTTGCCTTGGAGGGTTCAAATAATCCCTGAGAGGTTTAATCTCATCAACATCATGTTCTCCATGATCACTCCCATGAGCAGATAGGTTTTCATTTTGTTGAGACATTATGGATTGTAAAAGTGATATTTCAGTCTCTGATAAAGAATCTATAGAATGGTTTAACTGATGGCTTAAGATTCTACCAGATCTAAGTCTCATACAATTTGAATAATATGCAAACAGTTAAGAAAAAAAAATTATTAAGAACAAAGTTACCCGTGGAGTGAATTTTTTTCTTCTGTTGTACCTCCCCGGCAACGGCGCCAAAATTTGGCTGCACTCCTCACCCTACAATTTAAATAGCGTTAATCAGTTTTGGATGTTCAGTGTTGAAATGGTGAGGAGGTTTAAACTCACCAGTGTGTGAGTGTAGTTGTAGCACAAATATAAATTCCGGACAAGTCCGGGTCGATTCACTGGGAGGTTTATTTAACAAAAGAATGGTTCATTCGGGTTGATTTATCCAAAGAGAGCTAAGTTTTCCTGATTGTGAAAAGGTTTTTTTTTTTTTGAATATTAAAAAGGTCTTGGGTTGAGGCGAGTTCAGAACCAATGCCTTATAAATCTCTTATAGTAATTTAAACAGCAATATTAATCTGAAATAAACAGAGGATCGTTTCGTAGTTATAATTCAAGATACGAATGATTCTTAGCTAAGCAACCCTCATACATGATATGATGGTTCTGGGTTAAGATATCACTGTAAATTTTATTATACTAGAGACTATGATTTGATCGTCTGAGCTTGGGTATATCTCATCTCCAATTCTAGCAACTTTCATACATGGCATGAGAGTTCTAAGTTAGGATGATGACCCAATCCAAACTCACAAAATCATTTATACACTCAACTCGAGTTTAACTCAGATAAATCTTGCATTCATCGAGGTTTGGCTTATCTTGAGATTCAAGAACATTGGACACTGTCCTCGCCTTAACCCAAGATTAGATTTAGCTACTCATTTCCATTTTTAAAATAAATTGGCAGGAATTTAAATGACGGGAATTAAAAGACAGTATTTAAAAGACTATTTTTTTAACCGACCATATAGGCGGTATATAATTTAAAGACAATAATTGAAAGACTATTTTGACCGACCATATAGGCGGTATATAATTGAAAGATAATAATTGAAATTGCAAGAATTTAAAGGCAGAAATTAACCGACCATTTAGGCGGTGGATAATAAAGTAACAATAAATGACATAAGAATTTAAATAAGAAAAAGAAGAAGTAAGATTTGCAAGAGAAAATAAAAAAGAACAAGAGCAATTAAAACAACTAAAATTTCATTCAAGAATAATCCCCCTTACAAGTGCACCTAAGTGCTCTATTTATAGGCTAAAAGATGTAATGGAAACCACTTAATTATATAATTTAATAATACAAAATATCTAATTGATGATGTAAGCAATGATGTCATTTTAACCATGATGTAAGCAATGATGTCATCTTATCCCATGATGTAAGCGATGATGTCATCCTATCCCATGATGTAAGCGATGATGTCATCATATCCCATGATGTAAGCAATGATGTCATCCTATCCCATGATGTAAGCGATGATGTCATCATATCCCATGATGTAAGCGATGATGTCATCCTATTTGTGGGACTTGGGCTTTTCATGTTTTTGGGCTTTGGGCCTTCTTTGTGTTGGGCTTGAGCTTGGGCTTGGGCTTGTCTTATGTTGGATTCTATTTGATTGTTGGGCCAAGTGCACATGAAACATCCTCTAGACTCCATAGTTGGCCCATGATTTTGAGCAACAATAATGGGTAATCCAACGTCTCGATTTATGCCCCTAATTAATTGTAGAAGACAGCTTTCTTGCTTCATCCTGTAATAATATATAATGCAAATAATTATTTATTTTAAGCATAATTATAAAGCTAAAATAGGGATATAATTCATTAGGATATAGGAAATATTGACCCTTATCAGACTACTCCAATCTCCTCGAAAACTTCCATATAAATCTTTTGAACTTCCCATATATGAACAATGATTCCATATATATCTTCTAGATTTTCCATTCCAAGAAGAACTTTCCATACATAGCTCAAATACTCAAATTTCTAGAAATCTCTCTAAAAACTTGTTTCCATATATAATGAAATCTCTATATCAATATAAGAAGTTTTCATATATAACCTGTGTCATGAAATCACTAGAGAATAGCTTTGTAAGCTTTATGAAGGCTTCATGCTTTGTTAGTACATAAAATATAAATGAACATTCACATTCACACATGCCAATCATCAATCATCAAAATCTACACTCAACAGTTGGTACAGGCTTAACTGCATTCTAACAGATGGGCTTAGTTTGTTGGGTTCTCTGTCCTCTGCAAGGAACAAGACATAGATCCCAACATTGAGTTACTTAGTTGCTTCTTCCTCCTAAGAGCCGTGAAAGGGTGAAAGGATTTTATGGGACTGTAGAAGTTATGAGAATGTAAAATGTCATATTTTACTCCCTTAATGTTTAGTCTTTTATATTTATTTGGTTCCTAAATGTACGCATTATTTTTATGTTTTTGATTTAGGATGCAAATGGAGGCAATTAAGTGCAAAACGAATCTAATTGGGCAATTTTGGATAGTTCTAACATTGCTTTGTAATCCGGGTGTAACTCTCACATCCGAGCTCCGACTGAGATGATTCAAGGTTCTATGCAATGACAAGAAAAAATATTTACAACTTTAATGTTTTGAGTTTGGAGAGATATTGGCTACATTAAGGTCAAAATTGAGCTTTAAGTTGTTGCTCCTACACTGTTGATGTTATGGAATGTTCCTTATCCTGCAAGCGGATTTGAAGCGGTTTCTTTTCTGAAGTTCCCAGATCTGGAAAGACAAAGAAATTAGTGGGCCATGCTTGATTTATAAATATATATATATATATATTCAAGCAAAAGGAAGCCATGAAGATCAAATTCGAATTATAATTGATTTATAATATAATATATATTTGGAGGCCCACATATGTGCATACATTTATATATATATATGGAGGCCCATATAAATATTATAATATAAAGTGGAAAGTCTAATTGGAATTTGGAATCTGAAGGCCCAGGAGTGAAGCCGCGTGCACTTGGAAGAAAAGGGGCCCATGGAAAGAATTGGAGGGCTAGGGAAGGCGCATGGTATATATATATATATATATATTAATGATATAATAGAAGGGAGGAAGAGGAGGCTGAAGGAATTAACACACAGAAGAAAATAAGGAATGGTGCATAGAAGGGCAGTAAGCAGCGGACTCATCTCTCCCTTCTTTTCTTAATTCTCCTTTGAGTTTTTATCATAGCCCTGCGTGGCTAATTTTTTATACTTGGTTTAAGGAAACAGAAGCCTCAAAATCAATAAAACTGTGAGATCTAATTTGGTTTTATTATTCAATTTATGCTTTAAGTATTGATTATGATTGTCTCGTTTAATTACTAGGAGGCTACTACTTTATTATTCGTTGCAATATACTGCTAAGTTAGATATCAAATCCGTAATTGTTTAATCCCTCTAATTTGTGAAGCAACTAAGAGTTAATGATTTGCTATGTCAAAAATTATTAGATCTTAGGAAGAACGCTCGACTAAATTAAATGCAACTGCTTGTGCTTGTGTTGTTTAGTTTCATCAATCTCTCTAACTCTTAAGGCTGCTACTAGATTAAACCTTTAGCGCTTGTCTTGGCTTATTTAGTAGTTAAAGTTAATTATATCACTTGTTTTCTAATTAACTATAACTAAGGAGACATAGGAAAATAGTTCTAGCGGTAAATATTTAGCGTGTGAATTAATATATATTTGTATCGATGATCAGTTGTAAGATTCCAATGGTGGATGTTGACTTAGACCAAGTTATTTTCTTTTGATTGATTTTGATATTTCAATTTGAATTGTTCCTTAGTCATTTTTCTTAAAATTGTTTTCGTTATACTAAAACATTGTTCACATAGTATAAAACTAGGCTAGATACTCTCTGTGGGAACAATCCTTACTCGCACCATTACATATATTTTTAGGAGTATAGATTTTATTTTTGGTTACCTATGATAACACACTAAATTTTGGCGCCGTTGCTGGGGAACGATTCTAGTTCATTTTTATGCTTATTGTGATTCGTATTTTGTTCTTGAAATTTTCAAAAAAAAATAATAATAATATATATATATAAATCACCTTGATTGTTTGTCTTGTAGCATAGAATTCTTACTTATTTTCTTCACTTTAGATTTTTCTTGATTTTTTTTTCTTTTCGTGGTTTATTAGAATTCACCTTAATTGTTTATGACCACATCTCGATCTTCTAATCAAGATGATTTTCAATACAATCTAGAAATAAAGAGAACTTTGCGTAGGTTAAGGAGAGAAGCTCGGAGAAATTCTGTAACACCCCGCCCTATACAGGCATGTCACTATAAGGAAATTCCCGGGGTTTCTTTTTTTTTTTGTCTGATACCCGCGGCGCCTGTGAGCACAATCTTCACATGCAGATGAAACACTCATCGTAAAACTACATCCGGCACCCGCGGTGATCAAAAGAACCACTCCTCATGCAGATATATACCCCGAGAGTTCCAATCTTACTCATTTAGTTAGAAATAACAAATCTTAACTGAACGAGATAATATAAACACAGCGGAATACTTAATTAATCAAAATGACGAGGCCTACCACCTGCTACACGCAAAATGTTCCCACACCGATATATGCATACAATACTGATACTAACGATTACAACACCGTCGAGCGATCGCTCACACATACAATGTTAAGAATACTAGTGTTTCCAAAATAATACAACAACTATCAAATAAACACCACAGATTCACCGGCCGTCTCCTCGACCTCGCAGCTGTCCCTGACTGGAACGTTGAATGTTCCAGGGGCATAACCCATGTTAGATGATAAACCATCTAAGTGAAGGCATGAAACAGATATACAATGCATAAAGACATACGAGCATGGCATACTATACGACAACATGCAAGACACATCTAACTCGAGATATCACCTTGACATACTTAATCCCTCGAATATCCCACTGTGGCACACGTACACCTGGTCCAACGTTAATCCCTCGAGTGCACCGTCGTGACACCCGTTCACCTGGTTTAACATTATTCCCTCGAGTGCCCCAGTGTGACACCCGTTCACTTGGATTAACATTGTCCCAATCTCAAGTAGACCCCTTACCGCCCCATATGGACCCAACGATGCAACTAGACTTGACCCTATATGATATGAAAATTTACACGCCATGCACCAATACTTTTAAAAATAAACAGTTAATGCAATATTGACACAATGAATGTAAGTAAATGCCTTGTAAAATAAGCTAAGTCTAGGAGCGTACAAATACTCACAAGAACTCACCAAAAGCACTTTAAGACACTTTCGAGTCAAGATAAGGCTAAAATCAAACCACTCACCTTAATTCGGAAAAATCCGGATTTTGCCTCGAAAAACGTGCCACACCTCAAAAATTGTGTAATTCTTCTTCCAATGACCCAATTGATTCCTATTTCACCATTTAAGACCTTTGGAATCAATATTTCTATTTTTCCACAATTTTTCTATTTTTATTTATTTTTCAAACATTTCTATCTTCGGAAATTCATTAAAAATACCTAACATCAATTTTCACAAAATATTTTTCCATGATAATTCTTAAAATAATTTTACCTAAATTCTGAAATTAAAATCAAAGAAAAAACATACCTCACGCGCCCTCACGCGCCACCCAGAGGTCCCGCGAGTGGCTGCCACGCGCCGCCGCACAGTCTTCTTCTCCGGTCGTCTTCTCCGATTCCGGCGACGTCCAATGCCCTAATTTCTTATAGGGGCTTGTAGATCTCTTCAAGGCGACCTCAATGGTGCCCTTGATCGTCGGAAAAAGTGGCCGGAGGTGGGTTTAAAACCCAGTTGCAGGTCGCGGCGGCGGCGGTTCGATTTTCCGGCCAAGCTTCCAAAACCCCTCCAAATCTACACCAAACGCTCCCAAATGCTCCAGAAATGATCCTCTCAACCCAAGGAACAAAAGCCCCTTATCCTTCAAGCTCGATTCAAGCAAAAACACAAGAAATTTGAGCGATTTCGTTTTTGAACCCTCGGCCGAAAACCTCCTTTTATACTCGTTTTTGACCCGATTCCCTACCATATCCGGCTCATCCTTATCCCTTAAACCCATATCCAAACTCTAAACCAATCGAGAAGCCCCAGAACGCGAGCCTAAGCCCTCAAAAGATTCGGCCAAATCGGAAATTTTTCCGCCATTAAAACTGGTCACCTCAATGCATTTTCCGGCCAATGGTAAGCCCCTACAGCTTCATCATCGCCTGAAGCTAGTCTAGCACCTCCCAGGCGACCTTCCCGACGTCCAGAGGCGGCTGGCCGGCGACCCATGTGCGGCGGTCGCGTTCACACCTTGGAAGTTTTGAAATTTTGCAGTTTAGCCCCTAGTTAATTTTTAATTGCATTTTCTCTTAACCCTAAACACCCTTGAACTATCCAACACTTTCACAACAGCCCTCAAGTTCTATATTTTCCATTTCCTTTTGGAATTTCTGAAAAATTCGTCGATTCGTCCTCCCTCTGATATTTTGCAAAATCTGCACTTTTGCCCGAACTCTCCTAATTGCGTGCTTTTGACTTCAAACCTTTAAAAATCCCTGATTTTTATCAAATATCGTCTAACTGTGCCATTTCTTGTTAATTGGCTTATCTTAACTTAGTCACTCTTCTTTCGTTTAAGTTTTAAATATCGCACTTAGGCCCGAAACTTTGCTAAATATCATTTTTGACCCATATCTTCAAAAATTCTCTTATTATTTAATACCGGGTATTACATCCTCCCCCTCTAAAAATAAATTTCGTCCTCGAAATTACTAACTTACAGTATTAAAATAAATGTGGATAAGAAGTCTTCATCTCTTCTTCGCGTTCCCAAGTTGCCTCTTCTTCGTCATGATTACCCCATAGTACCTTCACTAAGGGAATAACCTTGTTCCTTAAGACTTGATCCCTTTGATCTAAGATTCGAACTGGTTCCTCAGGGTACGTTAGATCATTTCGTATCTCAATGGTCTCATTTCGAAGTACCTGCGTAGGGTCTGGCTCATGTTTCCGTAGTTGAGACACATGAAACACGTTGTGGATATTTGATAATGCCACAGGTAAAGCTAATCTGTAAGCCACTAATCCAATTTTCTCCAAAATCTCATAGGGTCCTATGTATCTTGGGCTTAATTTCCCTTTCCTTTTTCCTCGAATCACGGATTTAAATGGAGAGACTTTCAAGTATGCCTTGTCACTGACCAAAAATTCCAAGTTTCGTCTTCGTTGATCAGCATACGATTTCTGACGACTTTGACTTATCCTCATTTTCTCTTGTATTTGCTTAATCTTCTCAGTAGTAGTCTGAACAATCTCGGGTCCCACTAATCCTACTTCTCCAGTTTCTACCCAGCAGAGTGGTGTTCTGCATTTTCGCCCATATAATGCCTCGTAGGGAGCCATTCCAATGCTGCTGTGGTGCCCATTATTGTAGGCAAATTCTACCAATGGTAGATGCTTTTCCCAACTTCCCGAGAATTCCAAAATGCATGCCCTCAACATGTCCTCGAGCGTTTGAATTGTCCGCTCGGACTGTCCGTTAGTTTGAGGGTGATAAGCTGTGCTGAGCTTCAATTGTGTTCCCATACACTTGTGGAAACTTTCCCAAAACCTTGACGTAAATCGTGGGTCTCGATCTGTCACTATACTTGCAGGTATTCCATGCAATCGTACTATTTCCTCAATGTACAGCTGAGCCAGAGCGTGAGTCGGTTGCCCTATCTTTATAGGCAAGAAATGTGCCGACTTGGTCAGTCGATCCACTATTACCCAAATAGCATCGTTTCCTTTGGGACTTCGGGGTAGATTGGTTACAAAATCCATAGTGACGTGATCCCATTTCCACTCGGGAATGTCCAATGGTTGTAACTTTCCTCCCGGACGCTGATGCTCAATTTTGATACGTTGACAGGTATCACATTGTGCCACGTACCGTGCCACGTCCTTCTTCATTCCTGGCCACCAATAAATTTCCCTAAGATCCTTATACATTTTTGTTGATCCGGGATGTACTGTGTATCTTGCCCGATGAGCTTCTCCCAAGATAACTTGTCTTAGACCCTGATCCCTTGGCACGTATGTTCTACCTTGAAATCGAAGTATACCACCATGGTAACTGAATTCAGGTGCTTTAACTTGATCGTTCTCATCTATCCACTGACTTCTTCTTGTGTCTGATTGAAGAGCTGATTTGATTTGATTCACCACATCAGGTTGAATTGTCAGATTTGCCAAATATCCCTTGATTGGTTTAGGCTTAACACCTAGGATGGAGGGATTACCCTAATCTTAGCTATTGGAATCCACAAGTAAATCATCCTGTGACTCAAAATCACACAAGTTTCTAGCAATATAAATAGCCATACCCTCTTAGAGAACAATCAAGCTAAACTTCTAATTCTAGAATGTCTTTAGAAGATATTCTTAAGTCTCTTGCCACTAATACTTTGCAATTTCAATATGAGATAAGAGGCGAGGGCTAATATTCAAAGTTTGGACAATTAGATGAGCCAAACGACAACCTCAATTAGTCGGCTATAGGTGCAAAGTTTGGGGAAATTTCCCTCTCAAATGGTGGTAAATCCAAGAGAAAATGCAAGTGCAATCATTCTGAAAAGTGGTAAGGAGGTTGAGATTCCAGTAAAGGCAACCCCTGCATTGTTGAAGCAAGAAAATGAGAAAAACATCGTTGCAAACAAGAACTTTCCCAATGACGATGATGTACCTAAGTGTAAGTTTCTGCCTCTTTCTGATTATAAACCAGTACCTCCTTTTCCTCAGGCTTTAGTAGAATCTAGAAAAGATGAGCAAAATAATTATTTGTATGAGACTTTTCATAGATGCAAGGTAAATATTCCACTTTTAGATGTTATTAAACAAGTACCTCGTTATGTTAAATTCCTGAAAGAACTATGTATAATTAAAAGGAAACAAAAACTTAAAGGATGCAAGAAGGTGAGAATAGGGGAAAATGTTTCTGTAATTATTCAAAGAAAACTCCATGTGAAGTGCAAAGATCAAAGTATGTTTACTATCCCTTGTATGATAGGTAACACTAGCTTTGAGAAGGTCATGTTATATTTAGGAGCTTTTATTAATGTCATACCATATTTTATATATGTTTCTTTGAAACATGGACCTTTGAATAAAAATGGTGTTGTGATTCTGTTGGCTGATAGATCTAATGCCTATCCTAAGGGTGTAGTTGAGGATGTCCTTGTGCAAGCTAGTGATTTGATTTTCCTTTCTGATTTCTATATGCTTGATATGGAGAATGGTGATCAAACTACTCCTATTTTGTTAGGAAGACCATTCCTAATGACATCCAAGACTAAGATAGATGTTCACAGTGGCACACTTACCATGGAATTTGATGGTGAAATTGTTAAGTTTAATATTTATGATGCAATGAAATATCATTGTGATGATAATCATGTTTATTCTGTTGATTTGATTGATTCTTTAGCATAGGAAGTTTTTGAACTTGATGGAAAAAATGGATTGGAAGTTGCCATTAGTAAGCATATTGAGAAAGAAAATGAGGAGTTCACCTTAAGTATTAATTTCCAAGAAACTATTGCAGCGTTGAATCATTTTTCAAAATTATAGCAATCATGTAACGATTCTTATATTACGTTGTCAGTTTCCAATGAGAGACCTTTACCTTCTATTTTGCAGGCCACTATTCCAGATCTGAAGCCTCTCCCCAGTCACCTCAAGTATGTACTCCTTGGAGAAGGAGGAACATTACCAGTGATCATCTCTAGTAAACTCAGTGTATTGTAAGAAGAAAAGCTTGTGCAGGTTCTTAAGGAGCATAAGACAGCTATTGGGTGGACAATTGCAGATATTAAAGGAATTAGTCTGTTTACATGCATACATCATATTCTACTTGAAGAATGAGCAACACCTTTTTGTTAATTGTAAAGAAGATTGAACCCGCCTATGATGGATGTTGATTATGATATTTCTTTGGTTCTCGAAAAAGTATAGCTTCATAGGATCTCTATCCTACTATGGCCATAGACTTACAAACTATATTTCCCCAAAGGGCCCATGAAACATATCTCCCCAAATTAGGTGTCGATGAATCCTGTCTTGGCTCACACCTAGCCTTCACGTGCTTCATGGCATACCTAATCACTGTCGTACTCACACCCCTTATTAAGATACTTCCTTAATAGTGTCAAAGAATACGAATCCACATGCAAGACAGTGGTAACCTCAAGTCAAAGGATCACTTGCACAACCACCACTAGAGGTTTCTTTAAACACTCTTGTAAGATTTATAAGGAATCCTTTTGGTTGAGTCACAGTCTAGTGAACTTGTACTCACCAATAAGCACCCGTGTGCTAGCTTAGGTATCCCATACCCATAGTCTATAAGATCAACTACTATCTTTCCTAAAGGTAATAGCATAGCACACACCAGTCTTTTTCTGTCATTGATGTCCTATCTCGATGACACTTTTGACCAGGGACAAGTTTAAGGTTGTACTTTTAGGTGTATCAAGGACCTTACAATTGAAGTCACACCACAATTCCTTTCTACACAGAGTAAACCTAGGGACTTTATCTTTAGGCATCTTGTATTTAAGTAATAGATAAATAAACAAATAAATACAAAAGACAAACAACTAGATATATTACTCAACATAGTCATCTTTAGGCATCTTAGTGAAAGTATTGTGGGGAAACCATAACGAAGAAGAAGCCACGTGGGAACGTGAAGAAGAGATAAAGATCCCTTATCCACGTCTGTTTAATCCTAGGAGAGAGTGATTTCGAGGACGAAATTTCTTTTTAAAGGGAGAAGATGTAATACCCAAAAGTTTTATATATCGAAAGTATTTTAGAAATTTTTGGAACAAAACGTAGTTTATCATACTTTTGGGCCAATGTGTAATTTTCAAAACATGGGCGAAAGAGGTAAGTGACCGTTCCAAAATGAAACTTGGGAGATAAAAATATCCAAGGAATTAGGGGTTTCAAAACCAAGAGATTTGTTGAAGTTGAGGATCAAAATACACGATTAGGGGCACTTGGGCAAAAGTACAGAATCTAAAATTTGACCAATGGTGGTCAAAATGAGGGTTTTTCTAAACTTTTAGGGGTGTACTGAGGCATCCTAAACTTGTGGGGTTTAATGGAATAAGTGGAAAACCCAGGATTCGAGGGATAGGGCAGAAGTATGAAACATAAAAGTTTGGGGGTGAAAGTGCAATATACGAAAAATAGGTGTGAAACCTACAAAACCACCAGCCAACTTTGCGCGACCGCCGACGAGGATTCCACGGGCCAAGGGGCTACTCCTTAGGCCATGATGGCCTAGGGTCGCCGTGTGTGGTGATCGGATGGCCGTGATTTGGCCGAAGTTCAATCAAAAAATTTTAAAGAATTTTTCTGAAGATTAGATCAAATGTATAGCTCGTTATGATGCGGTTTAGGTCACTCAAGGGCTAGGAATGAGGCTTAGGGACCAAGAAAGGTCAGGATTTGTGGAAAACTCGATGGAATTTGGGTATAAATATGGTTCTCACGGCAAAGGGTTTCATTCAAAAATCGAGAGCCATTCGGAGTGTTTCACCAAGAATCGAGCATTGAGAGTATAGGGATTTTGTTCCTTGGGCCCTAAGGAGTGTTTCTGGAGATTTTGGGAGGATTTGGTATAGCTTTAATGGGGTTTCAGTGAGTTCATCAGAAAATCGGGCTTCGTCGAAAGTTGGCCCTGCAACCGCCCTTTGGAGGCTTTTTTTATGGCGGTTTCAGGAAACTTGAGGTACCCTACAAGAGGTAGGGTCAGATAGGCCATCGGAGCATTCGTCGGCAGCTAGAACCGAAGAAGATGAAGCACGTGGGTGCACGCACAGACTTCACCCTTAGTCCACGCGCTTGGCGCGTGAGGTACGGGTTTTTTTTGAAATTATTTTTATAATTTTTAAAAAAATATTTTAGGAATAATTGTGAAAAAATATTTGGTGAAAATATGTGTTATATATTTATTACGTATTTTTGAATGAAAAGGAAATTATGGAAATTAGAAAAAATAAGAAAAAATGAGGAAATTATGGAGAAAGTTAGGAAAATCATAAACATCAATTTCCTTGAATAATTGCTGGCCAAGAAAGGAAATCATCGTAACTGTTAAACGCTATTGAAGGTTGACACATTTTTCAGGAATACATCGAATTACTGTCCAATGTGAGTGAGAAATCTCTCTAAAACGAAGTATGTTTTATGTGAGTGGTTTGGTCCGAAGTTGGTTTATGAATTCACCTTTGGGTGGTCGGTTACATGTGGTTATACTGCTTAATTGTTTATAAGCATATCATGCATATCGAGTTATTTTACATGATACATTAATTGGATATGTTTTGTGAAAATGCATGGCAAGTGATTTTTAAAGAAAAAATAAAAGGGTTAGCGGTAGTGTGCCACAAGCCCACTTGCGGCAAAGGGCTTGCAGCAAGGGCCTTGCGATAGTATGCCGTGAGCCCCATTTGCGATAGTGGCCTTACCACAAGCCTTGTGGCAAGGCCTTGCGACGATAAGTCTTGCCACAAGGCCTTGTGACAAAGACTTGATTGTAGCCACACACCTTATGCATGGCTTGTTCAACAAGCAACACATGCCAACAACAAACATCCTTGAGAATCGAGCCCTATAAATACCCAACTATAGGACAATGAAGAGGACTTTCGATTTCGATAAAATTTGGACACGTTGACTGCATTTTTACTGTTTTTGTGAATAGTTATCTAAATCTGGTACTGACTTGGGCATTGGAGGGTCGTCGCGGGCAAGAATTCCTGCGAGCCTTCTAACCCATATTTGAATATCTACAGGGTCATATCCTTGTGGCAAGAGAATTCCTTGTGGCGAGGTAGATCCTTGCGACGAAGGTAGATCTTTGTGACGAAATCCTTGTGGCAAGACAAATCCTTGTGGCAAGGTAAATCCTTGTGGCGAGGTAGATCCTTGCAGTAAAGGTAGATCTTTGTGGTGAAATCCTTGTGGCAAGGTAGATCCTTGCGGCGAGACCTTTGTGGCGAAGGTAAATCCTTGTGGCGAAGTCAAATCCTTGCGGCAAGACCCTTGTGATGAGGCAAATCCTTGTGGTAAAGTCAAATCCTTGCGGCGAAGTCAAATCCTTACAGTGAGATCCTTGTGGTGAAGTCAAATCCTTGTGGCAAGATAGACCCTTATGGCGACGCAAATCCTTGTGGCGAACTCAAATCCTTGCGGCGAGACCCTTATGGTAAAGATAAATCCTTACAACGAAGTCAAATCCTTGTGGCAAAGTCAAATTCTTATGGTGAGACCCTTTTCACGAAGGTAAATCCTTGCGGCGAAGTCTAATCTTTATGGCAAGATAGACCCTTGTGGCGAGGCAAACCCTTACGGTGAGGCAAATCCTTATGGAAAACTCAAATCCTTGCAACAAGACCCTTATGGCAAAGGTAAATCCAAGCAACGAAGTTAAATCCTTGCAGCAAGACCCTTGTGGCGAAGGGAAATCCTTATAGCAAAATCCTTGCGGCGAGAGTCTTAAGGAAAAGGAGCTTGAGGCAAGTTCTTTGCGGTGAGACAGATCCTTGTGGCAAACACCCTTGCGGCGAGCATCCTTATGGCAAACTCCCTTGTGATTGCTTCTCTCACTACAACCTCGCTTCACCAAACACCGAGCTCAAGCGGACCCCACATCATAAAATTTATTTTTTTTTTTGGCAACAACACATAGCATTGATATATTTGATTCATGTCGTTGTCCGGTGGGACAAGGTGGGGTCTTCTTAGGAATGGGGCAACGTTAATCTCAGTTGTTTGGGTGATGATGATGTGCACCCTGAGATTAAGTATGTCGCGGCAAGGTGAATCCCAGCCGTATGTTATGGAATGGATTTTCCACGGGAGATTGAGTATGCCAAGGAGATTTCTCAAGGTTAACATGTCACGTTGTTTTGTATATGCCATGCTCATGATCATACATGCATTCTATAAATTGTTTTATTCCATCACTTAGATGATTTAACATCTAATCTGGGTTATGCCCCTGGAACATTCAAAAGTTCCAGACGAGGGTCGCAGCAGGGACGAGAACGTGGTCTGTTAGGGCTGATGGAATACGAGCGTGATAGTTGTTATTTATGTTTTGAAGTTATGTAACCCTTATTTTGTTTGGTAGACAGTTTGTATAAACAATTGCTGTAATTTATAATATTTTGTTATTTTCGCTGCGTAATGATATGCTTTATTTAGCTTAGATTTATTGATCTTGATAGTTAGGTAGGCAAGACTGGGGTTTTAGGATTTTGTGAGCATGTGAAGATTGTTCTTTTCTAACATCGCGTGTGTTGATCTTATGAATGAAGAGGAAAAAATCCTAGCAATTCCTTATAGTGACACGTCGGCGAGGCATGGTGTTAGAAAAGTGATGTGTATGCATATATATATATATATGATTTTTTCAATTAGTTAAGTGAGGAAGAAGGGAGAAGGACTAAGAGGTCATTTTTAGAAATTGTTAAGGGCAAAACAAGAATGGGAAGTTGGTATAAAAGGGAGATAAGAGGAGGCTATGCCATTTTCTCTTCTCTCTCTCTCTCTCATTCCTCACTTCTTCCTCATTCACTCACAATCTTTCTTCTTTTACTTGAAGCTTCAAGGAAGGAAATTGAACTCTTCCACTTGGGATCAAAGGCAAGGTCCATTTTTGTTGTGCAAGCTTCATTGTTATCTTCTCGTGTAGTTGAAAATCTTGCTTGTGTTTCTTTGGGGAAAGTAGATTTGGGTCTTGGGGGGTTTGTGGATGTCATCGGTTATGAGATTTATAGTTAAAAATTATGAAATGTTGAGGGTTGTTGCAAGGGGTTAGGGTTTTGTGTAGAAATTTGGTTGTTTGTAATTCGTGATAATATCTCAAAATTTTGGTGAAATGGGTTTATAACTTGAAGGAGACCATGAATTACCCCAATCTTTCAAAGGAATTTTGTATTTTTTGGTTAAGGATTGAGAAAATTGGAGTTTGGAATGAATTTGGGAGTTTTTCGTTCGTCCGTTCATGTTTCTGGACCGACAAGTCAACTCGTTTGAGTTCCAAGTCGACTCAATGTAACCAAGCCTCAGCCAAGTCAACTCAATAACCCTCCAAGTCGACTAAGCATAAGTTGACTAAAATTGCGCATGTTTTGTTGTTTTGGCCATAACTTTTCGTACAAATATTGGAATTGAGATTCATTTTTTTTGTTGTAACCTAGACTTGAAGGGTTTCAATTGGGTATAGGATTTGGGTCATTTGGCCAAGTTTTGAAATCATGATTTCTCTTTGAATTGCTTTCTTGAAATCAAGTGGTTTGGAAATTGTGTCTATTGAATGTTCTTTGTTTTATCTATCCTTTCTATGGATGAAATCATGACTTGTTCCCATTTCCTTGCATTGTAAACCTTATGGTATTATTGGATTCATGTTGAGTCTTATTGAAAGCCAAATAAAGCCAAATAGGGTTCAATTCACCCTATCTTTCTTAAGGAATGACGCATTTCTTGGTTAAGGTTCAGGTATGCAAGACTTTGGTGTTGTCTTGCTTGGATTTTGTTTCAAATCATAATTTCTATCCAGTGTTGCCTTAACATCAAACTTATCAAATATTTATGTCCATCAAATAAATTAGGATATCGATGAGTATAAAAAGGGGGCAACATTTTTAATCATGGGGTGAAGTAGAAGTGGAAACAAACATACATGCCTATATGGGCTCATTTCAAAATGTTGAAATCTTTCGCAATATTAATATGATCATCTTACTAATGTTGGATTCCAGGGGAACCACGAATCTATCAAAGATATATAAATATTGTTGGACTGTTTGGGCCCAATCCTGACCCATCTCTTTCTCGGCCCAATCTCGACCCGATCCTGGCCCTACACCAGCCTATAGCAACATCATTGCAGCCTCTACTAGGTATCCGCACTTCCGCCCCCGATCCCATCCTCATTAATGGCGGATCCCATCCGCATTAATGAGGGTCTCGTTGACACCATGATATCACCTGGGAACCCTCACCGGTGCCGGAAACTCAATCTCATCATCTGCAAACACACGATGCATGTATGCAAGAGGACATCTCCTCCTCTTATATCAACCAACTCTCTTTAGGGCCAAGGTATGTTATGTCCTCTAACCTACCGATACACTGCCATTTCTTTACTCTCTCACTGACTCGAGCGTCGGAGTGCTTGCAGGTACTAGTCGTCCCCCAAATGGACCCGTTACCAGAGCCCGCTCCCTATCGTTGCCATCCCATCTCCGACCGCTCTCTTTGGTTAGGAAGGAACATCTGGCACCCATTGTGGGGCTCGGTAAAACTTACCTACCCTATAATCTCATTAGAGACTTTCAAGCCAACCCCATCACCTTACCATGGTGCGAACCAGAAGTGCCCCTGCCCATGAGCCAAAAGACACCGACCTTCTCCCACAAAACCCAACTATCATAAAAGTCCTCATCCAGACTGTCCAACAACTCCAGAACCAAGTTGTTGAGTTGACCCAAAACCAGCAGCGCGGCCAACCCAACAAGCGGGTTGACTACGACACAGAAGGTAGTCGCCACTAACACCATCAAGCCACCCAAACCCATATTCCCCTGCCTTCCGCGTCCTTGTATTCCCTAAGTCATCCTTTCTCAGAGTTCATCATGGTTGTCCCTTTACCTGATGGTTTCCGCCTCCCTAACATTTTGGAGCCTTATGACGGCACCACCGACCCTCAAGAGCATCTCACCATATTCAACGCCATAATGCATACACCCCCTTGAGCCTCTTCGATTACGCTACAATGCATACACCCCCCTTATCGCCAAGCGAGATCAGATCTTTCAAAAAGTCTATAATGCAAGGGTTATCCCCCTCCCGGACGTCAACAAATAACGGCCCCCCCGTGGCAACATCGACACCAATAGGCGGTGCGATTACCACCACATGTTCGGGTACACAACTGAAGAATGTGTCGCCCTGAAAGACCAGATAGAGCGACTGGTCAGAGAAGGCTATCTTCGCTAGTATGTTTTCAAAATAGATAAAAGACAGTCCCCACAGGGCAATCTGGACAGGCAAAGGAGTCGCAGCCCTCAAAGATGACCAAGAGCAGATGACAGGCAAAACATTGCTCCACCCTCAGCCAATCAAATAGCCAGGTTCATTAACACCATCTCTAGAGGCTTTGCGGGTGGATATGAGTCAAGCTCGGCAAGGAAATGACACTTTCGAGCAGTAATGTCGATAGATAATGTCGAGAAAAAGCCAAAAATGATGGCCCGACATCTTGTGATCTCCTTCACTGATGAGGACTTCGATGGCATTGATAAAAACCTCAATGACCCCATGGTAATCTTGGTCATCGCCACAAACTTTCTTGTAAAGAAAGTCCTCATGGATCAAGGCAGTCAACTTTAAGAAAGATGGGTATCCTTGAAAAGCAGTTGAGGCCATTCTATGAGAACTTGATTGGCTTTTTTAGAGAGCAAATAAGCGTCAGGGGTTACATCGACCTGCTAAATTCATTTGGGACCCCCCTTATCAAAACAATCCACATTGGTACCTGAACGTGGATTGCCAAACACCATACAACGCATTTCTCGGTCAACCCTCTCTCAATATCTTGGGTGCAATAGTATCCACCCCCCACCTGACCATGAAGTTTTCGATGTCAGATACTAAGGTCGGGGTCATTCACGCTGACCAAAAGGAGGCTCGGCAATGTTACATGATAGCCTTAAGGCCCGTAGCCCCGAGCCCAGCAAAAACGATAAGGGAAATGAGGCCTCCGAAAACTACGGCCAAGTAGCGGGTGCCAGCAACCAAGCTCCACTCCCCAGCATACACATGGCCGAGATAGGTCCACAAAGCAAATAGTCAGATAGTTGTCCCCCAAAATAGGTCATCCATATTGACTCCACCTCACCGAGCCACTAGCAACCTCGACGGAAAAGCTTACCACTTGGCCGAGCCTTCAGAAAACAGCCTGCGAAAATACTATAACCTTGGACTCCCTCAATATAGCCCTGGCTTCACGTCACCCCGGTCTCATTCTACCTTGTATCAAATAGGCACAAAACATAAACAGACCTTGGATCACCTTAGTTTTGCTCGACTGACTCAATACAAGGTACCTATGAATTCCTCATTTTATCACTCAATACTTTATCCCAATGTTAACAGACCAAGAGCTACCTCGGCCTTGCCAAAGTCGTGCCCCAGGCCGAGAAGACCCAGCAACCTCATCTCACCTAGCACTTACACCGGCAAGGATAAATATCCATACACCACACTGGAAAAATCAATGAAAGCGACAAGGTACTCGAAAATCCCTCATTTTTTACTACCCATAATTCATTCAATGCAAATATTAGCAACACAGGACCTCGAGCCAGCCTCGGTCCTACTTTAAATCGTGCTCGGGATCCAGATCGACATGGTTAGTCCGCCCTACGCGAACCTCGAGCCATGCCTTGTATCAGACAGGCGCATAGAACCTCAAGCCAGACTTGGTCCTCCTTTAAACTGTGCTCGGGACCTAGACCGACATGATCAGTTTGTCCATCACGGACCTCGGTCACAACCTCGTCACTACTCTAGAGCCTCGAGCCTACCTCAACTTAATCGAGCCACACCTTGTATCAGACAGGAACACAAGACCTTGAGCCAGACTCGTTCCTCTTTTAAACCATGCTCGAGACCCAGAACAACATGGTCAGTCTGCCCCGCGTAGACCTAGGGCATAGCCTCGTCACTGCTCTAGGGCCTTAAGCCTGCCTCTTTGTTTTTCCTTCTATTACTTATTATGTCCTTATATGGGTCCAGGCCCAAGGTCATTTTTCTTTTATCACAGATCTCAATTTGCTGCCTTTGGCCTCGAGTAATCTCAACCTCTCTCCAATAAAGCTTTGTAACAAACAAACACCAGCGGACCTCGAGTTACCTCGATCTGCTGCCTTCGACCTCAAGTAACCTCAGCCTCTCTCCAACAAAGCTTTATAACAAACAAGCACCGGTGGACCTCGAGTTACCTTGGTTACTGCCTTTGGCCTCGAGTAACCTCGACCTCTCTGCAACAAAGCTTTGTAACAAACAAGCACCGACAGACCTCTAGTTACCTCAGTTTGCTGCCTTCGGCCTCGAGTAACCTCAGCCTCTCTCCAACAAAGTTTTGTAACAAACAAACACTGGCAAACCTCGAGTTACTTCGGTCTGCTGCCTTTTCCCTCGAGTAACCTTGGCCTCTCTCCAACAAAGGTTTGTAACAAACAAGCACCGGTAGAACTCGAGTTTCCTCGGTCTGCTACCTTTGGCCTCAAGTAACCTCGGCTTCTCTCCAACAAAGCTTTGTAACAAACAAGCACCGGCGGACCTTGAGTTACCTCGGCCTCTTTCCAACAAAGTTTTGTAACAAACAAGTACCGACAGATCTCGAGTTACCTTAGTCTGCTGCCTTTGGCCTCGAGTAATCTTGGCCTCTCTCTAACAAAGCTTTGTAAAAAACAAGCATTAGCGAATCTCGAGTTACCTCGGTCTGTTGCCTTTGGTCTCGAGTAACCTCGGCCTCTCTCCAACAAAGCTTTGTAACAAAAAAGTACTAGTGGACCTCGAGTTACCTCAATTTGTTGCCTTTGACCTTGAGTAACCTCGGCCTCTCTCCAACAAAGTTTTGTAACAAACAAGCACTGGTAGACCTTAGGTTACCTCGGTCTGCTGCCTTTGGCCTCGAGTAAACTCAACCTCTCTCCAAAAAAGCTTTGTAACAAACAAACACCGGCGGACCTCGAGTTACCTTGGTCTATAACCTTTAGCCTCGAGTAATTTCGGCCTCTCTCCAACAAAACCTTGTAATAAACAAGCACCGGCGGACCTCGAGTTATCTCGGTCTGCTGCCTTTGGCCTTGAGTAACCTCGACCTCTCTCCAACAACGCTTTGCAACAAACCGACGCGATCAGTCCCCCAAAGCGCCCAGGTCTATCCTGACAGGAGAACCTCTGGGAATTCCCCCGTCCAAGCTATGCCTTGTATCAAACATGCATCTGTAAACCTCAAGTCTTCTCGGTCTCGCCCTAACAGACCTCGAGTCATCTCTGTCCTATCTAAGTTACGCTTTGTATCAGACAGGCATCGACGAACCTCGAGTCTTCTCAATCTTGCCCTAACAAACCTTGAGTCATCTCGATCCTATCCTATTAGGCCCCGTATCAGACAGACATTGCCAGACCTCGAGTTATCTCGTCAAATCCCAATACAGAAAGCTCCAAGGTACTTGAGTATTTTCCCCTTCTTATTACTTAAAAGGCCCTGGGTATATACAAATGCCAGCAGACTATAAGCTTCCTCGGTCTTGCTGAACCACGCCCCAGAACAGGCAGGTCCAGCAACCTCGATTTATTCGATGCTCGCCATAACCAAAGTGCCCAAATGCAAAATGAAGAAAGCACAAGCTACAAGCAAATCACCCAGACTTCCCTTTTCTAGCTCGAACACTCGTTTCTCGAGCATCAGACCTGGGGGGCTGTGGACCGTCTTAGCCCATCTCTCATTGCCCAATCTCGGCACATCTCTCTCTCGGCCCGATCCTGGCCCTACACTAGCCTACAGTAACATCATTGCAGCCTCTACTAAGTATCTGCGCATCTGCCCCCGATCTCATCCTCATTAATGGTGGATCTCATCCACATTAATCAGGGTCCCATCGATTCCATGCTATCACCTAGGAACCCCCACAGGCACCGGATACTCAATCCCATCACCTGCAAACGCACGACGTATGTATGCAGGAGGACGTCTCCTCCTCCTATATCAACCAATTCTCTTTAGAGCCAATGTATGTTTTGCCCTCAGATCTACCGATATACTGTCATTTCTTTACTCTCTCACTGACTTGAGCATCGGAGTACTTGTAGGTGCCTGCCGGCCCCCAGACGGACCAATTACTGGAGCCCACTCCTTGCAGTTGTGATCCCGTCTCCAACCGCTCCCTTTGGTCAAGAAGGAACAATTGTTATAAAGATTGGTTTTGCATATGGAAAAAAAATATCAATAATATGGGAAGCTTATTTGTGTGGTGGTAAATGAAATACTGGGGTGTGGGAAACAAAAATATTATCTTGCATAATACATGTGAGCATTCAAGAAGATCAATTGAAAATGTTAGTAATGGCAAATGGTGGTTGTGGTGAAATCAAAGGACGCGTAAGACTGTTGGGGGAGGACCCCACAGTAGCATTTGATATCGCGTAAGACTGATAGGGGAGGACCCCATAGCAGCACCATCTGGAGATTCCACCATACCTAAAGCTATACATAGTACCAATTGTACTTGATAAAAATATGGCATGTCTACAGTTGCATGAACATCATATCATACTAAACCACAATATGGGTGGGCACAATAAGATGAAATGAAATTGATAAATAAATTGACATGGGCAAGCATCTATATATTTTTTATATGTTGTTATGGCTATGCATAAGCACATAATGATGCATTGATAATTTCAATTGTTGTGAGCAAGAAAATTAAATGATTTCATAATGAGTTGAAATATGTGAATAAGAGGCATGATATTATAATGAAGATTTTACAACTTTGATGGGAAAGTATTCTTTTATTCTATTCCATTTTTGTTAAATGGTTGAAAAGCGTTGGTATTAACCGTAAGGCGCCTACTTTATTCCCTCCCGCTTATTCATGCCTCTAATTCAGTTATTACCATTGCTTTATATATATATACTTGTTGAGTCTTGTGGCTCACCTTGTTACTCTTTGTTATTCCAGGTAACATCAAAGCAAAGAAAAGAGGCAAATCTAGTAGATCATGAGTTTGATGATTTTGACCAGAAGATCTGTGGGAGTGTTGAGAAAAGAAATCCAATTAGTGATGTATTTAAATTCTATAGATTGTTGATTTAGATGTATGGGTGAATCAGCCCTAATGTGGATATTAAATGTCATGAATGGTGATGTGAATAATTGTGCGGTCTCTATTGTTATTAACTGTTTAAAAGTAAAGGTTGAAGAGAAAAAAAAAATGTGAGGAAATTCTAGGTCGTTTCACGAGTATGCTTAAATGAGTTGACAAGCCCTTGCATTACTTGACTACACGATTAACTTAGTAGATTAATATTTCGAATACAGAGATCCACTCTCTTTTCATTATATCTTACTTGACTAAGTCCCTTTGTTACTCAATTACGTAATACCAGTACTTGAGTACAAAATAACTCATACTCGACTAATATTGACTTCTAATTAAATACTTGGTTAAGCACAATTGTTACTCAATTATACAATGATATTACTCGAGTACAAATGTATCTTACTCTATTAACATTTTAACTTTCTATTTGATACTCGATTAAGTATTCTTGATACTGGATTATAATACCTCATTAATCAAGTATAAGATATCTATTAATTAATTAATAAATTAGATATAAAGACTCACTCTTTGTTAAGCATATTATACTTGACTAAGGCACAGATTTACTCAACTAAAATAATAGTTACTTGATTAAACATAATCTCTTAGTCGATTAATGTCCAAGTACGGAGACTTGACATTTTTCATCCAATTAATCACTCGAGTAAGATTTTCGATTAATCGACTAAAAAGATTAGATACTCTATTACTATTTTCTTTTAGTTAATTAATAACACAAGTCTAGATACTTATCATTTTAACCTTAATTCTCACTCAATTATTGAAAGTGATTACTGGACTAATATCACAGTTAGTCGAATATCATACAGATTACTCAATTGAAGTATTTTCACCTCTTTATTCAAATACAATAAGCATATACTCGATTAAGCCTTAGTGTATTCAACTATTACTCAATTAAACTAACAAGTTAGTCGAGTATGTACACTTGTTACTCAAGTAATCTTTTCTTTACTCGATTAATCTTAAGCCCATATAATGTCTTACTTGATTAAAAACATTGATCACTGGGTTTTACTTGATTGATAGCATATCATTAGAATTATTAAAATTTTATTTATATTTTATCATCAAAACATAACTCAACACTGATTTATTTTTTAATACTCTCTATGATCTAGTGTCTTTTCACTGATGGCGAATTCTTCCTCATCTTTGCGCTTTGGATTGGTGTGTCAAGTTTATCCTCTTCACTGCAAGAGCAACCATGGTTGGCCAAACCCGGATTTGGTGGGTGATGAGAAAAGGGAAGGAAGAGGGATGGGGTTAAATAGGGGTAAAATTGCCTTTTTATTTGTGAGAGAGGTCTATGTTATTTTAAAAAACGCATGGGCAATCTATATTTCTTTCTAAACCTTGTGGTACTATGTGAAATTTATTCATTTTTGTATTTATAAACATAAAATTTTTCAAATAAAAATAGATTTTCTAAATAATTTTTTAATTTATAAATATATTTTTTAGAAGTATAATGTGTTTTTAGAAAAAAAATAATTTAAAATTAAATATATTTATGTCAAATAAAAATATATATATATATATATAATTGACAGACAAAGAGAAATGAGAGAATCTACAGGTAAAATGGTTATATTTTACGTAATTAAAGCAAACGTTATGAGTAATTATTATAAATTAATTTTATTATATTATATTATTTACACAATTCAATTTTAAAGTAATATATTTTGAGTACCGTCGGTAAGCAATAATTTTGAAATTTCAAGGGGACGAAAGAGGCAAGAATGTTCCGGAGCGCCGCCTTTGCTTGTCGCTTTGCATCTTTCTAAGGCGGCGCCGCCTTCCAGATTCATTCCCCCCAAATCTAATGCCTCAACTGTGGAAATGGGTCCCAACGAAATTTGTCGACATAACCAAGCAAACAAACGCAAAATGAAAACACATATATATAAAGCGTGAAAATGCATATATGCAACTGGGAAAGATTGATAGAGAATATATTATATTAGACACTGGTAGTGTACCGTGGTAGGGCACGCGCAAACGGCAAATTGTAGCCAGGGGGCTTTCTCCTCTTTGCAGACTCAAACTGAGATGTGGCATAATATTAAGAGTCAATGACTAACTATTAGGGTTAGGGTTGGTAATGCTTCAATTTGATTTTAATTTTTATTAAAATTATAATTAAATTAAATTTAAATTATTAAAATTAAAATTAAATTATTATCTATTAATTTTAAAAATTAAAAATCATAACCAAACTATTCGGTTTCGATTCGATTTCGATTTTACTCATAATTTTTTTAGTTTGTCATACTAACAAATAAAAGACAAATTCTTACAAATAATATTCACGAAAAATTTTAATAACTCCACAACAAATAAAGATAAATTCTAATAAAATTACCTTTTTTTTGTATAAAGTTACAAATTAACTTCAAACTTCTTGGATATAATTATTTGATTGATAAAAATAAAATAATTTAAGATTAAGTTTTATTTTTATTTTTATTTGTTAATTAATTTGTAATGCATTAGTTAAAATACTTGTAAAAAAATACATTAATCAATATATATTATGTGCATATATAATATATTAAATAAATAAATATATATTATATATATGTATATTCTATTTGGTTTGGTTCGGTTACTCACATATTCAGTTCAGGTTTTGGTTTGGATTTTGTGAAGACCATAACCAAACCATACTCATTGAAATAGTGTTCGATTTTTCTCCCAACCCAACCATTACCCAGTCAAACGATTTTTAACCGCGTTGACCAATTCGATTCTCCACGATTTTGGTTGCAATTGTCATCCCTACTAACTATGCCTTTTTAATAAAGAGATTATATAATTAATAACATCATCTTTAATTATGATTTTTAATATTAATTTTATAAAAATTATAATACATTTAATCACATATTACTATATGTTTTGTACTTGTCCACACACATAATTTTTTTTTCTTCTGTTTATCTAATAAATTTATTCATCGCTTACTTTAAAAATATAATCAATTTCTAAGTTAGAAACATTATTCTTACAAATTGTGAATAATCATGGACTAAAATGAAAAATTTTGTTGAACTTTTTATAATAAATAATGTATATTATAATTAATGATGCACTTTTACATCATAAATTAATGTTAAACATTATTAGCTTCCCCATTTGTTGGGGCTCGAAAGGTTATTATTGTTATTATCTATTTATGGTTTCATAAATGTCAGCTTTTCTCATATCATAATATCATCTTCTGATATTAAGCTCATATTTTAGATTATTGTAATTACCCTTTTTTTATTGGAAGCTACTTTACTTCTTGTCTGTCTCTCACATGCTCACTCAGTCAGCGTCAATGCCACATGAAGATGTTTGGGTTTGAGTAAGGTGTGTCCTTGAGTGACGGTATATATGTATATAATTAGATGGTGATTCTGATAAATTTTGGTATCCACTTGTTAAGTATCATTTATTGAATTACTATAGATATTTTAATTGCATCCAATATATAATATATCAATAATATTTTTACGTGTCAAGGGATGCAATGATCTTAAAAATATTTTTTTTTTTTTACAACAAACAAGGTTGATCGGATTGATTGTGATGTCGATGAAGTGTCTTGATCCGACTATCTGCACGGTTGAGGGTTATTGACACTTACAAGCACTATAACACTTAAATCAATAAATATTCAAAATATTTAAGAACAAACAAGAAAAAAAAAAAAAAAAAAAAGGATAAAATGCTTGATTTGTAGATATATATATATAGTATATTGGAATGCAATATTCTCCTGGAGTTTGAAACGCCAAGGAGAAAAGTAGGGTAAATATCGAAATAGCAAGTCAAGTGGGGCCCGATGGCGGCTGGAGGGAGGAGTTAATTGGGTGAGGCGGAATTGTGGTTGTGGTGCGCCGGCGGGCGGCATGACCATGACCACCTTCTTCTCCGGCGGGTTTAATTCGTGACTCCAAAGACAATGAAAGTGACAAAAGGCGAGGAGTGCACGTGTTCATTTAACCTAGACGACCCTTTCTTCTCCACCAACTCTGCAACGAAAGTCACGCCAACCCACTATTTTCCGTGCGACTTGCTTTTGGTGGTGATAAGATCCGAAACTTCCGCCTCTCATCCAAATCCAGACCCAAATCCTTTTGGTTGAATTGTCAGATTAATATAATAACATAGAATTTATGTTTTTACAGCACGTGATCTAATGAAAATGGATGGCTTATATATATATATGTTAGGATTTCCATGGTGGGTTGATTCTTAAGGTTTAAGGCATTGACTTTTTTCTTTTTTTTATAATTCACATTAATTGTTATTACGTCGTTGAATCCCATATTTGCTTCGGGTTAGGTGTTGATGATTAGGTCAGTTGACCAATTTTGTTCTTTCCTTTCCATTGGAATTGAGTCAATAGTAGGGGTGGAAATTAAGAAGAAAGAGTTCTATGAATCACCATAAGAGTAAATTAAACTGTACAGTGAGAAACCCTCTTCTTTAATTCCTACCGCGAAGCTTCATATGTCAATTTACTCCACAGTGGTCCTAATATTATTCATAATATTGGCCTTACTTTATTCAAAAGTTTTAATGGAAAATGGCTTATTGGGGTATCAAAGCAAATAGTTTCCCAAAAAGCTCTCAATGCACTACCAACAAGAGATTGGGTACGTGACATTAGATTCAAATATAAACATATATTTAATTTTAGTTTAAATTTTCTAATCATAGTATAAAATATGACATATGATTCGTAGGTAAAAAAAAAAAAAATTGATATCAGATAACCAAAAAAACACTAGAAAGATAAAAAATATTACTTAAGGAAAAAAATAAAAATATTAAAATATCATGAAATGTATATATATTGCTTGTATCAAATATATTTTATTAAATAATTTTTGTTATAAACAAGCTCAGAGGTTTTTAGTTTTGAAATAGATAAGCTTAGAAAATTAAAAATTGCCAAAAATAGGCTACAACATGTATTGTTTTACATGTGAACTAAGAAAAAATGTCATATATATGGGTCAAGTCGCCCAATGTGTTGGATTGACATAAAATGACATGATACATGATTTTACTAAAGGTTTTATTTTTGAAATAAATCATATCTATATGATTTAAGTAATTTAATATATAACGCGCAATGAGTACATTTTAATTTTTTTCAAAGTGACAAAATACGAGGTAAATGTTACAATTACATTAATTAATTAAATAATAGACTAAGTATCGAAAGAATCGCCGTGGCCGCCTCAAAAAATCAAAACTAGTCAATAAATGTTGTTGACTATTTAGCGGCCAGGCCAAAACTTGACTTGTTGCTCTCTAAACTGAGTTTCTTTATAATTTATTGATTGGCTTTGCATTTTAAATTATGGGTCAAAATTGATATAACTGGTTTAGGTGTCAATTAAGGCACGTACATATGACCCACAATTTTCATGTGATTGGTTGGTTAATTATGGCTTAATCAACTCAATAAAAATATCAACAGAATCATATGAGTTTTTTTTATAGTAGTTTCTTTAAATATTGGTTTATTATCAAATTTTACGTTAACCAAGTTAATAAAAATTTACATGAAGTTCATTCATTGTTAATTAGGGTCTAAAAATTTGTGTAAGCTGTCAGTCACTCGTGTATAACAATAATATGGTATGGTTAGCTACTTATAATAATTTCTTACTAAAATAACATATTTTGGTATGCCCAACCACTCAAAAGAGGGTTCGGTGTCTTGTCAACCCAACCTATGCATTATTTGTTCTTAATTGCAATTAACTAAGGTTATATTATGGGGGAAATTTTCAATTTTTACCTAATTTTACTATTTTAACTTGACTTAATATAACTTCCAAACAACGTCATATCCTTCTATATAAGTGTTACAATTATATTACTCTCAAGGTACAAATTAAATGATTAGATCACAATCAGTTGAGATTCACACCAATAAATTATGCGTTCGATTCTTTGTCTTGTACATAGAGGTAAAACTTCCAATTATTATTTATTTTTTCTATCGAAATCGGGAGCATGAGCGACGAATGACCGTATAAAGGCAATAATTTCAAGTGTTATAATTATATTTTGCTATCAATTTTTGTTTTATTGAAGAAAACTAATCGACAGTGTGATATGATTAGATGGTATTAATTAACTAAAAGAATGAATAATGATACTTAGAATTGAGATTTATGAGTTTGATGACTTAGAATGTTAGGCTATCTCCAAGAGACTCACCAAATGTCTCACTAAGCCAAATAATGGCAGCCCAAATGCATTTTTGCACCTCCAAAGCCGCTCACCATCGCCAAAATTGATCGTACAAAATTTGGCAAAATCCAAACCTCTCTCTAAGTCTTGCAAGTAATTTTGGCCAAGCCTCTGTCGCCATTCCTCCCCCCACAATAGCCATTTCAACACTGAAAAATAAATTCCAACCAAACGCAACAGAAGACAAACTCATCCAGAGAAAACAAGTTGGAGCAAGCAAGAAGTGAGTGGCGGCGACAAACAGATTTAGATGACAACTACCAGATCTGGCGGCGGCGACGTCTTCTTCAGCAAGGAGCAGTTAACCACTGAGTTTGTGATTTTAAGAATTTTTTTTATTTATTTTTGTATTGAATGAGTGACATTGTGTATTTGTATATTTGGTTATTGATTTGTGTATTTGATTATTAATTTTACGTATGCTTGTATTTAATTATTGATTTTGTATATGCGTGTATTTAATTATTAATTTTGTATATTTGTATTTGATTATTAATTTTGTGTATGTGTGTATTTGATTATTTTATATATTTAATTATTAATTTGTGTATTTGATTATTAATTTTGTGTATGGTAAAATAAATATATGAAGTTTATTAATAAATAAATAAAACAGAGAGTCAAATACAGAGAAAAATAAAGAGTGGTTGAAGTAAGCACAATTTTTAAGACAAAATTAGAATAGGGAGTGAATTATTTATAATATAATAGGGAGTAGAATAAGGAGTAGCGTTGGAGATAGCTTTATGGGTGAGAGATATGATGTACGAAAATACCTTTAAGATGTCGTTTCAGTATTTTCGAAATATTTATAATATCAAAATGCTAAGAAATACCCAAAAAAAATCTTTCTAGCCCATTTCTACAATTTTAGAAACATTTCAAGATAGTTCCCAGGTTAGAAACGGAATTTTTTCAAGAAAAAATTTATTGTTTGTTTTTAATTTTTTTAAATTTATTATTTTTTTCATGCATGACAAAACTCATGTTTATGTTTATTTCAATACGGAATTTATGTTTTTATATTTTTATAATTTTTTTATTAAAAATTATATTCACAAAAAAATTCTTATTTTTTTATTTATATATTTCACCTATATTTCTATTTCTTACTTTTTTTGAAAAATATCGTTTCTTTGTTTTCATTTCGTATTATATCCGTTTTCTATTTCTATTTAGATGCAACATAAAGTGAGGGTAGTCAACTCAATGCATTAGATCTCCTTCTTTGGGAAAAAGTATTATTATCCTAAATGAATTGATAAATCTAGGTGATAGTAAAAGTTAAATTTCAAACATCACTATTAAGATTTGTTTAAATTATATTAATCATTTATGTATTTTTAAAAATATCACTATTTTTTCTTAATTTTCTAAATTATGTAACATTAAATCCCTACTTGTTAAGTAAATGACTATTAATTTTATTCAAATTTCCAAAATTCTATCCACAAACATCTCCATTGTAATTATACAAAAAGTAAAAAAAATATAAAAATTGAAGGTTCTTCTTCTTCAAAAAAAAAAAAAACTATCAATTGGACCAAATAACCCATCATGTACAACTATAAAACTCACTCCACAATGATAGGTTTCTTATGAGAGAGAGAGAGAGAGACAAAGGAGGGAAAAATAGCGTCTTTGCGATCAACAGGGTTTCACAGAAAATCACATCGCAACTAAGAGGGGTTTCTTGTTTGGTGGCAAAATTGCAGACAAATGATACAGAAAGAGAAAAAGAGAAACTTGCCATCGTCCCTACCACCAACAACCAACTGACCAATGGGTTTGATTTTGAAGAGATTGAAGCTATTTTGGCAATGGGCATTCAAGTAGAGAGAGAGAGAGAGAGATGACCAATCACCAAGAACAATAGGGTAGAGAGAAAGAGAGATCGATGCACAAAGAGAGGACACTACAACAAAAATGATTTGTTGAGGCATCTTTTTTAGGGCATTTTTTAGAAAGTGTTCTCTAAAATACCATTTTAAGGCACAATCTAAAAAAATGCCTCAATACAATAACTTTAATAAGACACAACAATTAAGTACCCTATAAAATACTATTTTAAGGCACAATTTAAAGAAGTGCCCCAATAAAACAATTCTAATGAGGCACGATAATGAAGTGCCTTAATAGACAAATATAAGTGTCTTAATAGATAAATCTAATAGGGTAGAATTTTTTAAATGCCCCATTAAAATAATTCTAACAAGACACTCTGAAGAAGTGCCCTAATAGACAAATCTTAAGTGCCCCAATAGAATAATTCTAATGAAACTTAGATACACTATAAAATAAACATAGACATATATATTAATAAGATGATGTGTAGATTAGGTGGTCACGCGTGTGCAAGAAGAAGGAAATGTTTAGGGTTCGAGCTAAGGGAGAAGTTAGAGTTAAGAAAAGGTCTTGTGGGGGATATAAAAAATAAATTTATAGTGATTTTTGAGGCATTTTTAAGTGTCACAACAAACTTAAATTTATAGTTATTTTTTAGGCATTTGTAAGTGCCTCAATACGTTTTTGGGGCACAATTATACGCAATATTTTTATTAGTGCCCTAATAGTTAAAATGCCCTAATAAACTATCTATTAAGGTATTTTTAAATGCCTCTTAATCTAAAATTTGTTGTAGTGGGAGAAACAATGGAGAATAAAATGTTTAAATATAAAAGTAAAATAGTTAATTTTTTTGTTCAATTAATTGTATGGGAGATTTATGTTATTTTAGAAAATATAGATGTGACCATATAATTTAGCCAAACCTTAAAAGATAGTCTCCAAACTTTACCCAATAGTAAAATTAATAAGGTATAATTTAAAATTTTATCATTTAAAATAGTTAAGTTATGCTTAAAATTAATTAAATTATTGTCATTCAACAAATTTCAACAATAAATTAAAAAGTAGGAATCTTAAGTGGACGGTTGAGATTTAAAATAGGGTAGGAAATGCTAATTATTATCTTTAAGTAAAATGATTAAGAAAAATTAAATACATATATTTTTCAAAAAAATTACATTTATTAGATCTCATTTTTAGGTTTAAATATTTCTCTCGGTTATTTTTACAATAATAAATGCATTTGTTTTAATATCAATCAATAGAATAAAACCTTTATAAGTAAAAATAAAATATAATAAATATGTAATGTTAACCAAATATTCATAAATACTATCCAAAATGATTAAAAAACAATGAATACAATTTATTTTTAATCAATGTACATTTTTTGCTTCTTAGTTTTAGTTACAAAATATTCATATGGACTGACCACAAACACATTATGTTCATAATACTTGGCCAACTAATAAAAGTGTTTTATAAATGAAAATGAGGTTTACTTTTTTATTTTATTTTTTTATTCACTTGGGTGTTTGAGTTTAGCCCAACTAATTTTCAGGAATGGGTGATCTTTTCCTTGATGCATTTTCAGATAAATTCGGATGTGGACACAATCTATATATACTCAGAACTGCATATTCAATACAGTCCATACGTGTCGACGTTCAGAATTAGCCAACCGTGATTCATAGACTCCCAATAAGAAAATAAGCCAAAACGCAAAGAGGAGAAATAACGTAGAACGTACGCAGGATGTTTTTACGTAGTTTGGCCAAAACGATACATATTCCACTACTGTTCTTTGGGTATTCCAATAGAGTAACAGTATATTATTCTTGTTGTTCTCCCTACCTTACAATGGTATTCTGACCCCCATTTATAACGAGATAGTGTTTACAATTGCATAAAATCTAAAAGTGGAAGGATGACATCTTGGAAACAAGATATCTTTATTAATTCCATAAAATCGGGAGTGGATTCCCCAATATCAGGGATTTGATTTGCTTTAGATAGAGTAGGTGGGTCTCTGTCTTCTATTATTCAGTAGCAATGTTATTGTGCGAACTGAACGATTAGGCCAGTGAGGTGGAAGCATCGCTGGGAGCTTGTTTGGTTGATCATGGAACTTGTTGGAGCTCATTTGGTTCTGCGATCTGAGGTCGTGTTTCAGTGAGGTGTGATCTTATTCTGGCGAGCTCGACTTTGGGTCTATTAAGCTTCATGCGATTGGGCCAGCCTGCTGGGTCGAGCCTAACTCATAAGAAGTGATGCAAAAAATACTCATAACAATACGAAACTTGTCTTTCAAAGTTATTGCTACTTTCTAGATAAATGCTGTATTTTATCGATCAATGTACTTTTGAAGTTACAACATTCATTCAAATTCTAATATTCTAAGTAAAATTTTACCTCTATACCATATAGATAATGGTTTAGTTATTGCGCCTTATTTGATACCTTAAAAGGCTAAGAAAAAGTTGGCAGGACCCATTAGGTTAATTTTTTTGGCCAGGTTACCCGAGTAAGGTTAGTTAATTTGTTTCTTCAATTTTAATAAATTTTAACATTTAATGGTTAACTTTTTAATATTAAGTTTTCCAGACTCAATCATAAGTGACACGTCAATGGAGTCGCAAGGCCACAAGGTCACTGTAGCAACATTTTCTAATAAATATATATGGTTAAAGCAAGTACATTTAAAATTACTTAACCATTATATAAAAAATTGATATTTTGTACAAGAATCGTGTTTTTTACAACAATATATATATATATATTATATAGGATACGACGCAAGTAATCTGTATATAATTAATACACTATTAATACTATATAATACATTTTTCCTACTATACAAAATATCTTAGCAATGTCAACGTGCAAGAGTGCCCTGGATAGTAAGAATTTTATAATTGACAATTTTAAAATCCGGAATATGGCACAGTCTGGTAATTGAAGAAGATTTCGTGCAGTTTTCAAACGTGGCAGGATCCCAGTGGCTGGTCACGCTGTAAGTCAAATATTTGACCATCTCGTAGACTACATTCACCGTCTAGAAAAAGATGTATCCACGTATGGTTCTAATAATCCCACGCATTGCCTTATTTGGAGCAAGTGGTAGCCGGCAACCTTTTCAAATGTGACAAAAATTAAGATTTAAAAAAAAAAAGAGAAACAAAAAGTTGAAGAAGCCAACAAACGGAGGCGGTGGAGGTGGCCGCAACATTTGGCGCTTTCTATGCACGCACCGAGTGCCTTCCTCCATGTTTATCCTTACGTTGCATACATCACTCTAAATTACCAATATTACCCTCCTAGTCAACCTAAAATTGATTTCTTTTTCTTTTTCTTCTTCTTTTTTCACGTTTTCCATATTTATTTAGTTGCCTTCGTCCATAAACTTATTATTGTTGGATATCGTTATCGTTAATGGTTGTCTTTTAAGTAATAATAACTATATTTTAATTTTAAATAAGTAATATTTATTTTGCATTCTTTTTTATTGTTCATGTATTTTTATTAATTGGTAATATATCTAAAGAACAAAGTATAGTATTTATCACCAATTAATAAATTTTTTAATATTAAAAACAATGTGATTATAAAAAAATAATACATCTTGTTTTTAGTTTCTAAACAATTTTATTGGTTAATTAAATAATTTTAAATATAATATATTTTCCTGTCAGATAATAACATTATTTAAAATTAAAATAAATGCATTGTATTTAAAAATAAAATACAATTATTAAATAATTTTATTAATTAATGAAATATTACGAAAAAGAAATACTTATTATTAATTGATAGAAATATTTTGTAGTTAAAAATAAAATATAATAAATAAATATTATTTAAAATAAAATTATTTATTAAATTTTAACTACTATCTTATAGACAAAATGATAAATATTATTAATTATTAATAAAGTATGGTGATGATAATTTAATTTTTTTAAAATAAATTATGTGTTAAATAGATAGATAAAAAAAAAAAATTCCATTATACTCTTACCCTAAGCGTTAAAACAAAAATAAGACGAACTGTTTACAGCTGGACGGGGGTGAATGGGTTCGGGATCGTCCTGAGTTCACACTTGGCATCGCAATCAGGCATATTAAATTTGCTATGGGCGTGGGCCACCACCACATGCGCTTGCCAAGCAGCCTGACGTGGAATGCAGATCCACCGTCAAACTGTCGGTTCAAACCCCTAGAATTTCTTGCCAGGGAAATCCTCCCAGCCCCACCGCGGACCGAACAAGCGCAGCGATCCCTAGGCGAGCCGACTCGCCCGCGTCGCTCCAACCGAGGTGTCGTAAGCAGTGACAGAATCACCTCCATGTGGAACACTGACACGCACGCAAAGCACTTTGGCGCTCGACACGTGTCCCCCAGCACGCGCCAACGTTATCGCCCACGTGGATTCTAGAACCCGCCGTCCCCGCTCGACACCTGTCCCCTTCTCTCCTCTATATAATCCCCGTCCTCCCTTGCGTCTTAAGTTTCAATGTTTCTAGTTCCTCTTTCTTTTTGGTTTTCTTTTTCTTCTAGTGCAATCCACTAGTCTAGACAGAGAGAGAAATGACGGCGGAGATGCACTTGCCGCCTGGTTTCCGATTCCATCCGACGGACGAGGAACTCGTGGTGCACTATCTCTGCCGTAAATGCGCCTCCCAGCCGATTTCGGTCCCCATAATTGCAGAGGTTGATCTCTACAAGTATGATCCCTGGGATCTTCCTGGTGGGTATAAATTACTAATTCGTAATTACAAATTTTTTTCGTCCCCTTAAATTTCTTTTTGGTTTTTTCAATTTTTAATGTGTGGGTTAATTTGATCTACAGATTTGGCCTTGTACGGAGAGAAGGAGTGGTATTTCTTCTCGCCCCGAGACCGGAAGTATCCAAACGGATCGAGGCCGAACCGGGCGGCCGGCAGTGGCTACTGGAAGGCCACCGGGGCCGATAAGCCCATCGGCAACCCCAAGCCGATGGGGATTAAGAAGGCGCTGGTGTTCTACGCCGGGAAGGCGCCGAGAGGGGAAAAGACAAATTGGATCATGCACGAGTATCGGCTGGCAGATGTTGACCGCTCGGCTCGCAAGAAAGGCGGCAGCTTAAGGGTAAATAAATTAATAAATAAAACCGCTTCGTCTTTTCCTTGAGAGGGGTAAAGGAAAACGGGGATTGTCTGTTTTACCCTTTTGGGCTTTTGGGTTCTTCTCCATTCCACCAGGACCCATTATCATCGGGGGGAGACATCAGTCATTTTAAGTCCGGTGATAGCGATATGATAGCGGACACATCAGATGACTTAAATTAGTTGCGAATTGATTGTTGTTCGCTGCGGATAATGGCCGATTGGGAAAGAATGGACGGTGTTAATATGATGGGCCAGCTTAAGAAGCTGGGCTTCATATACATACTATCAAAGCCCTCTAGATAAGAACCCAGAAAGGACCAGTTTCTTTAATATTATGATACCGTCGATTGCCTTGACTTGTCAACTTCCGTTTCCGGAAATTATTCCCCCTTATCTCTTTCCGACGTCGGACCGGATCGAGAAATATAAGATAATATCTACTGGTGTATTTTAGTGCTATTACAATAGTAGGCATTCAGATTGATTGATGATGGACTGATTGATCTGGCGATTGTGATTTTGCAGCTCGACGATTGGGTGCTGTGCCGCATATACAACAAGAAGGGGAGCATCGAGAAGATGAGCTCGTTCGTCGGCGATAAAGTCAGCGAGCCAGCGGAAGTGTACGAGCAGAAGCCGGACATCCTGAGCCGCGGTGGGGGAGGGCTGCCGCCGCCGCCGGAGAGCTCCCTGACGGCGGGGGTGTTCAGCGAGCTGGCGTACTTGGACTCGTCGGATTCGGTGCCGAAGCTCCACACGGACTCGAGCTGCTCGGAGCACGTGGTGTCGCCGGAGTTCGCGTGCGAGCGTGAGGTCCAGAGCGAGCCGAGTAAGCTGACGGAATGGGAGAAAGCCGCCCTCGAGTTTCCCTTTAATTACATGGATGCCACCATGGAGGGCGCGTTCACTCCCCAGTTCCAGAGTAATCAGATGTCGCCGCTGCAGGACATGTTCATGTATCTGCAGAAGCCGTTCTGATCTGGGCCCACAAAAAATGGGGGAGTGATCGGACGGCGAGTCGCGTGGCAGGGGATAATACCCCCCCCAGCAATCACATGAGACGAGGGAGTCCGTGATTGTGAATGTGTGGGGCGGGGGCAATCGTGGTATTTTAGTAGTAGGTAGCAAAGCGTAAAGCTTAAAAGCATGATGCATGATTAATGTCGATTTAGGAGGTGGTATTATTAGCGACAGATAGAAGGATGGTATTGGTGAATGGTGAATGTTGGTTGCCTTGCCTTGCCTAGGTTGGTTCTTGTCCTCTATGTCAATACATTACATGTGTATAATGCCGTCTTTTAACATATGCAATGTTCGTTGGACATATGATCCCTGTCCCTGTCCCTGTCCCTCCCTGTTCTGTTCTGTTCTGTTCTGCACTACCAAACTTAAAAAGGCCTCCTCCTCTCATTTTAGAAGATGGTTCTTTAATTTTTATATTTTTTTTTGGCCTAGAAAATGTTGATCGAATTTAATCATTTACGTACTTTTAATTTTTGAACTCACTATTAGTCAGCCTTTGCTCACTCAAATAATGCAAATTTTTGCTAGTACCGGGCACAGACCCATAAGGCTCAAAGCCCGTTTACTTTTTAAGACTCAAAAAGGGCATTCAGTTCAGTACTTAAATATTAAGTGGATGTGAGTAGAATAGGGTAATGAGTGCGTGCTTCGTTATAAAAAAAATAAATATTCATCATATATTTCTTTTAGTATTTAAATAAATTATATTTTAAAATAATACATAATAAATTCACTTGATTTAAAATATGTAACATACTTTTTTGTTGGACAAACCTTAACGTAGGCGTCTGTCTGTCTGTCAGTCAGTGTTGGTCCCCTCAAGTCTTGCTTTTTTTTTTTTTTTTTTCCTTCAATTCCTCAAGTCATTAATTATTATCATAATTGTTAAATACATCTAAGTATTTTAAGAAATAATAGCAAACATTTTTTTTTCTATTCACGACTGAGTAAATACATCTAAGTATTTTAAGAAATAATAGCCAACATTTTTTTTTTCTATTCACGACTGAGTAAATACATCTAAGTATTTTAAGAAATAATAGCCAACATTTTTTTTCTATTCACGACTCAGTAATATTTTTTTTTATAAAAACTCTTCATTTTATTTTAATTTTCTACCTCAAATTGCATAATTTATTTTCAATAGCCACAACTTTGTTTTCATTCATGCCCAAACAGTTTTTCTTCTTAATTTCATTATTATAATTTTTGTTTTCCATTTGGCAGTTCATTGTTCATTTGATCAATCATTCTCCATAATCGCAATTGTGTTTTATTTTTTTAATATTGTTTAATATTCAACTATTGCTTGTGAGTTTTTTATAGAATTTTTTTTTTAAAAAAATTGCATAATATGAAGTTTTTGTGAAATAAGTTATTCCATTTCAATGGGACTAAATTGATCACTATATTTTTAAAATAACTAAAAAATCAGTTTATTTTAAAATTTAGACCAAATTAATCACTATATTTAAAAAAAAAACATAAATTATAATTATATGAGATTCTTTGAATATGAATATGCCGTTTAATTTAGGCATCTGTAATGGGAGGGTTATTATGATTGGGCATGAAGTTAAGTATAATAATTTATTTGTTATTTTTTTAAAATACAGTAACTAAATTAACCTTAATATAAAAAAACAATGGGTTATTTGATCACTTTTAAATTATAATGATCGAATTGACACCAACTATAAAGTACTATGGCGTATTTAATATGTCGGGTATGAAATTATGTGCTGAAAAATGAGCAATGAGCACGTACTTACTAATACCCTTATTATTTAGTGGAATAAAGACCTTTTTAATTACTCCACAATTCTTGGTAAATGAGAAAAAAAAATGTTTAGTTAATATATAAAATTATAAAATTGTAGGTGGTGTCGCATGAAACAAAGTCTTTTATTTGTTATATAATTATATAAACCATTTCTAATTACAGATCCCATTTTCAGGGTGTTTGAGTTTGACCAAATTCTTTTTTTTTTTTTTTAGTTTTTTGGTAGAGTAAAACAAAGTTTATAAGTTCTTTTAATAGCATAATATTTTTTTTTTATCTATTGGTTAGGTTGAATGAATTTATAAGTTACCAAACTTATGAACTCTTTTAATAGTGTTGACGTACGGAAACGGTCAACCGGAGTTCGAGAGCCCACAATGTGATAACGGGTACAAAAAGGCAAGGAATGGAAGACTGAAGCAGATAAAAAACACACACAGGACTTTTACGTGGTTCGGCCAGAATGATGCCTAGTCCACGACCGTTCTCTGGTTATTCTAGCAGAGTAACAGTATGTATTTTCTGATGATCCCCTGCTTTACAATGGCGTCCCCTCTTCTATATATAGAGTAGGGTAGCTTACAATGCGAATTAGTCCTAAGTACGGAAGAAGTCTATTCCGTTGATGGCGCTTTCCTTATTGGTTTCGGATTGTCAGGGATAGATCCCTTGTCTTCAGGGATCCGGATTGCTTCCGATAGGTAAGTGTCTATCGCTTCCGATTATCTCGCGATCTTCCAGCCGTCTGATCTGGGCGTATCTCTCGGCGAGCTGAGGTCGTGATGTTTGGAGTTCGTCTGAGCGAGCTCGCTTAAAGCGAGCTCGCTCGCATCAGCGATCTGGCTTCTGGTCCCGAAGGAATGGGACTCCACACTGATGGCTTTCGGTCTTCGGGTCTGGCGGGCTTCTGGGGAGTTCGGGCCGCTCTGCTGGGCCTTAGGTGATTCGGGTCGTTCTGCTGGGCCGGGCCCAGCCCGTCAATTGATTTCCGGAGATGGCATATAACATAAGCCCCCCAGCTCTTAGTGCGAGCTGCGGACTGAGAGCTGTTCCGGTTGCCGCAACCTATCTAGCTGTATTTCGGACGACCAACCGTCCCTTGAGAAACACTTCAAAGGGCACGTCTTGCCCGTACTGCTTTAAATGCGCACATTCCCCCATTACTGCGCGTGATCATGCCTGTGGGTCCCACGAGCTGTCGTGCGGCCGAGTTTCTTGGGGCATACCATGAGCCATTTTTTTTTTTTTTTGATCCGACGGCCAGGATCTTCCGGGCAAAAAGTATAAATAGCGGGAGAGACTACCTTCTTCCCCCTTCGCTTTATTATTTCGAATTTTCGTTGTGTGCGAAGGTTCTTATTCGTCTCCTTGCTCTGTCTCGACTGCGACCGCCTTTCCAGTTTTCGGGTGCCTTCGCCGCCATTCCTTGTTTCGGCATTTGCTTGTCCTCCGTTTATCCGGTGAGTTTCTCGCAACCCCTTTAGTCTTGCTTTCTGGTTTACTGTCTCTCGAATTTATCCGCGTACTGCCTTCTTCGTGATGGCTATGTGTCTTCCTCTGGTATTTAGAGCGTCGTTTGGCCCCCTTTTTGGCCTCTGATTGTCGAAGCGAGCTTAGTCTTGCTTTTAGATATCCACCGGGCTTAAGTTTCTGGCCCCCCCTGCTTTAGGCAGTGTCCTTACTTCGCGGTTTCGGCGCGACCTGATCGAATGGGGAGAGTCTAGGGCTTTTTTCTGTTTTGCGAGCGTCGGTCTGCTTTCAGCGGCCTGACTCTAATTTTGTCGTAGATGTCCCTCTCAGGTCACAGGCGCCGCGATTACCAAATAGGAGACATGGATACCCCGACTTCTTCGGAACCGTGTGAAGGATGGGAGGAGACGGTTCAAGAGCTTACCTCTCGGCGAGGTGGGGATGCTCGCGAACTTGCTTCATCAGTCTCAGCTGCTTTGTTTCGGCGATCTGGGGATGAGCGAGGAGCCCGCGAGGTGTTCGAGCGTCATCCTTCTAATGTGACCTTTGGCGAGCTCATTTCTTGGGTCAATGAATATAATTTTCCCTCGACCTCTAGTGCCATGGTTCCTTCTCCTGAGGACCATGCTGCCAACCCTCCTAAATGGTTCATCGCTTTGAGCCTTCAACACCTGGAGTCTGGTTTTAGGCTTCCAGTCCCTTCTTATTTGATAGCTCTTCTAAACGACCTGAAGCTTTCACCCTTCCAGCTTACTCCGAACTCCTACTCACAACTCTCTTCGTTAGCCCTCCTTTTTAAGAGGGCAGGTCTTGAGCCTCCTTCCCCTAGGGTTATTAGGTCCCTTTTCTCCTTCAAGAGTTTAGGCGATGGGCTGTATTATCTTGCAGCCCTAAATTCCGAGTATAAGAAGCTCTTGCCGAGGGGTAAGGCAAAGGGCAAATCCAATGTTGGGGCTTACAAGTCCTGGTGGTTTTTCGCCTCTTGCACTTCCCTTCACGAGCTCACGAGCTTCGGCTTCGTACAATGCCCAAGTAAGCGAGCTCACGCCCTTGTCTTTTTTCTTTATGCTCCTCTCGCTCTTTGACTGTTTTCCTTCTTTTTCAGATACCTCAGGTAAGAAGCCGATCCTGACCAAGGACGAGGTCGAGCTTCTGGAGAAGGTCGGCGCTGTAAAGACGGACGCTGACGATATCGAGCCATCTGACGACCTACTTCGCAAGTTCGGGCTCGCTCCCTCCCTCGATGCAAAGGTGATAGAGAAGAGGGACGTCGGGATCCGGGGAAAAAGGGACGTCAAGTCGGCCCTCGACGAGGTTGATCGCAGCTCGAGCTCGAATGAAGGCGGTCAAAGAGAACAAGCCGGTTCATCAACGCCGAGGATGGTAAAGCTAAAATACGTTCCGCGCAACAAACCGTCGGCGACCTCTACCGCGGTTCCTCCAGCGCCAACCTTGCGGGCTCAGGCGGATGTGCCCAGGGTTGAAGGGCCTGCAGCCCCTACGGCCGAAGCCCTGGTGATTCCAACTGCTCAGCCCGCCACCGAAGTAATCACAATCCGTGATTCCGAGGTGGTTGTGGCTACGTCTGCCCGTGGAAAGGCTTTGGTAGAAGAGGGTCGGGCGGCCTCGGCTTCTGGGAGCAAGAGGAAGGCTGCGTCGGCTTCGTCTCCCACCAGGATCCAGGCCGGGAAGAAAAAAAAGGCTGTCGATTCCCCCGCGGCAGCAGCTGAAGAGGTTTCCGCAGGAGGGGTCTACTTCGATCGCCTCCTGGACAACTTAAATAACGTTCTGGGCAACTCCGTCCGGTCTCTGGAGAAGGAGGACGTTACGGGGGAAAGGCTTCCATTATATTCAGCTCGCCATGGTCTGCTGGTATGTCCTTATTTTGCCGACCTTCCCTTTCCTTTCTGTTCGTTTTGTTTAGCCTTTTCTGCTTGTTTTCCAGTCCGTTCTCAGTTGTGTGAAGCAAGCCGAGGAGCTCGCTGTTCTCCTTAGGGAGAAGGAGAAGCTCACGAGTTTGGCTGGGAAGTTGAAAGACGACAAAAAGAAGCTGCAGGACAGCCTCACCTATCTGACAGAGGAAACCCGGAAGATGCGGGTTTATTATGAGGGGCAGGAAGATCGGATCGCGAAGGTTGAGGAGGCCAAGAAGAATGCCGAAGACAAGCTTTTTCGAGAGAAGTCTGCGAGCGCTCTTGCCCTTTGTGATTATAACGCGAAGCTTAAGAAGGTTTCGATCGAGCTGGAGGGGAGTCTAAAAGCGCAGCTGTTGGCTGAGGAGCGAGCTGAAGCTGCAGCCCGCGAGGTGGAGGGGGTCAAGAAGGAGCTTGCCCATAAAGAAGCCGAGGTCGGAGCCCGGGTAGCCAAGGAGCGCGAGGATGCTGCTTCAGAGAACTCAGCCGAATTTTTGTATACTTTGTGGACATTTCATCCTGAGCTGGACATCTCCTTCTTTGGCGAGGATGCTGTCCAAGAATTCGCAAGGTTTTCAGCTGAGGCAGCTGAAAAAGAGGCTGCTGGGGTTTCTAGTCAGCCCGACCAGCCCGATCAGCTCGAGGCCGCTCCCTCTACTGAAGATGTTCCCGCTCAGCTTGACGAAAATGCGGCTCTTCCTCCTAGATAGGGTTTTTCCTTGTATTTCTGTTTGTAAGACGTTTTTCTTTTAACAAAGTCTTCATGCTTCATGTGTGTTTTCTCCCTGCAAGCTTTTATTTGACTGAACTTTGGCGATCTCGGTAGTTAGGCCTTGGTAGATCGATCCTCAAATCGCAACCTTAGATTCACAAATAGTTGAAGTAGATCTAATAAAAACTTTGAAGAGGCGAAACTTAAACCTGACTTGTCGTGTAGCGACGCTAGACCATGTCAAAGCGAGCTTTCGCTAGCTTTAGGTCGTAGGTCCGCGTAAGAAGTTTTTCCGATCCGTCCAAAGAGTCAGGAATCACCGTAGCGAGCTTGTAAACTGAGCTTGTAGACTTGGCGTATACCCCTTCCCCCTAGCTCGCAGTTCGTTGTGCGGACTGGGAGCTAATGCCGACTTTCTCTTCCCTTTGCGAAGTTTGACCGTCGTCTCGGGACTTGTCATATTCTCGGGAATAATTGCCGGTTTTTGGGAATAGCCTTGGTTTATAAATAGCCTGATATGACCCCTTGAGACGTACTTCATGAGGTTCTTTTCTTTTTATCCTGGCGATGGTGCTTCAGCTGCGGTCCCCATGCAGTGCGGCAATCTTCTTCAGCCTTGGTGTTTCTGTTGAGGCTACCTTTCTGTCCTCTGAGGGAGATTGTCGGACTGCTGGGGTCACGGCTGAAGGTTGCTGAAGATTGGGGAAGAATTGCTGAAGGTCGGACGGATCGGAAGATACCGCTCGTTCTGCCATCGCCCTGGTGTATGTTCTGAGACAGTTTTCCGGTTGAAATCTGTATCAGAATATACACCAAGGGCAATGGCGGTGGAGAGCTGCTTTTCTGCAGATGAAGTTCACCATGGGAGGGCGTTTGGAGCTGACATTTCTTCGTAGGGGAGCAGAGACCGTTGCGGGCTCAGGCTACCTTGTAGCTTATGTAGGCATTTTTCCTTCACGTTGTAGCTTGGTAGATAGTTCTTGTATGACACGTTCTTTGTAATAACATATTCGTTCGCTTTGATTTAATCCCGGATTCTTGAAGAGCAGTTTCTCGAACGATTTTTTTTTTTTTTTTAGATCGTTTGATTGTTGGTCGCAAACGGTCTGTCCTTAATGCTTTGCTTAGCTAAGTAGTAAGTTGCAAATGACACCTAAGCGCTTTAGCTACCTTGCTGACGAGCCTGAAGTGCTGATTTTCAGTGTATCCAGGAGCTTTTTACGATCGGATTAAGTCGAGAGATCAGTAGCTCGTGGGTCGCGTTTGTTGCGCATAGCTGCTTCCCAAGCCATGATAATAAGAATAATCAAATCGGTTATCGTCTCTGCCCAGAATTTAATCAAGAGGAATGTCCGGAAAGGTCGCGGAATGTCTTTAGCTAATTTTCCGCATAGTATATAGGGGAATAGCTTCGCGTTAAATTGAAGATCTTGCCGAGATATATGTCCAGGTAGGTTGCATAGCGACCTCAGCTAACATACCAGGGCACTTCCGTAAATTCGCGTAGAAATTGAAAATCCGGCCAAGATATATGTCCAGGTAGGTCGCATAGCGACCTCAGCTAACATACCATGGCGCTGCTTGTAAATTTGCGAAGAATTTGAAAATTCGGCCAAGATATATGTCCAGGTAGGTCGCATAGCGACCTCAGCTAACATACCATGGCGCTGCTTGTAGTTGGCTTGGGAGGGGACACCCAGGTAGATCGCAGACCATGATTTTTATTCAAGATGAAAGGGGGTCTCAGTTAGTGATCCCTTTGCTCGAGGTGGAAGTGGTTGCCTAGGTAGGCGCCAAACCGTGACATTGGGTCAAGATGAATGGGCCTCAGCTAGCGAACCACGACCTGGGGGAGGACCAAGAGGAATGCTCAGATAAGCCACAAACCATAGCCCGTCGACTAAGATGAATGGGCCCCAGCTCGCAAACCATGGTTTTTTACCCCTCCCCAAAAAATGTTAAAGTGCTATAGTGGAGGACAGGTAACAAAGTTCGACAAAATTGATCAGCCAGAAACTTATTAATCTCAATCGAGCTTAAAAAATTTTAACATGAAACATAAGAATAGAAACACTTCTACTGATGGTAGGGGCGGAGGTGCTCCGCGTTCCAGGCTCGCGGGAGGACGGCTGCATCCACGTTGGCCAGATGGTATCCCCCGTTTCCCAAGTCCTTGTGGATAACAAAAGGTCCTTCCCAGTTCGGGCCTAGCGTGCCGTCACTGGCTTTTCGAGCGCCGATGAGTACTAGGCGTAGCACGCGATCTCCGAGCTTGTACCGTCTGAGCCGAACTTTTCTGTTGTAGTAACGCACTACCCTTTGCTGGTAGATGGCGATCCGTAGGCGAGCTGTGTCTCTAGCCTCCTCAAGTAGATCTAGATTCGCGGCTAGGAGTTCGTCATTTCCCTCCGGGTTAAAGGTGGCTCTTCGCTGACTGGTCACCTTGTGTTCAGCTGGGATCATTGCCTCGGACCCATAGACCAACGAGAAAGGAGTCTCAGCCGTGCTAGTTCGAGCTGTCGTCCGATACGCCCAAAGCACCGTTTGTAGTTCGTCCGCCCAAGCGCCCTTCCTGTCTTCCAGCTTCGTCTTCAGGGTGTGCTTGATTATCTTGTTGACTGCTTCGACCTGCCAATTGGCCTGGGGGTGGTCTACGGCCGTGAAGCTCTTTTGGATTCCCAATGACTCGCAGAATTGGATGAATTGCTCGCTGGTGAATTGAGTTCTGTTGTCTGTGACTATCTGCTGTGGGACCCCAAACCTGCAAATGATATTATTCCAGACAAATTTTTGTACCTTGGAGCTGGAGATTTCAGCGAGCTCTTTCGCTTCGGCCCATTTGGTGAAGTAATCAACTGCCACGATGGCATGCTTGCAATTGCCACGAGCTGTTGGGAGCGGCCCAATCAGGTCCATACCCCAGATAGCAAACGGCCACGAGCTGTTCATCTGTTGAAGGTAGGCCGATGGAGCCCGCGGGACATTAGCGAACCGTTGGCACTTGTCACACTTTTTCACCAAGTTGATCGCGTCTTGTTTCATCATAGGCCAATAGAATCCCTGCCGAAGGGCCTTCTGGGCTAGTGACAGAGCCTCGGTGTGGTTGCCGCAGTGCCCATCATGTATTTCCTCCAGCACGGTCTGACAGTCAGAGCCCTCAATACATCTTAACAATGGAGCTGTGAATCCTCGTTTATACAACACCTCATCGTAGATACAGTAGCGAACGGCTCGAGCTCGCAGTTTGCGCGCTTCTAGTTTATCTGTCGGTAGCTTTCCTTCCCGTAGGTACTCCAGAATGGGGCTCATCCATGAGCCCTGGGATGCGTGAACCACCATCGTCTCGGCCGGTTGCTCCATGCTAGGGGTGGCTAAAAACTCCACTGGTATAGCCCCTAGAAACTCTATGTCTCGCGCAGTAGCTAGCCGAGCCAGTGCATCTGCATGGGAATTCTGAGAGCTTGGAATTTGGCGTACTTCGAACCTCTGGAAGGGAATTAGAAGTTCGCGTACTTTGAGCAGGTATGCTGCCATCTTCACCCCCTTCGCCTGATATTCCCCGCGTATTTGGTTGACAACGAGTTGGGAATCGCTGAAAATTATCAGTTCTTCAGCTCGCACCTCCTTTGCCAAGCGCAGCCCTGCGAGCAGCGCCTCGTACTCGGCCTCGTTATTGGTAGCTCGGAAACCGAATCGCAGGGCGCATAGTATTCTGTGGCCCTCCGGGCTTATTAGCATAACTCCTGCCCCAGCTCCTTGCTCGCTCGATGACCCGTCAACGTACAACTCCCAGGACGGTCCTTCCGAGGTCTCTCCTTCTACTCGGGTCGTTTCAGTGAATTCAGCGATAAAATCCGCTAGTGCCTGCCCCTTGATTGCCACTCTTGGTTTGTATTCCAAGTCGAACTGAGCGAGCTCAATTGCCCATTTCAGCAGGCGGCCCGATGTGTCTGGCTTCTGCAAAATCTGCCTCAAGGGGTACTTAGTTAGAACATCGATCTGATGGGCCTGGAAATATGGACGTAATTTCCTCGATGCTATGACCAAGCAGTATGCGAGCTTCTCCATCGATGTGTACCTCGTTTCTGCGTCCACCAACCTCTTGCTAATATAATAAACGGGGTATTTCACCCCTTCCTCCTCCCGAACCAAGGCTGCGCTGAGAGCATGCGCCGACACTCCTAGGTAGATCACCAGTTTTTCCCCATCTCGGGGTTTTGAAAGTAGCGGAGCTTGCCCCATATACTCCTTCAGCTGCTGGAAGGCGAGCTCACACTCCTCACTCCAACTGAAACCTTGGGCTTTTCGCAACGTATTGAAGAAAGGGATGCACTTGTCGGTTGCCTTGGAGATAAATCGGCTTAGTGCAGCGACCTGGCCGGTTAGGCTCTGCACGTCCTTCATTCTTACAGGCGACCTCATATCCAAAAGGGCCTTTATTTTTCCTGGATTGGCCTCGATACCTCTGCTGTTGACCATGAATCCCAAGAACCTCTTGGAAGCCACCCCAAATGCACATTTTAGTGGGTTCAGCTTCATATTGTAGCTCCTGAGGATCTTAAATGTTTCTCCCAAATTACGAACATGATCTGCGACTTGCTCAGACTTAACCAGCATATTGTCAACGTATACCTCCATTGTTTTCCCAATCTGTGCTTCGAACATCATGTTCACAAGTCTCTAGTAGGTCGCTCCAGCATTCTTCAACCCGAACGGCATGACCTTATAATAGTATAGCCCGTGATCGGTGATAAACGACGTGTGTTCCTCCTTGTTAGGATTCATGGGGATCTAGTTGTATCCCGAGTAGGCGTCCATGAAACTGAGGAGCTGATGCCCCGCTGTTGCATCCACGAGCTGGTCAATTCTTGGGAGAGGGAAACTGTCCTTCGGGCAGGCTTTATTTAAGTTTGTGAAGTCGACGCAGGTCCTCCACTTCCCGTTCTTCTTTTTTACCAGCACTGGGTTGGCTACCCAGACTGGGTAGTGAGCCTCTCTGATAAACCCATTAGCCAGGAGCTTATCCACCTCCTCTTTAAGGGCGATGTAGCGTCCTGGAGTCATTGGTCTCCTCTTCTGGCGCACCGGCTTGTAGCTGGGGTCTATGTTGAGTTTGTGCGACATGACCTCCGGTGCTATCCCCACCATGTCTTCGTGATTCCACGCAAACACATCCAGGTTAGTCTTAAGGAATTCAATAAGTTGGCATTTTACCTCGGGGGCCAGATTCTTCTCGAGCTTCAGGCATCTTTTAGCGTCCACCTCGCTGATCGGGATCTCTTCAAGTTCTTCCACCGGGCCGGTGGCCTTGTCGCAATCCACTTCTCTGGGATCCAGGTCGTAACTCACCCCGCTCCGACTTGAAGGTCCCTGCGCTCCCTCTGTGACCACATTTACTTTCTTTCCTCTGGTCCCCATCTTGACCGCGTCCTCGTAGCAACGTCTTGCGAGGTGCTGCTCTCCCCGCACGCATCCAGTTCCGTTGGTGGTTGGAAACTTGACGGTCAGCGCTCTGGTCGAGGTGACCATATCCAGCTCGTTCATCACCGGCCTCCTGAGCACGACGTTGTATGCTGAGGGGCAGTCAATGATCAGAAACTCCGCAAGCGCTGTGGCTTCGCGACCTTCGCCCCCAATTGTGAATGGGAGCTTAACTCGTCCCATGGGGACGACTGCATCTCCCGTGAACCCGAAAAGTGGCTCTGGGGATGGGCCCAACTGTTCGGGCCTGAGTCCCATCTAGTCGAAACAGGCCCTGTACATCACATTCACCGAGCTGCCGGTGTCCACCATTATTCTTCGCACCTCCATGTTGCCGATGTGAGCGCGAATGACGAGGGCGTCATTGTGCGGCCAGTGTATGCCCCTGGCGTCCTCCTCGGAGAAAGTGATTTCTTTCACTGCCATCCTGGCTCGCTTAGATGATCCCATCTGCTCGCTAGATCTTGCCACTAGGACATGATTAGCCTCGCGTACGTACCTTTCGTGCGACCTGTTCGATGTGCCTGCGAGGTGAGGACCGCCGTAGATCGTATAGATCGTCCGAACTGCTGGTGCGCGCTCATCCTCTGGGGGCGGTCGTTGTTGATTCGCCTGCTGTGGTGGCTGATTTGCAGGTCGCACCACATAGTCTCGCAGCCGGCCCCTTCGAATCAGTTATTCAATTGCATCCTTCAAAGCGTAACATTCAGAGGTGTCATGCCCCACCTCGTCGTGATACGCACAAAATTTCTCCCTATTTCTGAACTTGTTGGGAGTTTTTATCGGGTTTGGCCTCTCGAAATCCTCTCTTCTCCTTTCCATGGCGAAGATCCTTTCTTGAGAATCTGATAGGGCCGTATAGTTGTTGAAACGGCCTTGTCTCAGAGGTCGGTCCTCTTGTTCTTCCCGCCGAGCTCGCTTGGCTACCAGATTGTTAGACCGCTCTCCTCGGTTGTCCTTTCCGTTTTCCCCGTCGTTCCTTTTCCTGTCTCGGTTAGAGTTTCCGACTTCCTCTCTATGTCCAGCGGGCTTCTTCGAACCGAACGCTTCTTCCCACCGGATCTCCTTTGCAGCTCGTTCATAGAACTCTCCTAGATCCGCAACGGGGGATTTATAGATGCTCTCGTAGAGCTTCCCGTCTTTCCTGAGACCTGCCGAGATGGCCGTCAGGATACTTTCATCCGAGGGACTTTCGACGTTACTCACCTCGCGCCGGAACTTGGCGATGTAATCTTTGAGGGACTCGCCCGACCTTTGGAAGACCGTGGCGAGGTAGCACGGCGGGGCGAGCTATCGTCTTAAAGCTCTGTACTGCCCGAGGAACTTCCGCTGGCATTCTTCCCAACTGCCAATGCTGCGAGACGGGAGGCTTCTGAGCCAGGCGCGCGGGATGTCGCCCAAGGTCGCGGGGAATACCCGACACTTCACCAGCGAGCTGGTGGTCTGCAGATCCATCTGGACATTGAATGCGTCCAGGTGGTCATAGGGGTCGCTATCTCCGTTGTACTGTGGTATGCTCGGAACCTTGAATCTCCTGGGGAGAGTTTCGAGTTCAACTTCCTTTGTGAATGGCGTCCGTTCTCCGCAGCCACTATTTTGGCCACGAACTGTAACACCCCCTCTCCTAGAACTGCCCGAGAAGAGGTGTTACTGGGGATAATAAAATAAACCAACTGATAACTGAATTCTGATACCAATACTGTATATATCAATTAACTGTAATAAGACTCTGAGTCAACAAAAACTGAAATCATAATTGCATCTAAGGGAAATTCCCTAAACTGGAAAATAAAATGAATCTAAACTAATCAAGCACTAACTAATAAACTAACAACTCCCAGACATCTTTGGTCTTGAGCGGCTCCACGTACACACACTACTGGACACTGCTGCTAGGCCCCACGTCTGGTACTCCCCCACTAGGACCTGGAATGGTGAAGAGTACAAGGTGAGCTACAAAGCTCAGCAAGTAATAAACTGGAAAGAATAACTGAAGCTGAATCGAAGAATATCGATACTGATAAAGATACTTACTGAACTTGTACTGAGAGATATAATAATCACTGGATGGCATTTATAAGATGTAATGCACACAACTGTAAACTAAATGCAGGTATGCAACTTTGGCACGTAGGCCCACATAACTATAAGACATACCTGACTGATCTGAGTCCTGCAAACATAAAAACTGTAAGCACATACTTTGGGCAATATGCCCCTAGCTCCCTGGTCGACATCAGGCGAGCATCTCATAACTGAGATATAATTGTACTGATACTAGTGGGATCCCCGCGGACAAGCCGCCTGGCGCGCATAATGCAATGCTCATATAAATGCTAGCACACGATATGTAGTGCTCCACATAAGTCATGCTCAATGCTCATACAATGTGTATGCACATAATCTCACAAAATAATGCTGACCATGTCATAATGAACTGCTAAACATGGTATATGATTTTTACTAGAAATATTGAGATTCAAATATTCTGAAATTTCTAAGTATAGGCATGGCATATTGGATTTGATGATATCTTGGCATAAAAATTCAATATTTGAATAATTGAATATTCATATTAAATTTAAAACTTGAATCAAGAATTTATTGGAAGCTATTTGGATGCCATTTGATACTATTTGGATGATTGAGAAGGTCTAAGGAAGCAATTTGAATGAAAAATAGCTCATTCGAATGAAAAAAATGGATTTCAGCAAGCTCATTCGAATGGCAGAAAACTCATTCGAATGACAGAGACTCATTCGAATGACAGAAGGCTCATTCGAATGACTGATGATATTCAAAGGCTATTCGGATCTGATCTGGGACTCATTCGAATGACTCTCAAATTCATTCGAATGAATTTTGAAAATTTCCAACTTTTGAACTGGCAAAACTCGACTCATTCGAATGCAACAGTAACCTTATTCGAATCAATTTGAAGATCATTCGAATGACAAGAAGGCTCATTCGAATGCTAAGCTATACAAAGCAACAACTTACTCACATCTTCAAGGGCTCATTCGAATGACAACAAGGCTCATTCGAATGACAGTAAAAGAAACTCAAAAATTCATACGAATGATATGATAACACATGACTCATTCGAATGACCAAGAATTCATTCGAATGACTGGAATATTATAAGGGAAAAGCTTACGATAACACTGAAACTTATTCGGATGCTTGAAACTCATTCGAATGACACAAGACTTATTCGAATGACTGGAATCTTATCAGATATACAGCTTACGATAACAGAGATCATAACTTGAATCAAAACTTATCTTCACTACACCATTCCAAAAGAAATCTTGGGAGAACAATCCCAATTGATATATAAACAACTTGAGGGATGAGTTACTGATCATAACTAATGTAAACATTGCAAGGAATATGCATGAACTGGCTGGTACTCACTGTACGCATGTAAATACATATATGAACATGCACTGAACTGAAATAACTCACTGTAACGCACATATGTGAATATACATGCACTGGAACTGATTCAATTATGGAAATCTAATATCCAACTCAATCAAGACCTGTAAGAAAGGATTACAGGGGAAGGATACTTGCCTTATGATCTTCTTGATCGACTTAATGATCTCACGAGAGCCTCCTATGCAAGACTTGAACTCACTGCTCGTGCCTATATATATATATACACTGACTGTAACATAAATCTGAAACTTAAACGAAGAACTGCTGGAACTGATGATCGAATGCTAATATACGATCTCGTAAGAAAAGTTTACAGGGAGAATAACTTGCCTTTCAAACTCTCTGATCGATCCAATGATCTAACAGAAGCCTCCAACGCAAAGCCTTTAATTCACTGTTGAAGCTTCTTCTTCTCTCTGTTGTTCTTCACACGGCGAAGACAACATGGCTAATGACTATTATATATATACATATGCTTAAGAGAAACCCTAATGCCATCTCTCTCTCCTAATATAACTAGGAGTCTTTCAAACCGAATCCTTCTCACGACTGGGTTAATTAATCCCTTAATCACACTAATTCTGTTTAACAATTAAACTCTAATATCAAATCCTTAAATGACCAACACGTCCTTGCATTTAATCTTCTCAATAATTAAACATAATTAAATGCTATTTACTCAATAAAATCTAAATTGCCATATTAAATAATTAAATGGCAAATCCTCTTAATTAATTACTTCAATAATTAATTAACTAATTCTAAATAAATACTAGGCCCTCTAATGGGTCGTTACAATTTCTCCCCTCCTTAAAAGAATTTGGTCCTCCAAATTCGTAACTGGTTACTCGAACAATGAGGGGTAAAGACGTCTCATCTCTTCTTCTAGCTCCCACGTCGCCTCTTCTGCCGAGTGACGCTGCCATTGAACTTTCACGAGAGGAATTGATCGATTTCTCAAAGTCTTCTCTTTACGCTCTAAAATACTGGTAGGCGTCTCTTCATAAGACACATCTTCCCTCACTTCAAGAGTCTGAAAATCGATCACATGCTGAGGATCTGGCACATACTTCCTCAACATCGAAACATGGAATACATTGTGGACATGGGACAACTGCGGTGGCAAAGCTAACTCATATGCCAAAGTCCCTATCCGTCTCAAAATCTCAAATGGGCCAACGTAACGGGGACTAAGCTTTCCTGTTACGCCAAATCTTCGCACACCTTTAATAGGCATGACTCTCAACCAAACATGGTTACCTACCTCAAACTCGAGGTCTCGCCGTCGCTTGTCTGCATAGCTCTTCTGTCTGTCTTGTGCTGTCTTCATTCTTGCTTTGATCACCCGGATCTTTTCTGTCGTCTGCTCCACAATTTCAGGACCCAATAAAGCCCTATCTCCAATCTCTTCCCAACATATCGGCGATCGACATGGTCGCCCATACAAAGCCTCATATGGTGACATTCCAATACTTGAATGGAAACTGTTGTTGTAAGCAAATTCCACCAAAGGTAAATGCTCATCCCAACTACCTTGAAAATCTAGAACACACGCTCTCAACATATCCTCGAGAGTTCTGATCGTCCTCTCTGACTGACCATCTGTCTGCGGATGAAATGCTGTGCTAAACTTCAACTTAGATCCCAATGCCTCATGCAAAGCTTCCCAAAAATGAGAAGTAAAACGAGGATCTCGATCTGATACAATGCTGGATGGAACACCGTGTAATTTTACGATCTCCTCAATGTAAATTTTCGCAAATCTATTTAATGGATAAGTCTTCTTAATAGGAAGAAAATGGGCTGATTTAGTTAAACGATCAACAATCACCCATATAGCATCGTAGCCTCTAGTAGTCCTGGGTAAACCCATCACAAAGTCCATAGCAATATTATCCCATTTCCACTCCGGAATGGGTAATGGAAGTAATAAACCTGCGGGTTTCTGATGTTCCGCTTTAACTTGTTGGCATACTGAACATTGTGAAATATAACTGGCTACATCTTTCTTCATACCACTCCACCAATACTGTCGCTTAAGGTCGTGGTACATCTTCGTAACACCTGGATGAATAGTGTAACGACTCTTCTGTGCTTCATTCAAAATCTCTTGCTTAAGATTTCCACCATCGGGTATACAAATACGTCCCTGAAATAAAAGTATACCATCACTCCGTAGAGTATATCCCAAAGGAGAAAATTTCTCAATATCTGCTAAGATTTGTGCTAACTTCACATCTTTCGATTGCTGTGTCTTGAGCAATTCAAATAGCTCGGGTTGTACTCTCATATAAGCGCAACTCACAACTGGTTTATCTTCTGGGGTTGAAATAGATAAGACACTCAACTGTTCTAATAACCTCCATTCTTGAACCATCATCGTAGCCATAGAAGCTCCTCGCCGACTCAAAGCATCGGCTACTACATTAGCCTTTCCTGGGTGATATAGAATCTCACAGTCGAAGTCTTTAAATAACTCGACCCATCGTCTCTGCCTCATGTTCAATTCCTTCTGGGATAAAAGATAATGTAGGCTCTTATGATCTGTATAAATTTCAACTTTCTCACCATATAGATAGTGTCGCCATATCTTCAAAGCAAATACTACCGCTGCCAACTCCAAATCATGAGTAGGGTAGTTCACTTCGTGTTTCTTCAATTGTCTGGATGCATAAGCATTAACTTGACCTTCTTGCATTAATACGCAACCCAAACCTGAATGGGATGCATCGCTGTAAATGGAATATTTCTCTCCACTCCTTGGAATGGCTAAAACTGGTGCAGTAGTTAACTTTCGCTTCAATTCTTGGAAGGCACGTGCACACGCGTCATTCCATTCAAACTTTTCTCCTTTTCTTGTTAGCTTAGTCATGGGGGAAGATAAACGAGCAAACCCTTCGATGAATCGTCTATAATAGCCTGCAAGACCCAGAAAACTACGTATCTCTGTCACTGTCGTAGGTCTCGGCCAATCCATGACTGCTTTAGTCTTGTCTGGATCCACTGAAATACCATCTCCAGAAATGACATGGCCTAGGAACCCAATCTGAGTAAGCCAAAACTCACACTTGCTGAACTTGGCGTACAGTTGCTCTTCTTTAAGTCTTTGTAATACCAGAGTAAGATGCTCTGTATGCTCCTCCACATTAGATGAGTAGACTAGGATATCGTCGATGAAGACAATAATGAATCGATCTAGGTACTCACGTAGAACTCGATTCATCAAATCCATGAAAACAGCTGGGGCATTCATCAACCCAAATGGCATCACCACAAACTCGTAGTGTCCATAGCGAGTCCTGAAAGCAGTCTTCTGAATATCATCGTCTCTAACTCGCACCTGATGGTATCCCGATCTCAAATCTATCTTCGAGAATACCTTAGCTCCTCGCAATTGATCTAACAAGTCATCCACTCGAGGTAAGGGATATTTATTCTTCACTGTCACCTGGTTCAATTGACGATAGTCAATACATAATCTCAAAGATCCATCTTTCTTCCTCACGAACAATACTGGTGCACCCCACGGGGATGAACTGGGTCGGATAAAACCCTTCTCTATTAATTCTTCTAATTGGGCCTTCAACTCCTTTAGCTCATTAGGTGCCATCCGATATGGAGCCTTAGAGATAGGCTGCGTACCAGGCAATAATTCAATAGTAAACTCCGATCCTCTCCGAGGAGGTAATCCTGGTAGCTCATCTGGGAAAACTTCTTGGAAATCTCGTACTACTGGTACCTCGGGTAAATACTTCTTGCTTCCTTCGTCAGTGGTTACAAAGGCTAGATAGGCCTCGCATCCATCACGCATTAGCTTTTCAACTTTCATCACCGAGATCAGGGGAATCGTAGACATAGGTTTGACTCCTCTATAAATAAGAATCGGCTGTTGAGGTAGTTCAAAATCAATAATCTTTCGTCGACAATCGACTCTTGCATAATGTCGTGATAGCCAATCCATGCCAAGGATCAAATCAAAATCCTGAACATCGAGAATTACCAAATCTCCCAATAGCTTCTTATCATGGACCTCGATCTCACAATTTTCAAACATTTCTCTAGCTATCATAATCTTATCTCCCGGCGTAGACACAATCAAGTGGTACGACAAAGAAATCCGGGAATGGGGAACATAACATACTGTGCGCAGTGCAATAAAAGAATGTGTAGAATCAGTATCAAATAATGCACGCACATCATGACCATATAGGGATAGAATACCTTGGATAGTCCCGTCGCCCTGCTCTGCCTCAGCTGTGGTAAGGGCATAAACTCTACCCTGCACCTGTCTATCTGCGGGCGGTGGATGCTGAGCTACTGGTAGCGCTGGTATTGGTGCCGCTCCTAGCCCTCTAGCTGCTGGTGGCCTCTGATTCGCCTGCTGACCTCTATTTTGGGGCGGTTGAGTACACCGGTTGGCTGTGTGTCCTTTTTGTCCGCACCTGAAACAAGTGACCTCTGGCGCGGGGAGTGCTGCTTGATTCCTCGGGCAATCTTTCTTTCTATGTCCCTCTTGTCCACACTTGAAACAAACGTTCTTCCCAGCTAGGCACGGTCCTCCGTGCTTCCTTCCACATTGACCACATTGTGGATTGTTCTCTGTCTTATTTCCCTGTCCGGTTGTCCACTTCCTCTTCTTATTATTATTGGACGAACCCTGAGATGTACCTGTGCCCTTCTTGGCTGCTTGTGTTGCTCTCCATTCGTTGCGATCTCGCTCGATAGCATATGCTCGCTGGACCACCGTGGCATAATCCACGCTTAGAGCTCCTCCAAAAGCATGTCAGATATCTGCACGCAATCCTCTCTGGAATTTGGCGGCCTTCTTTGCTTCACTGGGCACCAACTCCGGAGCATATCGTGACAATGCTGTAAACTCCGCCTCGTACTGAGCCACCGTGTTAGTACCTTGTACCAACTCCACGAACTCATAAACTTTCTGCTCCTTGACCCATGCTGGGCAATAAGCGTCGTTGAACACTTGTTGAAACTCAACCCATGTGGGTTCTCGATCACCAAACCTCTGGCGGGCAATCTCCCACCATCTCTCGGCATCGCCTCTGAACATGAACGTGCTAAGTCGAACTCGTCGGTCGTCCGCACAACCAATAGATCGGAGATGCTTCTCTATTGATAGCATCCAATTCTCCGCTGTTGCTGCATCTGTACCTCCATGAAATGCTGGTGGTCGGAACGCCATAAAGTCCTTCAATAATTGACTCCCAGTGTCTGTCGCTACAACTGGAGTTGTTGGGGCGACTAGCGGTTTGCCTCCACTACCTCCTGCTTCTTGGTGCACTTGCGGTTGTCTCACCTGATTCGTCACTAGGGTATCAACTACCCTCATCAAGCCTGCCAACATGCCTCGCATCTCGGCCATACCCTGTCGTAAGTCACTGCCAGAATCCCCTGGTGAGCCTGGTGTGGGAACTGGAACCTCGCCTGGCGTAGAAGTAGCCTGGCTGCGAGTACGGGGTCGTCCTCTTTGATTACTCATCTTCCTGTATCACCACTTAGGGTTAGAATACTGTAAATTGGGTTAACGTATCTAACTGACGGACACAAGTCCTAACTCTACCCAACATCCTATGTGTGTACTGGAGACTCCTCAAAACACTGCTCTGATACCAATACTGTAACACCCCCTCTCCTAGAACTGCCCGAGAAGAGGTGTTACTGGGGATAATAAAATAAACCAACTGATAACTGAATTCTGATACCAATACTGTATATATCAATTAACTGTAATAAGACTCTGAGTCAACAAAAACTGAAATCATAATTGCATCTAAGGGAAATTCCCTAAACTGGAAAATAAAATGAATCTAAACTAATCAAGAACTAACTAATAAACTAACAACTCCCAGACATCTTTGGTCTTGAGCGGCTCCACGTACACACACTACTGGACACTGCTACTAGGCCCCACGTCTGGTACTCCCCCACTAGGACCTGGAATGGTGAAGAGTACAAGGTGAGCTACAAAGCTCAACAAGTAATAAACTGGAAAGAATAACTGAAGCTGAATCGAAGAATATCGATACTGATAAAGATACTTACTGAACTTGTACTGAGAGATATAATAATCACTGGATGGCATTTATAAGATGTAATGCACACAACTGTAAACTAAATGCAGGTATGCAACTTTGGCACGTAGGCCCACATAACTATAAGACATACCTGACTGATCTGAGTCCTGCAAACATAAAAACTGTAAGCACATACTTTGGGCAATATGCCCCTAGCTCCCTGGTCGACATCAGGCGAGCATCTCATAACTGAGATATAATTGTACTGATACTAGTGGGATCCCCGCGGACAAGCCGCCTGGCGCGCATAATGCAATGCTCATATAAATGCTAGCACACGATATGTAGTGCTCCACATAAGTCATGCTCAATGCTCATACAATGTGTATGCACATAATCTCACAAAATAATGCTGACCATGTCATAATGAACTGCTAAACATGGTATATGATTTTTACTAGAAATATTGAGATTCAAATATTCTGAAATTTCTAAGTATAGGCATGGCATATTGGATTTGATGATATCTTGGCATAAAAATTCAATATTTGAATAATTGAATATTCATATTAAATTTAAAACTTGAATCAAGAATTTATTGGAAGCTATTTGGATGCCATTTGATACTATTTGGATGATTGAGAAGGTCTAAGGAAGCAATTTGAATGAAAAATAGCTCATTCGAATGAAAAAAATGGATTTCAGCAAGCTCATTCGAATGGCAGAAAACTCATTCGAATGACAGAGACTCATTCGAATGACAGAAGGCTCATTCGAATGACTGATGATATTCAAAGGCTATTCGGATCTGATCTGGGACTCATTCGAATGACTCTCAAATTCATTCGAATGAATTTTGAAAATTTCCAACTTTTGAACTGGCAAAACTCGACTCATTCGAATGCAACAGTAACCTTATTCGAATCAATTTGAAGATCATTCGAATGACAAGAAGGCTCATTCGAATGCTAAGCTATACAAAGCAACAACTTACTCACATCTTCAAGGGCTCATTCGAATGACAACAAGGCTCATTCGAATGACAGTAAAAGAAACTCAAAAATTCATACGAATGATATGATAACACATGACTCATTCGAATGACCAAGAATTCATTCGAATGACTGGAATATTATAAGGGAAAAGCTTACGATAACACTGAAACTTATTCGGATGCTTGAAACTCATTCGAATGACACAAGACTTATTCGAATGACTGGAATCTTATCAGATATACAGCTTACGATAACAGAGATCATAACTTGAATCAAAACTTATCTTCACTACACCATTCCAAAAGAAATCTTGGGAGAACAATCCCAATTGATATATAAACAACTTGAGGGATGAGTTACTGATCATAACTAATGTAAACATTGCAAGGAATATGCATGAACTGGCTGGTACTCACTGTACGCATGTAAATACATATATGAACATGCACTGAACTGAAATAACTCACTGTAACGCACATATGTGAATATACATGCACTGGAACTGATTCAATTATGGAAATCTGATATCCAACTCAATCAAGACCTGTAAGAAAGGATTACAGGGGAAGGATACTTGCCTTATGATCTTCTTGATCGACTTAATGATCTCACGAGAGCCTCCTATGCAAGACTTGAACTCACTGCTCGTGCCTATATATATATATACACTGACTGTAACATAAATCTGAAACTTAAACGAAGAACTGCTGGAACTGATGATCGAATGCTAATATACGATCTCGTAAGAAAAGTTTACAGGGAGAATAACTTGCCTTTCAAACTCTCTGATCGATCCAATGATCTAACAGAAGCCTCCAACGCAAAGCCTTTAATTCACTGTTGAAGCTTCTTCTTCTCTCTGTTGTTCTTCACACGGCGAAGACAACATGGCTAATGACTATTATATATATACATATGCTTAAGAGAAACCCTAATGCCATCTCTCTCTCCTAATATAACTAGGAGTCTTTCAAACCGAATCCTTCTCACGGCTGGGTTAATTAATCCCTTAATCACACTAATTCTGTTTAACAATTAAACTCTAATATCAAATCCTTAAATGACCAACACGTCCTTGCATTTAATCTTCTCAATAATTAAACATAATTAAATGCTATTTACTCAATAAAATCTAAATTTCCATATTAAATAATTAAATGGCAAATCCTCTTAATTAATTACTTCAATAATTAATTAACTAATTCTAAATAAATACTAGGCCCTCTAATGGGTCGTTACACGAACTCCTTGTCGTGCCTCCAGTTCTTGCACCCTTTGGAGCAACTCCTCAATGGCGGTGTCCTGGTCCACAGACCGTTGGAGCTGCGATCTCCTGCTTCCTCTCTCCGGTGAGCGACGTGACGGGAGGTCCGCATCCTTGGACCTTGAATTAGAGGAGTTTACTGACCTTTCTGGCGAAGGAACTCTATCGGCTTCTCTTTCGTTTGGCGGGGGTCTTTCCTCTCGCGGGTGGCGAGGTCTTCGGGGTGACAGCGACTCTGGTTGTCTCGGGACCATTTGCGGCTGGGCTCGGGCTAGGGCCCTGACCGCATCAGCGAGCTGCCTAACAGTATTCTCCAGAGCCTCCTGACGCTGCTGCCAGGCCTGAACCGCCTCTACCCCGATGGTTGGGGCAACAGGTTGGGCCAGAGCCCGTGGGGGCATTCCGGTAGTGATCCCGGTAGCTAGTGGAACCAGGGTTTTCGTCGCGGGGGCGACGGATCCCATGACAAGTGGCTCATCGTGCGGTTGGTTGTGATGATTTTCAGGCAAATTGGCGATTGCGTCAGAGCTTCGTGCATTCCTTCCTCTTGCCATTGCTATCGATTAGTGCGGGCCCTCCTTCTAGCGCCAAAGATGTTGATGTACGGAAACGGTCAACCAGAGTTCGAGACCCCACAACGTGATAACGGGTACAAAAAGGCAAGGAATGGAAGACTGAAGCAGATAAGAAACACACACAGGACTTTTACGTGGTTCGGCCAGAATGATGCCTAGTCCACGACCGTTCTCTGGTTATTCTAGCAGAGTAACAGTATGTATTTTCTGATGATCCCCTGCTTTACAATGGCGTCCCCTCTTCTATATATAGAGTAGGGTAGCTTACAATGCGAATTAGTCCTAAGTACGGAAGAAGTCTATTCTGTTGATGGCGCTTTCCTTATTGGTTTCGGATTGTCAGGGATAGATCCCTTGTCTTCAGGGATCCGGATTGCTTCCGATAGGTAAGTGTCTATCACTTCCGATTATCTCGCGATCTTCCAGCCGTCTGATCTGGGCGTATCTCTCGGCGAGCTGAGGTCGTGATGTTTGGAGTTCGTCTGAGCGAGCTCGCTTAAAGCGAGCTCGCTCGCATCAGCGATCTGGCTTCTGGTCCCGAAGGAATGGGACTCCGCACTGATGGCTTTCGGTCTTCGGGTCTGGCGGGCTTCTGGGGAGTTCGGGCCGCTCTGCTGGGCCTTAGGTGATTCGGGTCGTTCTGCTGGGCCGGGCCCAGCCCGTCAATTGATTTCTGGAGATGGCATATAACAAATAGCTTTTTTCAAAAGTTGGTGTCCCTAAATTCTTTTGATTTTCTTTTTGGGACGCGTATAATCTATTTCAAACAATCTCTTGTTGACTTAGTAAAAAAACAAAAATACCCTATTAATTTAGCTCTTACAATTTATGTACTCTTTATAACTAGAACTTATAACCTCGTAGAGTTTAAAACTCATTCTCTACAAACCCTAGATTGCCTTATCTTTAGCCTTTTTTTCTGATCACTCATATTCATTGTCATTTGTCACCCCTATCTATCTCTCAATGTTTTCCTCATCACAATAACTCAATGTTTGTGACAAGTTTAGTTGTCACCAAATAACATTAATGTCATGTACCAAAAAATGACTAATTAATATATGTACTTATTAACTTCAAGAGTACAAGGAATCCCCGTCTTTTGAGGATGGCAAAACCTTATCGGTGTCTTATATTAGAAATACCTTTTTTGACAAAGTAAGAAATTCTATCCAAATCATAAAATTACTTCACCATGGTCAATCAAATCCTTCTCTTAGTTGACTAGTTTCAAAATTTTTAAACATGTCTTTGAAATTTTCTTCTATTTCGTCGACCATGGTCAACGAAATTCAAAGTAGTATATATCATGTTATGGGTCTAGTTTGTGTGGTTAAGTGTTGAATTAGGTTAGTCAACCAAAATAAAATAGTGTATTTTTCAAGGCTCATTTATTATCTAGTTTAATCAGTCATAGAAAAAGGTTTAGTAAACCAAATATTCTTAGAATAAAAACACTATTTTTCTTTATGTATTAAGTTGACCAAAAGTATAGAGTTAATCAACCAAAAGATGAAAAAAATACATCCTAACTTATCAGCACCTAGTTTAGTCGACTAGATACAAGTTGTTAGAGTTAGTGCCTTAATGTTAGATTTAGATGACATTTGACATGTGTAAATTTGGACTAATATTGATGTATATCTTGCAAATTTAATGAAATATGTTTCCATATTTTATGGTCATATTTTCATTCATACCTTTCCAATTTGTATATGAATGAGTCACTAGATTTCTTAGTAAATGTTTAATTCTTAAGTTGTTAAGAATATATGATAAAGACCTTTGAATTTAGGATTTCTTAAAGTAATTCCCAATCTTTAGATTTCGCAGAAGGGGAATATAATTAATCGATTATGAATTGGCACATAGGCTACCTTATTTGATTAACATGAGATATTAATGATAAATGATGGTGAGTTACATGTCATATTTCATGAGATTAATATAGTAGACATGTGGGTAGATATTAGTTGAATATCTACTGAATGTGGTGACACAAGTAATAGATCACATGGCTAAGAAGATTAATGATCTATTACTGACTTCGATTGAGTTATTGGTCCTTAGACCGGAGGCAACACAATTGTCTTGTATGTTGGTGTCGAAGATTTTTCATTGTGTAGAACCACCTAAATATCATGGTGGGAATATTCTTTGTGTGGCCTTTGTACAGTAACGTATGGAGGCACGTACTTGCTAATGGGATCCATTGACCTCCAACGTGAGGCGAACATCCTATGTGATCAATTATGGCTCGTGATTGTTTAAACCCTTGGCCAATGTGCAAATGATTGGAAAAGAGTTTTCAATGTTGGAAAGAGTTTCGAAGTGTCATCTTAATCACACCATGCTTGATCTTGGCATAGCTATTGAGTTCTATGAGTTTGATCAGTCCATGACTCTCACTCGATTGGGATGTTATTCAGTGGAATGATTATAGAACACGAGAATCGAAAGTCCTAATAGGCTCACTTGAAGTTATAAATTCATTACTGATAGGATTGTCCTGACATAATGATAGTTGTCACTTAGGACCTCTCGGGATGCATCGAGGAGATGGAGAGATCCTCGTTATAGATCAAAATGTTTGATCAACGTCAAAGTTATTGATGTGTCGTCATTGCTACTTAGTGGTGAACTTAAAAGGTCACACGTATATTTGAGTGTGGCAGTGGATTAGTGATGTATTATTGTAATTAATTATTAATCATCATTAAGGGTTAATGATGACATCGTTAAGAGTTAACGGAATGGGTTTAATCAACATGAGCAAATGGTAAGAGTTAATAAGCATGCCATTAAGAGTTAACAAGGGTCTCGATTTCATTATGAGATAATGAAAGGGCTGTTAAGAGTTAATGATAGGTTTAGATGTAATTTATAGAAGGTTGAGACGAGGAAATAAAGGCGGTCAACCAGCTTTGGAGGCGATCAACCGATCCCTGATGATTTACCTTGAATCGGTCAACCAGTTTAGAATCAGTCGATCGTGCCCTCAAAATCGCTTGACTGTTTCTTACAACGAGTGTAATACCCCATATTTTCATAAGATTTTCATGTAATTTTAACGAATTTGAAATATCAAAGAATTGGTGGGATAGCAAAATAAATCGCAGAATCAACGATAGGGAGTTCCTTGAAGTTTAGATACCTAAGGAAAAATGTATGTCATTGACGAGTGTCTCAAGGCAAGATTTATGACATTGAAAGAAATCAAATTCGAGACATTTTTCAGTACAGTTAAGTTATAGCCTGAAAAATCAAATAATGGTAAGGGGCTTTCAGGAAGTCAACGAAACTCTGAGATGGTTCATATTTTGTGAATAGAAAAACCGTTAAGTGATTTCGGGATGAAACAAAAGAGTTTATGGTTGAAGCATGCATTTGAGTTCTAAGTGTAATTTTTAATTCTAGTTGAAAAAGTGGTGAAAATGATATTTTTCAAATTTGTTGAGCCAATTGAGAAGCATGGGACTTAGGGGTTCATGTGGTAAAATATCAAAGTTTAAGGACTTGAGGAAGAGGGCCAAAATGACATTTGAAGAAAGGTTAGGGTGGAAATGTAATTTTCAGAAATGCTGCAGTAAGGTATGGTCAATCTGGCCACTGCCCATGGGAACCAAAATCTGGTGATAGGATGATCGATCTTGTGAAGGCATGGCCACCATCATCCTAGGAAGTGTATGGGCTACGCAATGGTCGTTGATTGGTCGAAAAGAGGTCGGATTTTGCTTATAAATAGGTAAGGGTTTCGGCAAAAAATGGGGCAACCAATCGCTTGAGTTTTGGAGTGTTTTTGAGAGATTTGATAGAGGGATTTTGCTTTAGAGGTCTTGGGCATCATTTCTGAAGAATTTGGAGTGTTTTCATGAAGGTTTGAAGGGGTTTCGAAGGTGGACGAAAAATCGGGTAGCATCACTAGAGCCGGACTATTTTTAGCCGATTTGGGGTTTCTTCAGTGGTTGTTTTGGGCACCCTAGTGTACTTAGGCGATTGACTTGAGGAGGGCTTCGAGGTGGTGCAAGAATTTTGGTCATCGGAGCATCGCCGGTACGGTGACCGAAAAAAGGAAGAAGATGACTGACGTGTGCATTACATGCGCGGTTCAATACGCGCAGTCCATGCGCAGACGCATCCGTGTGCATGGGTCAAGGTAATTTCCTAAATTTGTTTTAATTATTTTTGAGAAAAAATTGAGAAAATACTTGAGAAGGTATTTATTTTGAAATTTTCGAAGAGAAAATAGGAAGAAAATGGAGGAAAATTAGAGGGAAATTAGGAAAAAAAATAGAAATTGATATTCCTTTGAATAAATATGATGGCTAGGGATCGTTGAGGCTCGAGGTTGAGCAATAGTGCGCTAGGCATGAGATGATGCATGTTGTACATAAGTGACCAATGTTGTACACTAGAACCAATTAGATTGAGCATGTTGTATACTGACAATTGCAATCATATTTATTATTGAATAAAGAGTTACTACCGCTGCCCGCCAGCTCGCATTCGTCGGCCGCTTCTCACTGCCAAGCAACCACCGTCCATCGACAGCCAGCCATCATCCAACCTCCCGCGCGTAGCCCATGCGCATAACAGTGTTACTGCTGCGTCAACCAGTGCTTCAGCTACCAGCCATTGACCCACCTTGGCCACGGCTCGCCGTTGCCACCATCAGCCACCGTCGCCGGCCACGCTGTTGCTCTGCCCAACTTTAGCTATCTCCGCTGGCCGCTAAAATCGACTAGCCTTCAGCTGACAACCGTCGACTCTTTAGGTTACCATTTCCGGCCAGCCATGATCGACCCTCAGCCTTCTCTCTCGATCTTGCATTTGCTCGGCCCAAGCTCTCCTATCTCTTTCTCTACTCTCACGAGCTCTCTGTCTCTCTCTCGGCCATGACTCTCCAGCAGTGAGAGAAAAGTTGAATTTAAATTAAATCTACTGTAGCAAGATTGGGTAGCAAGGGCAACCTATATATATATATTACACATTTACCCCATTCTAACTTCCCATTAATTCCACTTAGGAATTATTAGTTGCACTTGGACCTTCCAAGGCCTTAATCTAATTACCATCAAGCCACTGAAATCTTGATTTCTCTAAAGATTAATAATTGATATTTACTTGAAAAGACTGATTTCATCCTTGCACCTACACGAGACCTTTATTTCACCCAAAAATGCTTCAGGGTTACCTCACTCACAAAATCGAATTGCCCTTAGGGTCCCCTCAGCTTCCTGGAGGTCCCCTACGACCATTCGATACCGTTCACAATTTGGGCTTATACAATAACTATTTCCGATCTAATTGCTTCCAGCGTCATTAACCTCATCTCGAAACGCTCACCAATCTCATACCCTCTTTCCTAGACATCTAAGTCACGGGGCATTCCCTATCGTCAAATTCGATAATTTTATTAATTTATTTCTCGAAACTCACTTTTGGGCTCTTCGAACCACTCAAGGTCGTTAAAAAATAACTGAAAATTTTATATTTTCCAACACCATATAATATTGGGTATTACAAACCCTTTTTGACCAGGTAAGGTATAACTGCCTTATGTTCAATGATAGTATTATCTCTTTACTCGTTGCATTGCTTTCCTACTTGTACTGACTTAAGCATAAAAAGGCATACGCAGGTGAGGAATCCCTGTGTGCCTTCTAACCTGTTCTTGTCAACGCAGTTATGTCCCGAGTGCCCAGTAGGCCATTGTTTGATGGAGCAACCCACTATTGAAAGTGCCCTCAGAGCTCCATCTATGACCCTGACCAGGATATCATGGACCGGAGCTACACAACCCCCATCTCCACCAGCTAACTCCTGCCAGCTGTCCACCTTGCTCTGCCTCAGCTCCAACTCTCCCTCGCTACAAATCTCTATTATCATAGTTTTTAGGCTACAACACACCTTATTCATCTTTCTAAGGTTCTTTAACCTATTTTTCTCAAAGGCCAAGCAAGTTTTCTTTTTTATAACATAAGGCAAACATGTTTTTCTTCTTTATCGTAAATTCCTTTAACTAAAGCATGGTGAGACATTCTACATCTTTTAATTGTTGAGAATGTTGTTTATTTTTCTTTAAAACTACTCATTTCCTTTTTAATGGTTTTTGTTAGTGCTCCAAATCCCATATTTATTATAACCAACTATCACAAATTGCATATTTGTACTTCTTCGTATCTCCAATATTATCTTTTATTTATAGCATTGTTTGCTCCCATCCTTTGCTCTATCTTTTTCTCTCTCTCATCATCACATGTTTCCCCAACATATTTGCACTTTATTAATGTTTTTATTTAATATAACAACATAGCTACTTGTTGACTAATCCTTTCTTGAGCTATGTTTTTATCCTTATGTTTCCTAGAAAAATACCCAAGAAGGGGTGAATTGGGTTTTTAAAAAATTAATAATTTTAACTCTTGTTGAAAACTCTTAATTTTGTGATCTTAATAGGTGGTTATTGCAGTAGAAATAAGAACAGTTGTAACATCCCAGATTTTTAACTCAAATATGATGTAATACCTGGGGTTATTAGGTTCTAATACTTGAGAAAATAGGTCATTTCAAGGGATTATAGAAGCCTTGAGGCAAAGGTTCAGTTTCTGAACTAGTGCCAAAATCGTAAATACTGAAGTTCGGGTAAAAGTGTAATTTACCTAAAATCTTGGGGTGCTAAGTGTAATTTATCCATTTTTCAGGAACCAAAAAGTGCAATTTAAAATGGCTCGGGGACCAAGTTACAAGGGTCTAAGTGCAAATTATCCAAAAAGTTTGGACCAAGGTGTAGTTCTTGAAACCTTAAAAATATCTCTTAAGGTATCATGGATTTCAAATTCAAATCAAATGGAGATTTGGATTCCAAACTCTATTAAATTCAATTAAGAGATGAGTGGTGCATTTGGGTTAGATGCACATGGGAGAAATGATGAAGCCTTATCTTCAATGACACATGGCAATAAACCATTGGCCACTTGGAAGATAAGATAAGGTCACATGATGGCTCATAATGACCCTTTGAGGTGGCATTGCATGATTGGCTAAGGAAAAGCTTACTTAGCTTCCAAGTTTGCAAAAGTCTCCAAACCTTATCCCTAAGGACATGTGGCAAGCATTCATTGGCCACTTGGAGATAGGATTTGAAGTGTAATGATGAGAAATGTAGAAAATGCAATTAATCGTGTGGGATGTAGTTGTAATTATGAGAAATATAGAAAATGTAATTTACCATGTGAGATGTAATGATGGGGAATATTGAAAATCTAATTAAACATGTGGAGGCACAAATCCCTTAGGACACATGGCATATTTTAATTAGATGCTCATGGATGGAATGATGACGCGACACATGACGCGATTTGGTTCGTCAAAATTTCCTATAAATAAGGGCTTTGGGGTTATTCATTTTGGGCACCAAGAAAGGAGGAAAAGGAAGGGAGTTTGAGAGAGGAAACGCTACCAAAAAGAAGGGAGAAAATTGGGGAAGAAATGAGGGAGAATGGGCCTTGACAGAGTTTTCGGGTCCTTCTCGAAGTTCGTGCCAAGCAGTAAGAAAAACTGTGAGAAAACCCATTCCGCTCATTGTAAACTGTGCTTCCTAAGGTAACCGATCAAGGTGAGTGATTCCTGCATCTTTTGTGACACTTTGAGCATTTGTTGCTTCACTTGTGTGTGGATGATGGATTACATATCATGCCTTCGTGGCTTACATGTCATATTTTCCCTGTGGCTAGTTGTTCGGCCATCATGGAAGAACTCGTGCTCTTACAGTGAGCCAGGGGTGACTATGATGACTGCAGGGGTGATTGCAACACCTTAGCATTGCTACCACAGGGGTGGATTTCATAATGGCATTATTGCATTTACACGCATGTACTCTCATTTTCTGAGTCACTCACTTAGATGTCATTATCTAACTTGGGTGTTTCATACCCCTGGGACATTCAACGTCCCAGGTATATTAGCATGCCAGGTACCCCGGAGACAAGCAGGAGAAAAAGCTACGAGGAGGCTGATGTTTAGTTTAACTTCATGTTATTCATGTGCTATGGATCTTATGTAACCTTTGAATTTATCTGAGCATTATGTACTGCAGTGTATAAATAGGGGCTATGTAAGGGTTGGTTTTACCTTTTATGCTATTGAGGGTGTAAGTCGGGGTTACTATGTACTGAACATGGTAAGAGTTGTTTGTTGGATTTTGGAAGTTTTTGAATGATGCATTGTGAATAGCAGCTAGGATACTCAAGGTTGTAAGAAGTGTGTGTGTGGGTGTCCTGCAATTGTACCTTCAGTGATGTATTATCTTTTGGAATATTGGAAGTCATGAGCATTTCTCATACTTGTAAAGGAACTATAGTGGAAACCCCATTTATTTAGCTCTGATTAAGCTTTCAGGTTCGATCCAACGCTTTCGTTGGTAAGGGTTTCCATAACGCCCATAAGTGATATTTGCTAATATTTCACGTTGTTGTGTATTTGGAAAAGTGGGGCGTTAAAACAATAAAGTTAAACAACCACAAGGAACAAAAGAATTTTATAGAGGTTCAGCTCTAAAGAACCTACTCCTCTCTCTCAATACTAAGCTTGAGGTTACATTAGGGAGAAATAACACTAACTTTTAATTTGAGCTAGATCCAACATACAATTCCTTGCCTAAGCAAGAACCAATAGCACACTTCTAGTAAATACAATCTCCTCACACAACAAGTGAATAAGAATAACAAATCATAATCAACTAAATATAATTTTGTAATTGAGTGTTTAATGTAAGTCTCTGGTGTAGCAATTATAATCGAGTATGAAATTTTGTAATCGTGTAAGCATCTAAATGTACTCAAGTAAATTTAAGTTGTAATCAAGAACTTATTCTCTAGTGATCTGTCAAGTCTCCATAACTTTGATGTAATCGAGTATTTGAATTTGTAATTGAGAAAAAGATTGAACATAATCGACTAAATTCAACATTTCAATCAAGTTTACAAATTTTTATCTCAAAATTTTAGTCTAGTATAATCATTTTGTAATTGAGAAAATTCGAAACATAGTCAAATAAAAATTGAATGCACATGAACATCTATAAAAATTAGTTGATTAAACTACGATTTGTAATCGAGGAAAATCTAATAGTTTTTTAACTAAACCGCTATAAATTTTGTGTGCTGTCTATTTTATTTCACTTACATTTGATTTTCACATTTCATGTACTTTTAGTTTACATTTACAACATTATTTTCAAATCTATAAAAAGGCATAAAATAGTTTTTGTGTGAAATCTTGATCAAACTGGAAAAACTTTTGTGAGAAAAGATTGACATGCAAGAGGGGGGTGAATTGGGTTTTCAAAATCTTTTAAAAATTTTATAAAACTTTGAAAAAAACAATTTTGCAAATGATATGTAGTAATTGTAAAGAAAACTTTATGCAAGAAGATTGACTCTCTTGAAAGTTTTAGAAAGCTGTTGATTTGAGAATTAAAACTAAAAACAAATTTGCTAAGAAGAATGATACTTGCTAAAAGTAAAATGTAAAGTTGTTGAAGCAAAATTAAATTAACAATGCAACACACAAGGATGTATAGTGATTCAGCTCAACCAATTTAATCCACTACCTTGGTTCCTCACCAAGGATTTTAACAAATCACTATAGTTTTTACAAACTCAACTATAACCTTAGCTTTTCACAGGTGCAGCTATGACATATGCTTTTTATAAGCTCAATAGTAACTAATACATCCAGTTTTAAAGGCTCAACCGAAACCACTGCCTTTCCAAAGAATTAGGCATAACCTCTTACCTTTTAGGGCTCAGGCGTAACCACAACAAGATAAGAATAGTTTACAATTTGAAATCATCTAAAGAAGCTCTTACAAGATTTAGAACAAATAATAAGATTGGCTTCTCACAAAGAATAAGAGAGATACAAAGAATGAAAGAATATATAAGCACTCCTTATCTCTTTTTCTAATAGAAGATGAATGTTTGGAGAATTTCTTTGGCTCAACAGAGTAGGACGAATTCTAGAACAACAGTTTTAGTCTTTATCTTCATATTCATCTCCTTTTATAGTTGTTGTCATAAGAATGAAAATCTACAAGGATAACTTTCTTTTTCCAAAAAATAATCATTAGAATATTCAAATATCATGTTAAATGATTTATGAAAAATTTAGAGCCTTTTTAAAGCCTAAACGGTCAAGATAGTGTATTAAAAACACTTACAACGACTAGTTCAAAGACTCTATTTTTAAGCTTCAACACAAAAATAATCGAGTGAATTTGGTCTTTACTCGAGTAAGTATTTTCTTCACTTGAGTAAGCTTTGATAACACTCGAGTTGACCCATCAACTACTCGATTGAACTCAACAGCTACTCGATTAAACATATCAACTACTTGATTATATATGCACTGATTGTTGCTAACCGAGAGATACATAAAATACTTGACTATTACATAATAATAGTCGATTGACCATCAACATACACTCGAATATTTATGAAAAATACTCTATTAAAACCTCATCAACATACACTCAATTATTTATGAATCAACATACTCGACTAATACAAGAATATACTCGATTAAGCTTATTTCTTTGTCAATTAACAAGATATAACACTTGGCTATCACTATGATCACTCGATTATATTTGATAAAGCCAAAACCTTGCAATACATACTCGATTACTAAGAGCATTCACTTGAGTAGTATTTAAACATACTCGACTATACTCATTGCCTTAATCGACTATCATCTAATCAACATATATTTGTTTTGAATATCATCAAAACAACATCTAAGATATCATAAACATTGAGCTTTGATATAAAACTCTATTTTCTCATAAACTTTAAGCTCAAACACATTGGAAACTTAAAACACAAGTGTTGTTTGTGAAAGTTGGATAAAACTAACTTTCCAAATACATCCACTTGGTTTCATAGAAAGCCGATAAATAAAATATTCTTAAAGCACATGGTTTTGACAATAAGTTGAGAACAATATGTGTTACTCAACTAATATCTTTCCTTAGATTCAACGTACGAATCATTTTACAATGGCTCATACAACTTAACATATTTCATAGAGATACAATTACTCAAATATCTTATACTATGAAATACATACTCTCGAAACACATGTAAGTCAAGTAATTTACTTGCTACTTGACTAGAATGAAGCATGTAGATCATTGCAAAAATGCAGAGCACAAAATATGTTACTCAACAACAAAGCCTAACATACAACACAAAGATGCTCTAGCTTGAGCATCATTGAAAGTAATTGAATGAGTTTGATTTTCATTGAGAGTATTCATAGTATAAATACAAGCTATGAAATATTTGTTACAGCATTATAAGAGAGAAATCAGGAAGAAAATATTCTAAAGGAGAAAGAATCCTAATATAATCCTAATATATCTAAACATAATCTGTTAAATATATACATTGAGATAATATCATGAAGATATTATTCTAATAGTAAACAAAATATCCTAACACTCCCCCTCAAGCAATATCACCAGGCCGGTGTAGAAGCTTGGATGTAAGTGAAGCAAAGGAACTGGGGAGAAGACTTTTGGCAAATATATCAGCAATCTGTTCTGTGGATGGAACAAAGGTAGTGCGGAGTTTTCCCTCTTGGATTTTTTCACTGACGAAGTGGCAATCAATTTCAACGTGTTTGGTTCGTTCATGGAAAACGGGATTGTTGGCGATGTGAAGAGCGGCCTGATTGTCATAGTGTAAATTGGCTGGGTGTGATGGCTGATGAAGTTCATGTAGTAGGGTCTGTAACCATGTTATTTCACTAACAACATTAGCCATTGCACCGTATTCAGCTTCGGTAGATGAGCGAGAAATGGTGGATTATTTTTTAGTGCACCAAGAAATGGGATTAGTGCCAAGAAAAGTGCAATAACTTGAGGTAGATCGACGGGTGGTGGGACATGAGGCCCAATCTGCATCACAATAAGCTCGAAGTTGTAGTGATGAATCGGTAGCCAAGAAGATACCACGGTCAGGGGCAGCTTTGACATAACGGACCACACGAAGAGCTTCTTGCTAATGAGCATCCCATGGTGCAGATATAAATTGAGAAAGGAAATTTACAACATATGTAATATCTGGTCTCGTGACGGTGAGATACAAGAGTCGACCCACTAAGCGACGATATGGGGTGGGATCCGCAAGTGATTCACCAGATGTGGTATGTAGATTATGATTGAAGTCGAGTGGTGTGGATACAGGTTTGTTCCCAAGTAGGCCAGTGTCAAAGAGAATTTCAAGAGCATATTTTCGTTGATTCAAGAAGATGCCAACTGTAGATTGTGTAACTTCTATACCAAGAAAATACTTCAATGATCCAAGGTCTTTGAGGTGAAAGCATGTTGACAAATAGGATTTGACTAGAGACACAACCAGATCATCATTGCCTGTAATGACAATGTCATGGACATAGACAAGTAAAACAGTCATATAAGTGTCGCGGGTAAAAGTGAACATAGAGTAGTCTGCCTTGGATTGAACAAAACCAACATCAAGTAATGTCTTGGAAAAGGTAGAGAACCAAATCCTGTAAGCTTTCTTTAATCCATAGATTGATCGGAGGAGGCGACAAACTCGGGTCTCCCCCTTTCGACCATAACCAGGAGGAAGTTGCATGTACATTTCTTCTTGTAAATCACCATGTAAAAAAGCTTTGGAAACATCAAGTTGGTGAGTTCACCAACCTTTGGAAGCGGCAAGGCTAAGGATGGTATGGACAATTGCTAATTTTGCTACTAGAGCAAATACATCAGTATAATCAAATCCTTCCATTTGAGAAAAACCTTTGGCCACCAAACGAGATTTGTAATGCTCAATGGACCCGTCGGGATTTATATTTGATGCGATAGACCCATTTGCAACCTATCGCTTTTTTACCTGGAGGTAAAACATCCAAAATCTAAGTTTTATTAGCCTCAAGATCCTTTATTTCATCCTCCATGGCTTGCCTCCAGAGTGGGTTTTTTGAGCAACTGTATAAGAAGTGGGTTCAATCTGTTTGGTGATGGAATTAATAAAATGACGATGGCGAGAGGAGTACGAACTCAAACAGAGATAATGAGATATGGGATAAGGTGTACCGTTTAAAGTGGAAGAAGATTGAGTGGAGGCCATGCCACAATAATAATCAGCGAGATGAGCAGGTGGTTTGTGTATACTTGATGATTGGCATGGATGAGGTGTTTTTGCTTGTTGGTGTGCTGGTTGATGAGGCTGGACAATAGGTGGTTCATCAGAGGACAAATCTGGCAGAGGCAATGGGAGAATAGGCATTGAAGCATCATGTGTGCGTAGCTACAGATTGGTTTTGAACGGGAAAATATCTTTATAAAAAATCATACTTCGGCTAACAAAAACCTTTTTGGTGGGAAGATCAAATAAGCGATAAGCCTTTTGTCCTGTTGGATACCCAAGAAAAACACACTATTGAGCACGCTTATCAAATTTATCAAGAGGTTTGTGAGTGGTGGACGCATAACACAAGCACCCGAAGGTGCGCAAGTGAGAATAATTGGGGGGTTGACCATACAACATCTCATATGGTGTTTTTCCATGCAAAAGTTTGGTGGGTGTACAGTTGATAAGATAAGTGGCAATAAGAATGCAATCCCCCCAAAACTCTAAGGGTAAACCAGATTGGAATCGTAAAGCACGTGCTACGTTAAGTAGATGACGATGTTTACACTCAACAACCCCATTCTGTTGTGGGGTGCCGGGACAAGTTAATTGATATAAAATGCCAGACTCGTGTAAAACTTGCTGAAAGGCTTGATTGGTGAACTCGGTACCATTATCAGAATGAATCATTTTGACACAAGTTTGAAATTGATTTCGCACATATGCTAGATAGTAAATCAATAACGAATAAGCCTCTGACTTAGATTTCAATAAATAAGTCCAAGTGGTGCGCGAAAAATCATCGACTATTGTCAAAAAATAATGATAACCATTTCGAGTGGGTGTAGAATATTTACCCCAAAGATCAACATGCACTAAATCAAACAATGCAGTTGTATTATTTTGATGAATGGGAAAAGGACAACGAGTCTGTTTAGATATGTGACAGACCTCGCAATGCTCAACAGATTTATTGGGAAAGCTAAGTGTACGTGATAAAGGGCGTAAAACACCAGTGGAAAGATGGCCTAAACGAGTGTGCCAGGTGGAAGAAGATGCAACAAGCAGGCTAGTCAAAGCTGAGGATTCGATGAGGAAATACAAACCACCACGTTCATGGCCTTGACCAATCTCCTTCTTTATCAAAAGGTCCTGAAAAACACAATGGTCAGGATAAAAAAGAATGACACAATTTAGAGCTTGTGTTAATTTGCGAATAGATAAGAGGTTGAACTTAAAGGAGGGAACATATAAAACATCAAATAGGGTGATGTTGGAGTTAATAGTTATATTCCCTATGCCATCAACAGGTACAAAATCGCCATTAGGAACAGATAAATGGGATGGGGTGTTGGAAGTAAGAAGAGTTTGAGAAAATAAATCCTGATTGTGAGAAATGTGGTCAGTTGCTCTTGTATCGATAACCCATTCTTGAGGTGAATATAAGGAGGAATAAAGGATCAGAGACTTACCACTGAGATTAGCCTTTGGATGGTTTACCTCTTGTAAAAGGCTAAGAAGTTGTTTCAAGGACTCAGAAGTAAGTGGATTTGTAGTACCCGAGGGCTTCGGTGGAGCAATGGTGGATGAAGAGGCATGAGTGTTACCTTTCTTGTAGAATTTATGTCCTGGAGGGTACCTGTGCAGCTTATAACAAACATCTTGAGTGTGTCCAATGATGCCACAGTGAGTGCATTTTGGTCAATTGCGTGAAAGTCCAGGACGAGGCATATGTGTTTGAGATGCTGCAGCAATTGGATCATATTTTCTTGTGGGAATAAGTGCAGAGGTTTGTAAAGCTGTGTGTTCCTGAACAGAGGGCAAGGTCTGATGTTGCCGCTGAGCTTCATCTTGAAGTAGGAGTGAATAAGCTTGTGATACACTAGGTAATGTGGAAGTAAGGAGGAGTTGAGAACGTGTCTGCTGAAAAAGTTCATTCAACCCCATAAGGAATTGCATCAGCCGTCGCTTCTCGAGTTGAGAGTGATATGTCTTTTTCTCCACAAATGCATTCCATACAAGAGCGAGATGGGGGAGGGTCAATTACAGCCAATTCATCCCAATTACCATGAAGCTTGTTGAAATATTGAGTGATCGAATCACTGCCTTGTGTGATGGTCGCTAGACGATGCTCTAATTCATAGATACGGGGTTCGTTAGAAGAGGAGAAACGGGCCTTAAGATCGGACCACACCGTAGAAGCAGTGGTAGCATAGAGGACCGTGCTTGCAAGTGACCAGTCAATGGATTTTAGAAGCCAAGACATTACCATGTTGTTTACGTAAGTCCATCGAGAGAAATCGAGATTTATGGTGTCGGGGATGGGAATTGAACCATCTACAAAGCCAAACTTATTTTTTCCTTTGAGTGCGATTGACATGGCGAGGAACCATGAGTTGTAATTGTCAATGCCAGTGAGCGTGTCATTGACAAGATTCATACCGGGATTATCGGAAGGATAGAGATAGTATAGGCTCTCCGTGTCAATCACAACAGAGGTGGGTTGAGCTATCTCGACAGCGGTGGTAAAGTTGCTCATGCTGATTGACAGATCAGATGGAATAGAAGAGAATAAAGCTGATGGAATCTAATTTTGATTATGCTCTGATACCATGAAAGTAATTGAATGAGCTTGATTTTCATTGAGAGTATTCATAGCATAAATACAAGCTGTGAAATATTTGTTACAACATTATAAGAGAGAAATCAGGAAGAAAATATTCTAAAGGAGAAAGAATCCTAATATAATCCTAATATATCTAAACATAATCTGTAAACATAATCTGTTAAATATATACATTGAGATAATATCATGAAGATATTATTCTAATAGTAAACAGAATATCGTAACAATCATGATATCTCGAAACAAAAGCACACATCATATATCACAAAGATATTCTAGCTCGAACATTATGATTATTCAATCAAAACAAGAGCACATATAGGCTGAACAAAAGCATATATGATTTCTATACTATGAGCTCTAACCCATCATACACAAATGCTACTAATGCATACCTTGAGTAATTCTTGAAAGATAGAATCATTAGATTACTATTACTCAAATGCATTGAATCTAGATATGAGCAACACTAAGAAGTACTACTTGAAAAACATATTTCAAGAAATATACTGACTATATCTAGGTTCTTTAAGATAACACCACTCAATTGCATCTATATTCTTATTCGAGTGAATAATCTATCAATCGACTACAAGCCTGAAGATCGATTTTCAGCAACTTAACCAAATGCCACTTGAGATCAATAAACTCTAAATTCAACTAATAAAATCTCAAATGTTCTTCCATAAAATTTTCAAAACATTGAGAGTCTAAAGAATATATATGATATTAAATATAAAATAGATAACTTAGGCTTTGTGAGATAGAAATTAGAATCACTGGCCTAAGCATATATATATATATATATATTTACACATGAACAAAGATGATGAAATAAACACATTGTTCCTAAACTTAAGAGATGCTTTTACATATTTTGAGTACTTAAGATATTTCCCAACCTTAAGTATACTCTAAATATCACGAGGATATATGACATGTATCCATGACACTAATGCATTAAGATACTTAGGATATCCCTTGACATCTGAAAGCAACTTATTGACATAATAATCACATAAGCAAGAGCAAGATTAATCACAAACAAAAATATAGTAAGGTTATTAGCACAACCTTATCACGAACAATATAAATTCTAAAAATATCAAAACTCAAGTACTCTCACTTGAGTATATGATCCTTTATTCATAAGACCTGATGTTGACTTGATGTTTAACACATAATCATCAGACAACATATATAGAATACATTACTCTAAAACTTGAGTAATGTTGCCACATAAAGCACTAAGCATTTCTTGAGCTTTATAAAGCACTCATGCATTTTAGGATGATCCTAAAGGGAAACATAAAAGATGTCACGACCCACTCCCGGAGATCCCATTAGCATAGGACTTCCGGAAGGAGGTTGTTAAGAGTATAGGTACAAATAAAACTTGATTCAAAACCATCCATATTCCTTTCATTAAACAACATAACCCATTAAAGTACATATACATTTCATAGGAATATATCATTCTCTTAACAACTCCTTAGGGCTGAATCGCCCATACATCATGAAATAAAAGGGCAATAATTTAAAATACAACATGAGCTACTTTATCTTTGCCCTCAAAACACACCCTAAGACCTTTTGGTTGGGAGGCCCCTGTATACTTGCCTATACCCTACAATACCCAAGCTCTGCTAGTCCTGGCCCCTTCCTTAGCCTTACCTTTACCTAGAATGACAAAAAGAAACAAGGGTGAGCCACAAGGCTTAACAAATATATAAATACAACAAGCAAGAAGTGTAAAGAATCGAGGCATGAATGATAAACAACAAAATAGAATAGAACTTCTCACAACAATCCATAAATTTTTACCACTTACACAACCTTTCATCATGCCTCATCATTAACCACATCATATGCCAATGCAATAATAATACCATAACATCATATTGTGGACCATTGTTTACCCACACTACTTTTTTTATGCCAACCAAGCATCATGAGTCGAAGCTACCACGGTCAGGCAAGTGTCCACCGGCTTGTTAGGATATCCTTTCCCTTATTTGCGATCATAGCCGCGCAAAATAATAGGTGAGCTACTTTCCATATATGTATATGCCATGCACATGCTATACCACCACACACATGAACTGGTCAGACCCATATATTAAACACCCATTCACATACTTGGGAATACTCAATTCATCATGCAAATCATAGCCTTCCACATCCATATTAATCAATCAACATAAAATCCAATAAATGCACACATGACTACATATTAGATCTCCCACCCTCCAAGAATGGAAATCAAGATTATAAGTTGATGAATGATCCCATTAGAAGCTTACATGATGATTTGAGGGTGATTTAAAAGCATCAAAAGAATAATCGGGTGATCAAAGGGGAAAATCGATCAATAAACATGAGGCATCTGTTAACCGCTGAAAGCTGGTGATCTCAATCGGTCGACAACCTCGCCCCTAACTGTTGACTGACATAGACCTTTCCTCTCAATTGGTCAATAGATTGGGCGTGGTCAATCGAAAGCTAGAATACAACTCACTCGATCACCCCCAACCTCACCAAATTGGTTGACAGCCATAAAGAAACGGTCGATAGACAAGGCCAATTTTGCCACATTGATCGATAGACTCAAGCTAATCTGTCGATCGATAGAATACAAGAAACTCATGAATAGTACAAGTCCACCAAACGATTGATAGATCAAGCAAGGTAGTCGACAGATAGCAACGAAGATGATACGTGTGAAGCAAAAATATGTGCATGATATGCCAAATTCTTACATGCAGCTTAACTCTAACAATAAACTCATCATTCCTTAGAAAAGATGGAGGGAACCAAAACTCCATTGGGATCTTTAAAGTGATTTTCCAAGAATCCAAGAAAAACTACATGAGTTATAAGCAACTGGGTTAAAACCTTTTTTATCAAAGAGATAGGGATTTCAAGGATTTAAAACTCAAAAACGTACAATCCAAGGATACCAAGCCAACGAGAAAAATCAAGATTTACCCCCAAAGGGAGAATAAAAATTAAGACAACTTGCATAAAAAGCAAAAAAGGAAAGGATCTTGCACTTAAAGAAAGAAAAAGAAGAGAACTTGCCTTTATGATTTTAAGACAGCTAAACTGGAAGAAAAGAGAGGCCACGAATCAAGCCGTTGGGACTATAACTCAATCTCCTTTTAGAAGCTCCAAACTAAGAAGAAGATCCCATGAAGTGAAGATGAGAAGCTTGCATTCCAAGCTCCCCAAATCTGTCAAAATACCTTTTTTAACTCTCTCTCTCTTTTCTAGTTTTACACCCCATATATATATATATCCATATACACATACTCATTCAGCAGCCCACTTCTCTTCTAATTTAACCCCACAATTTTTTACTTTTCCACATGCACACACACACATTCATGCATGACTCTTCCTCACTCAATTTATTTGACTTTTCAACAACTTAAATTTTCCATTGCCTTGACTTGTCAACTATCATATAAATTCACTTCCCTTTGACTATTCCATACACATAAATTCCATTCATTTTAGACTTCCCACTCTCACATTAAATATTTCCAACATTTAGATCAAGTAATGCCAAAATATATCACATAAAAATAATGATAAAATAACTTAGATTCGATAACGAGTTGTTACAAAAGATATATCAATAAAGTATATGGATAAAACAAGTTTAGCATATAATAAATCATACTAAAGATAATCCTACAAAGGCTCCTTGACCAAAGCAATCTCAACATATATTTTATCAAGATATAACCTATCAAAATAGGCTTAACATATCCTTAAGTAATATGAAGAAGGATAAAATAATTTCTACATTTTCAAAACATATTAATAATCCTATGAAGACTATAATAGGAAGACATTAAAGTTGACAAAATGAGTCATCATCAAAACATAAAACTCAACAACTTTGAAACACACAATTCACCCCCCCTTTTGAGTACACACTCTTATATCTTTTTTCAATATTATTTGTGCTTGATTGTTCAGATTATTGCATGTGAGAGCCCGACCTCGGGTACCCCGAAAGCTAGGGAAACCGAGTTGGAGTCACAGCAAGAGAAAAATAGATAAAAGATCACAACAACATGGCCACATGGGTAACAAGCTGACATAGAGGAAGCATGGTGTACATATACATACAAACTGGCCTAAAAATGCACAGGAGTAACAAAAGTAGGGTATAACCCCTAACAACACAAAAGCATACATAGACGCATCACATGGGGTGGAATAGATGCCCCTTAGTACCCAAGATCAACAAAACTTCCCCATGACCCGTCTGTAAGAATTATCTTCTTATGGATCACATGATAATTAAGAATTTATCTCATCAAATAAATTAGTAACATTATCTAGTATATTACAATAATTAATATTTATCAGATATTATGGTATTTATCTGATAAAATAACCAAATCCAATATCAGATATTATTGTGTTAATCTGATGAGATAAATATAAGAATTTAATAAAATAATGGTTAATCCTAATTCTATTTGGTTTAGAAGATGATGATGATAACTCTTAAGAGTTTTGATGAGAGACTGCTTCTACTGTTATAAATAAGGGGTTTGGTCATCTCCCTACCCAACACGACAAAACAATTACAGTTATATTATTCCATCATTATGGTTGAGGTGAATGGGGAGAAACCAGATTCTGGCATTTCGTCTTCAGCTGGTATTTCGTATTATGACATAATTTATTATGGATTCAGGTACGCATTTAATTATAGTTTTATGTGATTTACATGATTTTTACGATTATGGGTATAATGGTTAATTGTATGTTATGTATATCATACAATATTATTGTAACTTACATGTGAGATCAGAGCCAACGTTATAAAACTTATATATTTTTTGATTAAAATTTTATGCATTTTTTGTATATTGTATAAATCAATTATATGTAAATATAACCCGTATGTAATCGCTAGGATTATGAAATGGGTTTGTGTTTTGATGGGCATTGTGGTATTGGATTTCTTCTCCACTACATAACTATAGTTCATCTTCTAGGGCTTCACCATTATCGGTCATTTTCTGCCATTAACGGACATGGGTGTCGCTAATTGATGGTCGACCGCCACTGTTCCCCATGACTGTCGTTGTTCACTGACCGGCCATGGTTTTAAGTTTTGCCATGGCTGTTGGGTTAAGTTCTTCCGTGGCCGATTTCAGTCAATGACCTTATTGGTTCGTTGACTAAAAATCCTTATTACATTGTCGTCGTTGCCATGACCGATTTCCAGTCATGGGTTACTATTTCTCCCGCTGTCAATGGTCTTACGCAATCGACGGTGACCCAAAACTCCTCATTGCCTAACCGTATCTGATCGGCCAAGTCTTTAAGCTTAACCATGGCTGTCGGTTTAAGTTCAACCATGTCTGTCCATTCCTTTTTCTTGCGTAATGGTGGATGGAAGTCCCTGTTACGCACGTCATTGGTGACAAAAAGATCGAATGTCTAAGGGGTTTTCGATCTCAGTCCTCAGCCATGGCCATTACAATGGGCGTCAATCGATGCTTTGCCATGTCCGACGCTTCGATGGTCCGCCATGGCTATTACAATGCAGACGATCGTGAATGATGGAGAAGAAGATGAAGAAGCAGCAGTGGTTGATGCAACCCCTAACTGATTAGGGAAGAAGATGGGTGACCCATTAAGCTTGCTGGGTCAACCCACTGGGTTAGATCCAATTATGATTTGGATTGGGTTGCGCGGATCTAGATTTATTAATCTAATCCAAATCCATGACCCAATAATGTATTTTTCCATAAAAAAATGGGAATTATGATAAATAAAATATTTATAATTTTAAGAAAAATTTGTTAGTCATTAAAGTGGCCAAATTTTTGTAAAGTAAATACATTTTAAATTATAAAATAATAGATCCATAATTGGATTTGTTGATATATATACAATTATGGTGTGTGTGTATATATAATAAATGAAATAAATATTTATAGCTTAAAATTTATATTAAGAAAAATTTTTTAGTCACCAAAATGACCAAATTTTGTAAAGTAAATAAATTTTAAGTTATAAATTATTTTCAATTTCCCATAAACATTATAGTTGATAACATTAAAGTTTTACTTGATATTTGTTTGTGGGTAAATTGAAGTTTACATTATAAGGCTATTCGGGATTAGTCCAAAGGTTAATTATTTGTCCTTATAATTGTCAAACATGAATGTGATAATTATTTTGTTCTGTTAGTTTTATTTTGCATATCCAAAGATAGAAAATAGATCTAATTGGTGCATATTAACTATCAATTATTATTTTATCTTGTACATATTAGTATCACCCAAAGGAGAACTATGACGTGCTTTATGATGAATATTTGGATATGAAATTACGTGAAATTTTTAATGCATTAATGTATGAGTATTTAAATTTCTTTTAGAATATCTATACCTGTTTTAATGCATTCACACGCATCAACTGTTCTATTTTTCAACGGATTAAATTTCTCCGACTGGAGTAAACAAGTTCAGTTTCACTTAGGTGTTCTGAATCTTGATTTAGCACTCAAAACTGAAAAACCCACTGATCTCACCAATAAAAGCACCGATAAGCAGAGAGAATTCTATAAAGTGTGGAAGAGATCGAACAAATTGTGCCTTATGTTTATGCGGGTGACCATTGCAAACAACATAAAGTTAGCGCTTCCCAAAATTGAAAACGCTAAGGAACTTATGAATTTCGTGGAAGGGAGTTGTAATACCCCGAGAGCATAGAGAAGTTAGTATATATCGAGAATAATGTAAGAAAGGAAACAACACCAGCTGGATATCTTTTGGGCTGAATGTTGGCAAAGAACTCCCAAGTTAAGCGTGCTTGACCTGGGGTAATTCAGGGATGGGTGACCCCCCTGGGAAGTTCGCGTAGGCCCATCAGGGTAAGTTGTTTCGGTCCTTCCTATTGCTCGAGCAGGATGTTACAGGTGGTATCAGAGCCAATCCTCGAGCCTCTGAGTGCGGTGGTGGGGCAAACCTCAGCGAGGATGCTGAGTCCCTAGGGGGGGTGTGTGTAGGCACCTTAGGCAAATCCCACATCGGCGATGCAAGGGGGAGATCTGGGACCGGTTGTAAGGTGGCATGACGAGAACGTCATGTGCTTAAGGGGGGGAGAATGTAATACCCCGAGAGCCCAGAGAAGTTAGTATATATCGAGGATAGTGTAAGAAAGGAAATAACACCAGCTGGATACCTTTTGGGATAAATGTTGGCAAAGAACTCCCAAGTTAAGCGTGCTTGACCTGGGGTAATCCATGGATGGGTGACCCCCCTGGGAAGTTCACGTAGGCCCATCAGGGTAAGTTGTTCCGGTCCTTCCTATTGCTCGAGCGGGATGTTACAGGCGTTCCCAAATTGCTGATAAGTCTCTGGCCGATACATTAATAAGCTCTTTAACCACCATGAAATATGATGGTTCTCGTACCATGCATGAGCACATTCTGGAAATGACCACCTTAGCAGTGTAATTAAAGACCTTGAAAATGACCATGGATGAGTATTTCTTGGTACAATTTATACTCAATTCCTTGCCTCCAGAGCAATACGACCATTTCAAATGAACTATAACACTATAAAGGATAAGTCGAACGTTAATGAATTGACTAGTATGCTCATTCAAGAGGAGATGAGGCTGAAGTACCAAAGAGCTCATACCGTTTATTTCCTGAAGCATCAAGAAGCTGGGAAAAGTTTCAAGAAGAGAAGTGGTAAGAGTAAGAAGAAAGGTCCTTGTAACTTGAACAATTTTTTGAAAGGTGCTCATAAAGAACCTATGGTTGTTAAGTGTCACTTTTGTAAGAAAAGTGGACACATGAATAAAGACTGTCTGAAACGTAAAGCTTGGTTCGAAAAGAAAGGTAAGCCTTGTGCTTTAGTATGTTATGAATTAAACTTTACTGAAGTTCCACAGAACACTTGGTGGATTGATTCTGTTTCCACTACTCATATTTCTAATACGATGCAGGGGTTCCTTACGATCCAAACCACAAGGCCAAATGAAAGTTTCGTGTTCATGGGGAATAAAAGCAAAGCTCCCATTGAAGGCATTGACACTTACCGTTTGATTCTGGATACCAAACATTACTTAGATATTTTAGAAATTCTTTATGTACCTACATTTACTCAAAACTTAGTTTCATTACAGAAACTTGATGTAGCTGGATTTTCTTTTAAATTTGATTCCAGATCTTTTAGTTTATTCAAACATAACAATTTTATTGTTTTCGGTATATTATGTGATGGTCTCTACAAGTTTAAACTTGATAATGTGTTTACTGAGACTCTGATGATTGACTGCTACGCTACCCTGCACATTTATTTATCAAAATAACAACCAAATTCATCAAACATTAATCCTCTTGTTAAAGCAGGTATAGGGCAATTATACTCGCCAGTGTGCAAGTTGCGTGTAGTATAATTTTAAATTTATATTTCGGTGAATCCGAGTTGGTTCACAGGGAGATTATTTATGGATGAAAAAAAAAAATCACAGAAGATTTGATTTTAGGAGGTGATTAAGATGATCTAAAGGTAAGAATTAAAAATAAACTAACACTAAATTTAAGTAGCTTGGGTTAAGACAATTTCAGTGTCAAAACCAATTAATTCCCGATTTAATAGAAAAGATCAGTAATATTCATTTGAATTATGTTTTGCAGATCTGTCAATAATTTTAGTTCAAGATAATGATAATTCTTATTTAAGCAATCTACATACATGGCATAAAAATTCTAACTTAAGCAATTACCAAAAATTGAGTTATATTTCACAGACAGATTTTATAGATACAGATTAGTAATTTGGGCTTGGGTATGAAAACATTTCTAGGTCTAGCAATCTCCATACGTGGTATGAAAATTCTAAGTTAGGTTTATGCTCCAATCCAAACTCAAAGATACACTATACGCACACTGCTCAAATTAAATCAAATTAATATTACACATTTGAAGCACAACTTTCTTTGGGAATCATTGGTATTGGACACTGTCCTTGCCTTAACCCAAGATTGGATTTAGCTACTCATCTTCATTTGAAAATAAATTGGCAGGAATTTAAATAACGGCAATTTAAAGATAGTATTTAAAAGACAATATTTAATCGACCATATAGGTGGTGTATAATTAAAAGACAATATTTAACCGACTATATAGGCGGTGTATAATTAAGAAACAATATTTGAAAGATAATATTTAACCGACAATATAGGCAGTGTATAATTAAAAGACAATAAGAATAACATAACACAACTATATAGAAACTAAAGTTTGAAAAATTGAGAGAGAAATTCTAAAAACATAACTATATAGAAACTAAAGTTGAAAATTTGAGAGAGAAATTCTAAGAACACAATTATGCTTTCATTATAGGAAAATTGAAAAGGTTACAAATGCAACCAAGTAAGCTATTTATAGCCCACAATATGCAATTGAGACCACACAAAATATATAATTTAATAATGCAAAATATCTAATTTAATACTAAAAAGAAAAATAAAATACCTAATTTAAAAATACAAAGATAAATAAAATATCTAATTACTCAAAAAGTTTGGGCCAAAGTATAGTTCTTGGAATTTTGTGAGTTGATGTAAGCGATGATGTAAGCACTTGTGGGACTTGGGCTTTTCTTGTTTTGGGTTTGGGCCTTTCTTGTTTTGGTCTTACAATCCATATATTATATTTATTTTATATATATTTTTATATTAATATTTTTAAACCTGCACGCAATCACAAAATGCATAATAATATTCAGTTCAAACTAATTTTAAGATCAAAATAAGGGTGAAATTATAACAAAATTGACCACTAATCGTTGGCACTAAATGCAGTTTAGTTAATAAAAATTTAACTTACTTGTGGCATACACGTTTGGGTCATATATCTAAAGAAATGATAGGAAGATTAGTAAAGCATGAAATCCTTCCACATTTAGATTTTACTGACCTTGAAGTGTGCATTGATTGTATTAAAGGCAAACAAACAAAACACACTAAGAAAGGAGCCACAAGAAACACACAGTTTCTTGAAATTATACACCGATATTTGTGAACCTTTTGATGCTCCATCTTTTGGTAGAGAAAAATATTTTATCACCTTTATTGATGATTTTTCATGTTACAGTTATGTTTATCTATTGCATGATAAGTCTCAATCTATCAATGCATTTGAGGTGTATATTAAAGAGGTTGAGAGGCAATTAGATAAAAAGGTGAAAATTGTAAAGTGAGATAAAGGTGGTGAATATTATGAAAAGTTTGATGAATCAGGTCAATGTTTAGGACCGTTTGTCAAATTCCTTGAAAGACACGGTATTTGTGCTTAATACACAAAGCCAGGTACACGACAACAAAATGGTGTTTCTGAAAGGCGTAATCATACCCTAATGGAAATGGTTAGGAGTATGATGAGTCACTCATCTTTGCCCTTATCTTTATGGATGTATGCATTAACGATTGCTATGTATTTGCTAAATAAGGTTCCTAGTAAGGAAGTTCCAAAAAACTCTTTTTGAACCGTGGATGGGTAGGAAACCTAGTTTAAGGCACTTACATGTTTGGGATTGCCCAGTATAAGTAAGGGTTTACAATCCACATGAAAAGAAATTGGACTTTAGAATTACTAGTGGTTATTTCATTGGATATCCGGAAAAGTCCAAGGGGTATAGATTTTATTTTCCTAATCACAGTACTAGGATTGTTGAAACTAGAAATGGCAGGTTCATTAAAAATGGTGAAATTAGTGGGAGTGATAGAACGTATAATGTCAACATTCAAGAAGTCAGGGTGGAAGTTCCTATACCCAAGACTGATACAGTTGTTGTTCCTCAAATTGCAATCCAACCAAATAACAGTCAAGAACAACAATCACTCCATGATGAACCGGCAATAGTTGAACCACAAGCAATAGCATTAAGGAGATCTCAAAGTGATAGAAAACTGCTATTTCTGATGAATATGTGGTTTATCTACAAGAGTCTGAATTTGACTTAGGAATTGATAACGATCTAGTTTCATTTAAGTAAGCTATGAAATGTGATGATTCTACTAAATAGTTAGATGTCGTGAACGAAGAGTTAAAATCTATGGATCAAAATTAAGTTTGGGATCTCGTTGAATTTCCTGAAGGGTATAAAAGAGTTGGATGTAAATGGATCTTTAAGACCAAACATGACTCTAAAGGCAATATTGAACGACATAAAGCCAGACTTGTTGCCAAAGGTTTTACTCAGAAAGGTGGCATCGATTATGAAGAGACTTTCTCACTAGTCTCTAAGAAAGATTCTCTTAGAATCATCTTGGCTTTAGTGGCTCATTATAATTTGGAATTACATCAAATGGATGTAAAAATTGCCTTTCTTAATGGGGATTTGGAGGAAGAGGCCTATATTGATCAACTTGAGGGTTTTTTAGTTAAAGGAAAAGAACACATGGTGTGTAAATTAAAGAAATCAATATACGGACTTAAGTAAGCCTCCCGCCAATGGTATCTAAAGTTTAATAATACCATTACGTGTTTTGGCTTTCAAGAAAACACCGTTGATCGGTGTATATATATGAAGGTCAGTATGAGTAAATTTATTTTTCTAATCGTATATGTTGATGATATTCTGCTTGCTGCTAATGATCTTGGTTTATTACATGAAACCAAGAAGTATCTCTCTGAGAATTTTGAAATGAAAGATATGGGAGAGGCAACTTATGTGATAGGAATATAAATATTTCATGATAGATCACAATGGTTGTTAGGGTTGTCTCAGAAAGCATATATTAATAAAATTCTAAAGAGAATCAATATAGAGAAGTGCTCATCAGGGGTAGTTCCAATTTAAAAGGGGGATAAATTTAACCTTATGCAATGCCTGAAGAATGAATTGAAACGAGAGCAAATGCAAAATATTCCTTATGCATCTGCAGTTGGGAGCCTAATATATGCTCAAACTTGCACCAAACTAGACATAAGCTTTGTTGTCGAGGTTCTGGGCATATATCAAAGTAATCTAGGCCTTGATCACTGGAAAGCTGCAAAAAAGATTTTCAAATACCTACAAGGAACTAAAGATCACATGCTCACTTACAAAAGATTCAATCATCTTGAGGTGATTGGCTATTCAAATTCAAATTTTGCCGAATGTGTTGATACCAAAAAATCAACATTTGACTAGCTGTTCTTATTAACCGCAGGAGTAATCTCATGAAAAAGTGCGAAGTAGTCTGTCATCACTGCATCCACTATGGAAGCTAAGTTCGTGGCATGCTTTGAGGCCACCGTTCATGGTTTATGGCTACAAAATTTTATTTCAAGGCTTTGAATTTTCGACAGTATTGCCAAGCCGCTAAAAATTTATTATGATAACTCCGCAACAGTATTTTTCTTTAAAAACAAAAAGTATTCCAACGGTGCTAAGCATATGTAAATCAAATACTTGGCCGTTAAAAAAAAAGTTTAGAAACATACAGTGTCAATAGTGTATATTAGCACCAACCTTATGATAGCAGATCCTATGAAAAAAGGACTGCCACCTAAAATATTTAATAAACATGTTGAAAGGATGGGTATTTTGGGTATTATGTAATTTGACTCTATTAAAGTTTATGCATTTGACACTTTGATTTCATATGTTTTTGATATTCCTATTGCAACACCCCGCCTTACACGAGCGCGTCACTATAAGGGAATCCTCGGGAATATTTTTTTTTTCTAGTCTGTCACACGTGGCGCCAGGAGAACAATCTTCACATGTAGATAAAACACCCAACGCATACAATGGCCGACGCCCACGATGATTTCAAGAGCAATCTTCACATGCAGGTGAAAATCCCGAGAACCCCAGTCTTACTCGTTTAACCAACAAGATCATAGGCTTAAATTAAACTAAACATAATAAAACCAACGGATTATATATTATCAAAATGTCGTGTCTTAACACGAGTACCTTACAAGGTGTTCCCACACCGAAATATGTATTACATCGTTACAAAATGATAACAGTAGTATCACATAATCGTTCGTACATAAACCAAAATAAACACTGACACCTTCATAATGGTACAACGACTATCAACTAAACACTGTTGGCACCACCGGCCACGTCCTTGACCTCGCAGCAGTCCCTGACTGGAACATTGAATGTTCCAGGGGCAAAACCCAGGTTAGATGATAAAACATCTAAGTGATGGCATGAAATAGTTTACACAATGCATGAACAACATACGAGCAGGGCATATACAGACAAACGACAACATGCAACACGTCTATCTTGAGAAATCTCCCTGACATACTCAACCTCCCGTGGAAAACACATTCCACACACCATTGGGGTTGACCTTGCCGCGGCATACTTAATCTCTCGAGTGCCCTACCGTGTCACTCGTTCACATGGATTAACCTTGTCCCATTCTCAAGAAGACCCCATCCCGTCCCATACGGACCCAACAACGACACTAAAATCGACACCCCGAAGATATGAAAATACACGCCATGCACCGACTCGTTTTAAAAGTAAAAACAGTTGATGCAATATATCACATGTTCAATATGCAAATGATGCCATAATGTACCTAAGTGAAATGCCTTTGTAAACAACCCAAGTTCATGAGGGTATAACCACTCACTAGAACTGGTCCGATCATGTGTATCCTAAGCTCGGGAGGGTAAAATCGCTCACCAGAACCCACTACACACACTCCAAAACACATTCAAGATAAGGTAAAGCTAGAATCAAACCACTCACCTTAATTCAGAAAAGTTCGATTTTTGCCTCGAGAAACGTGCCACACCTCGAAAATCATGTAATCCTTCTTCCAACAACCCAATTGACTCCTATTTCACCATTAAGACCTTAGGAATCAATATTTCCATTTTCCCTCAATTTTCTCTATTTTTCTTTATGTTTCAAATATTTCTACCTCTCGAAAAATCATAATAAATGCCAAACACCTAGCTTTCCCAAATATTTTTACATAAACCATCATAAAATAATTTTATAAAAATTATAAAATTAAAATCAAGGAAAACTTGGGCTTCACGCGCCCTCACGCGCTAGCGCGTGGGTGCGGCTAGGGTCTGCGCATGCACACGCGCTGTTGCCTTCTCCGGTCTTCTTCTCCGGCCACGGTGGCTTTCCAGCGATCCCCTTTGGCCAAAACAACAATGGGGCCTTGAAGATCTCGATGAGGAGACTTCAATAGACCTTTCACCCATCGAAAAAAGTCACCGGAAGGGGTTTAAAACCCGATTACAGGTCGCGGTCCGGCGAGCTTCACTTTTCCGGCCAGCTCACTGAAACCCTATAATTTCTACACCAAACGACCCTAAATTCTCCAGAAATGATCCTTACCACACAAAGAACAAAAGCCCTTTAACCTCTTTGCTCCATTCTTTCCAAAATGGGAGAAATTTCACTCGATTTCTTTGAAAAACCCTCGGCCTCGAGTGTCTATTTATACCTGATCTCGACCTGATTTTCCACCCCAAACCGAATGATCTTATCCCCTTAACCCTAGATCTAGCCTCCTAACCAACCAAAAAGCTCCAAATCATGAGCTAGAACCCTCGAAAAATTTGGCCAAATCAAAAATCTTTCCTCCATTATTTCCGATCACATCAAGGCCATTTTTCGGCTAATGGCAACCACAAAGCACCTCATCATCACCTGGAGACCTCCCTAGCCCCTCCAGGCGACCTTCCCGACGCCTCCAGGTGGCTGGCCAGTGGCCGGTCGGTTTCCCACGTTGTAAATTTTCAAAATTTGTCGTTTTGCCCCCAAGTAATTTCTAGTTTCATTTTCCCCCAATCCTTGATGCCCTTAAACTTCTTGTCAATTCCTTAACTACCCACAAGTAAAATATTTTTCATTTGCCTTAGAAAGTTCTGAAAAATTTGTCGTTTCGATCTCCCTCGGGTATTTTTCAAAATTTGTACTTTTGCCCGAATGCTCCTAATCGTGTGTTTTCGATCTCAAACCTTTTCTAAAATCTCTTGATTTTGTCGAATATTGCTTATTTGAACAGTTTCACTTTCATTGGCTTGCTTGACATAGTCCCTCATCCTTCGGTTGTGTTTTGAATAATACACGTAGGCCCAAAATTATAAATATCAATTTTGACCCCGTAATTTCTTTAATATTAAACATTGGGTATTACATCCTCCCCCAAAAATTTCATCCTCGAAATTACTAACTTACAACACTAAATAAATGCGGATAAGAAATTTTCATCTCTTTTTCGCGTTCCCACGTAGCTTTTTCCTCGTCATGATTGCTCCATAATACTTTTACCAATGGGATAACCTTATTTCTTAAGACTTGGTCTCTTTGATCTAAGATTTGCACTGGCTCATCAGGATACGTTAGATCATTTTGTATCTCGATGGTCTCGTTTTGAAGTACTTGATTAGGGTTCGATTCATGTTTCCGTAGTTGAGACACATGAAACACGTTATGGATATTTGATAATGCCACAGGTAATGTTATTCTGTAAGCCACTAACCCAATTTTCTCAAAAATTTCATAGGGTCCTATTGCTGCATCGCTCACCCTGCATTTATCTCTTTTTGTATTTTTCTTTCACTAACTCAGCTGATTTAGCAACTATTTATGTTCACAGATAGGATGAGGCATTTAGACTCGCCAGTGCACGAGTATGATTGTAGCAGAAAATTTATATGTAATTTTTCCAAGCAAGACCGGGTCGACTCACAGGGAGATTACTCATGGAAGGAGATAACCACACCAGTTCTTTTGATTAACGAAATGATAAAATGAGATCAAACTAAATGTGATATGACTGTAATCTGGATATGGTGAGGTCTTGGGTCAAGGCAGATCTGGTGCCATTGCCAAACCCAACTGATATACCATATAGCTTTCTGTGATGTAACTAGCAGCTCAAATAGCTTGGGTTTTCAACCGTTAAATGTACTACTGAGATGATGATAACTCTTTGTTCGAGCAACCTCCATACATGGCATGGGGACTCTATGTTAAGTAGCTATCATAAATTAGTGTATAAATAACGTTTTGACAAAATAATTGCTCGGGGCTTGGGTGTGAGAATGTTTCCAGGTCAAGCAACCCCCATACATGGCATGGGGACTCTAAGTTAGGCATACGAACCAATCCAAGCCTGAGGTTTTCGTTAATAACATTTCCCAAACTATTTTTGCTTTGGTCACTTTGACCTATGGAGTTCTGCTATATTGATTCATCAGTGGCTTTGGGCACCGTCTTTGCCTTAACCCAAGAATCGAATTAGCCACACATCTTCATAGGAAGTGCACGACTAAAACTAATCTCAATGGATGAATATGAGATTTGCAAAGAAAATAAATTAGATCAAACGATAAGAATTGGATAAACTATTGCTGTATTGATTACTGAAACGAACTACAACTTGAAACAAAAATTAAAATGGACTTGTAATACAAAAGCTCAGAACTAGCAAGAACAACAAGAATAACTGAAGTGCTATATGTTTTAAAAATACAGACAGTAACTAAAGCGAAAGAAACAGACAAAATGAAAAAAAACTCCATACTTTCCAATGATCTTCGTCTTTTTGTGTTTTTCTTCTGAGTATCCTCTGTTCTTTTCCAACTTCTGATTCCAAAGGATGTTGGTTCCTTTTTAAGCTTATGGCGCATGGAAGTGGGGACCACTTGATGAAAAGTTGTTCAAAAAGTTGGTTGAATTTACCTCAGAGCCACCGTGTTTATTTGCGTATGTCAGATTTTTGTTCAGATGCTCATTCGAATATGTTAGCAGAGATATTCGAATGTGCGCTGAGTGTCTTTTGGCTGCTCGGGTCATTCGAATGAGTTTTAATCTCATTCGAATGAATTTTGCATTTTACTGTTCCTTACACGGTGATTTTCTCAGTCATTCGAATGCAACAGTACTTTCATTCAAATGAATTTCTGATTTTCCTCTTGACTTCTTCATAGCATTCGGATGACTTGGGAAGTATTCGAATCTAGAGTTCCTTGAGTTGCTTCTTATTCGAATTACTCAGCCTTCATTCAAATAGATTTTCTTTCTTCTTCAATTACATTCGAATGACTTGGTCTTCATTCGGGTATATCTTCATTGCTTCCATACGATGTGTTTATCTGAATTTCTTCTCATTCTCGGCTCATTCGAATGACTTGGCTTTCATTCGAATATGCACAATTTCACCTGGAGTCCTTGATTTTTGTTACTTCTTATTCGAATTAGGCCAAGCTTATCCGAATACATACCCGATATCTTGCATATTCGAATGTTCAAATGATCTATTCAAATGATTGAGCAGCTTCCTTCTGATTTACTCCATATTTGAATATCTTCTGAAAACTCATTTGAATGGCTTTGAATATTATCAGAACACCTTCATTTCTTGGCTTTTTCTTCCTCTTTCAATCATGCCTTTGGAGAGTTAAATCATTCTTTTCATCTCTTTTCCTCCTTTTGGCTGCAACGAGCAATTCTGAAGATTTTTAAGTCGATCAAATGGATTAGGAGGTAATAAAATATAACAAATTTTTGACATTTTTGAGCATCAATCACCTATATATCTTGGGATTAATTTCCCTTTCCTTTTTCCTCGAATCATTGATTTGAACGGAGAGACTTTCAAGTATACCTTATCACCAATCAAAAATTTCAAATTTCGCCTTCGCTGATCAGCATATGATTTCTGGCGACTTTGACTCGTCCTCATTTTCTCCTGAATTTTCTTGATCTTTTCAGTAGTAGTTTGAACCATCTCGGGTCCAATTAATCCTACTTCTCCAGTTTCTACCCAGCAGAGTGGTGTCCTGCATTTTCGTCTGTACAATGCCTCATAAGGGGCCATTCCAATGCTACTGTGGTGCCTATTGTTGTAGGCAAATTCCACCAGTGGTAGATGTTTCTCCCAACTTCCTGAGAAATCCAAAATGCATGCCCTCAGCATATCCTCGAGTGTTTGAATTGTTCGCTCGGACTGTCCGTCAGTTTGAGGGTGATAAGCTGTGCTGAGCTTTAACTGTGTTCCTATACACTTGTGGAAACTTTCCCAAAATCTTGACGTAAATCGTGGGTCTTGATCTGACACTATGCGTGCAGGGATTCCATGTAATCGTACTATTTCCTCAATGTATAGCTGAGCTAAAGCATGAGTCGGTTGCCCTATCTTAATAGGCAAGAAATGTGCCGACTTGGTCAATCGATCCACTTTTACCCAAATAACATCATTTCCTTTGGGACTTCGAGGCAGATTGGGCACAAAGTCCATAGTGACGTGGTCCCATTTCCACTCGGGATGTCCAGCGGTTGCAACATTCCTCCCGGACGCTGATGCTCAATTTTGATACGTTGATAGGTATCGCATTGCTCCACGTACCGTGCCACATCTTTTTTCATTCCAGGCCACCAATAAATTTCCCTAAGGTCCTTATACATCTTTGTGGACCCTGGATGTATAGTGTACCTAGCTCGATGAGCTTCCCTTAAGATACTTTGCCTCAGATCTTGATCTTTTGGCATGTAAGTTCTTCCTTGAAACTGAAGTATACCATCATGATAACTGAATTCAGGTGCCTTAACTTGATCGTTCTTGTCTATCCATTGACTTCTTCTTGTGTCTGTTTGAAAACTGTCCTGATTTGATTCACCACATCAGGTTGGATTGTCAGATTTGCCAGATACCCTTTGATTGGTTTAGGCCTGACACTTACCGTCAAATGACTTAATTCCTCAATCATGTTCCATTCCTTAATCATCATGCTGGCCACAATTTCTGAACTTCTTCGGCTAAGAGCATCTGCAACTACGTTTGCCTTCCCCGGATGGTAGGAGATGGTGCAGTCATAATCTTTCAAGTACTCCATCCATCTTCGCTGTCGCATATTTAGCTCATTTTGAGAGAATATATACTTCAAACTTTTGTGGTCCGTAAAAATTTCAAACTGTGCCCCATATAGATAATGTCTCCACAACTTCAAAGTGTATATTATTGCCGCTAACTCCAAATCATGAGTTAGGTAGTTTTACTCGTGCCTCTTCAGTTGTCGGGATCCATAAGCGATTACCTTCTCGTCTTGCATTAGAACACATCCAATCATATTCCTGAAGCATCACTGTACACCACATATTTTCCTGACTCGGTTGGCATTGCTAGAATCGGTGCCGTAGTTAGTTGTGCTTTAAGTTCTTGAAAACTTTGCTCACACTTTTTGTCCCATTCAAACTTGACTTCCTTTTGCATCAATCGAGTAAGTGGAGCGGATATCTTCAAGAATCCTTCTACAAATCTTCTGTAGTATCCGGCTAGTCCAAGAAAACTTTGAATTTCCCCGACGTTCTTAGGTGCTTGCCACTTTTGAACCGCTTCTATTTTTGCTGGATCGACAGCTATACCCTCTGCAGAAATTATGTGTCCAAGAAAAGCTACCTGAGTAAGCCAAAATTCACATTTTCAAAACTTGGCATACAACTGGTGGTGCTTTAGGGTCTGCATAACTATCCTCAAATGTTCCTCGTGTTCTCTCTCACTAGCAAAGTATATCAAGATATCATCTATGAACACTATCACGAACTTGTCCAAGTAGGGTCTAAAAGTTTGGTTCATTAAGTCCATAAATGCAGCAGGTGCATTAGTTAATCCAAACGGCATTACTAAATACTCGTAATGACCATATCGCGACCGGAAAGCAGTCTTGGGTACGTCTTCCGGTTTGATCTTCATCTAATAGTACCTTGACATAAGATCTATCTTAGAAAATACCCCAACTCCTTGAAGTTGGTTAAATAATTCTTCAATCCTAGGCAACGGGTACTTGTTCTTTATAGTTACCTTATTCAACTGTTGATAGTTGGTACACATCCGCAAAGTACCATCTTTCTTCTTCACTAATAGTATCGGAGCTCCCCAGGGCGACACACTTGGTCTGATAAATCCTTTGTCGACTAAGCCTTGCAATTGCTCCTTTAATTCCCTCATCTCAGCTGGGGCCATCTTATACGGAGGTATGGATATAGGTTGTGTTCCTGGTACAAGATCTATTGAGAATTCGATTTCTCTAGGGGGTGGTAATCCTGGTAAATCTTTAGGAAAGACCTCAGTGTACTCATTCACAACCCTTACTGAATCCAACTCGAGATTCTTCTTACTCGACTCAGGTTTGGCTGATTGCAATGCTTGCAAAGTTCTGCCATGCTTTCTCTTATTTCTATTATTCTGACCTTGAAACGAAATCCACTCTCCGTTAGGTTTGCATAAGCTCACGGTCTTGTTCTTGCAATCCACTTTAGCTTCATGTACCAATAGGAAATCCATTCCTATGATCATGTTGAAATCTTGTATATCTAATACGGCTAAGTTTATCTTGAAACTTTCCCCTCCCATATTGAGTATACAACCCTGACATCCTACTACTATCTCTAGGGTTGAACCCATAGGCGTAGCTATTACCATTTGGTAACCCAACTCCCTAGGTTCTAGCTTTAGACTTTCTACTGATGCATGCGAAACAAACGAATGCGTAGCACCCGAATCTATTAAAGCATGAACTGGAATATTCAAAAATAACAGTGTACCTTCAATAACTGCAGGATCGGCCTCAGCGTCCTCACAAGTTAGATTGTATACTCGGCCCGGGCGAACATTCTGTGCTCCTCCACTTGGCGGCTCCATCTTTTGTCTCTTTAGGCATTCTTGCGAGATATGCCCCAGTTGCCCGCAATTGTAGCACACCACTTTTCCTTGGTACCCAACTTAGGGCGTTCCTTTGATCTTTGGGCAGTTTCTTCCAATGTGGCCTTCCTCGCCGCATGCATAACATTTTACGACACATCTTTTCCCAAAGTGTTTCTTCTTACACCGAGGGCACTTACCTTCATCCTAGATTGAGCTATTCCATTTCCCGTCTTATTGCCCTTGCTCTCTTCTTCAGTCCTGATTATTTTCACCCGCGTCAGGTTTCTCTCAATGGTTAGAGCTCGATGTAACGCTTCCTTGTAGGTGTCAATGTCCCACCCGCTTAACACTTGTTGAAGATCAACTTGCAATCTTGAAACAAATTTTTGTGCCTTCTGACTTTTGTCGGTTTCGTACATAGGCACATATTTAACTAGCTGAGTGAATCGGTTGTCGTATTGATTCACAGACATCTCATCGGTCTGTTTGAGCCTCATAAACTCCCAGATTCTTTCTTCCTTCCAGCTCTTGGGAAAATACTTGGCATTAAACTCTTCCTTGAATCCTGCCCATGTATACACTGGCGCATCTTCATCTTCTTCCTCGCGTTCTTGTTGAGACCTGATCATCGAACGATTAGTAGACTGCCACCACCGACCTACTTCTTCTTCCAACGTGTAGGTTGCGCACCTCACTTTCTCCTCTTCACTACATTGGAGGTGTCGAATTAGTTTCTTTGTCTGCTCAAGCCAATACTCGGCTGAGCTAGGATCATCGCCAATCCTTCCCTTGAACACAGGGGGTCTCAAGTGTCGGTACCATTCCAGTGCTGTGGTCATGTGCCGAGTAGGTTCCTCTCGACTCATGTATGTCAGCATGTTCTCTAAAAATCGCTCCATTCGCTCAAATCGATCCTCGCTGGAGCTTGATTCCTCGACATATCTTTTGTTTCCTCCTGAGTGATTCCTGCGATCACCCTGATCTCCAGGATTATTTTCCTCTCTTCTCCCATTTCCATCGTGGGCTACATCTCGGAGTCTTCGTGTATTCACCATCTGAAGCGAATCACGAAAATAAGTTATGCACAAGACATGATCATTTCTTTACAAGAGGGACAATTTTATTTCTTAACAGTATCCCACAACATAACAACTTAGCACGTCTGAAAAGAAAATAAGCATAACATCTTATTTATATTATATATATTTCTTCTTCCTTCAGTTATCTCCTCAGCCTTGTTCAGTAGTCCTTTGGCCTCCAGATCCACGACTCCTTGTGGTCCCCGTCACTGTTAGATGCCACTGGGGGTCCCTTGTCATCGTCCTGAGCCTCATGAGATTCCTCATCGGAACTGATGTCGATGACCTCATCCTCGGGATTTGCAGCGCCCTCTTCCTGATCTTCCTCATCCATGGCCGCCCCTTGCAGCTCCACATGCTCATCTCGCATCCTCGTGCAGAATTCGTGTAGGGAGTCATATTCCCAATCCTGCCATAACCACTGAGCAAAATTCTTCCACTCCCCTTCCATCTGGTCAATAAGAAAACCGATCTGGTATTCCGACAGATCTATCAGTAGTCGGTAACTTGGAGGTACATCGTCAATGATTTCCTCCATCGCATTCAGAAACATATTCATATCTTCGTCTTGCGGGTTTCCACGTGCTTTGATCCTATTCGTCTAGTGTGATAATAGCACTTGGTCTACCATGGCTTGCTAATAACACACAAATGCTTTCTCAATAACCTCGAATAGGTGTTTCCTAGAGTTTCCATATGTCACTTAGAATCCATAACCCTATTCTAAGTTAGCAATTCTAACCACGCTAAGTTCAATAACCTAGCCTAACCATCCTAGGGTTTTAACCTATGGCTCTGATACCAATTGTAGCACCCCGCCTTACACAGGTGCGTCATTATAAGGGAATTCTCAGGAATTTTTTTTTCTAGTCTGTCACACGCTGCGCCATGAGAACAATCTTCACATGCAGATGAAACACTCGACGCATACAATGGCCGACGCCCGCGGTGATTTCAAGAGCAATCTTCACATGCAGGTGAAAATCCCGAGAACCCCAGTCTTACTCGTTTAACCAGCAAGATCATAGGCTTAAATTAAACGATACATAATATAACGCAGCGGATTATATATTATCAAAATGTTGTATCCTAACACGAGTACCTTACAAGGTGTTCCCACACCAAAATATGTATTACATCATTACAAAATGATAACAGTAGTATCACATAACTGTTCGTACATAAACCAAAATAAATACTGACACTTTCATAATGGTACAACGATTATCAACTAAACACCGTTGGCCCCACCGGCCACGTCCTCGACCTCACATCAGTCCCTAGCTAGAACATTGAATGTTCTAGGGGCATAACCCAGGTTAGATGATAAAACATCTAAGTGATGGCATGAAACAGTTTACACAATGTACGAACAACATACGAGCATGGCATATACAGACAAACGACAACATGCAACACGTCTATCTTGAGAAATCTCCCTGACATACTCAACCTCCCGTGGAAAACACATTCCACACACCGTTGGGGTTGACCTTATCCCGACATACTTAATCTCTCGAGTGCCTTACCGTGTCACTCGTTCACATGGATTAATCTTGTTCCATTCTCAGGAAGACCCCATCCCGTCCCATACGGACCCAACAACGACACGAAAATCGACACCCCGAAGATATGAAAATACACGACATGCATCGACTCGTTTAAAAGTAAAAACAGTTGATGCAATATATCACATGTTCAATATGCAAATGATGCCACAATGTACCTAAGTGAAATGCCTTTGTAAACAACCCAAGTTCAGGAGGGTATAACCACTCACTAGAACTGGTCCAATCATGTGTATCCTAAGCTCGGGAGAGTAAAATCGCTCACCAAAACCCACTACACACACTCCAAAACACATTCAAGACAAGACAAAGATAGAATCAAACCACTCACCTTAATTCAGAAAAGTCCAATTTTTGCCTTGAGAAACGTGCCACACCTCGAAAATTGTGTAATCATTCTTCCAACAACCCAATTGACTCCTATTTCACCATTAAGACCTTAGGAATCAATATTTCCATGTTTCCTCAATTTTCTCTATTTTTCAAACATTTTTATCTCGAAAAATCATAATAAATGCCAAACACCTAGTTTTCCCAAATATTTTTACATAAACCATCCTAAAATAATTTTATAAAAATAAAATTAAAATCAAGGAAAACCTGGGCTTCACTCGCCCTCACGCGCTGGCGCGTGGGTGCGGCTGGGGTCTGTGCGTGCACACGCGTTGCTGCCTTCTCCGGTCTTTTTCTCCGGCCACGGTGGCTTTCCGGCAATCCCCTTTGGCCAAAACAACAATGGGGCCTTGAAGATCTCGATGAGGTGACTTCAATGGACCTTTCACCTGTCGAAAAAAGTCACCGAAAGGGGGTTTAAAACCCGATTACAGGTCGCGGTCCAGCGAGCTTTGCTTTTCCGGCCAACTCACTGAAACCCTATAATTTCTACACCAAACAACCCCAAATTCTCCAGAAATGATCCTTACCACACAAAGAACAAAATCCTTCTAACCTCTTTGCTCGATTCTTGCCAAAATGGGAGAAATTTTACTCTATTTCTTTGAAAAACCCTCGGCCTCGAGCGTCTATTTATACCCGATCTCGACTCGATTTTCCACCCCAAACCGACTGATCTTATCCCTTTAACCCTAGATCTAGCCTCCTAACCAACCAAAAATCTCCAAATCGTGAGCTAGGACCCTCAAAAAATTCTTCCAAATCAGAAATCTTTCCTCCATTATTTTTTATCACATCGAGGCCATTTTCCGACCAATGGCAACCACAAACCAGCTCATCATCACCTGAAGACCTCCCTAGCTCTTCCAGGCGACCTTCCCGACACCTCCAGGCGACTGGCCGACAGCCGGTCGGTTTCCCACCTTGCAAATTTTCAAAATTTATAGTTTTACCCCCAAGTAATTTCTAATTTCATTTTCCCCTAATCCTTGATGCCCCTAAACTTCTTTTCAATTCCTTAACTACCCACAAGTTCTATATTTTTCATTTCCCTTAGAAATTTCTAAAAAATTTGTCGTTTCGATCTCCCTCGGGTATTTTCCAAAATGTGCACTTTTGCCCAAATGCTCCTAATCGCGTGTTTTCGATCTCAAACCTTCAAAAATCTCTTGATTTTGTTGAATATTGCTTATTTGAACAGTTTCACCTTCATTGGCTTGCTTGACATAATCCCTCATCCTTCAGTTGTGTTTTGAATAATACACGTAGGCCCAAAATTATAATAAATACCAAATTTAACCCCATAATTTCTTTAATATTAAACATTGGGTATTACACCTATTTTCTATTTGTATACATAATTGTTTGTAATAAATTTGACAAGAATAATTAAAGTTGGACTGTTATGATCATCTTCATTAAAGGTCATGTTAAGTTGGAAGTTAGTATTGTGGTACATGGAAGGGACTGGGTTAGAAAGAATTGACACACAACTGCCATGACCCTCATTAATATTTTAACCTAATAATGACATTATGATAACCAAAATAAAGAGAATTAAAGTATGATTGTTTGTGCACATGATGTTCTTTCTTATTAAATCATAAAGGTAATATCATATGAACTAAGAGGGAGAATGTAAGAATTATCTTCTTGTGGCTCACATGATAATTAAGAATTTATCTCATATGATAATTAAGAATTTATATTAGTAACATTATCTGGTATATTACACTAATTAATATTTATCAAATATTATGGTATTTATTTGATAAAGTAACCAAATTTTGGCATTTCATTCTCAGCTGGTATTTCTTATTACGACATAATCTATTATGGATTCAGGTACGCATTTAATTACAGTTTTATGTGATTTACATGAGTTTTACGATTATGGGCATAATGGTTAATTGTATGTTATGTATATCATACAATATTATTGTAACTTACACTGTTGGCTAGGATGCTCTTGTACACACATATCTCCCCGCCAGGTCAGACCCCGCTACAGTTGCCCTCAACTTTCGCCTTTCCCTTACCTGGAATGATGTGAAGTAAGAGAAAGTCACAAGACTCAGTAAACATAATGGAATTGAAGGAATACAAGGCTAGAGATAAACATCACCCACACATCACATACAATCTATGACACGAAACACCACAACATACACTCGCCAGCAACGCGTCAATGCACATATAATGAATTGAGGGGCTTACATAAAGAACATATACTGGCACCTAGGGTTCTACACACAAACCTGTTATAGCCATGACTGGATGACATATGTCCAAGAACTGGAGCTCCCATAATACATCCTCTTGAGTTGAAGCTCGTATAACATCATCTCAAGCCAATGCTTGCATAATAGCCTCCCGAGCCGAAGCTTGTATAACATCCTCTTGAGTTGAAGCTCATGGGTATACCCTGCGGATAAATTTATCACGCGCATTAGTAACCATGTAATGCAGCACATAGAAAATGCATGGTAGTGTAAGCATCAACATGATAAAAGGTCCCCTATAAAACCAGACATCAAGTCATGCTTCGCCCACATAGACATACACATCTGATGTAATGTTAGTGCTCCTAGTAGCCCTATGATGTCTGTACTCAAGCACACATATCATATTAACCACCCGAAGTGCAAACCCGAAGCCTAATACCACAATACAGTGCTAAACAACAAATATTGTCAGAGGTAGTCAAAAGTTTCCAGCCAATGGTCAAAAGCTTATGACAGTGGGGGAAATGGTTAGCAGCTTCCTCAATCCGATCGACAATTCCCTTCTGCAGGCACCCAAATGGTCGACAGCCTAGCCCAATCGGTCGACAGCCACTGCAACCACACCCAGAAATCAGTGTGCAAACACATTTGAATAGAACACGCAACACCCCAACACCCTCTAAGAACCTATCCCAATATGGTTAGGCATCATTCCATGAAGAAACATAGGGAGAGCCAAACCCTATTCAAGCTTTTGGAAGAAACACTTCAAGCTTTCCCCTTAAAGGAGCTTACAATTCAAAAGACCCAAAGATAACTAGGGACTAGGAGAATCAAACCACGGAGAGGGTAAGAAGGAAGAAGAACTTGCCTTAGATAGTCTGAGAATGAAAGAGAGAGGCTAGAAGTGCCCGATTGCAACCTCCTTCTTGCTCTTCCTTTCTTTCCTTTTTCCTTTCTTCTTTCTTTCCACTGCTCGAGCAAACTTGCTATGCCTTTAGTCTAATGCATCCTCAGCCCTTTTAAAGAGTTAGTGGAAGCCTCCTCACATGCTAAAACCTTCTAGAAGATCTCCCACCACCTTACCCACTTCACATCGCCTCCATCGAGTGTCCTGGGAAGTTGCACCCAGATAGAAACGATTGACAGTCTTGGATGGACCTGTCGACAATTTCTCGTTTCCTATCTGAACAGTCGACAGTTTGAGGAAATTGGTCAACAATTTGGGCATTATGTAAAATGGTCGACTTCTACCTCCTACCACCTACCACCTAGCCCCTTAAGCATCCTACATGTATACAACACAACACCAATGCCACTATAAAACTTAGATGACACGAGGACCTAACCTCATTAACCGCTCGTTACATTACATCTATTCATTCATTAGCAAATCACATATTTAACTTGGTTTAAAAGCTAGTAAAAATTATTTTAAACTTAAAAACTCAATTCATCCCCTCTCTTGGGTTATTTTTCTGGGCAACAACTATCTATTGTAGAATTGTTACTAAACGCCAATTCCATGAGAAGATCAAACTAACTTTTGTGAGACTTTTTATCATCAAACTTTATATTTGTGACAAAATCAATTGTCATTAAATAATATGCTTGTCAACATTAACAAATCATCTCTAATGATATTTTCTTTTTAAAAAAGTAAAAATGATTTTTATGGTAAACATTCTCATTACATAATAACATACAAAACATGAATCTTTTTTATTTGTTGTGTTATTTTATTTTTATTTTTTCAATTTCTTTCTTTATTTATTTTGTGTAATTTTTTTTATTATTTTTTGACTTTAATAAATAAAATATCTGTGATTATTTATTTTGTATAATTTTTTTTATTAAAATTAGAGTAATAATTTATAAAAAAAATTAAGAAATTTGAAAAAAAAGGTCATGTTGGCCCACATTCATTAAGGCCCAACAGAAGGCAAGCCCATTATGGCACTCTACCCTAAATGTAAAAATGAAGAAAAAGGAATATTAGAGGCATGTTTAGTTACATAAAATGTTTTTTAATTTTTCAACTTAAATTTTCTATTGAGCTATCGATTCCCCTATTAAAAATAAGAAACTAAATTTTAATTTTTTAATAATATATCAAAAAAGATGTTTTCTAAATTTTCTAAAAATGAATGTCATTGTTTTCTTAAATATAAAATGTTTGGGGTTACTTAATTGTAAAATTAGAATTGAAAATTAAAAATTATTTTCTACAACAAAACATGCCCTAGGGATTTTACAAAAATAGTAGCTACCGTCCTGTCCCTTTATATTTTTTTATTCTCTATTCATCTTTACTATTGATTATAGTCTATTGTCATCACTATGTTACAATATCATAACCATTATCTCTCTTTATTTACCCTCTTTTTGTGCCTCTTATTGTTGTTGCCAATGCTATAACTTGTCCTCGTTGTCATAAACTACTACCATGACAGACCTAAAGACACTTGCATTAATAAACCCTTTCATCTTCCCCATTTTCTCTTGTCATTTTTGGTCATAACCATACCTTTTTTTTTGCCCTTTGTATGGACATATCGCCTATTTACCACCTTTTCGTCGTGTCCCCCACTTGAATCTTTCTTTTGTCTCTTCAACAATGATGGCGCTTGTTATGCCAATGCTCCTAATTAACATAATTTGCCAAGTCCCTTTTGCAATTGCAATGGAGTTTGACCCATCGAAAAGGGGAATAAAAACCCCATTATAAACCAATTTCTTGTCACCTGGTGCTTTGAGAATCAAAAAATAAATAAACAAAACTTAATAGGAAAGGGAAACATGGACACAAAACAAATGAATAAAAAGAAATTTTATTTCTTTAATTTGAACAAAACTCTAACTATGGGTTTTAATAAATTATGGGGCCAAGATGAATAAAGCAAATGAATGAAAAGGATATAAAGTTCACTCATTTTGCACAGATTCTGGTGCTGTAGTTATCATTAGCTTATAAAAAAGTGAGAAAAGAAAAAAAAAAAAAAAAAGTAAAAACTTAGGGTTTTATAAACCCTTTCTATTTTTGCTACGCCGCTGGTGGCCGCCTGCCAACCATCTCCACCGCCGACGAGCTCTGTCTATCGCCCGACCATCGGATCGTCGTGAGCCACCGCCGTCCGACAGTCTCACCGCTTCCGTTTCTGCCTCCCCTTTCTCTGTATCTCTCCGTTTCTTCTCTGCCAGCGCCGGGTGTCACTGCGAGCCACCTCCATGGCCACCACTGCAAAGCCCCTTACAGATCTCACTGATGAACCCGTTGCCGGCCGAGTCCATTCTTTTTCGCTGTAAGTGTTACTTCACCTAATCAATTCATTACATGCATTGCATTGCAGATCCGTTTTCTATGGAGAAATGTGAGATTTGGCAGCCAATCACTACAATTAATCTAACGGTGAGATCACCAGTTTCCTATGGTGATGCTAAGCATGGTGATATAATTGGATTAGCAAGATGGCAAGAACTATCGGATTCTTATATGTTGAAGGTGCGCAGTTTTTAGTAAAGCACATGATGAGTTTAAAATTGTATAGATCTATGTACTATACAGCAACTTTGATAGCTATTTGTACGAACAACTCCAAAACATTTAATGTTCAGGGAGGTTGCATCTTTTAAGGTTTGAGAAGTTTAGCGTATTCCTAAGAAAGATGATGAAATCGTGCTTAGCCTGAAGAATAGAAGACCATGTTCTTTGTTGTTTTTAAGTTATTTTTAATTTTTTTAAATAGTAAAAATATATTTATTTTTATATTTTTAAAAATATATATTTTTTAAAAAAATCAAAAATAAGAAAAAAATTTGTAAACAAAACTCAAAACAATAAAAAGTTATTTTGATTATTTTTATCACAAATACACTCAAATTTTTTAAAACGCAAAAAACGCTACAGACAAAAAGAATGTGTCTTCAACAATCTTAAAACACACTCAAAACAAAAAGTGAAAATGACTTCAAAATTCAAAACTAAAAATTGAAATATGTAAAAAACAATCCTAAGAGTCTTCTACAATTTGTGTAGATATAATAATAATAATAATAATTGATGATGGCAATTAATTTTCTAAAGTAATAAAGATGAGTCAATCTGATGAAAAATAAAATAAGATGAGATAAGTTCTCATCTTAAAATAAATAAAATTATCTCTAAGTGAGATAATTTCCAAATTAAAATTTTGGTTGATTTTTATCTCTTAAACTTTATCATTTAGGGTTTTCTCCCCTATAAATAAATGTCTCTGCATAAAGTTTAGGACACACAAAAAATTACTAAGTATCGTATATTGTGAGTATTGTTAGAGAAGAGTAGGTATTTAAGTTGTGACTTGAGTGTTATTTCTGTTCTGTGATTGTACACTTGACCTGAAAGTTCACGAAGGGTTGTGGTATGCCAAGTTTAAAAGATCCAAAATTTTCACAGATAATCAGGTATTTATCTTTGTGATTTTTACAATTTATACGTAGAATAACTAACAAATGGTATCAGAACTAAGCTTTTTGAAACTCGTGCATTTTTCGTTTATATTTATTTAATTTATGTCTTTCCCTAATTATCTTAAAATTGAATAATACTCCTTATAAGTTAAGGACAAGAAGAAAGCTTGACCTAACGAATCTAAGACACTGGGGGTTAGTAGCATTTGTTCACAACCCTGCCCACAATTTTAGAAATTGGGACTAAGGGGGTAAAAAGTGTATCTTTGTGAGACACTTAGAACACTTGAAAGGATATGTATTCATTGAAGAAAATGAATATGGGAGTATTATTGAAATTGAATCACAAGATGCTAGATTTTTGAAAAATGATTTTTCTAAAAGGGATGAGGTCGATAAGGATTCCCAACTATACGATTTAGGAGATCTTAAACCAAGTGTTCCTCCAATTGAATCCAATGAGAAGTCTAATACGACATCTCAAACTCTTGATCCAAGTCAATTCCTCAGAATGAGCTAGTAAGAATGAGTAGTTGAAAAACCATTCCTAGTCGTCATTTTGAGATTGAAGGGGAAGCTTTTATGGTGGCTTCTCACTACCTTGATGAGCTTAACAACTTTGAATAGGCTTTGAAATCCCCGAATAAAGAAAAATAGACGAGTGCAATGGAAGATGAAATGAAGTCTATGAAGTCAAACCATGTCCGGGACTTGGTTGATCTTATGCCTAACCGTAGAGCTATTAGCAATAAATAGGTCTTAAGGATCAAATGGAAGGAGAATGGGACAATAGATAGATTTAAAGCTTGTCTTGTTGCGAAAGATTATATGCAACAAGAAGGCATAGACTATGAGGAAACATTCTCTTATGTTGTAAGGATAGTGTCTATATGTTTGATTCAAGCCATCGTCACACATATGGACTTTAAATTACATCAAATGGATGTAAAGACTACTTTCTTTTATGGTTTCATAAAAAAGATCCAAGAAGTAAATGTTTTCAAATTAAAAAGACCCATCTATGGCCTTAAGTAGTCTTCTTGATAGTGGTATATACGATTCCATCAAGCAATTGTTGCTAATGGATTTGTAATGATTTAACAAGATCATTGTGTCTATTTCAAAAGGTCAAAAGATTTCTTTGTGATTTTAACATTATATGTGGACAATATATCTTATTGGATGAAAATAACAAAGAGTTTGTCTTAGCTATTAAAGGTTGGTTGGGTTCCAATTTTGAGATGAAGGATATGGGTGAGGCTACTTATATTCTTGGAGTTAAGTCCATAGGGATCGTTCAAGAAAACTCCTAGCATTGTCTTAAGAATCTTACATTGAAATTTTTTTTGATTGTTTCAATGTGAGTAGATGTAAACCCATGAACACTTCAATAGGTAAGGGACAAACTCTAAGCCTAAAAATGTGTCTCTCGACTCCAACAAAGAAAGAACAAATGAAAAACACACCATACTTAAGTGCCATTGGAAGTTTGATGTATGTCATGATGTGCACCAGACGAAATATTTGTTATGCAGTCGGATTGGTAAGTAGATACAAATCAAATCCAGGATCTAACCACTGACATGCAGTCAAAAGGATCCTTGCATACCTAAGAGGAGCTACAGACTATTACCTCTATTACCAAAGAGGGAATATGCATTTAATTGGCTACACAAATGTTGACTGGGATGGAGACTTGGATGAAGGCGAATCAACTTTAGCATATGCATTTTTGCTCAATCAAGGTGCTACATGTTGGAGTAGCAAGAAACAATGTAATGACCCGTTAATGGGTCTAGTCGCTTATTAATTTTATTTTTGGGCATTGGAATTTTTGTCTCTATAAAATTAAATGTTGGAAATATTTTGAGTGTTGATTAAGAGGCTAAACTAAGGGAAACATTTTTATGGGGGAAAAATATTTAGTGATAAGGAAAGAGGTATTGTTAAATGGGCCTAGCCATATGTTATTATGATGTGCCTAAATTATGTGGTTGGGCTTTTAAAATTTTGGGTTGATCCCAAGTGTATTGGGTTGTGTTTTAATTAAGGTAAAGTTGTAAAGCCCATTGGGCCTAAAGATATGTTGGGTTATTAAGTTGGGCTAGTGAAATGGCATTGGGCCCATGTGCATAAAAATTTGTGTATCTTATTTAATAAAAAAGAATGAATTATGAAAAGTCCAATGAGGGCATGTGATTTGTTTATTGGGTGAGATAAAGCTGAGGGCAAAATGGGGATTTCATAAATGGGCATTTATTATAAATGAAATTGTGTGTATTAATGAGTAAAAAGAAAAATAAAAAGAAAAGAAAAAGAGGTAAAAGACCAAAATGGGTTTAATGAAGGCCTTGTGTGTGTTTAAAAGAGACGGATAGCATGGTAATTTAGCCAAGAGGGTGATTGGAGAGCTGATGGTAGCCCGTACCTCCCCCATGCTTTCTCTTTTTCTTGTCTCCTTTCTCTTTTCTTTCCCTCCTCTCCCGATCAGTCATCTCTTGCCTTTTCTTCATCTTCTCCATTACTTTCTTCCATTGTTCTTATGCTAGAGATTCAAGAGGTGGATTGCTGCGTGCTTCTTCTCATTTTTTTTGGTTTCAGCAAAAAGGCAAGTTCCTATTCTTTTTGATATAGCAAGATCCTTTTCGTTGATTTCCATTTGTATAGCTCGATTTCCTTTGAATGCGGTGCCTTAAATTAGTCCATTGTGGGTTTTTGGATCCTTGAATTTCTACCTTATCATTGGGAAGCACGTTAGCTCTTTGTATTTTGTATAATTATCCTTGGAAAATTGTGAATAAACATTTAAAAGCTCGAATGGAGTCTTGGTTCACTCTATGTTTTTAAGGAATGATGAGTTGTTTGTCAATGTTTAGTGGTGTACAAGAATTTGGACTTCTTACAAACATTTTCGCTGTAATCTTAGCTTTTTCGTTGAGACTTGTCGGCCAGTTTGGTGATACCTGTCGATTGTTTTGGGTTTTTGTATTTTGTCGATCGACAAATTCCTTCCAGTTGTTGACTGATCTTGTTTTTCTATTCTGTCGGCTGACAATTTTCTCTCATCTGTCGACCGATTGTTACCATCGGTGGCTTAGTCTTTCTTTTGATGCTTTGATTTCCTCCCAATGTCATGTGAACCCTTAATAAGATGATGCACCAACTCATAATCTTAAATGATACACTTGAAAGGTGGGAAAATCTACTCTATGGAAGTGTAGGAATAATGTTAAATGAATGGTAAATGTGAACTGTTAATGAGAGCATTATATAATCTGTAATTCCAATAATGACGACAAATGTTTAATTTGGTATTAACTAATACTTGTGGTTTGTGATGTTGGCATATGCATGGCATTTTATGTATGTGAGAAAAAGGATCCTAGCAAGCCGGTGGACTTTTGTCTATTGTGGGAGTTTCGGCTCATAAGGCGCGCCTAATATAAGATTAGAGCGCAGGTGGATAATGGTCCACAAGATGATATATGATTCTTCTAAGCATTGCATGGCATTTAGTAATGGTGATTGTGAGGCATGATGAAACAAATATGTGAATCATGATGATAACTCTGTATTCCATGTTAAGGTAGTTATTCATGTCTCAATTCCTTATCATTCATTATGTAAGAACCCATATTTTCGTGAGGTTGCCACGTAATTTAAGCAAGTTTAGAATACCAAAAATTTGGTTTGATAGTGGTTATAAGTACCGAATCGACTATAGGAAATGTCTCGGAGTGAAATTGTCTAAGGAAAATGATATGGTCTCGATGAGCATTCTGAGATAAGATTTATGGTATCGAAAGAAATCGAATCGGGAACGATTTGTGGTACAGCTAAAAAGCAGCTGCCATTTAAGCTGCAAAATCGAATTGTTGTAGGGGACTTCTGAGAAGTCAACAGAAGCTTGAGGGGGCTCCAATTTTTCGTAATGATCAACGCTTTAGTGGTTTCGAGATGAAACGATAGCCCGGTGAGGATATTAGAGCGACATCGTCGTTATTGAGTAATCTTGGATTATTAATTTTGCGTTTTCGGTATTGAAATGCAAATTAATTGGATATTTGAGGATGTAATTGCGATTAGGGAATTACCTAAGTAAAATAGAGACAAAAAGTGGGATTTAAATGTATAATTTTCTATTATAATATGTAATTATATATATATGTATTTGTTTGTGGCTGTGTGTGCGTGGAGGCCATGTGTAACGCCCCACTTTTTCAAATACAAAACAATGTGAAATATAAGAAGATATCACCTACGGGCGTTATTGGAAATCCTTTATCAACGGAAGCACGGATCGAACCTGAGTATGCTAAATAGATAGGATTTCCTCAAGTTTAAATAAAAGTCCATCACGTACCCACATATCAGAAAGTTATAGCAGCTTCACAAATACATCCTTAAGTATCTTAACTGCTATTTACATTACAATATTGGGATTACACGGGTACACAAATAAATCCAACTCTAAATCAGCCAAGCACCACCTCTGAATCCTTGCTTGCGCTGGGACCTAGAGTACCTGATAAGCTTAACATACTTGGAACACCTGACACTTCTAATACAGCTGGGACGATGAATGCCCCAGGGGTAAGAAACACCCGAGTTAGATTATTATATCTAAGTGAGTGGTACAAAGAAAGGAAATTGTGCATGCAAGAGCAATATGTAGTCATGCCAAGAAATATGCAGAGATCAATACAAATCTTCCAAGATCATGCCAACATAAAACTTCCCATGTGGTAACCAGGTCAAGGGGTTGTAATCACCCTCGCATTCATCATTGTAGCTCACTGCAAGAGCACGAGATCCCCCGTGATGTCCCAACAACCAACCACAGAAACAAACACCAAGGTGCGTATAAAATAGGCCAAACATACTCAAAAGCAATAAAACATGAGATGTAAACCACCAACCATAACATGTTATATGATAACGCAGAAGGAATATGATATACAAGCCATAAGCCATGCACGAAAACTATCATGGTCAAACCCGATGCAACAGAGTAGAAATGATATACTCGAAACAAAGGAAACCACGAAACGCAAGCCACAACCACTTATAAATGAAGTCAAGAGTGATCAAGATGAAGTAAGAGACATGAAAGAATAGTTTACATGCACCAGAACCCACTCACAAATGAAACCAAGAGTGATCAAGAGGAAGCATGCACAAGAACCACTCACCTTGATCGTTTTCCTTCGATAGCACGGTTTACAGCCCGGTTTCAAGCACTAGGGGCTATTTCTGCAGAAATCACACATTTAAGTGAATCAAATCTTAAATATTTTTACATAGAGTTGTAGGTAATTAAAATAGGAGAATAACGGTGAAAATTTCAGGCCAATCGAAGGCTGGGTGCCCCCTCACGTGCCCCCGAAAGGGTGACCACGCGCTGCCCCTTCTCTATTTTGCAACCCAAAATTAAAACGACTATATTTTGCTCATTTTAACTTCGATTTTCTCTCTATTTGAACCTACGGACTCCTATTTTCATTATCTATAATCCTACAAAAAGAAAATGGGCTTAGCTTTTTGATTTCCTTTCAGTTTTCTCAGTTTTCCAGCCAGGTCTCTCCTTCCTTCTTCTTTGCTTTTTCTTTGGTCTTTCCTTGCACTTTCTCTCTTTCCTTTATCGTTAGCTTCTTGTTGCCTTAATTCATTCCCTTTATATAGCCTTTAAATTCCCAAATCCTCAAGATTTCACTTGGCCTCCAAGTTACTTATTTTCCACACAAGTAATCATCACATTTTGAAAATTTTCCAATCTTCTCAAGCAAGCCTCCACTTCTTCCAATCCTAGGCCTCCAAATATACCTTTAAGATAAGCTCCATCATCTCCTTCCTTTGCAAGCTAATTCCTAGCCAATCCTAATATTCCAACTTTAGACTTTTAGGATAAAGATTAATCATTACAAACTTTGAATATTTTTATCTTCCTATTCAAGCTTCTCCTTTCTTCCAATCTTAAACCTCCAAATACTCCCTCACGTGGCTTTAGGATAAGCTCTATTATCCTCTTCTTTTGCAAGACAATATAAGTCTTCCAAATTAAGTCTTCCAAGTCAAGTCTTCCAAGTTAAGCCACTCCAAGACTTTTGGGTAACATTCATTATTACAACTTCCAAGCTAAGCCACCTTAAGACTTTTAGTGTAAGCTAATCAAGTTTCGGGGTATTACATCCTCCCCCCCTTTAAAGAATTTCGTACTCGAAATTTCTCTTTATAGCTCACTCAGAATCTATTTACCGAAGCAAGCACCTTCTCCAAGAAATATTATTTTACTCCTCAAAAATCACTTCGAGGTCGATGATTTATTTGACTTGGTTGTCTCGATCAATATGGTTTGCCTTAACTCTTGGCCTAAGGCACATATTTTTAACTCAAAAATCAAAATGTTTCATCCGAAAAGCAGTTTTAAGGTTTTCGACCCTTTCCCAACTGTCAACTCATGACCATTCCTTCGAGTCTTCTAAAATAGCTTGCCAGGTCTGTTCATCAGATGAGAGTGAATTTCCAAGCTAGCGACGTAAATAGATGTTCCATCAGGAATCACATCCAATGTCACAGGCTAAAAAGCCTCCACCAGTCCCCACTCTCGGGTCAATAGAATAGGCTCATTCCCGCATTAGCCACCACGTTCACCTAGAACAGGCTTTTAGAATAGGCTCGTTAGCCACCACGTTCATTTTCCCAAGATGGTACTGGATCATACAACCACAACCCTTCAAAAACTCTATCCACTATTGTTACCCTGCATTCGGATCCCTCTGAAAGAACAGGCACCTCAAGCAATCATGAAGATCTCAAACTTTTCATATAGATAGCATTGCCAAAGCATTCCCACTACTACATCAACATCTATTCTAGGGCCAGATCAAATCAAAGCCAATTGCTCACAATAGTTAGGGTGTATAATAATTCGCACACTAAACCGAAGGTTAGGTCAGTAACCAGAATAAATCTCCTTTTCTAAGGCCAAATCCGGGGAACACACATATCCCCATGCTTGTTATCCTGGGAAACACACTTTCCTAAGCAAGCCCATACCACACACATGCCTACACTGGGAAGCATTCCACCCATGGTTATGACCTACCCCGACCCATGTATGCAATCATAGTTCCACCACCCCTTTGAAAATGGGAAAATTTCTGGAAAATGGGAAATAATGATTTATTAATATTTCGAAGATTTTGGGCAAGAAAATAGTTTAGGCATGCGTTGCGAGGATATGGCATACATACCGAAGAAGCCTGAGAGGCTAAGTTAAGGTAAGTAAAATTCCCTAAAAATTTTTATAAATTCAGGAATATTATTTTATGAATAGTCATAGTGAAATATTTGAGAAATATTTAGTTTGGATTTATTGAGGAAAAATAGGAAGAAATAGAGAGAAAATTAAAGAAAATGCAAGAAATTATGAAAAAATAGGTTTTAATATTTATTTAAATAAATATGGTGATTATGATGCTTTGAGGCTTAAAGTTGAAGTGACTTGTGCAAATTTTAAGGTTGGCACGCAAATTGAAATGATGTACAAATTTCGAGGCAATGCGCAAATATTGAGGTAGCTCGATAAGGTTGAGAAGGTAAGTGGTATTTCCCAACTAGATTTAGTTATGGAAAATGCTTGGTTTGTAAGTGGTTCAACCCAAAACCCGATTTTAAGTAAATGATTTTATCATGTTATCATGCCTTGATGTGAATATATCATGTAGATTGCATTTACATGTATTGATAATGAAATGTGCATATGTGCACGATGATATTATTGATCATGCATCGCATAAGGGTTTGGAATTATGGACTAGCACCACTGCTCTACCAAGGGTGCACCCATACACCTTGGCCTGGTAAGGAGATTGTAAAAATGAGGAGCAGTAGTTGGGTGCGGTTGACTCAGACCGAAATGATATGGAAAGGACATTTTTCATTTTGCTTTTATGCACGAAATATGTTTATTGTCCCCTTACTTAGATGATTCATCATCTAACTTGGGTTATGCCTTTGGAATATTCTAACGTTCCAGATGAAGATGGTAGCAGAAACGAGGATGAATGAGGCATGAAATGGCACTTAACAAAGTGCATGATGAATGAAATGTATGCAATGTAGCCCATGTATTTAAGTTCTGGTACTTGAAAATTTGAACGTTTTGAGGAATGGTGATATATATAACTATTTGGTTAATGATGATGTAAAACCCTATTTAGGGTTAATGTTAGTTAAGAGCTTATGCTTTGTATTAAGTTATGTTGAGAAACGATGATGTAAGAACTGAATTTCGATTAATGTTAAGATGTTAGGTTCGATATTTGTTTTCGCATTTGATGTGTATAATGATTCTCTTTCAAGAAAATGTATGGAAATTTTGGGATAGATATGAGGAATGATATGATTTAGCTTTTAAGTTTGAAAGAAAAAAATTTATTATCCCAGAATTGTCCCAAGTTATAACACGCCTGGAGAGTGGGGTGTTACACATTACTTGCTATATATTGTATACTTGTTGAGCCTTGTGGCTCACCCTTTCTTTTTATCATCATTCTAGATAAAGGTAAGGCCAAAGAATAGGCTGGTCCGAGCGGGGCATGATTAAGCGTGTACAAGGCTCTCCCAACCAAAAAGTCTTGGGGTATTTTAAGGGCAAAGATAGATTAGTTTATGTTGTAAATTTCCATTCTCGCCCTTTTATTTTGTAATGTATGGATACCTTAGCCCTATGGAGTTGTTAAAGAGTGTTGATTGTCAACGGAATGTATATGATCTTTTGTGGTTAAGTTATTTTATCTTCTAAGTGGATGATTTATATTTAGATTTGCTTATACCTATACTTTTAATGACTTCTTTTCAGATTTCCTATACTAGTGGGATTATTAGGGAAAGGGTCGTTATAAACAAACATGCACAACTCTATCAACAATGGAAGTTGAATTCGTTGCATGTTCAACTGTAGTATAAGAATAAGTGTGGTTAAGGAGATTTCTAATTAACCTTGGGGTCACTCCTAACACTGCAAGACTTGTTACATTCTACTGTGACAGTCAAGGTTCGATTGCATATTCTAAAGATCCGAAATATCACAAGAAGTTCAAACATATTGAAACAAAGTATAACTTTGTGAGAACACAAAAGGAAGTGGTATTACAATATATCTCTGCACATATGATGGTTATAGATCCTCTTATGAAGCCTATGACTAGAAATCCTATAGAGATCACGTTAGATCTTTAGGTTTATGTAGATTATAATTCATTTCCTTATTGCATATGTGACTTTTGTTTTATTTAATAAATTGAAATTCCTAAAGATCTAACGTGAATAAGACAAGGATCGGTTCCATCATACAAATGATCACCTCTATCACTCTAGTAGTGAATAGAGATGAGATACAATATTTTTTGGAGCAAGTATACTAAAGCATACCATACACATAAATATTGGTGTCGTCTTGGATAGTTACCAAGATTTTTTTTTTTTAACTGTGAAACAAATAATTCCACAATCATGTAAGTATGATATGAGTCAAATCTAGCGCATAGTGGGAGGTGCGATTGAAAAAAAATCCGTATGGTGATGGGAGTGACATGTTCCCCTTAGTTGGAGGAAATCACCATAGCATATAATTAATGCTACATGTGCTTATAAGTTCGATCAATAAGGGAAGTGAGTACAAATTGAGACATCCTTCTTTCTCACTATGTGAGCCCCTTGAGACGTCTTTTTGTGAATGTCTTATATTATGCCTTTTGGAATTCTTGACTATATTATAAAATAATGGGTTAATAAATACCACTTTGGTATGTTTCCTATAGTTGTGGACATCTTTGACTCATGAAACATTTCTTGGACAACAATTGATTCAAAATGGACTAATATGAGTATAAGAAGAAGACTTAACTATATATTTTCATGAATATATATGTATTCTTTGGCCACACAATTGTGATATCTTTGTGATATTTGAACAATTGTGAATATGTATATACGAAATAATAATTTCTAATAAAAGGAATGAGATAATGTTAAGTCGGGGCACAAGGAGATATTTTATTAGAATGGAGCTAAACGCTCTCCGATAAATATTTTGCTCATATTTTTCTCAATTATATCTCGTAGGTCGCATGATCCATTTTACCGTATGAAACTCTACTCTAATAAAAGAAGTTATACTCATACTTTGGGTATTGGTTGACCCAACATGCTTGAGTAGGAGATGTAGATAAATACAACAATAATTGATAAAGGTCAATTAATATCCAAAAGTGATCAAGATGAGTCAATCTGATCAGGAATGAAATAAGATGAGATAAGTTCTCATCTTAAAATAAATAAAATTATCTCTAAGTGAGATAATTTTAGAATTAGAATTCTGATTGATCTTTATCTTCTAAACCTTACCAGGTAAGGTTTTCTTCCTTCTAAATAAAGGTCCCTGCATAAGGTTTGGGACATACAGAAAATTACTGAGTATTGTATATTGTGAGTATTATTAGAGAAAAATGGATATTTGGGTTGAGATTTGAGTGCACTTTTCATCTTGTAATTGTGCACTTGACCTGAAAGTTTAAGAAATCCAACATTTTCGTGAATAATGCAAGTATTTATCTTTGTAATTTTTACAATTTGTACATAGAATAACCAACAGTTTAATTAGTGCATTCCACCCTAGTTTTGCTTGCTGCCTTCTCTTCATCTACAGTTAGTCTTCTACTAGTACTAGGTTTACATAACCCACTATTAGTTTATAGTTCGGTTTCATTGCTAAATACAATTACATTTGATTTGGAATATAGTCAAATAAAAATTATGTTATAATTAAATACCATGATTAGGTGGATACCCATTCATCTTCTAAACTCCTACCCCTTTACTCCCTTCATTATAATTGTAACATATGACTACTCCTTTACTCCCTTCATTATAATTGTAACATGTGACATTTGAATTTCTTTTCTTGTAATCCTATAAATAAAGGCATTTTATGTTGTGAGATAGACTTTTGATAACAAGGAAAAAGGAAATTTTTATTCTCTCATCTTATGAGTTTTTCCTATTTTTCTTGCTCTTATTCTCTTTAGTTTTATAAGACGTTATTAGCACAATTCTCTTCCAATTTATTTATTCTAGCATACAAATTCAAGGTAAGTATTCTAACTTTTCTTTATACTTTATACACGTTTTGTTCATAGTTCACCTATGGCTATTTTTCTCTTATCATATTGTGTATACTATAAATGATGATAATGTATGGTTGATTAGTTTTCTTATTATTTTATTTCATTATTCTATAGTTATTTTCTTTTCATTGTCAGTATGAATTCAGTTTACCATTTATCTAATTATTACTTTTTGTGATAGTATTCTCCATGGCAAATCTTACAAAACTAGAGTTTGTGGCACTTGACATTACTAGAAAAAATTATTTATCGTGGATACTAGATGCTGAAATCCATCTTGATGCTATGGGTCTTGGAGACACCATTAAAGATAAAAATGATGCATCTAGCCAAAACCGTGCTAAGGCTATGATATTCCTTCGACGTCATCTTCATGAGGGACTAAAATCTAAATATCTCACGGTAAAGGATCCCGTTATTCTTTGGCAAAGTTTAAAAGAAAGATATGACCATAAGAAAATAGTAGTTCTCTCAAAAGCTCGTTTTGATTGGATGCACTTACGATTGCAAGACTTTAAATCTATAAGTGAGTACAATTTTGCAATATTTAAAATCAGTTCTCAATTGAAATTATGTGGAGAAAAGATTACTGAAAATGATATGTTAGAAAAAACATTCTCCACGTTTTATGTTTCGAATGTGCTCTTGCAGCAACAATATCGAGAAAGAGGCTTTAAAAAATATTTAGAATTGATTACATGCCTTCTTGTGGCTGAACAAAATAATGAGTTTTTGATGAAAAATCATGAATCACATCCTACTGGTTCTACCCCATTCCCTGAAGTGAATGCGACAATGTATAACAATCGAGGACGAGGTCGTGGGCATAGAAGAGGACGTGGTTGAGGTTAAAATAATTTTTGATATCATGGTGGTCATTATAATACTTCCAATTTGAAGAAAATTACACTTAATGAAGAAAAGCATGAGACGGAAAAATTTCACAAAAATAAGATCCCCAAAACATACTAACAGTGTATGTTATAGGTGTGGAATAAAAGGTCATTGGTCACGTACATGTCGTACTGCTAAACATTTGGTTGAGCTCTATCAAGTCTCCCTGAAGGAGAAAGGGAAAAATGTTGAAGCAAACTTTGCATCTCAAGATGATTTTGATGGTGATCATCTTCACTCTTTGGGGACAACACGCTTGGATGTTGCAGATTTTTTTGACGGAAATATTGATGATTTTTCTGATGGCAAAATTAACCCTTCAGTTGGTGATGCGAATGTCCATTTCTAAATTTGTTATCTTCATGTTACATTAGCATTGGTGTGTTTATTTTTGTTGGTGTGTTTCTTTTGTAATTTTCTTTCTTTTACTTGAATCTTATTATGTTTTTTTTTTTAAATGAAGAAGCATGGATCTTTCACTTCCTTTTGTTGGTCTCAATATCAATGGTGAAGATATATGCTTAGCAGATAGTGCCACAACACATACTATATTGAAAAATAAGAAGTATTTTACAAATTTAAAAATAACGGAAGTCACTGTCACTACAATATCAAGTAATGTAAAAATCATTGAAGGCTTTAGAAGAGCGAGTATTTTATTGCCTAAAGGAACGAAACTCACTATTAATGATGCTTTATTATCTATTAAATCAAAAAGAAATTATGTAAATTCACCTGCATTATCAAGACGAATTATCTTGATTGTATAATCTGAAAATTGTGCTCGCAATCTAGTCATTTGAGCAAGTAATTTTGCAAATGCCACATTACAAGTGGATAATAAACAAACATGTGACCATCTAGTGGATGCATCTATCAATATCATAAAATACCTAAATGGTCCACATGGTGGATGAATAGGTCCACATATATCCCCTTGGATACATTCTAGAAATATAGGTGATTCATTTCAAACTTTAAATGGTGAAGGTTTAATAATCAATTTTTCTTGAGAACAAGCAACACATCAGAATTCATTAGGCAAAAGAATTTTTTGGTTCTTTAATGGATGTCCATGTGAATTCTCAATAATTTTTCGCATCATTATTGACCCGGGATGGCCTAACCGGTCATGCCAAACAACAAAACTTTCTTTATTAATAAACTTCTAGTTCATTGTAGCATTGTTAATGTACTTCCGGTTCATTGTAGCATGTACTTCAATTGTACTAATGTTTGTATAATACAAACCAAAAGAAAAGGCAGGTAGCTTTTTCTAATACACATTTTTTACCAGAGACATTTGATGTAATATAGAGATATTCTATATTATTTTCATTCATAGTCTCAACATGGTATCCATTTTGTCAAATATCTTTAAAACTCAACTCGAACTTTTAATGATTATTGTATGTCAGTTAGAATAATTGTTGAACATCCAGTTGCTCATGTGCAAACACAAAATGGTTTAGCAGAATCTTTTATTAAACGCCACCAATTAATTGCTAGACCATTACTCATGAGAACAAAACTCTCAATTTCTACTTGGGGTCATGCAATTCTGCATGCAGCAACACTTATACACATAAGGCCAACATCATATCATAAGTTCTCCCTATCACAATTGGTTTTTGGTCAGGAACTAGATATTTCCCATCTAAGAATATTTGGTTCAGCAGTATTTGTTCCAATTGCTCCACCACAACGCACTAAGATGGGTCCTCAAAGAAGGATGGGAATATATGTGGGATATGATTTTCCCTCAATTATTAAATATCTTGAACCAATGACAAGTGTTGTTTTTACAACACGATTTGCTGACTGTCATTTTGATGAGACAAATTTCCTAGCATTAGGGGGAAATGAAAAACAGTTGGAAAAGGAAATTATATGGAATGCATCATCCTATCTCATTTTGATCCTCGCACAAATCAATGTGAGCTAGAAGTTCAAAAAATAGTTCATCTTCAAAATATTGCAAATCAATTACCAGATGCATTTACTGACCTAAGAAAAATAACTAAATCACATATACCAACTATAAATACTCCTGCAAAAGTTGATGTCCCTGAAGGACTGCTTGTAGCTAATGAATTTAAGACATGTTTGAAACGTGGTAGACCAATCGGTTCCAAGGATAAAAATCCTAGAAAAAGAAAAGGAGTATGCGATCAAGATGGCATAATAAAAAAGTTTAGTACTCTTGACGAGACTTGAGACATAATTGATGAAAAAACCCCAGAAGAGGTTCAGGTACTTGAAAATAATGAAAGTGATGAGATCTCAATAAATTATGTCTCTACAAGAAAAAGATGGAACCGAAAAGAATAAGTTATCGACAACATTTTTACATATGCCATAACACTTGATGTTATTAAGGAAAGCGAGGATATTGAACTAAATTCTATCAAACAATGTCGACAAAGAAATGATTGGCCAAAATGGAAGGAACCAATTCACTCAGAATTAAATTCGCTCACAAAACGCGAAATTTTTGGACTTGTAGTCTGAACACCAGAAGGTGTAATGCCGGTTGGATACAAATGGGTTTTTGTGCGAAAACGAAATGAAAAAAATGAAGTCGTGAGACATAAAGCTCGACTTGTTGCACAAGGGTTTTCTCAAAGACTTGGTATTGATTATGAAGAAACATATTCCCCTATGGTGGATGCAATTACATTTCGATATCTAATTAGTTTTGCAGTTCATGAAAAGCTTAATATGCATCTAATGGATGTGGTTACAGCTTATTTATATGGATCACATGATAGTGATATTTATATGAAAATCCCTGAAGGATTTAAAATGCTTGAAGCATATAACTCAAGTTCTCGAGAAATGTATTCAATTAAATTGCAAAGATCCCTGTATGGATTAAAGCAATCTGGATGCATGTGGTACAATCGTTTGAGTGAATATCTATTAAAAGAAGGATATAGAAATGATCATATTTGTCCATGTGTCTTTATAAAGAATTCAAGATTAGAGTTCGTTATTATTACAGTGTATGCTGATGACTTAAATATTATTGGAACTCTGAATAAACTATCTAAGGCAATGGAATACTTAAAGAAAGAATTTGAAATGAAAGACCTTGGAAAAACAAAATTTTGTCTTGGTTTGCAAATTGAGCATTTGACAAATGGAATTTTTATTCATCAATCAACTTATATAGAGAAAATCCTTAAACAATTTTACATGGACAAAGCATATCCATTGAGCACCCCAATGGTTGTTAGATCACTTGATGTGAAAAAGGATCCATTTCGACCTCAAGAAGATAACGAGAAACTGCTTGGTCCTGAAGTACCATATCTTAGTGCTATTAGTGCGCTAATGTATCTTGCTAATAATACTCGTCCTGACATAGCATTTTCTGTAAATTTATTGGCAAGATATAGTTCTGCACCAACCCGAAGGCATTGGAATGGAGTTAAACAAATATTTTGTTATCTTCGAGGAACAAATGATTTGAGCTTGTTTTACTCAAAGGAATCTAAATCATCACTAGTTGGTTATGTAGATGCAGGTTATTTATCTGATCCACATAAAGCTCGATCTCAAACAGGTTATGTATTTACATGTGGTGACACTGCAATATCATGGCATTCTACAAAACAGACTATATCTGCCACTTCTTCAAATCATGCTAAAATTCTTGCAATTCATGAAGCTAGTCGAGAATGCGTCTAGTTGAGGTCAATAACTCATATCTGAAGTACATGTGGATTATCTTTTATTAGAGAAATGCCAACCACATTATACGAAGATAATGCTACTTGTATTGCATAGCTAAAAGAGGAATATATTAAAGGAGATAGAACAAAACATATATCACCAAAATTCTTTTTTACTCATGACCTTCAGAAAAATGGTGACATAAATGTTCAACAAATTCAATCAAAGGATAACTTGACAGATTTATTGACAAAGGCATTACCAACCATGATATTTGAGAAGTTGGTGCACAGCATTGGAATGCGACGGTATAGAGATCTCAAGTGACATTAATTTGAGGGGGAGAAATATGCACTATACTCTTTTTCTTGACCAGGGTTTTTCCCACTGGGTTTTCCTTGGCAAGGTTTTTAACGAGGCAGGTTTTAATGCATATTATACACCAATATAATGTACTCTTTTTCCTTCACTAGGATTTTTTTCCACTGGATTTTTTCCTAGTAAGGTTTTAATGAGGCATATATTAGTGTAATGGATATCCAAGGGGGAGTGTTATAAATACCATGATTAAGTGGATGCCCATTCATCTTCTAAACTCCTACCCCTTTACTCCCTTCATTATAATTGTAACATGTGACCTTTAAATTTCTTTTCTTGTAATCCTATAAATAGAGGCATTTTATGTTGTGAGATAGACTTTTGATAACAAAGAAAAAGGAAATTTTTATTCTCTCATCGTATGAGTTTTTCCTATTTTTCTTACCCTTATTCTCTTTAGTTTTATAAGAAATTATTATTTATTTATCTATTTTTTCAAATGGGACCCAACCCTACCCAAAATACAATATAAATAACGTGGAATAGTGTTTTCAAAAAAGACACAAATCACAAAGGGGTTTAGGTAGAATTTCCCATATAATGTCAAGGAGAAGCTTCTTTGGCAATGCTCATTTCTAGACCAAATAATTAAGCACCTTAGTTTTTGTCAAAAAGAAAAGAAAAGAAAAGAAAAGAAAAATGAAAATAGAAATCAAACAATGTAGCTTTCATTTTCAAAGGGTAATAAAATCAATCAATTACACCTAAGAGATTTCAGAAGTTGAGTAGAGTAGGTATTGAAAATGAGCCTTAAGTTTCATTTAGTGGTCTTGATTACCAATTAAAGATTCAAAAGTTTTGAACTTTAAAGTTAAATTGGAGAAATGGTGGTGGAGAAAAATCATTGAATTCAATTGTGGAGTTGGCTGGCTGGCTGGCTGGCTTTATGGGAAAGAAAGAAGTAGTACGAGACTTTGGGACAATTTTCTTAGATTTCTATATGTTTTTATCAATTCACCCAACTCCCCTTCCCAAATACCATCATTTAATAAAGAAAAATCAATACCTCATGACAAGTAGTTTGAATCTTTCTACACCTCTCCATAGATATTTATACTATTAATTGGAGAAAGCTATTTCCAAATTATTGATGAGTTTTCCGCATCAGATTTTTGACTCCAAGGAAAAATATGCATATGCGAAACCACCAATTCTTGCTAATGCTGCTTTTGCTAGGTGCCAAGGTAGAGGCTCTGAAACTCCTATATTTTAGATTCATCTCCTACTATCTACTGTGTGAAGAATGATTTGATAATTAAAAATTTTGTATTTGACTTGATAGATATGTAGTTGATTAATCAACTGGTTGAGTACACGTTGGGTTTTAGGGGGCCACATGGAAAAATTGGGTGTTGAAGAGGACTTTAAGACAATTGTGAGGATACACACTCAGGTGGGGAAGTAACAAAGAAAGTGAACATTGAATTTCCCAGCGAAAAAGTCAGATGGGAAAACGTCTTATCCTTCAAAAAGAGACTTATGATTTTAAGTTGCTTTGAGTACTTGTGAAAATTAAGGACCGAAAAGCAAGCTAAAAGACTATTAAATTACAAGACTAGTGGGTTATTAAGGGCTTATTTAGCGTTGAAAAAGGTTAAAGTTAATAGGGACTCCACTAACATGGAAATTTAGCCATTAACTTTAGAATAAGCCCATGCTTTGGTTAAGTTAGTGGAATGATTAATGGATGCTTGGCTTGGAAAAAATTCATTAATTCAACCTTTAAGCATTGAGACCAGTACAGAAGGACCAACCTTAGAAACTTGGCCATTTTTGCTCCCTTACAACCGAACGGTAAAAAAGAGAAAGAAAGGATTTTGGACCAAATATTTGAAAAATTATGAATGGACTATGCCTGATTAAGCTTTGGTCACTGCTCTTTGGTCCGAACTTAAAAAATATTGGTCTTAATTTTGGACCAAAGATTGAAAATGTAATTAAAAATTTTAAAATTGATATCCAGCACACCCAATATGAAGTGATAGTTTTTTTTTTTTTTTGGGGGGGGGCGGGGGGGGTAGCTATGTCTTATTACAGTACTCGGTCGTTGTTAATGCTGTTGGTGTTATTATAATCACTATAGTTTTCAAGAACTCGTGTTCTGTGTGTACAACTATGTTTTAATTCTAATTAGGGAATTGCTTGGTTTGGTTTTGTTTTGTTGTTAATCTTGTTGAGAATGTTACTGATTCATTAGTGATCTCACGGTGGCTAGTGGCTAGTGGCTAGAAATTTGTTTTAGAGTTGTGCGTCACCTTGGTTAGATTCTTAAGTAGGCTAATATTATATGTTGGTGCACTTTGGTCCAAACTTCAAAAATATTAGCACCAATTTCGTACCAAATATTGAAAATGTCATTAAAATTTTTAAAATTTACACCCAACACAACCAATATGAAGTGATAGTTTTTTGGGGTCATTATGTGTTGTACCAAATCCCCTGGGTGGAAAATTTTTTCACTTGGAGCGTTCACTCAAGTGAATAAGTTGACTTGCTAGGGTTTCAAGTCATCCGGGTGGAAACATTTTCCACCTGGAGCATCTGAGTGGAACTAATTTTCATTCAGAGCATTCGCCAAATTGAATGGAGGGATTGCACCCGGTGAAACGAGAAGAGGGCAAAGCGTCCACCCGATTAGCGATATGCATTGGGTGGAATCAAGACATGTCTCTGGTGGAATTCACATAGAGTAAAGGCAAAAATAGTCATGTCATTTTTCTAGGGAGGGGGGGGGGGAGGTTGACGTACACAAGAGGCCTTGCCCCTCGAGCAGCAAACCATGAGACTCATTGTCCCTCGGAGGATTCTCTAGGTTAGGAATCCTCCATGAGGGATTCTTCCCTTACCTATCCGACAGTTGCCACCATCGTAATGAGACATGTGTCTTGTACGAGATTCTCCATAATAACGCCTATAAATACCTCACTGCCAAACAAAGGAAGGGACTTTTCTACATATGGTAAAATTGACCTTACTCATACAAAGTATTGCTCTTTGTTTGCATCGTTTTTGCTACACACTATATCTAGAGGGATCTTAGTGTCCACTGGAACATTTTCCGCTACTTAGTATTAACTTAAGTATCGGAGGGCATATGTGAGTGAGGAATCTCTATGTGGCTTCTAATATTTGTTTGTGATCTCAATCTACCTAGAAGGAGCAAGCTTCCACCCGGAGCATACTTTCTACCAAAAGCATCGACCCGTACATAGACTTGCTTCCTCCCGGAGGATCACATTTTCTCTTGGAGCAATTCCTTTCCTCTAGTAGACGCATCCACCCGGAGACGTACCTTTCTCCTGGATGACCCATCCTTCCGAAAGATCTTTCCTTTTGGAGCAATTCGCTTCCTCCCGGAAGACCTTTCTTCCCAAAGCATTTCCTTTCCTCCCAGTGGACCTATCCACTCGGAGCAATTCATTTCCTCTTGAAGCAACCTTCGTCCTAGAGCCAACTCTCTTCCTGAAGTGACCTTCTTCCCAGAGCTAGCCCTTCTCCCAAAGCAATCTTCCTCCCTAAGCACCCACATAGGTAGAAATTGCAAGCCCTCCTCACCATTCCCACATTACAAGTTTTGATACAATTTGACGCCGTCTATGAAAACATAACTAAAAGATGAATACGATGGTGAGAACAACTAGATCTACCTGTATGGGAAATCCACCCAATCATCCATGAAGAAATACCAGAACCAGAACCGCAGCTACTGGATAGCATAGCCATGTTAACCCTCCAAAACCCCATACCTCATAAGCTGATGTAAACGAAGAGATTCACTATGGAAATCACCCTTTCACAAAAGGAAACCCAACCACTAGAACGAGAAGTATTGGAGTTAGGAGGCCATCTGAGCAAGGAGAAATGCCTCAAGAAAAGATTGGTGGCCTTATCATATAAGAAGTTGGAAGCCGTGAGGACTACATGCAAAATCCTCAATACACCCCAAGGGGAGACCCTACACCGTCGGACCACCATCAATGGTCCCTACACCACCAGAAAGAAATTCTCTTGGCCAGTCTTCGATTCCAAGAGGAAATGCTATTGCCACAATAGGCCACCCTAGACCTTTTGGAAGTGCCCGGCCTACTATCCTACTGGTCGACTATGAGCGACTCAAGCAGAGTTATGAAGACTTGAAAAGAAGTAATGATGAATTGAGAAGGGATATTGAGGAAACTGCTCGAGTAATGCGTGGGCTAACTTCCCTACTGCAAGACCTAATGCTTGATGTCAAGCTGCCTCACATCGGACCCCAGCCAACCTAAGGCTCTGAAAGTACTCCTATATTTTAGTTTCCTCTCCTACTGTGTGAAGAATGTTTTTATAATTAAAAATTTTGTATTTGATTTGATAGATATGTAGTTGATTGATGATTGGAATGTGTATCAATAGAAAAATAATCGATTCTTTAAAGAAATAAATGATTTTATGTTGAACTCCACCAATCACAAAAAAAAAAAAAAAAAAAAAAGGAGAAATAGAGAAGGGAAATTGTGGTTTTGGATGGGTGTGCAAATTTTGGGCTGTAAAAAAATTCGAATCAAACCAATGTAGTAATATCTTGTATTAGATAGTATTTTAAAATTATTTAAAATTCTACCTCAAATGATTTTAGTGGAATTTTGAAAGTAATAGAAATAGTAATCAACTGGGTGAGTACACGTTGGGTTTTAGAGGGCCACATGGAAAAATTGGGTGTTGAAGAGGACTTTAAGACAATTGTGAGGATACACACTCAGGTGGGGAAGTAACAAAGAAAGTGAACATTGAAATTCCCAGTGAAAAAGTCAGATGGGAAAACGTCTTATCCTTCAAAAAGAGACTTATGATTTTAAGTTGCTTTGAGGACTTGTGAAAATTAAGGACCGAAAAGCAAGCTAAAAGACGGTTAAATTACGTGACTAGGGGGTTATTAAGGGCTTCTTTAGCGTTGAAAAGGGTTAAAGTTAATAAGACTAGTGGGTTATTAAGGGCTTATTTAGCGTTGAAAATGGTTAAAGTTAGTAGGGACTCCATTAACATGGAAATTTAGCCATTAAGCTTTGGAATAAGGCCATGCTTTGGTTAAGTTAGTGGAATGATTAATGGATGCTTGGCTTGGGAAAAATTCAATAACTCAACCTTTAAGCATTGAGACTAGTATAGAAGGACCAACCTTAGAAACTTGGCCATTTTTGCTCCCTTACAACCGAACAGTCTGAAAGAGAGAGAAAGGATTTTGGACCAAATCTTTGAAAAATTATGAATAGACTATGCCTGATTAAACTTTGGTCACTGCTCTTTGGTCCCAACTTAAAAAATATTGATCTTAATTTTGGACCAAAGATTGAAAATGTAATTAAAAATTTTAAAATATATATCTTATTAATGAAGTGATAGTTTTTTTGTTTTCTAAAATGTAATAAGACATAGCTTAAAATTATCACTTCATAAAATGTAATTAAGATATTGCTTTTCCATCAATTCCTCCAATAGAGATGGAAGTTCAAAAAATATTGGCCTTAATTTTGGACCAAGTTTTGAGGAATAAAGTAATTCATTTGGTAAAGATTCAGTAGAGAAATTATACCAAGGAAGAGGCAACATAGGAGATCGAGGATACAATTAAGAAAAAATACCCCTAGTTGTTCGAAGAAATGGAGGTAGAATAGAGGATTTTTACAATTTTTTGAAAATTTTACAAAAGTCCTTATGAATAAAGAGATGATTATGGATAATATATTTACTCTTGAAATGGTATAGATTATTTTGGGATATGTGTGATTGCCTGTGAAAAGCTACAATGAAAAATTCTAAATGGAACACGTTGTGCTAACAATGCATGTGTGACGGGTTCAAACTAGTGATATGGGATCAAGGTACTTATACCATACCAGTGTTAGGGTAGTACCTATCGATTTAGGAATATTTTGGTAGACGAGACTATTCGAAAATAAAATAGTGAGTCGATTTCTCAATTAATCATCAGATAGGTGCAAATTTCGAGGACAATTTTTTTTTTTAAGGAGGGGTTGATGTAATACCCTAGAATTTTCTTAAGGACTCAAGTGTAATTATTTTGGGGCATAAGTGAAATTTTCTAATTTTGGGGGTTGAAATGTAATTTCTCAAAGTTATGGGTGACCAAGTGTAAGAGCTTGAGGGCTTGAGGAAAGAGGTCAAAAGATGAAGGACAAGGCTGCAAAGGTAGGTATGAAACTTGCCATGGTCATTAACCGCACTGGCTGTCGGCAAGGAAGTCGAATCACGGTTGTTTGAGGGCGTCTAGGGCCATCATGGCCTAGGCCTGGGCCTTGTGGTGCAAGGCGAGGCCATGGTTGGTTGGAGATACGACCGAAAATGGCTATAAATAGCAAAGATGGGATGAGGGTTTTTATCAAATTTCAGTCATGTAATTTGAGTTTTTTTAGAGAAATTTTGAGGATTTGATCGAAGGCTTTTATTCTAAAGGTGTTGAGTAACATTCAAAAAATTTTGGAGAATTTTGGAAGAGTTGTGAGAGGGTTTTGAAGCTTGGCTGAAAAGTTGGGCATCGTCAGAGCCGAGGATTGATCGGCTAATTGAGGGTATTTCGGTCAAAATTTCAGGCCAATGGTGGTTCCATAGTGTTCAGGAGAAAAAACCAAGTAAGGAGAGGGAAAAATCAAAGAAACCAGCCAAAACCAGGTCACCGGCAATGAGAGGCTCATCGGAGAAGACGACCAGAGCAAGGTGCATGAGGCACACGCATAAGGAGCGTTTAAGGGCGTGAAGGTGAGGAAAAAATAGAAAAAAAAAGGAAAGAAAAGGAAAAATAGAGAAAAATTGAAAAAACAAAATCTGAAAAATTAGGAAATTATGTTTTATTAATATTCCAAAAATTTTAGCTAGGGAATTTGTAAAGGCACAATTTTTGAGGTTAAGGTGCGCATACCAAGAAAGCTTAAGGAGAGATCAAGATGAGTGGTTCGCCCGAATACTTTATATGTGATATTATTTGCTTAAGTGAGCATGAAGTTGCAAGGATTTCGCCAAGTTTATGTTAACATATGTGCATCTCGTCATACATGTGTAAAATCATTTTATATTGCCTCGATAAACGTGATTTTTCATTTGGATATGATATTATTGGTATATTGTGATAAAAATGAAGTGCTACGGCACACACTAAAAGATGGGGGGTGAATTGGTTATTTAAAAAAGAATTGACTTTCAAAACATTAAACAATGTAAAATATTTTCCAATGAAAAAATTATATGAGAAACTAGTGATGAATTGGTAGGTGCTCAAAACTAAAGTAAATATTACAAGCACACAAAGAACACAATGATTTATAGTGATTCGGTTTCGGTTTCACTCAAGCCTAATCCACTACCTTAGCTCTCCACTAAGGATTTTAAAAATCAATCCACTATGAAAATAACCTTTTATCTTCAAGATAGGCCCTCTAATAATGAATGCTAGACAATACAATCCTCTTACACAAAGGGTAAGCCCTTTAGCTAAGATGCTAGGAAATACAATGAAATTAAAATAAGAGTTTCAGAGGGTTTTTCCCCTTTAGTTACAAATTCTCTCAAAGTAAAAAGAGTCTCGAACAAAGAATAAACAATAGGAATACACAACCTTTACAGTGAATGAGAGAATTTGAAAATTTTAAGCACAATGAATGAGATTGGCAAATGGTAGTTGAGCAATTAATCCTTCTAACCCTTTTAAATGGATCACCAGACTGGTATTTATAATTGATGGCGAGAAAAGACAAAAATCGAACTGTTGGGGTTGGTTGGGCTGCATTAAATACACTGAAAAACTAGTCGTTAAAAATTTTCCCAATAGAAACTGTCGACAAGTTACTTGAGACTATTGATAGTTTGGTTCACAATTTCAAACCAAACCCTTCAAGTTGTCGACAGATTATAAACAGAGACTATCGATAGTTTGATCCAGAGAGCATGCTTTTAAACTGTCGACACATTCACATAAACTGTCGATAGATTGGTCTTTTAACCAAAAGATATTGTCGACAGTTTCTAACCTTGAAACACAAAAGATTTTTTTCTCTTTGACATGCTTTCAAAAACTAAGATCATTGAACCAAATATGACTTCAAAACATGTTTGATTGATTAATCTTTGTTTGTTTGGAAGAATAAGACCACTTGACATGAGAAATTTATTTTAACTTGATATATAACACTTGAATCAAGAATATAGTTTGAAAAACAAAGTAATGTTTGAAAGTTGATTTTAAATCCAAGTTATAGACTTTGATGTTGAGGTTTATCATTATCAAAACACCAAACCCATTATTAGAATATCAATCTCCTCCTTTTTGTTGATGACAAAGCTAAGACCTATTTTATGCAAAAATCAATTTTCAAACAATTTATAGTTAGTTCTCCCCTTTTTCGTCATAAATCAAAAGGAATTGAAACTGAAACTCCCCCATTTTATGCAAAAAGAATCAATCAAGAACATAAAAACTCACATAGCTTTGATAATCGAATTTGTGGGAAATAAATACTACAAAAACACATTATTATCACAAGAAGAATTTGCTCCCCCTTGAACGGATATGGCATTTTGGAAGATAAAGAATGGATTGACAACATAAATTGTAATGTTCATTAAGATAATTCAATCATACATAAATAGCCATTCATTCATTCTCAAGTTGGAATACAAGACAGATAAGCAGTAAGCTCATTTGCTAGTTCAAGACAATAGACAAACAAGGGGAAAAAAAACACCAAAACATAACATACTAAAATGAGAATACATTGAAGGAACATAAACATTAAAATGTATGAATCAACACAAGATCATCTAGGATTCTGAAGGAGGAGGCTGAGAAGATGAGGGGAGATGAGACATAAAAGTCTCTATCAACTAAATCATGTAGGTTTGCTGGGCTGTAGCTTCATCTTGTTTGGCACGAATCTCCCATACTTCACTTCTAAGAGCATCAACCTCGGCCTTTAGATAGGCAAGTCCATGAACAATGGTGTCATCCATAGGATGTGATGATTCACCCTCTTGAATTTAAGAGATGGTATTATGGGAAGAGAATATATATAAAGGGAAAAAAGAATCTCAGGATAGTGACACACCTTGGGAGTTGGCGGGTTGTTACAATTCCACCCTGCATGTTGCATGGTCCTCCATTTAGCTACATGCGGTCAGTTAACACTTGACGAACCATTTCATTAACACTTAATGACATGTAGTTTATTCATGTGTGAACCTACTACAATTGACGATTACCATGTAATACAATCCTTTCATCACCTAACGTCTTAACCAAGTGAGAGTCATGGAGTGATAAACTAACAAACACAATAACTATGTGTCCAATCTCATCCGTGTGACTAGATGACACATCAAGAAACTCTTTCCTAATCATTCATTCTTTATTTACCAAGAACTTTCTCGCCACACTAATGGTAGACCACATAGGACATTCACCTCAACAAAAATGAGGGTGATGGATCCTATCCACAAGCACTTGCTTCCATGCACTAGCAATACAAGACCGCATAAGTTGAATGTCCCCACCTCGTAATTAGATAGCTCGACACATTACCAAATCTCACACACCAGCACACAAGATAACCTTTTCACTTCAAGTCTAAGGATCAATTACACAATCGAAATTTGATGACAAGATCATTATCCATTATGCCATGTGACTTGTCATTGGTGTCATGTTCGGTGTGTTGTTAAACAAACAAGGACCCACGAGTTTACTACGAGCATCACACGCTTTGTGGTATGTGACTCGCCAACCTTTAGCATTAGCATCTCATACTTAATCAAAGTAGTAAACTTACATGTCGGTCCGTAATTGATTAATCAGAGTCCTTATCTAAAAAATCTAAGGATTAAGAACCTTTAAGAAATCCTGTTACCAGAGATAGTCATCACATATTCTTAACAACTTAAGAATGAGATCTCTTAAAGGAAATTTTGGGACTCATTCATATAGAAAATTGGAGAGTAATGAATAAAGATAATTTTGTCGTTAATATATAAAAAGATACATCAAATGTTATACGCTTACTAGACATCATCTAAATCTAGCATTAAGGCACAATACTAATAGCATTGCCTGAAAGAACACTCTATTGTCTAGGAAGACATCGTTCGAGGGCAAGTTGAGGTTACCCAGGCGAGCTATGGACTTGTCCTAGAAAATGGAGTTCGACAGAGAAACCTTGCTTTCGAGAATACTATAAGCTGGCTTCCAGCTCCCCAAGTCTTTGTCCGAGAAGAGTTTGTGCAGCAAAATTTATCCCAGAGAGACAACCGAAGGGTGTTTTCCAGGAAAAGTCATCTGTTGTCCAAGAGGACTTATTTCGATTCGGGTGGTTCCTTCTCTTGGAAGTTTTGGTTTTCCAGCATGAGTGGATCGTTTTCTTACCAATTCAACTTGACTTTTTCTTAGTTTCCAACAAATGGCACCAACTTGTTTTTGACAAAATACAAGAAGTAAAATTTGTTATAGGATAACCCAATCTATGCAGAGTCAAGCAAAGAACAAGGTCGAGGGGTAGTCTCACCGTTGTCCAGGTGAACTCGCATAGTTGTTCGAGAGAATAAGAAATTGTAAGGGAGAAGGTTCGGTAGCTGTTCGAGAGAGACCCTCGTAGACGACAGAGTTGATGTGTACCCGAGAAAATGTCTACAAGGCAACAATAGGTCAGAAGGCATGCAATGATATCTCTTGTGCGGGCTCTCTAATACTTAAGTCAGACATTTACATGATACTTTGAGGATGCAAGTGAAATATGAGTGAATGTGGTTTGATTTTGGCTGTTTGAGAAAGTGGTGACACATTCTCTAGGAGAGTAAGTGATTCAAGGGTGCAGATGTTTTGTGGGTACTTTGAAGGAGAAAGGTTAGAAAAAAGATCTAGAAAATGAAAGGTTAGAGACACGTGGCACGTGAGTACTGTTACTGCACGGCGTTATGTCGAATTAAGTATGGAATAAGTCTAGTGAAGATCGCCCTCAAAGGAATGCTCCTTTAGGAGAATGAGAGCTTTATGAAGAGGGTTGCATTGTGCACGACAACGCAAGGTAAAGTTGTCCGGGAGAAAGGATCTCCCTTATTCTTTCCCAGGAGAAAGGATTGATTGGGTGTGCTTGAGCCTGAAGGATGCCTCTTAGAGAGAATATGCACATTATTTCCCCCGAGAGGACTTCCTTATAATGTCCCTACGTAAGTGTCTCAATCGGGCCCATGTGTTGTATAGCTTGTCATTGTGAAGACAAGACTATCAGGGAGGACCTGTTCATCAACCTCTCTAGGAGAACTTTTCTTAGGAGAACATACCTTCCCTAGGATAACTCATTTTCTCGGGGAATATGCCTTTTTTGGGAGAACTTCACTCCTCCCAGAAGGCATGTTACAACACAACACAAGGCTTTCTTAGAGAATTTGAGAGAGGATGGAACATCATATACACTTGAAATTTCAAAAAATAGGATAGTATATTTATTTGCAAGTATAACACACAAATATATTCGTATGACTAAAATGAGGCCTAATTGCCCATGTTAAGAAAATTGAAAACGTGTTTAAGTAGGTTGACTAGATAAACTATAAAACTTCAAGGAATCTTTTGAAGGTATTAGAACTTCTCTCTTCAATCTAGATGAACGAATCCTCAATTTTCTTAGTATGGGCATTGGGCCTCATTTTCGTGGTTTAAATATATCTTAGCCTATACTTATAATAAAGATAGCATGTTAGTGCCCTCACGGGCGTAGCACGATTGGTTCTCAGGTAGCAGATTGCGCTCAAGGATGCAGGTTCGAGTCATGGCAGCCGCAGTGTGGGAGTTTCACTCTCCTGTGGGATGACTCATTGTGAGCACCATGCACTGTGCCTCCTATCTAGTACGGTGCCGTGTACTGTGATTAACCTATCCCACGTGCGTGTGATAGTGTGTGGGGGACCCTTAAGGTGAGGAATTTCACCTTTGCACTCAAGATAGCATGTTAGTTTTTGAAATGTCAGGTATATATCATGTTCCATCTTTTCTCAAATTCCCTGACAGCATCTTATGTTGTGGATCAACTTCATCTACATATTATGGTAAGGATTTTCATTTCCATGTTAACTTCTTGATTCAAAAAGATCATATAATCCTATGCTCATCTACCCAACTACAAATCTATCACATCCCTCTTTAATGATTTCTCATCATTTCAAAATTCAAAGGGGGTTGACATCAAATTGAATGACTTTTTCAATCTCTGACCATACTAAAAATCAACTATTTATTTCTATTCTCTCTCTCAAAAAAGACAATTATCTAATATTTCCACAATATAATCTTGATAGCAAGCTAATGTTCTAGAGTAAGAGGAAAGGAATAAATCAAAACTTAAGAAACAATATATTAACCAATGAATTGGAAAATGTGCCACATTGAGAGTTGGAGGCACAAAATCTAAGACAATTAAGGACTATATGCATCCATATTAGTGCCCTAGGCCCTTTTATGACCACACACATATAATTTAGATTATGGTCCTTTGGATCATGATATAGACTAATAGGGATTCATAGAGAATATAACTAAGAAAATTCAAAAAATAAAAAAAAAACATTAAATAAAACTAAAGCTAAAGCTAATAGGGATTCATAGAGAATAGGGATTAAGGTGTTGCAACCAAATGCAATCTAAAGCTAGGAAATTAAAATAAAACTATAAATAAGACTCACTTCCAATTGCTAGAGTTACTTTTAGATAAATAAATACCTATAAAGGACTCAGTTCCAACTGAAGAGCAACTATAAATAAGAACCCAATTTAGGCTGATCCATATACATATTATAAGAATTTTTGAAGCATTTTTGCACAACTTCCATGACCAACATTTCAACTAGTTAAAGGTAAGCCATATCCACACATATTAGTATTAAATATAGGTGTGTGCATATTGAATTGGGGGCATTCATCAAATTGAAACACCATAAAAATGATATATATATGTTTGCGTGTGTGTATGTATGTATGGCGAGACATATAAATGGTTGCAGCTTACACATAAAGAAAATAGGTTGAAAGCATTAATAACACAATAAGTTGATCATACAAATTGCATCTTGCAAATATTCAGATGTCTAATGAACTATTGAGTAATTAATGCGTTGATACCATCTCATGTGCGTATAATCAATCGTCTTGTACTTAAATTAACCATGAACCGACAAATCTTATCCCATATCGAGCTTTTCTCCTAATGAAATGTGCCCCAATCGAATCAGTTCCTCACATCCTAATGTTAACACCCAAAAAATAGGGCCTATGACTGGCAATAATCCCAAGATAAGGTTGTCTCCCCAAAAATCAAAGAATCACATAAGTACCCAAAATGGGATAAATAAAAATATAAAATATCAGATATGATTTTATCTATAAAAAAAAATAATGTGGGAATGCCCAAAAGTTGTAGATAAATAGCCTTTCGATTTCAAAACAAAGGGATTGGGTAATCCAATCAGTAGTCGCCACCATTAACTTGTGTTTCCAGTGATCAAAAATAACCACCAAATTCTCCTAGTCATCCTAACTAACATTTGTAAGAATGAAAGCAATCTAATTGTTGGATTTCTATAAATCTTAAAAATTAAGTTTTGGGATAACAAGTTCTAGTAGCCAATGTTGACTCTTGATTTCAATGATTGGGATCGGCTATCGGATTTGCCTTATTGTTGTGATTCATATATCCGAAAATGAGAAGAATTTAGTGGTTATATTTTTTTTATATTTAAGTTCTAGTTTTGAGTCAAACATGAATATATTTAAAAAAAATAAAAATTGTCATTAGCTCCATAATCGATGATTACAATGATTAGCATTGACCTTCAGACTCCTCTTATCTTAGGGATTGGCATGTCTAAAAATCACAATGGCCTAATGGTTAGATTTTACTAGGTCTGAGTTTAAAGAAATTAATAGTAATTGTTAACCATCAATATATATATATATATAAACATGTATATAACTCATAAACCACAAGGGAAAGTTAAAGGCCTTACTAGAATGGTGGAGACCTCATCGCCATCAATTACAGAAGCCTGTGTGATACGTGCAAAAAAATAAAATAAAAACAGTTAGCACAGGAAATGGAGATGGCAATATGAATATGACTATGTCGGTCAAGACTTGATCATTTATTTGATTTAAGTTTATTTATTCTGTTTAGATAATATTAGTTGATATTCGTGGGTTAGTTTGTTGTTAGTGCTTTCTTATTTTTTTAGCTTAGTGGATTTGTTTAAGTCTGTTTAATAGGTCTTTGAATTGTATTAGTTATTATGAGAAATGAAAAAAATTATATCTCTCTCTTGAATGTTTCTCCTATGGCTTTTCTGCTCTTCTTTTCACTACAATTTGCAACAGGTTTCCTTTCCCCTAAATTCCATCCCTATCAGTGGTATCAGAGCCAATTCCAACCATGGATGTGGTCCTAACTCAAATCGAGTTTAGGTTATTCCAAGTTCAGTCAACTCTCGAAAGGATGCGTACTAAACTTCGATCCATCCCCAAGCTCTTGAATCTGTCGTCTTCCTCTGCCAAGACCAACAGCGGTAATGTAGCCAACGCTCACTGCAAGATGGCAGCAACTCCTGCGAAGGCGACCATGATAGCGTTAGTCCTAGCATCGGCAATCTAGCAAGGGCCTTTCCGATAGCCTAGCAGTGGCAACCATAGTAGCCTCTGCAATAACAGCGTCTAGTGGTGTGCCTTCTTAGGCGTTTTCTTCCACCCTTTCATCAAAAAGATTAACTAGTTGTATGGTTCTGGTGTATGGACCAAAAAGGAAAGTATTTTTCGACCAAAAGATATCACCAACAGTTTTCCTTTGTCCTTTAGGATAAGGACAATTTTTAAAGGGGGGAATGATACGTCCAAAAAAATAAGATAAAAACAGTTAGCACAGGAAATGGATATGGCAATATGAATATGACTACGTGGGTCAAGACTTGATCATTTTATTTGATTTAAGTTTATTTATTCTGTTTAGATAATATTAGTGGATATTAGTGGGTTAGTTTGTTATTAGTGCTTTCCTATTTTTTAGCTTAGTGGATTTGTTTAAGTCTGTTTAATAAGCCTTTGAATTGTATTAGTTATTATGAGAAATGAAAAAAATTATATCTCTCTCTTGAATTTTTCTCCAACGATTTCTCTGCTCTTCTTTTCACTACAATTTGTAGCAAGTTTCCTTCCCTTTAAATTCCATCCCTATCACTGTGCTTGTTATTTGTTCATGGAAAAGATAGGGGGAGTGGTTTTATGCAAGGAGAGGAAAAATCTAGAGTTGTGAAAGCATGTGTGCACTTACAGCTTAAATAAAGGGAATGTGGGAAGCTTATGGTTTCCCACTTCCTTTTATATTCAATCTTGTTGGGCTTGATCCTCCCATAATGGGCTAGATATGGCGTCCGAAGTCCATTTCATTTTTTCTCTTGTTTATATATATATATATATAATAAAGCATGACTGTTTTTGAATTGTCTCAAGACAAATATGAGAGAGACATTTTTTGGAGTTGAGATGAATTTTCAAGAAGATCAATGGCTGGGATCAGTTTTGAGGATATAATTTTCCCCCTAAAACTATCACATCCCCCGCTAACACACGCACACAGAGCCACTCGCTGCCCAACCCTCTCTTCCCTCTTTCCCTCTCACACTCCATCTCTGCCCAACCGCTCTCTCTCTCCCTCTCTCTTTCTCTCTCTCATAGTCACCCACCCACCCACGCCATTGCCGTCCCCCCTGTCGCCCCACCAGCAACCGCTCAATCGCCGTCGCCCCCCACTTCACAGCCTTCGCCGCTTGCTTCTGACACAACCATATTCGCCAACGGCTGCTCTGCCATCACTGTCGTTCATGCTTCCTCACACAACGCAACCATCTTTCTTTCTTCCAAACACATAGCGCAACCATCACACACACATACGCAACCATCTTCCTCACACAGGCACATATATGTATTCCATCCTTCCAAACACACAGCGCAGCCATCACAGACACATACGCAACCATCTTCGTTTCAAACACACACACACACACACACATATATATATCTATATACACACTCACATATATCTACATACACACATATATACACAGATTTGTCTGCGAAACCCACACACGTGGACTTCTCGTGACAGAGAGAAAGAGAGGAGAGGAAAAGAGGGTGGTCGGCGGTCGTACGTTGAGCAGATGGTGGCCGGCGGTGGTGCGGTAAGGAGATGGGTGGCCGGTGGGCGACAACAATGCTTGGATTAGAGATGGGTGGCTGGTAGGTGGGGTGAGATTAGGGATTTGGATGGGTTTGAGGTTAATTTTGGGGGATTTTAAAGTTTATTAATTGTTAGTTGTTAATTGCAATAAATTAATGTGTAAGGAGGTTTTTTTTTTCTTTAATTTACGTGGGTGAGAGTCAAATATCACTATCTTAGTTCTCACGGCATTTCATCGTGGGTTTGCATCATTGAAAGTCAAAATGAATTGCCATTAGCCCTCACCATTAAAAATTTCAAATTTTTCCTACCTTATATTGCTGGTTTTTAAATTTTAGATTTTATAATAAATTAATTATTATATTTTTATTTTTTATTATTATAGTTACTAAATTTTGATTTCTCTCTTTTTAAAAATGTATTTTTTTTAAAGTGTTTTAGCCTAGATTTAATTAAGTTACAATACATTTTAATATTTAATATTTACTAAATTAATAAAAATAATACGTGACTATCTCTCCATTAAATTTATACGTATGAGAGAGACATTTCAATGGTTGAGATTGGCTGAGATGAATGGATGTTCCCACCTACTCACTACTTCTCTCTCTCTTCCTCTGTTGCACCCTCTCTCCCATTCCTTCACTCACTATCTCTCTCTCTCACACACAAACCCACCCACCCACGCCATCATCGGCACCCCCTGTCAACCTACCAGCTATTTTCTCCCCTCCTTCTGTAGTTCGCTGCACCCCCTCTTGGCCTAACCCCGCCGTCGTCGCTACCCCTCTCTGTCATTCCCCGCAACCCGCTCTTGGCCCAGCCCAAGCACATATATATACACTCACACATATATACACGACCCTCTTGCTCTCATCGCGGCCGACGCCATCGCCCCCAAACACACAAGCACACATATATATAGATATATACACTCACGCGATCGATTGACCGCTGGTAGCAGCCGACCCATCACCCCCGATATGCGACGATGGGGGGTTCAAGAAACCCCTGACCAATGGGCCCCCAGACCGCGGCTATCGGGGGCCCTTGAAGCCCCCAACTAGTGACGATCAAGGGCTTCATAGGCGCGGGTTGCGAGGCCCACACACACACACACACACACACATATATATATATATATATATATACGCTCGTGTGATCGCGCAACGATGGAGGGTTCAAGGAACCCCTAACCTCCAGGCCCCCGACCAGAGACGGTTGGTGGCTCTAAGGGTCCTCGACCAGTGTTGATCGAGGACTCTTGGAGCCCCCGACCAGCGGTGGTCGAGGACTCCAAATTTTTTTAAAATTTTTAATTTTTTTTTTAAAAAATTAATATACAATTTTTTTAATTTTTAAATATCAATACTTAATTGTATTTGAAATTTAAAAAAAATACAAAAGTGAAATTTTTTTATACCAAGGTCAGGGACTCTTTTTCAATTTTTTTAAAGCATTAATACTAAATTTTTAAGTATTCTAAATATCTACAATGTAAGTTTTTGAAATTTTTTGAAATATTATGTAAGTTTTAAATAAAAAAAACCAACAGTGTAAGTTTTAATGTATAAGAATTTGACATTTAGAATTTGACATGAATGATTTAATTCTAAAAGAAATAAAAATTTATTTTTTAAATCATTAATGATCAAATGCTGTTTTTAATGTAAAACTTTATTCAAATAATAATATCAAAGTATTAGGTGTTGAATCTTTGATATTTTTAATTTTTTTAAAGAATTTAATACTTAATTTTTAAGTATTCTAAATATCAGCCGTGTAAGTTTTTGAAATATCATATAAGTTTTAATACTTAATTTTTTAAATTTTTTAAATAAAAAAACACCAACATTGTAAGTTTTAATGTATAAGAATTTGACATTTAGAATTTAACATGGATGATTCAATTCTAAAAAAAATAAAAACCTCTTTTTTAAATTATTGATAATCAATGATATCAAAGTATGAAGTTTAATTCAAAATTTAATATTTTTATCTTTAGGTGTTGAATTTTTAATACTTAAATAAATGTGAAATTGGTTAATCTATCATATTGAGTTATTTAAAGATGCAAATATTAAAAAAGAATTCATTTATTTTTTTAATTCTATTTTAGTTTTTTAATTCTATTTTTTATTTTAAGCACAATAAACTTTTTTTAAAATTAAAATAATATAAAAATCAAATAGTTCCCAACCACGCATGGTCGAGGAACCCAAGGTTCAGGAATACAAGGGTTCCTGACCACTTAAAGTTCTCCAACCTCGAACCGAGGTTCCCCCCCTCCCCCAGTTGATGGCCATGGCTATGGCGATTGGTATCTATGTTTGATATTTTTTACTTTTTAATTTAATTTGTTCAAATTATAGAGCACTTACTAATGTGCTTTATTATATAGATTTATTATTTTTATTGTTATTATAAAATGTTAACAAGTATACAATAATTCTAATTTCTATTTTTTGCAATAGTAGTGAACATTATAAATTTTATATGTTTGTTTCTTATTTGAGTTTTGTAAAGCGTTTAATACAAGCAAAATTATTATAAGTTCTTTACAAATTTTAACATAATACGTATAAATTATAATTATATTTTAATCTTAATATTATTTACACCATGCCTTTAGGCACGAGTATACGCAAGTATATATATATGTTGTGCCATAGAATTGTCAAGTGTCCACCTAGAGATATTTTTAATAAATAAATATGAGTGGCTGTATTTTTAATGAATATATCCAAGTGGGCCTAATTTTTCAAGAATAAATAAAAAAGCATGAATAATTAATAACGTTAATTATCATGGTTTGAAAATTGTACGAGGGAAAAAGTGGCGCATTCCCAAGAGTTGGGACAACTTTTTGTAAAAGATGACTTTTGGTACGATTCTCAATAGTGGGGATTTTCTCCCCAAGAGCCTTTTTCCTGAGAGACTCAACTTTAGCCTGCGAGGTTCTTTCTGCACTCAATTGAGAGAACATTTCTCTCGAGCATGGTTCTCTCCACTGCCCCTCAATTCTCTCCGTTACACATTTGCATTTCTCTCTGTTGCACATGGTTTTCTCGGTCGCACCTCTATCCACGCCCGCATTCCCTCGGGCAAGGATCTTTCTCGACCGCACCTCTCTTTGTTGCACATAGTTCTCTCAGCTACAAGGTCACGACTCTCTTCAAGCCCACATGCTTCCCAAGTCGCGGGTCTCCCCACATCCACACGCGAGCATGGACACATGCCCACAAACCCACCTCGTGGTGCCATATGGCACCCTACAAAACAGACGTGTGGCACCCCAACAACTCAAACTCGTGACCAGTTGCACCCCTCTATGCGCATATACCACCTGACCTGCAAGTCTCCTCACATTAAAATGCACACATGTTAATTTTATAATAAATCGACTCCTAGATTATGAAATTACACTTAGACCTTGAAACTTCCCGAAAGCTCTCAATCCCACGTAGGCCCTCTTGGATAAGCCACATAACTGCTCTTAGGCTCTCTTCTAGTCAATTAGGCTGCTCGTGGAAGTCCCGTACGTTATATAATATCTCATAATATTTAATTGGGTTTAATCCCTCTTAGAAACCTCACACTATATTTAGAATAATAACTAATACCTAGAAGCATCCTCTAATAACCCAAAATCTTGCCCAGGCAAACCGCCTAGAGGCCAAGAAGTTACTCCTACAGCTCGCCATAAGGCCCACCTTCTCTCGAATGACTCCCTAGATTATTCAGTCTTCCAAGGGGGATCCCTCTTAAGCTCGTCTGAATTAAACCAAGGACCTCAATCTTCACACTCACTGCGTGCATGTTCAACCCCGGCGTCTGGTAAAAATACTACGAATAACTCTCCTCCCCTCAGGAAAGGTATATTTTTTATGTTCATTAAGCGCATCCTTTATTTATTGTGCACCCAGCGGAATCTCTATAATTTCTCTCGAATAACTATTTTCTTTCACATACTGACTTAAGCATCAGAGGGTATACGCGGGTAAGGAATCCCTGTGTACCTTCATACTTGTTTTTGTGAGTGCAGTTACACCTTGGATACGCAAAAATATATTCCGGGATGGATTAATCTTTTACTAGAAATACACCTGAGGGATTATTCGAGACTCATATCAGACGATCAGAAACCGGTGTCACCCGCTGCATATTTTCATGAGCAAACACCTGCCAGTTGTTTGCCTCGCTCCGTTGCGACTGCATCATTCCCTTATCATAAATTTTAATTGTTATATTTTGGCAACAACAACATGTGTGTGTGTGTGTATTTTTCTCTACTTAAATCCCACCAAATTAGTTTTCTCATATCCTTTTCATAAAAAAAATCATTTTTATTATTAAATAAATATATATATTTAATTACTACCCCATATTTACAAAATAATATATACTTTTTCTAAAATTCATGAGTTTTATATTCTTACCGTATTTAAAATTCATTTTTCATGAGAATAGGTGGATGAATCTCCTTTTCATAGCATCCTTGATATCCCTTGTTGCCTCATCTTCAGTATGATTACTCCATTGTTCTTGAACAAAAATCATGTTCTTGGATTTAAGATTCTTAGCTAGTTAGTCCAAGATATTGACAAGACGCTCCTTGTATTATAGTTTCTAATGCATCTTTATAGGCACTGTCGGGGTTAGGATGTGAGAATGATCCCTAATGACTCTTGATAACACTAATAAACACTTGTAGAAATTTATCATTTAAAGGCAAATGAACAAGATTAAATAAAGACAAAAATTAATATATGCCTCTAAATGTTTTATTATGTCTCTAAATCATTCAAAATATGCTTGTAATAATAATGATTACCACTAGGTACAATTAGTGACACAAGAAAACAGGACAGGAATATAGCAAATAGGCAAATATGTCTATCTTATTTGCTTAGATCTATAATTGTACCTTTGGTGGCATTTTATTACTCTTAGAGATATATATATATTGAATGATTTATCAGCATATAATGTTACATTTAGAGGCATTTATCAATGCTTGCCTCTAATAATAACCCTAATATCTACTTATAAAAGAGAAATTTGTTGTAGTTTGTGACAAAATGGACTAGGTTATAATTGTTAGACCGAGAGGTGCTATGGCACACACCAAGAGAGGGGGTGAATTGGTTATTTTAAAAACTTGATAGAACTTTGAAATCCTTTTTATGGAAAATTTGATGCAAGTGAGGATTATTGAAATACTTGAAATAATAAATGAAATAAAAGCACAAGCAAGAGATGAACACAAGAATTTATAGTGGTTCGGCTTAACCCAAGCCTAATCCACTACCTTAGCTCCTCACTAAGGATTTTTAAAACAATCCACTATCAATCCCCTACTTAAACCAAGTCGGTCCTCTAGTCCGAGACTAGGAATTATAACCTCCCGCTCAAATGAGCCCTCTAGCTACACAAGGTAGGAAAATAACAACGATACAAGTGAAAGAGAGAAGCTAAGAGTTAACACTCTTAGTTACAAGTTCTCTCACAATGAAAACTAGGCTTAAGAATAGATTTACAATGATAGAACGAAGCCTTGCATAGAAAAATATAACAATAAAAGCACAGACTCTTGTAAAGCTCGAATAAACTGATTTGTAATCTCTATATCAACTCGTTTCTGTCCATTAGCCTCCTCAAGTTCATCCATGACTTGTATAAATAGGCATCCTAAAAGCTTTGCCCGAAACTAGCCGTTTGTGACCATTGGAATTTGAAAAACTAACCGTTGGAAGCTTTCTGCGAGAAGAGATAGTTGACAGAATATAATGGATAGTGGACTATGTTTTCAAGTAAAACTAGGACATAGTCAATAGATAAGAAAGCATAGTCGACTATCTTCTAACACAAATTACCCATAGTCGACAAACACATTCACATAGTCAACAGATACAAAAATATGAAGAAGATTTTGAAAATCATATACAAACATAATCGACAGAAGAAAAACCACAGTCGACTATCCTTACATGATAGTCGACAGAATGAAAAATAGTCGACAAAAACCATATATAGTCGATAGATTATACAAGCATAGTGGACTATCCTTAGGCATAGTCAACTATCCTTAATAACATAGTCAACTATTGATAGGCACAGTCGACAGCACTAAACGACATAGTCGACTATTCACTTAGAAAAATAGAACACTTAATTGATAACATGTAGAAGAACACTTGATTGATACAAAACATCACAACATATTTACATTTCTTTAGTATAAGTAAATGTCCTCATTTTGTTTAATTTATATTTTACCTTCCATCTACTTTAATACATAAATGTAAATAAGAAAGTACCCCCCATTTGGATTCAATAAAAATATCTAAAAAATCAAAATCCATAAGAATAAGAAAGTAAAATTTGGGTTTTAGTACAAACATAGGATTTTGCGATTTTACCACCTCCAAGATATACACTTTCTATTTCTTGAAAAATTCGTTAAAAATCATTTTATCACTGATGAATGTTAGCTATTGAAATACCGGGAGTTAGTTTTCTAAAAAGAAAACATTTTCATATATATCTCCTTATAAGGTGCTAACCTTCCAGACTTAGAAAAATATGACTTTGAAATTTCGATACTTGAAATTCATTTGGTTTTCATTCTCACAAAGTAATACTTGATATTGAAATTGATTTATGTTGAAAGCCAAAACCTTGATTCATGACTTAGGGATTAAATGAAATATTATTTTTTATCATCAAAACTAAGTATACAAAAGTAAAACAACAATAATAGCACCACATGCTAGAGTAAGTTTGTGACAAATTAAGTCATGTGAAGAGAATTAGACACCCCTAGGCCCAAGATGGGATCCATTAGATGTTGTGGTTAGGGTCGAGCTTAGGTAGAGGTAGAGACTACGATACAAGATGCGATGGAAGGAGTAGTGATGAGAGTCATATCGCCAAGAGGGATGGTGAGACCCCATCAAACATGTAGTAGCTCATTTTAAATACCCTCACTACTATAGCCATACCCTCGGGGGGAATTTCCTTGAAAAAGCACCCACTGAGTAGGTTCATCGAATATCATGCCCCATGGTGGTCCATCAATTTTCTGCGATAAAGTTTGTAGGTGACTTTTCAATCACCCATGTGACAAGTCTATGGTTGACTATTTAATCACCCATCATCAAGTTTGTGTGTGACTCTTCAATCACCCACCCATTAAATCATCGGGTGACTTCTCATTCAGTCACAATGGATTTTGTAGATAACCCTCTGGTTACCTACCATAAACTCCACATGTGAGTCATCAACTCACTCAATGACTAGTCAACTCTCCCGGTGACCTCATAGGTCAACCGGCAACCTTGAAGCTCTTACCCCTTGTTGTTTCATTATGACGAGGCAAGCTCCTCAGGATTTCCTTCCTCTAAGAACCTTGCTTGGGGTGATTTCTCACCAAAGATTCCTCCAAGCATGCCTAACCCAAGGACTACTAGGAGCATCGAAAGAGTCATGCACATGTGCTCGAAAGACTTGCGCATCCCTTGCATTCGTGTGTTATGTGCATGCCACGTGTCCCAGTCATAGCAGACGAGTATAAATACCCCCCAACCCTTTGAATTCTAGGACTTTTTTCTCAATCTTTGAGCTTCTCTCATTGCTAGCCGAAAGAACCCATCCACACAACTCATCCGCGCAACTCACTCATATGCATTACTTTTTTATCCCACCTATGCACCTTTGTATAGTTCACCTATGGACCCCATCAACATGACACACTAGAACATCTAACCACTTGCATCTTTACTTTTCCATGGTAGTTTCTGACTTAGGCATCAGAAGGCCCACGTGGGAGAAATCCCCACATGTCTTTTGAATGTCTTCTGTCTTGCAGATCATCTATTGACCTTACTTGCAAGCTCTCGAGACACCCGAAGACTTCAATCTATGACTCACTTGCAGCTTTCACAAGTCATCCACAAACCTACAGGTCATTCGTGGCCTCTCTAGTCATCCGCGGACCCGTGCCCAATACCTCATTTGCAAGCTTCACCTAAAGGCTCATTTGTGGGAGTCCATTCGCAAGCCTCCATATGAAGACCCATATGTGCATAGGTTAAACCAAAACCTCAAAAGTTTAAGCCATTCCTCAATCATATCACACATGACATGAAATCCTATTTGCTTTATTGCTTCCTAACTTGAGAATCCATCAACACTTGACGTCTTCCCTATCAACTCCTTGATGATGTCTTCTTTTACAACATTTGTAAATAAAAGACTAAAAGAACCTATTGAGAGTTATGTCTCATTACATAATTGAATGAATAAATTATTACATATTAATCAAATTAATATGAAGCTTCTATAACATTCATTCATTCACATTCAAGCCTATGTCCATCCTGCACATTCATACAAACATTTCGCTTCCATAAGATAATTTTGAAAATGTCCATGCATATGTTAAGAATTAACATTTGGGCATTCAAAACTACACACTTAATATCCTTGCGTTCTCATCCAATGTGATAATCCACACAACCAACAACATTCAGCATGTAAAAGCATGTTGTCACAGTTCTACTCTACATGAAATTATCAACTGTGTCCTTAGCCAGTCGATCGATTTTGTAATAAGACACAACCAAAAGATCAATTGGTTGTAGCCTAAGTTGCACAGAAATGCATTGGGGACACCATTTCAGTGTTTCCTAACCTCTTCCTATTTCGAAGATGGTGAAGATGGCCCGAAACGATTTTTGAGCCATTTTTGTAAATTGTGAAACATACTGGGATCGTTTTGCAATTTACTAAAATTAGATGGAAAAGCATTTCTAACAACAATGGCCCACACATCCCAAAGGCCAAATGACGACTAGACCCCCACATCGCACGTATCCCAAAGGCTAATCGGACCCCCCATTTTTCCCTCTCTTTTCTTATTCTTCTTCTTTCACGTCGTTTCTCCAAATCCGTTGTCATTCATGCACGTTCACGTTACTGCTTTAGGTGCTCCCTCACCATCGACTACTAATCTGTCACTTTTAATTCCGATAGCCCGTCGTCATTCCTTGTTGAAGATCGCCCTTCTCAGTTTCGAACCCCGAAGCCTCGCTACTAGTCGTTCCTTCAGTAGGCCACCTCCATCATTCCCTTTCAGGTTGTCGCCAATCAACCTCTCTCTCTCTCTCTCTCTCTCTCTCTCTCTCTCTCTATTCATCTAACTGTTAGTGTTTGGAGGTGTTTGTGTTCTAAGTTCTTTATTTGGTTTCTGTTTGGTATTTTGTTTCCAATCTATTTATATCAAAACAAATTAGTTTTAAACTAATCAAATTTTTTTCAATAATATGGCATAATGATGGTTGTTTGAATGCATTGTTGGACTTTATGTTTATGTTTGTTTGATTGCATTATTGAACTTATGTTTATTGTTTATGTTTGTTTGTATTATATTTGAACTATTTTTTTTATAATTTTCTATATTAAAAATTATATTTACAAAAAAACCCCTATATTTTTTAAATTTACAATTTACCTCGTGTTTTTGTTTTCTACATTTTTAGAAAAAAATCATTTTAGCGTTTCCATTTCATTTTAGAAATGTTTCATTTTCCATTTCCATGCAACCTAGGTTGCAGCACCAATCAACTGATTATATGCATTTATTGCAAAATTGGCCAACCAAAACCCTACACACAGTCAATAAATTTCAACATCACAACAACCAAATGCCTAAATTACATAAAACTTGACACATACAACAATCGTATATGCATTAAATACCAAGTTTATGTTAGTATTAGTGCCCTAATGCTAGATTTAGATGGCATGTGGCATATATATTATGGGACTAATGATCTAAATCTTGCAAATATAATAAATTATGTTTTCATATTTTAAAGTCATATCTTCATTCATACTTCTCCAATTTATATATGAATGAGTCCCTATATTTTCTGATAAAGATCTTATTCTTAAGTTTTAAGAATATATGACAATGACATTTGGATTAAGGATTTCTTAAAGTGATTCTCAGTTCTCAGACTTCTCATAAGGGGACTATGATTATTCAATTATGGATTGGCACATGGGTTACTACATTTTATTAGTATGAGATATTAATGATAAAGGATGGTGAGTCATATGTCATAATCCATGAGATGGATATAATAGACATATAGGTAGATGTTAGTTGAACATCTGTTGAATGTGACGCAAGTGATAGATCACATGGCTAAGATGATCTATGATTTGTCACTGGCTTCGATTGTGTTACTGGTCCTTAGACCGATATAATACCCCATATTTTTGTAAGATTGCCACGTAATTTAAACGACGAAATACCGAAAAATTGGCTTATAAAGGCAACAAATGACTGAATCAGCGGCAGGGAGTGCCTCAGAAATTAGATGTCTAAAGATAAGGGTATGACATCGACGAGTGTCTCGAGATAGGATTTATGACGCTAGAAGAAATAAAATTCTGGACGATTTTTGGTACAGTTAAGTTATAGCCTGAAAGACCGAATATGGTAAGAGGCTTCCGAAAAATTTGTGGAACCCTGTAGAGGATCTAATTTTGTGATTAGAACAACCCTTAAGTGGTTTCGAGATAAAACAAAAGGGTTTACGGTCGAAACATATATTTTGAAAAGACAGGGAAAATGATATTCTTTTCAAATTTTTCAGGTCAATTGAGAAGCATGGAACTTAGGGGTTCATATGGTAAAACATCAAAGTCTAAGGACTTGAGGAAGAGGGCCAAAATGCAAAAGAAATAAGCTGAAGGCCAAAGTGCAATTTTCAAAAATGCTACAACAAGCATAGTCGGACCTACCACCGCACATGGGCCAAAATTCAATGATGGGAAGGCAATCTCTTGCTAGGGTATGGCCATCTCTGACCTAGGAGGTGTGTGAGCGAAGCTACAACCAGTGATTGACCAAGGAGTGGCTGGATTTTGCCTATAAATAGGCAAGGGTTTTGGCTGATTTTAAAGCATCCCATTGCTCTATTTTTGGTTAGTTTTTGAGAGATTTGATAGAAGAATTTTTCTCTAGAGGTCTTGGGCATCATTTCTGGAGAATTTAGAGTGTTTTCATAGAGGTTTGAGTGAGTTTTGAATGTGGCCGAAAAATCAGGTATTATCTCCAAAGTCGGACTATTTTTGGCTAATTTGGGGCTTCTTTGATGTTTGTTTCGAGCACCCAAGGGCACCTAGGTGATCGACTTGAGGAAGGCTTTGAGGTGGCGCAAGAAGTTTGGTGATCAGAGCATCTCCGATGACTAAAAAAGGGAAGAAGATGACCAACGCATGCATTACACACACAGTCCAATATGCGCAGGCATGTGGGGCAAGGTAATTTCTTGAATTTTTTTTTTTATATATTTTGGGGAAAATATTTGATGATTTATGGTGGAGAAAAATTTGGGAAAAACCTTGAGGACGAATTTATTTTGGAATTTTCAAGAAGAAAATATAGGAAAATTATGAAAAAATTAGGAAAAATAGATATTGATATTCCTTTGAAAAAATATGATGTCTAGGGATCATTGAGGGTTGAGATTGAGCAATAGGGCACCTAGCACGAGAATCAAGGTCAGGCACGAATTTTGAGGAATCCCGAATTAAGTTCAAGGTTAGGCTCTTAAACTCCAAATCCTATATTTTTTCTTACGAGAGACTTCTATTGCATGAAATGTGTTTTGTGAAGTTCCTATACGCAAACTCTTGTTGGTCTCTTACATGAAATCATGTTGCATATATGAAATGTGTTTTCCTAAAAATATATGTTGTTGGCTTTCAACTGTTGCATTTATATAATCCGTGTGGCCATACTATTATACCTATCAGTTATCGTCCGAATGCAAAAGTCTGGATATCCTCCGAGAGGCGTTATGCGTGCGCCATCGAGAAAGCTCTCGTGGAGAAGACCGTTAGTCTAAGGGACAACGGATGTGGTGTTTACATGAGTTCTATGAGGTCGGGCCGATGTGACATGGTTAGGGACCTCTCGAGAGGCGCTATGCATGCGCCATTGAGAAAGCTTTCATTGGAGGAGGCTAACATGTTCACAAGGCACTTCGAAGTAGTCCTCATTATTTCCTCATACATTTTATACCTATTCATGCATTTATATAAACTATGTTGGGGTTCTCACTAGAAGATTCATCTTTTAATTGGACTGTGTCCCTGAAATATTCAAACGTTCCAGGTTCGATAAAAGACTCTAAGGGAAAAGAGATAGCTGAAGAATAAGCTCATTTTGTTGTTTGTAGCATGTTTTAGCATGTATTAGTATGTCTTTACTTATATACGAAACCTATGCAAACCTTAGTATGTTTTTGGTTATGTTTGACACATTCGGTTATCATTTTCAAGAGATGTTATCCATGTAATTCATTTTGTAGACGTCTTGAACGGTTTCTCATATGATAAATAAACCATTATGGTTATGTACCATATCAAGTTTGATCTAGCTTTTGCATTTGTAATGATAACACCTGTCTTAGCTATTTGAGTTTGTTAGGTTGAGAAGGTGAAATTGGGACTTTTAGGAATTGTACATTGTACATTAGTGGATGTGTTGTGGAAAAAAAAAAAGAATTCCTGAAATCCAAAGTTATTTAATTCCCAGGAAATCAAGGGTGTTATAGGAGGCAACACAGTTATCTTATATGTTGGTGCCTAAGATTTGTCATTGTTAAGAACCACCTGGTTACCAGATGGGAGATACTGTTAGAACAGGTAGGTGTTATGGCACACACCAAGAGGGGGGGTGAATTGGTTATTTTAAAAATTTAATTTATAGAACTTAAAATAAAAACTTTTTGATACAGATTGAGGTTTTAGAGTTTTAAAACGTAAACCATAAAAATGACAAATGAACAAAGATAAATATGAGAACCGAGTGAGGAATAAAGAAATGCTTGGAAAGATAAATATATCAAAGAATACAAGCATAAGAAAACATAAGGATTATAGTGGTTCGGCTTAACCAAGCCTAATCCACTACCTTAGCTCCTCACTAAGGATTTTTCAAACCATCAACTAAAACCCCCTACTTAAACCAATTAGGTCCTCTAGTCCAAGACTAGGAATTACAACCTCTTGCTTATACAAGCAAGCCCTCTAGCACCTAGCTAGGAATTACAGCCACTTGTTTTAACGAGCAAGTCTTCTAGCACAAAGCTAGGAAAATAAGAGTGATACAAATGTAAACAAGATGCTAAGAGTTGGCACTCTTAGTTACAAGTTCTCTCACAATAAAAACAAGGCTTGAATGAATTAATACAAGTTAAAATCAAAGCCTTGAAGAGAGAAAAAATTGAAGCACAATCACTATAAATACAAACGAGTAACAGTAAGCTCAAATTAATCATTCCCGTCCATTAGCCTTCTCTTGATCATCCATGACATGTATATATAAGTGTCCCACAAAGTTGAAGAGAAATATAGCCGTTTGGAGCCGTTGGGATTTGAAAAAATAGCCGTTGGAAGCTTTCTGCGAAACACATAGTCGACAGAGAAAATAGGTTAGTCGACTATTTTATCAAATAAAACTAGCCATAGTCGACAGACAGAAAAGCATAGTCGACTATCTTATAATACAAAAAATCCCATAGTCGACAGATCCTTTTACATAGTCGACAAATCAAAATTTACAAAGAAAATTTTGAAATTCATGAACAAACATAGTCGACAGATGAAATAGCATAGTCGACTATTCTTTCACAATAGTCGACAGATGCAAAAATAGTCGACAGATGCAAGATATAGTCGACAGACTGAACAAGCATAGTCGACTATCCTTATGCATAGTCGACAGCACTAAACAACATAGTCGACTATCTTCTTGGAAAATCTGAAAACTTGATAGATAACATGAGAAGCACACTTGATTAATACAAAACATCACCACATATTTACATGTCCTCATTTTGTTTAATTTATATTTTACCTTCCATTTACTTTAATACATAAATGTAAATAAGAAAGTACCCCCCATTTGGATTCAATAAAAATATCAAAAAAATCAAAATCCATAAGAATAAAAAAGTAGAATTTGGATTTTAGTAGGAACTTAAGATTTTGCGATTTTACCACCTCCAAGATATACACTTTTCATTTCTTGAAAAATTCGTTAAAAATCATTTTATCACTAATGAATGTTAGTTATTGAATTACCGGGAGTTAGTTTTCTAAAAAGAAAACATTTTCATATGTGTCTCCTTATAAGGTGCTAGTTTTCCAAACTTAGAAAAATATTGAAATGATATCAAAATGAGTTTCAAGACATGATGCGTGAACTAAAGGATTTTTCATACGATTAAGTTTCAAGCCAAAACCTTTCATGCATGTTTCAAAATATGAAAAACTTATATTGAAAACCTTTCATTTGAATTTCTAGTTGGTCTTTTGCCCTAGAACAATTTTAGCTCTATGTTGACCAATGACTTCAAAGCTAATTCGAAAAACATTTTAGGAGATTTTATCATAATACATGTTTATTCACATCTCCATGTATAAGAATATAAATCATTTGGTTTTCATTTTAACAAAGTATTTGAAATTGATTTTTGTTGAAAACCATAAACTTGACTCATGACTTGGGGATAAAACACGATATTGTTTTTCATCATCAAAACTAACCACAAGGGTAGAACATCAGATACACTATATGGTCTCTGTATAGTAACGTATGGATATAGGTGATTGTTAATGGGATCCATTAACCTCCGGCGTGAGGTGATCATCCTATGCAATCAATGGTGGTTGTGATTGTACAAACCCCTTAGCCAGGGTGCACATGATTGGAAAAGTGTTTCCAATGTTAGAAGGAGTTTCAATGTGTTATCTTAATCACGCCATGCTCAATCTTGGCATAGCTATCAAGTCAGTAAGTTTGATCAATCCATGACTCTCACTCGATCGGGATGTTAATCAGTAAAGGGATTATAATACATGGGAACTGAAAGTGCAAATAGGTTCTCTTTGAAGTATGATTTCATTACCGATAGGATCATTCTAAGATAATGTTAGTTGTCGCTCAAGGTCTTTCAGGGTACATCGGGGAGATGGAGAGATCTTCGTTGTAGACTAAAGTGTTTGGTAGGCATTAAAGTGTTTACCGTGTCCCAATTGCTACTTGCTGATGAACCTAGAAGGCCACGCGCATATCCAAGTATAGGGATTGACTAAGTGATGAAAGATGTAATCCTTATTAATAGTTAACGATCACACTATTAAGAGTTAAGGAATCGGGTTCAAATTAATCGGAGCAATTGTCAAGAGTTGACAGGCATACAACTAAGAGTCAATGGGGGCCTTGATTTCATTATGAGATAATGAAAGGGTCATTAAGACTTAATGGCTAGTCTAGATGCAATTTGCAGAAACTTGCAATAGGAGAACAAAACTGGTTGGTCGGTCTTGGAGGTTGACCAACTTGTGGCTGAACCAATCGAGAGAACCGAGCCTTTCAATTCGGTTGATCGTTTCTTCAAAATCGGTCTTCCGTTTCTAGCAGCAAAGGTTACGTTTGGCACGATCTTTTATTTTCTGCAACCGTTTCTGCCGTGAGCTAGAGAAAGGACGATGGGAAATGACAGCATGCATCCAACACCCCTCAACATCTCTCTCCCTTATCCCCTATTTGTCTCCTTGTCATTTTACCCGATTTTTGGGTGTTTAGGGTTTGGGTGGTCATATATAAGGGAAAGAAGAGATAAACACTTAAGTCTTTTGGCTTTTGTAATCATTGCATCTTTCCTCTCTCGGCTAGTGCATTTTGTTCCCTTTTCCCAAAGTTTTGAATCCCTTCTTCCCTTAGCTCCAATCTGCTCCTTATTTGTCATTGCTATTGTAGCAATTCTAATCCAATAAGGAGATTATTTTGGATTTGCGAAAACCTCTTTGTTTTGAACCCAAAAGCTTTCATCTTCTGCATTTAGATTGGCTAGCACATAGGCTAAATTGTAGGATTTATCCTCTACTTGTAGTGTGGACCGACTAGGGCCCTTGTGCTTTCAAGGGATGGACTAGTCATCCGAGGAGCCATTCAAGAGCTGTCTAGCGAGCAACAGTTACTGCCACGAGAGGACCTTTAGCCTTTTCATCAAATTCGAAACCTCCAGTGAGGTATACTTCTAAATACCCTATGGTTTGGTTTCATTTTATGTTGCATATGGCTTATAATACCGAGTCTTGTAAGGTGGTCTTGATTTAATTTCAGTTGCATATTTGTATATGTTCTCAAAAAAAAATTGAAAATGATAAACCTCTTGCATTGATACACCAATAGTTGGTGTTTCTCTTCAATTGAGGCTCTGATATCACTATCGGAATACGTGTATGGCAGTGTAGGTAAATTTAAAAAATTTTGTACATCAAAGATATGTAGTAGAATACACAAATATACACACCATACACAGTTTAGATATTTAAACAACATAATATTTCATCCAATGAAATACAATAAATGACATACATATAACCTAATATCAGGTGGGTGTAGAAACTATTTCTACATTGAGACTGAATCCTCTTCACCGCGTGGAAGGCCTAGTCCGTCCACACCTAGCAAGTTATCTGGTACCACGTGATGATACTCATCACGTGCTAGCTTGGGGACTTTGATTCACAAGCACCCATGTGTCTCCCTAAATTTCTAAAATTTTCACACACGATGTAATTTCAGAAGCTAAAATAGAAGTAGACAGAGATGCAAAAGCCAAGCCCGCACAACCCCTCTAGAATTGCTCCCAATTTTTGCCTCCTGAATCTTCCACCCTTACCTTCCAACTGAGTGACACATGGAAGGAACTAAAATTAGCTGAGGCGGAAAAAACAATCGACCGGTTGTGCTAAAGCAGTCGACATTCTCTGTTGTTTTCGAAGAAACTGCTATTCGATTCGCCAACTTTTAACGAACTAAGTCATTAACACTTAATGAAATTATTAAAAATTATCATTAACTATTAATAATGTCTAAGACGTAATAGGTACAAAGTGCTAATATTAGATGCCACACTAGGTGCACTACCTACTAGCGATCAGATAACGCTAAAACCCTTTTGACGCCGACTTAAACATCTGAACTTGTTACGAGATGTTGAAATACTCGTATGGCGATGTGGGTAAATTTAAAAATTTTGTGTACATCAAATATGCACAGGGGCATACATAAATACATACACCATACACAAATTGAATATTTAAGCAATATGTTATTTCATCTTATGAAATATAATAAATGGCATACCTATAGCTTGATGTCAAGTAGAAGTGTAGAAATTATTTCTACACTAAGACTGATTCCATCTCAAGTCGTGGTGGGCCTAGTCTATCCACACCTAACAAGTTACCCAGTACCATGTTGCAGTCCTCGTCTCGTGCTAGCTTGAGGATGTTGATTTGCCAGCACTTGTGCATCTCACCACGTGTAACGATTACGCACCTGTAATTTTAGGAGCAGAAGCTGAGTAACAAAGAAGCAGAAGAAATAGCCAAGGGAGCTCTCTAAAATTCCTCCTGTCTCTACTTTGATTTTAGCCTCCAGCTTCACCCCCACCCCCCTCCAATTTCATCCAAGATAGTGGAGTAGGTTAGGTGAGCCAAACTACTATAAAATCTTTGTATGATGCAGTTCATTTATATATTTCATTTTAGGAAATTATAATTTTGTATGTTGTTACTTGCATTGAGACTCTCATTCTCAACTCATTTTTATTACTATACTTATAGCAATAGTTTTCAAAAGACCTAAATAATTAAAACTACTTTACACATTCACTTGTATCAAGTTTGATATTAAACTTATCATATTCTATTCTCTATCAAGATTAACACTTGAAAATAGTATTCATCAGATTTCAATGATTTGTAAAGGCAAAATTTTTTTGGATAAAATTACTTTAATTTATTTACTTGTTCAAAAAAAAAGTTACTTTAATCTACAAAGGTTTCAAATTCACCCAATTTATCGCTTCTTCAGTGTATTATTTTTTACAAATAATTATATTTTTAAATAAATTAAGGTTAAGGTTCTCTAGCGATCATTGGATTAACTTACTTAACTAAAAGCAAATTTGTTAAGTGATTCACTAGAGGACCCGAGAGGAAAGAAATTAATTTAACAATAAATGTTATATTAATTATAATTAGTTTTTAAAAAAATCCCTAATTTTTAGTTTAACAACACACCCAAAAGAGCGGTGTGTTGCACATAGCATCTAATTAGTCCACAATTGCACCAAAATAGAAACAACCAAGCGATCAAAATGAACCCTTAGCTCTTACTATATACATAGTCAAGATGTGCATGTCCCATAAACTCAATTGATATGCTCTTTAACTTCACATGCAATTGAAAAATTGTACTCTAAAGGCTATGATTAATCCAATTATGACATAAAATTGATGATTAAGTTGAATCTTACCAACAACATCCAACCTTGAAGCCAATCCCTCTGAGACAAGTAGTTTAGTGGCTTCTAGCTCAAAATTTGCTCTAAATCCTTGTAAACAACACATGCAAGGGAACATTCAAACACGAGGGAGTTAGTTTAATTGGAATATAGGAATAAATCACCAAAACCTTGGGAAAACAGACTCACCCAAGCACCCTAAGTTGTAAACATGCTAGCCCAACTACTCTTGCCTTCTTCATCATCTTTCTTTTTTCTCTTCCTTCCGTGATCTTGACTTGAAGAGCACATGAAACAAAATAATCTAGGTGATTTAAGGAGATTATAGCAAAAGGTTGCATCAAAATTGTTCAAAAGTCGAGATAAAACTTGGAGATTTACTCCTTTAATGATCAGGTGGTTGGATGAGACCATGGGGATACTTTTCCCCTTTGTTTTTCCAAATCTTTGGCTTCAATCTTTTTAGAGAGTAATTTAGATCTTCTTGTGAGCTTTGATCTTTAAGTTTTCTTCTCAAACCTTCAAAACCTCTCACTTCCTTTCTCTTTAAGCATTCAACTAAGCATGAGGCAAATGAGCCAAAAAAATTTATAAAGGCCTTTAATATCCCCCCTCCCCCACCAACAACCCTAACAAATTTTTGGCTAGAGGTCCTTTATATAGTGTCTTAGTTTCCTTAAATTGTTATGGCCCCTTATGTTTCTCTTTGGACCATCCGGGCCCAATCTTGGCCCATCTTCTGGCCCCAATCTCAGCCTACCTTGCGGGCCATATCTGGCCCACCCTCTTGGCCCTCTTTCAGTTCATCCCTCATGGCCCTATCTCAGCCCATCATGGTCCTACGCCAGCTTGATGCAACATCATTACAACCTTTACTGGATATCCGCGCGCCTACCTCAAATCCCATCCTCATTAATGGCGGATCTCATCCACATTAATGAGGGTTCCATCGATAGCATGCCGCCACCTAGGAACCTTCACCAATGCCAGATACCCAGTCCCATTACTTGCAGACGCACAACACATACATGCAAGAAGACGTCTCCTCCTCCTATATCAACCAGCTTGTTTCAGAGCCAATGTATGCTCTGCCTTCTTACCTACTAATACACTATCGTTTCTTTACTCCCTCACTTACTTGAGCATCGAAGTACTTGTAGGTGCCAGCCGCCCCGCCCCGCCCCCCAGACGGACCCATCGTCGAAGCCCGCTATCTATAGTTGCGATCCCATCTCCGACCGCTCCCTTTGGTCAGGAAGGAACATCTGGAGTCCACCGTGGGGCTTGGTAAAATATTCCTACCTCATAATCTCACTCGAGCCTTTTAAGCCAACCCCACTATCATACCATAGTGTGAACCAAAAGCGCCTTCACTTAGGAGCCAAACGACGCCAACTGTCTCCCACAGAATCCAATTGCCATAGAAGTCCTCCTTTAGACTGTACAACAACTCCAGAACCAAGTTATTGAGCTGACCCGTAACCAGCAGCTCGACCAACCCAACGATCAGGTTGACTGCAATACAAAAGGTAGTCGTCACCAACACTATCAAGCCACCCACTCTTCTATTCCCCTGCCTTCCACGTCCTTGTATTCCCATAATTACCCTTTGTCAGAGTTCATCATACCTGTTCCTTGCCCGACAGCTTCCGCCTTCCCAACACTTTGGAGCCTTATAACGGCACCACCAACCCTTGGGACCATCTCACCATATTTAGCATCGCTATGTTGCTAAGCAGAAGCTCAGATCCAATCATGTGCCAATCCTTTCCTAGCACCCTGAGAAAGTCGACCATGTTGTGATTCTCATATCTAGAGCCGATCTCCATCCATGACTTCCCCGAGTTAGCCACTCACTTTCTCACCCATTTCTCCACCAGCCGAGCTCATCATAAGACATCATCCAGTCTTATCAACTTGAAGCAAGGCGAGCACGAGCCACTCCGGGCATCCATGAAAATATTATTTTAGGAGGCCTTTCAGATCACGGACCTCAACCCAATGGTCTCCTTACAGGCCATCATGGTCGGGCTAAGGGCAAACCTTTTCGCCGATTCGTTAGCCCATAAGCCTTTCGTCGTCCTGGACGATCTCAGGACATGCACAGTAGGGTACATCAACATAGAGGAAGCCTCTGCTGCCCGACGCAACGAAGTCCAGCTACAAGCACGAGCACAACCGATCCCCCAGTTGAAACCTTCCACCAAGCATCAGTACAACCCCAGGAGAAACCCCCTACCGAAAACAAGAAAACCAAGATCACAACAAAGGGCGGAGAAAACCACCCTAGGCTCCTGAACCACCTCGGTTGCACTATCTGGCCCTCTCTCTTGGCCCTATCTCGGCCCATCCTGGTCCTGCGCCAGCCTGACACAACATCATTACAGCCTTTACTGTATATCCGCGTGCCCGCCTCAGATCTCATCCTCATTAATGGCGGATCTCATCCACATTAATAAGGGTCTCACCAACAGCATGCCGCCACTTAGGAACCTTCACCGGTGCCAGATACCCAGTCCCATCACCTGCAGACACACGACGAATGCATGCAGGAAGACGTCTCCTCCTCCTATATCAACCAGCTCGTTTCAAAGCCAAGATATGTTATGCCTTCTTAACTATTGATACACTATCATTTCTTTACTCTGTCACTTACTTGAGCGTCGGAGTGCTTGCAGGTGCCAGCTGCCCTGCCTCGCCCCTCGGATGGACCTGTCGCCAGAGCTCGCTATCTGTAGTTATGATCCCATCTCCAACCACTCCCTTTGGTCAGGAAGGAACATCTGGCGTCCACCGTGGGGCTTAGTAAAACATACCTACCCCATAATCTCACTCGATCCTTTCACGCTAACCCCACTACCTTACCATGGTGCGAACCAGAAGCACCTTCGCTTAGGAGCCAAACGATGCCAACAGTCTCCCATAGAATCCAACTGTCATAGAAGTCCTCCTCCAGACTGTCCAACAACTCCAGAACCAAGTTATTGAGTTGACCCGTAACTAGCAGCGCGACCAACCCAACGATCAAGCTGACTGCAATACAGAAGGTAGTCGTCACCAAAACCATCAAGCCACCCACACCCATATTCCCCTGCCTTCCACGTCCTTGTATTCCCATAGTTACTCTTTCTCAGAGTTCATCATGCCCATTCCTTTGCTCAACGGCTTCCGCCTTCCCAACACTTTGGAGCCTTATGACGGCACCACCAACCCTCAGGACCATCTCACCATATTCAGCATCGCCATGTTGCTAAACGGAAGCTCAGATCCAATCATGTGCCGATCCTTTCCTAACACCCTAAGGAAGTCAGTCATGTTGTGATTCTCGTCCCTAGAGCCGAACTCCATCCAAGACTTCCTCGAGCTAGCCACTCACTTTCTCACCCATTTCTCCACTAGCTGAGCTCATCATAAGACATCAATCAGTCTCATCAACTTGAAGCAAGGCGAGCCCGAGTCATTCCAGGCATCCATGAAAAAAATCTTTTAGGAGGCCCTTCAGATTAAGGACCTCAACCCGACGGTCTCTTGACACGCCATCATGGTCGGGCTGAGGGTAGGCTTTTTTGCCGGTTCGCTAGCCCGAAAGCCTTCTGTCATCCTGGACGATCTCAGGACATGCTCGGTAGGGTACATCAACATAGAGGAAGCCTCGACCACCTGACGCAATGAAGTCAAGCTACAAGCACAACCACAACTGGTCCACCAGTCAGGACCTTCCACCAAGCATCAACACAACCCCGAGAGAGACCCTTACCAAAAACAAGAAAACCGAGATCACAACAAAGGGCAGAGAAAACCGCCCCAGGCTCCCGAACCACCTCGATTGCACTACAATGCATTTATGCCCCTCATAACCAGACGAGATAAGATTTTTTGGGAGTTCTACAAGCCAGGGTTATCCCCCTCCCGGATATCAGCGAGCAACGACCTCCTCGTGGCAATACCGACACCAGTAAATGATGTGATTACTATCATATATTCGGGTATACGACCGAAGAATGTGTAGCCCTAAAGGACCAGATAGAGCACCTGGTCAGGGAAGGCTACCTCTACTAATATGTTTATTGGCCAGACCGAAGGCGATCCCCATAGGGCAACCTGGATAGGCAAAGAAGTTGCAGCCCTCATAGACGACCCCAAACAAACAATAGGCAAAACATTTGACCACCCCCGAGGAATCCAATAGCCGAGGTCATTAACACCATCTCTAGAGGTTTCGTAGGCGGGGCAAAATCAAGCTTAGCAAGGAAATGACACCTCCAGGAAGTAATGTCGATAGATAGCACTGAGAAAAAGCCAAAGAGGATGGCCTAACATCCAGCAATCTCCTTCATCGATGATCCCATGGTAATCTCAGTCGTTGCTGTAAAATTCTTTGTAAAGAAAGTCCTCGTGGATCAGGGCAGCTCGGCTAACCTATTATACCTGTCGACCCTAAGAAAAATAGGTATCCCTGAAAAAGAGCTGAGACCATTCGACGGGAACTTGATTGGCTTTTCTAGAGAACAGGTAGGCGTTAGGGGCTACATCGATTTGTTGACCTCATTCGGGATAGACCCTCTCGTCAAAACAATCAGTATCTGATATCTAGTCATCGACTGACAGACATCGTGCAACGCACTCCTCGGTCGTCTCTCTCTCAACACCTTGGGGGCGATAGTATCCACTCCCCATCTGGCCATGAAATTTCCAATTTCAAACACCAAGGTCAGGGCCGTTCACGCTAACCAAAAGGAGGCTCAATGGTGCTACCACAATAGCCTCAAGGCTTAGGGCCTTAAGCTCAGTAAGGAGAATAGGGGAAACAGAACCCCCAGGAGTAGCAGGAATAAGCAGCCAAGCCTCGCACCCTATTGTCATTGCTCTAGGTGCCTCGAGCCTGCCTTAGCCCTATCGAGCCACGCCTTGTATCAGACAGACACACAGACCTCGAGCCAGACTCAATCCTCCTTTAAACTATACTCGAGACCCAAACCAACATGGTCAATCCACCCCGCATGGACCTCAAGCACAGCCCAGTCATTGCTCTAGGCACCTTGGGCCTACCTCGGCCCTATCGAGCCATGCCTTATATTAAACAGGCGTACAAGACCTCAAGCCAGATTCAGTCCTCTTTTAAATCGTGCTTGAGACCTAGACCGACATGGTCAGTCCGCCCCACGCAGACCTCGGGCACAGCCTCATCATTGCTCTAGGTGCCTCAAGCCTGCATCGGCCCTATTGAGCCATGCCTTGTATCAAACAGGCACACAGGACCTCGAGCCAACTTAAAGTCATGCCTTGTAACAAGCAGGCATGCTGGACCTCGAGTCTATTTCGATTTGATCCCAAAGTTGTGCCTTGTAACAAGCAGGCACGTCGGACCTCGAGTCTATCTTGGTTTTCCCCGTGCGAAACTCGGGCACAGCCCCGTCATTGATCTAGGCACCTTGAGACTTCTCCTCTACCTTTCGAGTTTGGTTGAAATCGAGCGTGACCTCGACCATGCCCCGAGCACGCCCCAACAGCAGTTTAAAAATTCACCAGTGCACATTCAAGATAAACCAGCCAGCCACCACACCCAGATATCACCTAGGCCCTCTCAGGTAAAAAGCCTCAAATCCCGAAGCCACGAGCCTTACGGATTAACGCACGAGGAAAATTACTGTTCCATAGAGACCAAGCCGACTTCAAATACCCTCATAACCAACATTTATTCAAATAAGACCATGCCTCAGCTCGGCCGTCCACCTTAGTGCTAAGTCTTGATGGCAATCCAACTAGGGGTGTGCAAAAATTCGGAAAAACAGATTTAACCGAACAGAACCGATCGGTTCGATCGGCTCGATTCGGTTAGTCTTAATAATTGGTTCGATTTTGGTTACCTATTTAACAAAAAATCGGATAGTTGGTTCGGTTCGATTATTTGGGTTAAAATAACCGAACCTAAATAACTGAACTGCCAACCCGTTCTTAGCCCCCAACACACACCTGCAGCAGCACCACCCCCCAAACCCAAGTTCATTGTTTAGGCCCTGCACACCTAATAGCCCAAGAGTCGCCCCCCTCCCCCACCCGTCCAAGGCGACAACATCGAACTCTAGGTCCCTAACTGGCTAACCCTCACCTTGTCGTTGTCGTCAAACCCAAGCGCCCTCGTCATCGGCTTCTCCCCGCCTCCCAACACCCAACCGCTCTGTGCTATATAGCTCGGGAGCGTCGAAGGTGAGAGCAAACTGAACCCTAACCGGCTAACCCTTACCTCGTCATTGCCGTCGAACCCAAACGCCCTCGTCGTCTGCTTCTTCCCTCCTAACACCCAGCCCCTCTACACCAGCCGCTAGATAGCTCTCAAGTCACCCCCCACTCAATGAAGGCGAGAGCAAATCGAACCCTAACCGACTACCCCTCACCTAGCCTTTGTCGTCGGCTGCCTTCCTTTCGTCCCTTCGTCGTCGCCCCTTCATCCCTTCTCTCTCAAGAGACCGAGAGTGAGTGATTTCGAAACCCTAACCCTAACTTGTTTCAGATTCAGTTTGTTCAATTCATTTTTCGTTTGTTCATTTGTTTCAGATTTAGTTTGTTCATTTGTTAATTTGTTTCAAATTCAAGTTTGTTCATGTCCTTCAATAGGGGAGGCAATTGCGATGAGCTTATAGCACTATATCTTGGCATTGGGGACTGCTGTGATGATCCCTACATTTCTTGTTCCCTTGATGGGTGGAATTGATGTCAATCGATTAGTCCTCCTCTAAGTCCTCTTGGTGTAGAATTTGTGTTTTTATATTATTCTCAAAACGCTAGTTTTGCTTCATTTTCTGTCATTCAATCTTCGATATCACACATTCTTGTTTTCATATTTGGAATAGAGGTAATCAAGTCTTATTCTGAATGAATGTTAATTACTTGGCTGCTGGTAATCAAGGTTGAATGAATGAATGTTAATTATTTGTCATTCGGTTTCGGTTAGGTCAGTTTTTGTGTAGGTTCAGTTTGATTTTTGGGTAGGTTTTCGGTTCGGTTAGCTCAAATTCAGAATATGTTAGTTCAATTTTGGTTAATTCGGTTAGTGTAGATTTTTGGTTCGGTTATATGCTTAAAGTTGGTTTGGTTCGATTAGTTAAAATCAGGCGGTTCAGTTTGGTTATAACTGAATACACACCCCTAAATCCAACTCTCCAAATCTAGCGTATGTAGCAAATTACCCAGGCTTCCCTTCTCTAACTCGAATGCTCACTTCTCGAGCATCCGACCTGGGGGGCTATGGATTGTCCGGTCCTAATCTCGACCCATATTCTGGGACCAATCTCAGCCCACCTTTTGGGCTATATATAACCCTCCCTCTTGGCCCTATCTGACCCTCCCCCTTGGCGCTCTCTTAGCCCATCCCTCATGGCTTGATCTTGGCCCACCTTGGTCTTGCGTTAGCCTGTCGCTACATCATTACTGCCTTTGCTAGATATTCGTGCACCCTCCTCAAATCCCGTCCTCATTAATGGCAGATCTCATCCACATTATTGAGAGTCCCGTCAACACCATGACGCCACTTGGGAACCTCCACCAGCACCGGATATCCAATCCTATCACCTGCAAACACATAATGCACGCATGCAGGAGGATATCTCCTCCTCCTATATTAACCGGCTCTTTTTAGAGACAAGGTATGTTCTGTCCTCTAACCTATTGATACACTACCATTTCTTTACTCCCTCACTTACTTGAGCATGACAGTGCTTGCAGGTGCCAACCGCCCCTCTTGGACGGATCCGTCGCCGGAGCCCACTACCTGTCATTGCGATCCCATCTCCGACCGCTCCCTTTTGGTCAAGAAGGAACACTCTTAATTCTCATTTCTTTCCAAAAATTCCATCCACTTGCATCCAAACACACCCCTATACGGTCCTGGCTATTATTAATTTTCATACCAGGCTTAATTTTTTTAATTTTGACTCTCTTATCTTGGGTCCTAGATATTACTTAACCTACTCCCACGTTTAACTTTTGGGGTTTATCTTTGCTCTTTTTAAGAATCATTAGCTGCTTCAATTAGTAACGAGTTAGTTTTTCTTGGTTCACGTCACTGCAATCTTTTGGGTCCTCCATATCACCCAAAACCTTTCAAGGTTGTTCCTTAAAAAAATAGACCTTATTTAGTGTTTAGTTGGCTTTTCTAAAAAAATCTCACATTTTAATGTTTTTAGCTAGTATTCTAGCTATCTAAGCACCACCCCCATTTTTTTATCCAAGGCCATCGATAGACTCATCTTGGGGGCACATGTCAACTTTCATTTTGTTTATATAAGTCCCAAGGTATTATGTGCACATAATCCGAAATTTCCCAACTTAGCAATCACTTGACTGCCTAAAATCAAATTTTTAAGGCCCTTATGACCTTCTATGGCCATTCAGTATTGATATTCCCTACAAACTTGAAGATTCATAGGACCTAAAAGAGTCGCGAGACATGGACATGAAGCCCCAAAGGGAAAATGGGTTACAAGAGATCAAGGAAACAAGCCGAAAAAGTAAGAAGTCGATCCGAGAGCAAGTGAGGAGGACTCACTTGGTCATGATCGAGGGGGTGTGGCACTACTTTGGTGTTTTTAGCGTGACTCTCCCGTCTAAGCTCCGATTGAGGTGATTCAACATCCTATGGAAATCTAAGAGAATTATCTACAACTTTCATGTTTTGAGTTTTGACAGATACTGTAACATCCTGATAATTTGGCAGTAGTTAATAATTATTAAATTATGCATTTGAAGTGATACTTGATTTATTGGAATTGAATAATTTAGTGGAGAATTGATAATTATTAATTATTGTGTATAAGGTTAATATCAAATATTTGTGGGTTTAAGAGAAATATTAATTATTATGTGTGTTGAAGAAATGGGTAAGTAATTATTGAAAATTCGGGGTATAAGAGTTATTATTATATGAGGTGTATGTGAGAATTTATGGAAATCGGGGGTCTAAACGTAATTTCCAGAAACTATGGCACTTTACCTTAAAATTAAATTGAAGCATATAAAGGTTGAAGGCAATGTGTGGCGCAGGTGGTCGCAACAAGGAGGGCCAGGGGGTGCGCGCGTGAGGGAGAAAAATTGGTTGGATTTTTCTAGCCACACCTTGCCCAAAACGACGTCGTTTTGGGAAAAGCAGTAGGCAGCCTGTGGCTGCCACCCGATGCGCACTAAGTAGCTCTCATTTTTCTTTTTAAATCCTGATTTCAGCAAGCTTCGAGAGTGGGTTTGAGCAGCGAACAACAGGGAAATTAGGAGAAGAAGAGGCACGCGCAGAGGTGAAGGAAGAGGGAAAATTCGGAAAGAATTTCATGATTAAATGCAGTTTAATTGAGGTTTAATTAGCCAGATGAGTAGGGAAAAATGTATTAATAATTCTGTATGGTTAGAATTTAATTTTGGGTCCGATTTTGTTAACTTTGGGGAGTTATATTATTTTGCAGCGTGTATTAATTTGGTGACGTGCAAGCGTAAAAATGCTAAGATCTGCTAAATAGAGACAAGCTCTTTACTTCCTTTGTGAGCTCCTTCCATTTTATGAATTTCATGCCTTTCCTTAATTTGATTCAGTTTTGTGTATTAGTATGAATTAATTTAAATTGAGGATTTTATTAGTATGAATTAATTTAAATTAAATATGGGACTCGCTGAGGTTTTTATTTGTTGTGAGCTTACGGGGTATTGTGTCGCCCTTATTTCTTTGAGAATGATGTTGGACCTGAACGAGGGCTAGGTTTCTAGTGGATTGGCGGGATTGGGTTGTGGTTATGGTGTCCTGCGGGTGTGAGTCTAGATAACTGGAAGCATGAGTTGTTGACCAGTGAGGTGACGTGTTGACCATTTGGTGACTCTAGAACAAACCGTTGATCGAGCCATGGACTACTGTCAACCGGTTGATCCCTAGTCACAGATTGTTGACCAGTTCCTGGTCATCGTCAATCGACTCTGCCATTATGTGACATATTGCGTGACATTGTAGTGCATGGGATTGGGTTTGTATTTACTGGGAATCATGCTTGTTTATGTTGGGTGTGTGAGCATTGACATAACACGGTTGGCCTATTGAGTGCTGACTTGTGTATGTTAGGCGAGCATATGCATTTAGAGCATTGGCTTGTGTGAATTCTTACGTGGGTATAGCATGGCCTGATGCTTAGCTTATGGGGGCTTTATCATCATGTTAATGTTACAGAAGCCATTACATTTATTACTTGTTGCATTGCATGGTTATGATACTCTATATTTATGCTAGTCAGGGCCTCGGGCTCATATATCTTTGCTAGGCAGGGCCTCAGGCTCATATATCCTTGCTAGCTAGGGTTACGGGCTCATATATCTTTGCTAGCCAGGGTCTCGGGCTCACATGATCTATGCTAGCCAGGGCCTCGGGCTCATATGACTTATGCTAGCCAGTTTGTGGCTGCGGCAGGTTTGTATATAGACTTGGGTGCCAAGTTGTGCATCTCTTATGTGGGCCCCAAGGACTGCCATTATGTGCATTAGTATATTTATTTATGTTGATAGCTGAATGTTGTAATGCATGGCATGGCATGGCACTTTGATTTCCATCACGACATTTGATGGGTGGTATTCAGTGTGAGAGATTTATTCCCATCCGTACCATATTTCTTCTATTGTGCTTGCTGAGCCTTGTGGCTCACTTTGTTTTACCATCATTCCAGGTTGAGAAGAGTGGTGCTCGAGAAAGGTTGCTATGGCGACGTTATTCTTTTCTTTGGATTCTATGTGTACAGGGCAATCCCAGCCAAAAAGATCTTTGGTGTGTGAGTTGTGATTAGGGGCTCTAATTATGTATATGTAGTATTTGATTGATAGATGCTTTTTTGAGTTAGGAAATGCCCCTGAGATGCATATTTATATTTATTTTACTTTCACAATTGTATAATAATGGGGTAAATTTTTAACCCATGCATTTAAGTTATTAGCTGGTTGTAGATAATGATCCAGGAAAATTCTGGGTCGTCACAGATACTGGCTAAATCAAGGCTGAAATCGGGCTCTAAGTTAATGTGCCTACACAATTAAGGAACAGAGTCAAGCATTGGAGGGAAGATGGATCCGAACCAAGACAAAAAGCAAAAGGGGCACTCAAATCCAAGTAGATGAAGACCCACTCGGTCATGACCGAGTGATTATGACCCACTTGATCATGACCGAGTGGGTGGGGGACCAATTCCCCCTTTCTTTTTACCAACTCAGTTATGTGACACTACTTTGGTTTTTTGGGCATAACTCTCTTGTCTGAGCTCTGATTAAGGTGATTCAAAATTCTATGGAATGCCAAGAGAATTATCTACAACTTTTATGTTTTTAGTTTTGAGAGATATAGACTTTATCAAGGTGAAAATTGGGCTTGAATTTGATACACTTACGCCAAAAGGACAAAAGAAGATGCTCAAAGCCAAGAAAACCCACTCAGTCATGACCGAGTGGGTGGGGTCCAACCCCTTTTCATGACCCACTCGATTATGACCCAGTGGGTCCCACTCATTCATGACTGAGTTGGTATCACTTGCACCCCTACGGATGGGCTCCGAGACTCTCGAATGGGTCGCGAAATCATCGGGATGGGCTAAGAGACTCTCGGCGTGGTCGCCTCACGTCTCCCCTCTCCCCTCTCCCTCCTCTATAAATAGAAGGCCACGCCTCCGACCTCATGTACGCTCACTTGGGCACTCTCAGTTCATTCTCGCACTCTTGTTCTCAAGAATTAACTTAGGCATCAGAAAGTTTGCTCAGGGACACCCACCTGCGCCCTTAACGATGTTCGCGTTTTGCAGGTCACTCGATCATCTAGGGGCACTCGATCATCTAGGGGCACCTGATCGTCAATACCCACATGATCACCAAGACCCACATGATCATAGAAATCCATATGATCACCAAGACCCACATGATCACCAAGATCCACATGATCATAGAGACCCACATGATCATCAAAACCCACCTGATCACTAAGACTCTCAGAGCACTTTGGTGACGAGACCCCCAACGCACGTGGGTGGTGGCAAGACTCTCAGTGCACGTTAGTGACGAGGCTCACAAAGCTCTCAGGACCCTCAAGACTCTTAGGATCCCTGATACTCATAAGATACTACATTCTCGAGATTCTTGCGATCAACTACACACAAATTATATTCTCCCACGAAAAAAAAAAGATTATTGTATTTTGGCAACGACAAGTATCATTAGAAACGTCCATTTATCCTTCTCTAAAGCAGTAGCATGTAATACTACATATTATAAATTATATAGCTTTTAGGGTACATGTCAAGTGGTTGGGTCATGATAAACTAAAATTCATATCACTAAGTTGTGGGTTTTATTCTTTATTCTGCGCAATGAGACAAGGTCTCCACCTGCAATTTACCTCCTTTATCAAAATCAAGGACATGAGAGACGAGATATAATACCCCATATTTTTGTGAAGTGCCACGAATTTTAAGTGAGTTTAAAATACCGAAAATATGTTTGAATTGGCAACGAGTGACCGAATCAGTCGTAGGGAGTACCCTAGAGCTTAGATACCTAAGGTTAAAAGTATATTTTTGACGAGCGTCTCGAGGCAAGATTTATGACACTGAAAGAAATCAAATCAGAAATGGTTTTCGGTTAAGCTAAGTTGTAGCCTAAAAAGACCGAATGATGATAAGGGGCTTCCGAAAAATCGTATATATTGAATAATTTTGAGTTATTAATTTTGGAATTTTAAGCATCTCGATAAATTTGATGTTTGAGGGTGTAATTGTAATTAGAGAATTATCCAAACGAAATAAGGATAAAATTAAGAGCTTATGTGGTAAAATATTGAAGTTGAGGACTTGAAATAAGGGCCAAAGTGTTATTTGAAAGAAGTTTGGGGTTTTAGCTTGGATTTCAAAAGATCAATTCATTCTAGTTTTGGATTTCAAAAGTCACTCAATTATGGCTTTGAGTCTTTGGAGTCCATGGCTAAGATTTTAACAAGTGGCATAATGTGATTGGTTGGAGAAATCTATAAAAAGGCACCATGGGTTCTTCTCAAATCATTCCAACCAAGTTTAAGGAGTGAAGCACTCTAAGAGGAGGAGCTTGCTCTAGAGAGAGAGAAGGGAGTTCGGCAAGAAGGCGGGAAGAAAGCGGACAAGAAGCGGCGGAGAACGAGCCTCGTCGGAGTTGCGATCCTTCGCCGGAATTTGCCAAAATCAGTCAGCAAAAAAGCGAGGTAAGTCCGATTTTTTTTGATAATCTTGTAGAGCGGGAAGAGAGGGTCGCGTAGGTTCAAACGTTCCAGGTTCAACGAGTGGCTCTAAGGGAAATGAGGTAGCTGAAGAATAAGTTTAATTTGCTGTCTATAGCATGTTTAGAATATTTTCATTTATATGCGAACCTATGTATGTCTTGGATATGTTTAAGATGTTCAGTTATATCTTGTGAGAGATGATGTCCATGTAATTCATTTTGTAAACGTCTTGAACAATTTTATGATAAATAAAGCATTATGGTTGTGAACCATATCAGGTTCGATCTAGCTTCTGCATTTGAAATTTTAATGCCTGTCTTAGCTATTCAATAATTGGGTTTGTAAGCTGAGAAGGTGAAAATTAGGATTTTTGGGATGTTGTGTGATGTATGACAGCTATTGAGATATGAAAAATTTTATATTCCCGAAAGCCTAACTTATAACACGCTCAAGAAATTTGGAGTTGCAACCCGAGCAAAGAAGAGTAGATTCCTTGGAGAGGTATCTACGACAAAATCCGTCAGTGTTTCGAGGAAAACCGGCAGATGACCCCGCAATCAGTGAATACTAGTTGGACCAGACAGAGAAGATCTTACAAAGATTAAGAATCCTGAATGAGGACAAGGTCGAGTGTGCGACCTATATGCTAGAAGAGGAAGCTGCTCAATGGTGGAGGTCTATGCAGCGAATAATACCTAACCGAACAGGATCTTAGGGGTCAGCAACAGACGTAGAAGTGGGGGAGGCACCCCAGATGTCGTGGGAACGATTTAAGGAACTGTTCAATGGGAAATTCTTTCCCACTTGCTGGAAGTTGGCTAGAGCTCGAGAGTTCATGAACTTACGCCAAGGGCCAAATATGTCTGTGGCCCAATACGAGGCTGAATTTTTGCGGTTAATCAAGTATATGTCGCTGTACAGGATGGACGATGTGGAGAAGGGACGAAAATTCTTGCAAGGCTTGCGAATTAAATTTCAACAGTTGATGAGCCTGGTCCATGTGGAGTCTTATGCAGACATAGTTTTCAAAGCTATGACGGCCGAGGAGAATATGACGCGGGTGGCAGAACTAAAGGCCATAACTGTTCAAACTGGAGGACAATCAGAGAAATCCCACTCGACTATGGGACCTCAAGATGGGAAGATCATGAAAAAAGGCAAGGCGTGCTTTAAATGCAAGAAGAGGCACCCGGGCAAGAGGTGCGATGGCCAAAGTATTGTTTGTTACACCTGTGGACAACCCAAGCATACTTCTAGAAATTGCTCGAAGGGAATGATCCAAGAAGGTAAAGTTATAGCAGTAACACCAGTGAGCGTGATCTGTTACAATTGCAACCAGCACGGGCACATCTCGAGGAATTGCCCGAAGAAGAAAGAGAAGCCACTAAAGATTGAAGAAGGAAAAGGGACCAGGCAAGGGCGAGTCTATAATTTGACTAAGGAGGACGTAGAGGCAAATCCTGCAACTATCCAAGGTACTCTTTTCATTTTGGATACTCCTGTGCATGCATTGATAGATCCAGGGTCTACTCATTGTTTTATATCGCATGCTTTGGTTGGGAGTTTGAGAATAGAAACCGAGTCTATGGGGCGTCTTATGGTGATTTCGATACCTATGGGTAAGAGTATGAAGTCCTCAGAAATGGTGAGGGGATGCGAAATTAGCCTGAGTAATGTTCGATTCCAGGCTGATCTGATTCTGTTGGAAGTATATGACCTCGACGTAATCTTAGGGATGGAATTCTTTTCCAAGTACGATGCCAATATAGACTGTCATCGGAAGATAATGACCATAAGAAAACCCGAGGGAGGGTGGATCAAATTTCGGGGACAAGGTAACCCCGAGGTCGTAAAGATGATTTTAGCAATGAAGGCTGCAAAGCTGTTGAGTCGAGGAGCTCATGGATTCATAGCTTATGCTCAGTTAGAAGAAAGAGAGGTACCGAAACTCAATGAGGTGCGAGTAGTACGAGAATATGATGACGTGTTTCCAGAAGAATTACCGGGACTACCTCCACCTTGGGAAATTGAGTTCTCAATTGAGTTAGTGCCAGGAACCCAGCCGATATCAATTTCGCCATACCGAATGGCTTTGGCGGAGATGAAAGAATTGAAGAGTCAGCTACAGGAGTTGACTGATAAAGGGTTCATTAGGCCAAGCACGTCGCCATGGGGCGCACCAGTGCTATTTGTAAAGAAGAAAGACGGGAGTCTAAGGATGTGCATTGACTATCGTCAGCTAAATAAAGCCACTATAAAGAACAAGTATCCACTCCCAAGGATAGATGAGTTGTTTGATCAACTACAAGGTGTATCCGCTCCCAAGGATAGATGAGTTGTTTGATCAACTACAAGGTGCGAAGGTGTTCTCAAAGATTGATTTGAGATCCGGATATTATTAGCTGAGAATTAAACCAGATGATGTTCCACAGACGGAATTTCGGTCAAGGTATAGCCATTTTGAGTATTTTGTAATGCCATTCGGATTAACTAACTCCCCAGCAGCGTTTATGGATCTTATGAATAGAGTGTTCAAGCCCTACCTGGATCGGTTTGTGATCGTCTTCATAGATGATATATTGGTGTATTCTTTGAATGAGAGTGACCACAAGGAGCACTTGAAATAGTGTTAGGAACCCTCAGGAAACACCAATTATATGCCAAGTTCTCAAAGTGCAAGTTCTGGCTATCCCAAGTGGCATTTCTTGGGCATGTGATCTCAGCCGAAGGAATCTCAGTGGATCCAGCTAAGATTGAGGCTATTCGAGGGTGGAAGCAGCCGACATGCATGACCGAAGTACGAAGCTTTTTGGGATTGGCAGGCTACTATCGAAGATTCGTGGAAGGGTTTTCGAAGATAGCTGCACCTATGACGAAGCTCATACGGAAGGAGGTCAAGTTCGAATGGACTGCAAAGTGCGAGGAAAGCTTTCAAGAGCTCAAGGACAGACTGACCTCAGCACCTGTGCTGGTAATGCCTAGTGGGCCTGGTGGATATATTGTATACACCGATGCCTCAAAGGTTGGTTTGGGTTGTGTATTGATGCAGCATGATCGGGTGATCGCATATGGATCACGCCAATTGAAGAGACACGAAGTGAACTACCTAACACATGATTTGGAGCTGACAGCGGTGGTGTTTCTGAAGCTATGGAGGCACTACCTATATGGAGAGACGTTCGATGTATTCACAGACCACAAAAGTCTAAGGTATGTGTTCTCGCAAAAAGAGTTGAACATGAGGAAGAGACGCTGGATGGAGTTCCTGAAGGACTACGACTGCACCATCTTGTATCACCCGGGGCGTGCCAATGTGGTAGCTGATGCTTTGAGTAGGACTGTGCGTACTATTATGGCCGGGTTGATAGCCTAGGAGTGGCTACTGATTGAGGCTTTTAGCCTGATGACGGTGAGTGTAGTGCCGAAGGGATCTTCTATCCTAGTAGCTGGCCTGGCGGTTCGGCTGGATCTGGAGACCGAGATATGTGAGGCTAGTGGAAGTGATAGACGTATACGTCTATGGGTAGACAAGCAAGGCCAGCCCAAGAGTTCAGATTTTGAGATGCGAAATGGCATTCTCAGTTTCGGGGTAGAGTGTACGTGCCAAACCTTCGGGAGTTGAGGCAGAAAATTTTGGATGAAGCCCATAGAGCTAAGTATACCGTGCACCTAGGAGCCACGAAGATGTATCGAGATCTTCGGGAAATCTACTGGTGGCCTGGGATGAAGGCCAGCATGGCTAGGAGGGTGGCACAATGTGATATATGCCAAAGGGTAAAGATTGAGCACCAGAAACCTGCAGGGTTGATAAGACCTTTGGAAGTTCCCGAGTGGAAATGGGAACATATCACGATGGATTTCATAACAGGATTTCCGAAGAGTCGAAGGGGTTATGATGCCATTTGGGTGGTGGTAGACAGGTTGACAAAGTCAGCGCATTTCTTGCCTACAAGGATGGATCAACCAGTACGAAAATTTGCAGAGCAGTACGTGAAGGAAATCGTACGAATCCACGGTGCACCGGTAAGTATAGTTTCAGATCGGGACTTGAGGTTCACCTCGAGATTTTGGGAAAGTTTGCAGGAATGCATGGGAACTCAACTAAAATTGAGTACAGCTTATCACCCCCAGACTGACGGGCAATCAGAGAGGACAATTCAAACTCTTGAAGATATGTTGAGATCCTGTGCCCTTGATTTTGGAGGAAATTGGAAGGAGCATCTGTCATTGGTAGAATTCTCTTACAACAATAGTTACCACGGCAGCATCGGGATGGCTCCTTATGAGGCTTTGTATGGAAGAAAGTGTCGGTCGCCTATCTGTTGGATCGAAGTAGGGGAACGACAGATGTTAGGGCCCGAACTTGTGCAGCAGACTACCGATAAGATTCGAATAATCCAAGAGAGGATCTGAGCCGCGCAAAGCCGACAAAAATCCTATGCTGATCAAAGAAGAAGGGATTTAGAGTTCGAGGTCGGGGATCTAATGTATCTCAAGGTGTCACCCCAGCATTTGGTGACATATGAAAGCAGTAAAGGAAAGCTGAAGCCAAGGTATATAGGACCATATCCGATTATGGAAAGAGTCGGACCTTTGGCCTATCGATTGGAGTTTTTGCCTAGTTTGTCCGGGATTCATAATGTGTTCTGCGTCTCCCAACTTCGAAGGCATGTGCCAGATCCAACTCTCGGAGTTCGGGTGGAGACAATTGAGCTAAGGAATGACTTGACCTACCCAGAGTCACCTGGAGCAATTTTAGATCGCCGAACTCAAGTGTTGCGAAATAAGGAGATACCGTTAGTGAAGGTTCAGTGGGGAAAGCACTTGAATGACGAGGCAACGTGGGAACTTGAGGAAACAATTAGGAAGAAATATCCTCATTTATTCGAGGAAATGGAAATAGAGTAGGAAATTTTTATATTTTCTTCCAGAAATTGTATTTCAGAATGCAATAATTATTTAACATTCAATAATGTTGAGTATGTTTCAAATTTCGAGAACGAAATTCTTTTAAAGAGGGGAGAATATAATACCCCATATTTTTGTGAAGATGCCACGAATTTTAAGTGAGTTTAAAATACCGAAAATATGTTTGAATTGGCAACGAGTGACCGAATCAGTCGTAGGGAGTACCCTAGAGCTTAGATACCTAAGGTTAAAGGTATATTTTTTACGAGCGTCTCGAGGCGAGATTTATGACGCTAAAAGAAATCAAATCAGAAATGGTTTTCGGTTAAGCTAAGTTGTAGCCTAAAAAGACCGAATGATGGTAAGGGGCTTCCGAAAAATCATATATATTGAATAATTTTGAGTTATTAATTTTAAAATTTTAAGTATCTTGATAAATTTGATGTTTGAGGGTGTAATTGTAATTAGAGAATTATCAAAACGAAATAAGGATAAAATTAAGAGCTTATGTGGTAAAATATTGAAGTTGAGGACTTGAAATAAGGGCCAAAGTGTTATTTGAAAGAAGTTTGGGGTTTTATCTTGGATTTCAAAAGATCAATTCATTCTAGTTTTGGATTTCAAAAGTCACTCAATTATGGCTTTGAGTCTTTGGAGTCCATGGCTAAGATTTTAACAAGTGGCATAATGTGATTGGTTGGAGAAATCTATAAAAAGGCACCATGGGTTCTTCTCAAATCATTCCAACCAAGTTTGAGGAGTGAAACACTCTAAGAGGAGGAGCTTGCTCTAGAGAGACAGAAAGGAGTTTGACAAGAAGGCGGGAAGAAAGCGGCGGAGAACGAGCCTCGTCGGAGTTGCGATCCTTCGCCGGAATTTGCCAAAATCAGTCAGCAAAAAAGCGAGGTAAGTCCGATTTTTTTTTATAATCTTGTAGGGGGGAAGAGAGAGTCGCGTAGGTTCAAATAGGGGTCGAATCGGAGTTAAAATGAGGAAGTTATAGCCGAAATACAAACCTGAGGCGAAGCAGTTCGAGATTGCTGTGCAGCGCATGAGATACACGCGCCGGATAATAGCTGCGCGTGAGGGCGCGTGGCTAGCCTTCTTGGGGCACGTGAGGGCGCGTGAGGGGTCCTTTTTCCATGAAAGTTTCTAGTTATGCCCCTAATTTAATACCCTTCAATCTTGTATAAAAATATTTGGGTTTAGGTTTACCGAAACGTGTATTTTCTGCAGAAACCTAGGCCATTTGTTGTGAAATTATACCGTCGAAGAGATAAACCAACAAGGTGAGACTCCTATACTCCAAATCCTATTTTTATTCTCTTATGAGTGACTTCTATTGCATGAGACGTGTTTCGTGAAGTTCTTACACATAAACGCTTGTTATTCTCTTATGTGAAATCATGATGCATATATGAAATGTATTTTTCTGAAAATTATATGCTATTGGCTTTTTAACTGTTGCATTTATAAAATTCGTGTGGCCATACTGTTGTACCTATTTGTTGTTGGCCGAGGGAAAAAGTCGGATATCCCCCGAGAGGCACTATGCGTGCGCCATCGAGAAAGCTCTCGTGGGGAAGACCGTGAGCCTAAGGAACAACGGATGTGGTGCTTGTATGAGTGCTATGAAGTCAGGCCAAAGTGACATGGTTAGGGACCTCCCGAGAGGCCCTATACGTGCACCATTGAGAAAGCTCTCGTTAGAGGAGGCTAACATGTTCACGAGGCATTTCGGAGTAGTTCTCGTTGTCTTCTCATACATTTTATACTTAATCATGCATCGATATAAACTGTTTTTGGAGTTTCTCACTAGAAGATTTATCTTCTAATTGGACTATGTCCTTAGAATATTCAAACGTTCCAGGTTCGACGAGCGGCTCTAAGGGAAATGAGATAGCTGAAGAATAAGTTTAATTTGTTGTCTATAGCATGTTTAGAATATTTTCATTTATATGCGAACCTATGTATGTCTTGGATATGTTTAAGACGTTCAGTTATATCTTGCGAGAGATGATGTCCATGTAATTCATTTTATAAACGTCTTGAACAATTTTATGATAAATAAAGCATTATGGTTGTGAACCATATCAGGTTCGATCTAGCTTCTGCATTTAAAATTTTAATGCCTGTCTTAGCTATTCAATAATTGGGTTTGTAAGCTGAGAAAGTGAAAATTAGGGTTTTTGGGATGTTGTGTGATGTATGACAGCTATTGAGATATGAAAAATTTTATATTCCCGAAATCCTAACTTATAACACGCTCAAGAAATTTGGGGTGTTACAGTTGGTATCAAAGCGAACTTAAGGAAAAGTTCGCATGTGGCTAGATGAGTAAAGCTACCGTAAGTTTTGGGAATTAGGTTAGGATTTGTGAAATATTTAGTAGCATACTCTTGTTGCTTATTCAATTTGAATCGAACCATGTCGTGATGATTTAATAAATCGCCCTGTCTTCTTGCCAGATGGTGAATACAAGAAGGAACAGGCGCGAGAGAGGCAATGGCGAAGAAAGCAACACCAACTCGCACCCAGGAGGTGGTGTGGAAGGTCAAAGAGATGCACAAGCCAACCTCGGTGAAGGCCGGATTGATAGGATCGAGAGAATCCTAGAAGGCATGGCTGGGCGAATTTTGGAGTTGGAGCCGGAGTAAAGAAGAGTAGATTCCTTAGAGAGGTATCTACGACAAAATCGGCCAGTGTTTCGAGGAAAACCGACAGATGACCCCGCAATCAATGAATACTAGTTGGACCAGACCGAGAAGATCTTACAAAGATTAAGAATCCTGAATGAGGACAAGGTCGAGTGTGCGACCTATATGCTAGAAGAGGAAGCTGCTCAATGGTGGAGGTCTATGCAGCGAACAATACCTAACCGGACAGGATCTTAAGGGTCAACAACAGACGTAGAAGTGGGGGAGGCACCCCAGATGTCGTGGGAACGATTTAAGGAACTGTTCAATGGGAAATTCTTTCGCACTTGCTGGAAGTTAGCTAGAGCTCGAGAGTTCATGAACTTACGCCAAGGGCCAAATATGTCTGTGGCCCAATACGAGGATGAATTTTTGCGGTTAATCAAGTATATACCGTTGTACGGGATGGACGATGTGGAGAAGGGACGAAAATTCTTGCAAGGCTTGCGAATTGAATTTCAACAGCTGATAAGTCTGGTCCATGTGGAGTCTTATGCAGACATAGTTTTCAAAGCTATGACGGCTGAGGAGAATATGACACGGGTGACAGAACTAAAGGCCATAACTGTTCAAACTGGAGGACAATCAGAGAAATCCCACTCGACTATGGGACCTTGGGATGGGAAGATCATGAAAAAGGGCAAGGCGTGCTTTAAATGCAAGAAGAGGCACCCGACAAGAGGTGCGATGGCCAAAGTATTGTCTGTTACACCTGTAAACTACCCGGACATACTTCTAGAAATTGGTCGAAGGGAATGGTCCAAGAAGGTAAAGCTATAGTAGCAACACCAGTGAGCGTGATCTGCTACAATTGCAACCAGCACGGGCACATCTTGAGGAATTGCCCGAAGAAGAAGGAGCAGCCGCTAAAGATTGAAGAAGGAAAATGGACCAAGCAGGGGCGAGTCTATAATTTGACCAAGGAGGATGTAGAGGCAAATTCTGCAGGAAAGCTGAAGCCAAGGTATATAGGACCATATCCGATTGTGGAAAGAGTCGGACCTTTGGCCTATCGATTGGAGTTTCCGCCTAGTTTGTCTGGGATTCATAATGTGTTCCACGTCTCCCAACTTCGAAGGCATGTGCCAGATCCAACTCTCGGAGTTCGGGTGGAGACAATTGAACTAAGGAATGACTTGACCTACCCAGAGTCACCTGGAGCAATTTTAGATCGCCGAACTCAAATGTTGCGAAATAAGGAGATACCGTTAGTGAAGGTTCAGTGGGGAAAGCACTTGAATGATGAGGCAACGTGGGAACTTAAGGAAACAATTAGGAAGAAATATCCTTATTTATTCGAGGAAATGGAAATAGAGTAGGAAATTTTTATATTTTCTTCCAGAAATTGTATTTCAAAATGCAATAATTATTTAACATTCAATAATGTTGAGTATGTTTCAAATTTCGAGGACGAAATTCTTTTAAGGAGGGGAGAATATAATACCCCATATTTTTGTGAAGATGCCACGAATTTTAAGTAAGTTTAAAATACTGAAAATATGTTTGAATTGGCAATGAGTGACCGAATCAGTCGTAGGGAGTACCCTAGAGCTTAGATACCTAAGGTTAAAGGTATATTTTTGACTAGCGTCTCAAGGCGAGATTTATGATGCTGAAAGAAATCAAATCAGAAATGGTTTTGTTAAGCTAAGTTGTAGCCTAAAAAGACTGAATGATGGTAAAAGGCTTCCGAAAAATCGTATATATTGAATAATTTTGAGTTATTAATTTTGGATTTTTAAGTATCTCAATAAATTTGATATTTGAGGGTGTAATTGTAATTAGAGAATTATCCAAACGAAATAAGGATAAAATTAAGAGCTTATTGAAGGATCATGAACGAGGATCAAAAGCATGCAACGGAAGCGTTTTAAAATAAAAAACGATCCTCGTATTGGTTAGAGTCTAGGAGACTTATTTTTACGGCGGATTACCGGACGGAATGGAGCGATGGGAGCTTCTTCGCGTGGAGGAGACGACGGCTGTCCTGCTAGCCTTCGGCTCCGTCGCATCAGAACTCAAACGCCCCCTTTCGATCTTCCGGAGTATGACTCGAACTCGTGGCCTCTCTTCGGTGAAGAAGAAAAAACGACTTAGATTAAAAAAACAACTAAAGAGAGATTTATATAGGGAGAACCCTAGGGTTAAAACCCTAATGGGCCAAGATCTTTTAATTAATTTTCTAATTGGGTTAGCCCAATTAATTAATTAAAACCCTAATGAACTATTATTTTATTTTAGCCCAATGGACCATTCTAAATAAAATAATTCTCTCTTAATGTAATTCATCCAACAAGCCAAATGTATTAAAAATACATGAGTTACATCGAGCTACCCCGGGGACCAAAAGACAAATTATTCACGGCTACTAAAATGACCAAAATATCCCTGCTACCTAGTAGCTATATTTTGTCATTCTAAGTGTTCCAAATATCACCATATGGTAACACTGACCCCACGAATAATTTTGCATATGCCATGTCTTTGACCTACTAGTGTAATGACGAAAATACCCCTCTGCGTAACACCCATCATTTAGAAAGGAATAATGTACTAACACCTTTCTAAATGACTTCTACCATCCTTAGATCACTAGTCCAATAATCCGTGACTACTCGAATGTACTTGCTTATCATTGGGAGCTACCCAGAAGCACACACTCATAAGTCACGTTCCCAGGGCCCTGGATTATTCGATTATTCTTGGACAATCACAAGGGGGTGAATCACAGAAACTATCTTGTATTAGTCTGTCTTAGCTAATTAGAAACCATACTCCCAACTCAAAAGGATATTGATCTTTGATAGACCTCACCTACAATGAATCTAAGAATATAGCTCTAGGTTCACTAGACCACCAACTAATACTCAAGTATTAGAGTACTCGTCCACGTAGTAGCAGTGATAGACTAGCTCCATGATAATTAGTACTTTGTCATTAGCTTCTATCACAGGTCCACTCTACGCATTCCAAATGCGCTTGTACAATTAGAGTAAACGGACTGTTTACTGGCTAAGGCAAGCCATCCTCCATTAGGATCTTTTGCACAATGATCTTATCATGATAGAATGCCCAGTTCTATCAAAAGATCAAGAGTAATATTTTCTTGCTTATTAAGTACCCATGATTCATGCCTAACTGTGAAGAACGACCCATCACATGAATCACTTACTTAATAGCATGGACACCTTTCCAACAATTAAATGCAAATAATATATGTGCCATAAACTGAATAAAAGAAACATCATTACCATAAATTAAACAAAACGTGTCTTTAGGGCATACATTTCCAACACTTATGTGGTAAAATATTGAAGTTGAGGACTTGAAATAAGGGCCAAAATGTTATTTGAAAGAAGTTTAGGGTTTTATCTTGGATTTCAAAAGATCAATTCATTCTAGTTTTGGATTTCAAAAGTCACTCAATTATGGCTTTGAGTCTTTGGAGTCCATGGCTAAGATTTTGACAAGTGGCATAATGTGATTGGTTGGAGAAATCTATAAAAAGGCACCATGGGTTCTTCTCAAATCATTCCAACCAAGTTTGAGGAGTGAAGCACTCTAAGAGGAGAAGCTTGCTCTAGAGAGAGAGAAGGGAGTTCGGCAAGAAGGCGAGAAGAAAGCGGCGAAGAACGAACCTTGTCGGAGTTGCGATCCTTCGCCGGAATTTACCAAAATCAGTTAGCAAAAAAGTGAGGTAAGTTCGATTTTTTTTTATAATCTTGTAGAGGGGGAAGAGAAGGTCGCGTAGGTTCAAACGGGGGTTGAATCGAAGTTAAAATGAGGAAGTTATGGCCGAAATACCAACCCGAGGCGAAGTAGTCCGAGACTATTGTGCAGCGCGTGAGATACACGTGCCGGATAATAGCTGCACGTGAGGGCGCGTGAGGGGTCATTTTTCCACGAAATTTTCCAGTTATGACCCTAATTTAATACCCTTCAATCCTGTATAAAAATATTTGGGTTTAGGTTTACCAAAACGTGTATTTTCTGTAGAAACCTAGGCCGTTTGTTGTGAAATTATACCGTCGAAGAGATAAACTAACAAGGTGAGACTCCTATACTCCAAATCCTATTTTTATTCTCTTATGAGTGACTTCTATTGCATGAGACGTGTTTCGTGAAGTTCTTACACATAAACGCTTGTTATTCTCTTACGTGAAATCATGATGCATATATGAAATGTATTTTTCTGAAAATTATATGCTATTAGCTTTTTAACTGTTGCATTTATAAAATTCGTGTGGCCATACTGTTGTGCCTATTTGTTGTTGGTCGAGGGAAAAAGTCGGATATCCCCCGAGAGGCACTATGCATGCACCATTGAGAAAGCTCTCGTGGGGAAGACCGTGAGCCTAAGGATCAACGAATGTGGTGCTTGCATGAGTGTTATGAAGTCGGGCCAAAGTGACATGGTTAGGGACCTCCCGAGAAGCGCTATGCGTGCGCCATTGAGAAAGCTCTCGTTGGAGGAGGCTAACGTGTTCACGAGGCACTTCGGAGTAGTTCTCGTTGTCTTCTCATACATTTTATACTTGATCATGCATCGATATAAACTGTTTTTGGAGTTTATCACTAGAAGATTTATCTTCTAATTGGACTATGTCTCTGGAATATTCAAACATTCCAGGTTTGACGAGCGGCTCTAAGGGAAAGGAGGTAGCTGAAGAATAAGTTTAATTTGTTATCTATAGCATGTTTAGAATATTTTCATTTATATACGAACCTATGTATGTCTTGGATATGTTTAAGACGTTCAGTTATATCTTGCGAGAGATGATGTCCATGTAATTCATTTTATAAATGTCTTGAACAATTTTATGATAAATAAAGTATTATGGTTGTGAACCATATCAGGTTCGATCTAGCTTCTGCATTTGAAATTTTAATGCCTGTCTTAGCTATTCAATAATTGGGTTTGTAAACTGAGAAAGTGAAAATTAGGGTTTTTGGGATGTTGTGTGATGTATGACAGCTATTGAGATATGAAAAATTTTATATTCCCGAAATCCTAACTTATAACACGCTCAAAAAAATTTGGGGTGTTACACGAGAGATCGCGCAAGGATGATAATCCCAAGTATTACAAATTATATAAAAAAAATAAAAATAATAATTTTTATCAAAGACATAAATAAATTTATTAAATGACAGTTTGTGTTTATATTTTAAATTTTTTGAAGATGATAATAAAAATCAAACATAGATTTAATTTTTATTCTTTTCCTAAAATCGATACCTTAACACTAAGAATTTAAATTGAAAATAATCAGACGAGAGCTGAGATCTGTTGTCTCATTTCCCAGTCTCCTTGGTTGTCTCTCTAATCAAATTAAGTCACCTTAGTAAATTAATATATAGTGATGCGTATTAATAAAGTCAAAAAATTTAACAATTTTCTTTTAAAATTTATTTTAAAAAAATCATGTCCTCCAAACGAAGAGATGAGTTTTTTCCAAACAAAATACTTTTATTTTTGTCTAATTGGAAGTATTTTGTTTGAAAAAAGTCTATGTCTTTATCTATAAGAGATGAGTTTTTTCTTGTTAATTATAAAATAAATTTAAAAAAAAATGTTAAATTTTTTAACGTTATTAATACATATTATTGTATATTAATTTGGTAAGATAATTTAATTTGATTGAAGGACAACAAAAGGACTGAGAAATGAGACAACAAATGTCAGCTCATCTAACAGATCCTTGGCTGTTATATGGATTTTTTTTTTTCAAAATTACTATTATATATAAAATATTTACTAAGCTACCATTCAAATCAAATTAATTTACAAATTACCACTCTCCCAATTATTGTTGCTGAACTTGAACCGACTACTACCAGTATATTATTTTTACAAACAGTAGCAATTTTAAAATATTAGTACCACGTGGCTCCAAGATCCACATGATTGAATGCTTGCATTAAAACTTTAGTTAAGCCTCCAGAGTACACCTTTCATATTGACTTGGCTGTTCCTAACTGCCTGATTTGACTGGTGAGGGCTGTGCAGTTAGGAAAGACAACACCTCCTTGCAAGTGGAGAGTGACTGATGAATGTGAATAGCAAAACTTGAAGATTGGAAATAACAAAATGAGGAAAAGGGTTGATCCCTTTTATGGGGTAGGGTAGGGTAGGCTTAATTTTTGTTACATTAATGGTAAAATGCCTCAATATATATTGTTATGTATAGTAATAATTATTAAAAGCAGTTGAGACTCTGACCTTCTTGTGATCGCGGGAGTACATATTGCAAATAATTTAGAATTTAGAATTTATTTTATTGTATAAGTAAATACTTTATTTTAAAACACTTTTAATAAAATAATTTGGTATAATATCCTTAAGTTTCTTTATAAAAAGAAGACAACAAACAACTTTATTTAAAAATTGTTTAAATAAAATAACACTAAACTGTAAAAAACTAAAAAAATATTTTATTAAAAGTGAATGAGAGTTTAATTTGGGTGGATTTTGAGTGACACTTTCAAGTTGTTACCCCTTTCCCAGTTTCAAAAAAAGAAAAAAGAAAAAAAGAAAAAAAGTGAAATTTTAAAGAAACTTTACTAGGACACTACTTTTGATTGAATAATTTTTGGGTAAAACCCAAAGAAAATGTTAAAACCGTCTCTTCAAAGTTAAATATATTATAATGTGATTAGATAATATTTAAGTAATAAAATAAAAATATAATATAAAATAATATGACTCATATATAAAAAGCATTTATTGTTGTCGAAATATAACAATACATCTATATTTATAAGAGAGTATTCTTTTTCAGTATTTAGTCTTTAATAGACTTGTAAAATAAAATATAAATAAGGACATAAGATGTTTCTTGTGTGATCTTTTCAATGCTTAAATTAGTCTTAAACAGAAAATAAAGAAATATTCAAGTAGTTTATATCGGAGTTCTTGCATATCTTGATTGGATAGATCACTTTTAATTTATAGTAGTTGAATACTAATAGATAAAAGAACATTCATATCTTTCGAAATCATCTGTTTTAAATTTTCAAACAAAAATTTCAAAAATGAGTTGGAGTATTCTTGATAATCCATAATCCGAAAGGACTACATTTTTAAAAACTAGAAAAGGCTCTTAGAAGGATCCCTTAGAGATTGTATCTTTCGGACTCTGAAAAGGCTTCAGAAAGGATTTCTCAGGAACTATTTGGTATGAAAAGTTTTTCGAGTTTTCTCTTTGAACTTCTTTCTTTTGAACCTATATTAAGTTTGGGCCCAATTTCTTTGGGCATGTCACTGTCTATTAAATTAATTTATAATTATAAGAATATAAGATTGTTATATTTTATATATAAAGTTTATTAGTGTCATAACTGTATAAATACTTATCAAACCCGCACAATTTTTGCTTCATTTTAATTTAAAATATTTCATTATAATAATATTAAGAAAAGAAAAGAAAAGAAAAGAAAAAGGCAAGCAATTGGAAGCCATACTAGTACTCAAAACAATCAAGAATGATATTTTCTTTTAAGAGTATTTTATTTATGGAGCTCTCAGTTTACGCATACCGAGAAAGAGGGGCAGGCAAGGCATCCCTTTCTTCCATGTGCTGGTGGTGGGGTTGTACGCTAATAAATCCAAGAAATAGCTCCTTACCAAACAGGTCATGTGTGTGCCACGCTCTATAAATCTATTCATGTCTACAGCCATTACGGAAATTTGTACTTTTTACATAAAACCCACCCAGTACCCAAATTATCACTTTTAAATAGCATAACCATATACATATTTACTTTTAACTAATATATAGCAAGTCGGGTCAAATAATTTCAATTGTATTTATATATTAACAAAGAGGAATAATCTATTATTCATGTCGGGATAACAAATTATTAGATTTAGAGTTAAGAATTTAAAATTTAACATTAGACAAGATAATTTTTATTTATGCCAGATCACTTCATTCCATAAAAATAATTATTTTATTTTATATTATTTTTATTATATTACCCCATTTTATTACTTAAAAAGCAAATAAAAAAATATAAAGTCACCTCATTCCATAACAACTCATCTACAAACACATTTTGGTTCATCTTTAGTAACTTAGTAGGAATTATTTATGATCTTATCATAAAAACTCTCTACTTATTAAACTTATGAATAATATGATGTAAAATTATATGTAAATAATAACATATTTCAACATGACTCCAAACCAACCAACTCATATATTTATGTATACTTGCGTCAACCATCAACCTGTCACTTCATAAGTTATAATAATAATGCCCTTATTATATAATATTTAAAAAAAAATAGTTTATGGGACCTACATTAATTATTTTTTTTTGGACCTGCTTAGACCCAGATCCGCATTTTTTTTTTTTAAAAAATAAGTGATTAAATATAATAATATTGACAAACCAATAGATGAGAAGATGCGAAAGACCTCAAATGATGAGATCTGCAGCTTAATCTGATAAACAATTTCATAAGATGATTTTTTTAAGTGTACAGTGGACAGACATACTTTCTTTTGTTTGTTTTGATAATAATGAATGGCCCACCCAATAATAATAATAATAAATAAAAAACAGAATTTTAAGAGTAATTAAGCTCCTCTATTAAATTGATTAAAGTAGCGTTAGGAGTGTGCTTTGCTTGCTATTAAGATTCTCTTTGAATCACATCTCACATGCATCTGAGGTGGAACCCACATCCCTTTACGTCTTGGACCCCCCCCCCCCCCCCCCCCCCTCTCTCTAATTAGCAACTTTTTCCTCCTTTTCTTTAATTAAATAACAATATACCCAAAATTGCCCAAAATAGTAACCTTATTAATAGGAGAATTTGAAAAGAATTACTTCCAGTTTAGTTAGAGGTTGTGTAGTTTTATTCAATCTTTAGATAAACTGGAGTCATATAATTTATGGGTTTAAATATAAAGATTGATAATATTATTAATAAAATTCAAGTAAATAAAAGACTCATAAAAATATGTAATATTTTTTTAAATTTTTCACAAAATGGTATTTGGTTAATTTTTCACTCTTAAGGAATAATAATAATATTCAGAGGGAGCTTCAAAGTTAATAAAATGCGAGTATATATGAGAAAAAATATTTCATGTTTAACATAATATTATTAATTATTTATATTATGATATATGTGTTATTTTATATACGATATTATTAAGTTAGAGGACGGTATAATCTTTTGTTTTTAAGTTGAATATTAGAATTAAATTAGTTTAAATTAATTAGTTAATTTTTGGGTTCCTTATTTGAAGCAATTATTTATTTCATTGGCAAAATTGATAAATAATTCGTTGAGAATATTATTTATTGAAGTAAAAAAAGTTGAATAAATAAATACGAGTGAAATTCAAAATCAAATCAATACTAAATTGACTTAAAAAGATGGGTTGGGTTCAATTATTGCGTGAATGAATATGAATCATCTTAAAAACTAAGTTAAAAACACGGCATGTGTTAGTTAAATAAATAAATAAATAAATAAATAAAAGCATAAATCCCAAGAAATTAGTCAAAACAGTAAAGGCCAATTGGCTTGACGACCCTCCACAC